>NC_074721.1:27283175-27998175 GCF_947242115.1 Biomphalaria glabrata | reverse complement strand
TACTTTCTTAATTGTAGTGATTTCACAAGGCCCTCAAAGCCTTCGAAGATCTTTCTTTTGGGAACATTATTAGGAAAGAGAAGAAAGACATAGAAACCGATGGTAAGCCAACATTGACGGGTATGTCATTGTAAGATATTGTTATCAGTCAGATTTACAAAGAAATGTTCAAGAAAGACAGTGAACAGATTCTGTTCTATATATCTACTGACTTGTCTTTTAGAACCAGTCTTTTTACCTGTATGTCATTGTTGTGACTGCTCTCTCTCCCTGTCTCTCTCTTTCCCTCTCCCTCACTTTTACTCTCTCTCTCTGTCTCTCACACTTTTGCTCCCTCACTCTCTCACCACTTCTCACCCACCCCTGTCTCTAGGCATTCTTCTGTTTATAGCAGTGCACAGGATCCCAAGGGACACAATTCTTTAATAACGCCTAGTCTGTTTCCTTCCAAACTTACGCCCTTGGTCTGAATTTAAAACAAATGAGACGTCCCAATATGGTTCTTATATGTATTTTTAAAAGAAATTAATATGTATTTTAAAACGTATTTAATAAGCATTTGGATTAAGTTGGTGGAAACGCCGTTTCTCACCCCCTGCTAACCAACTATTGTCTCAGATCACCTTTCGATAGGCATCTAGGTCTAACGGTTAAAATTATATGAGACATAGCCCTGTATAATGGTCCACTTTGTTTATTTTCACAATTGCGCCCTTGTTACGAATGCTACCTTCACATTAGGTTTGGTTTTATACTAATATGAGTTTTGAAAAGTTGTTTATATGCATTTTGATTAGTTTAAAGGGGCAGCACTCACTAATGAACAAGGAAAAATGATTATTTCTGTTCAATTTTACATCTTATATTACATCTACTAATTAAGGAATGTCGTGTTTGTATTTTTAACTAACCGTATGGATGTCCACGTATAGTTCGAGATGACCGCATCCTCTTTATGAACTATGTGACCCGGGAAAGGATTAGTTCCCGTGGCCAGGATGAGGAAGCGGCTCTTCACCAGCCCCTCTGTCTAGATTCCATTGCGACTAGATGATCATTTAATCACATCAGTCATGTCCTAGGACACGGTCCCATGAACCAGCAGCATGTGTTCCCCTGTCCCATAAAAGACCGGAGGTCGTGCTCACGGGGGGCCTTTTATTTGCCTATAATGCGCTACCGCAACCCTGGTGAACCATCACTACCCGTATGAACCCGTTGGGGAATGAAGCGGTGGGTTTTGGACTGGTTAGCAAGCCTTTCTCACCTCCCCACCACGTGCAGGTACACTCGCTAGAGCATACAGACGTAGCTCACTGGGAGACATGTTTGCTCTCATTCTTTTTTCGTTTCCTTGGGTTGACGTTTCCACGGAGGTGCCAGGCTAAGGCGAACGGAGCTGGAATCATTCACCTTAACTAACCAGCAGTTCTCAGTCAATCAGTCGAGAGCGAAGAAACCTATCCACGAACAAACTAGCAGCAATCTAGACTACAGCTTAGGGGCTACACTTTCACATTAGAAGGCATAAGGCTTCGTTACCTCACCACTACCTACCTAACAGCTGAAGTGTGCTCACGCTGAGCACAACACTAATCTCTGACGAGACAACTCTGAACAGACTTCAGACTTCACCATCTCACAGCACAACGTGACATTACTAAAAGGCATGTTTAAAATACACGAGACAGTCAACCTATACCTGAGTCCCAGTCAAAAAAGGTGACATTCAATCATACTATTTATACAAAGCTTATATACAACTCAGTCTGATAAAACAAGTGTGTACACGTTATTTCTCGATCATTTGTTCCCGGATTAAATTTAAACGTTGCACAATCATTCATTGGCGTAGATATTATTAATTTGTCTGATACTAACAAGGAAAAGTCATTTTTCAGTATACACAGATATTGCTAAATGTGTAGCATGATACTAACAAGGAAAAGTCGTTTTTCAGTATACACAGATATTGCTAAATGTGTAGCATTTAGTCCCCAAGAATTATTGTTTGTGTTGCACCCTCCATTCGAATTCTCAGATCAAGTTTATAATTCATTGTTTTGTTTCATATAAAATATTAACAAAATAACTTCTACAGTATTGATAAATATAGTTATAAGGGCTGATTTGTTTCCCTTAGAAAAGCTTTGTTTCATTGTTTTATTTTTTTATTTTGTATTTTGTTTGTTCTTCTTCCTCTCTTGATATGCATGTCCTATTCTTAAGATAGTATTAATCCCACGATAACTTATAATCTATGCATTATTGTTTTTGCTTGGACCTGTTAATGTGCGAATCTGGTTCGTAACACTTTATTTGTTGCGTTTGTGGTTATATAGATTGCCTTTATTTTATAGAAAGAATGAGTGTGTTTCCAAGGTAAAAACGAGGAAAGGCTAGCAGTTGTTTTAGACTGACTAGTTTACTTTTGTCTTTACAAATCGTAGAACGAATAACTCCCATACTGAGCTGTGAATAAGTTGGGTGGTTTACAATTTCGAGGCTAATGGTTAAAGTTACTTCCTACTAAGCATTTTTAAAAAGCTTATTCTATTATCAAGCCTAATTATTTTCAGCGTTACATCAATGTTTTCTAACTGACCTCCCTCATCCCTCTTTTTGGTAACACCGTCAATGGAATCATCTAAGGACGGGGGGGGGGGAAGGAGCAAAACAACTGACGTTGGTATTTCTGGCTAATTCGGGCAACCCATTCCATGATCTAATAGCAGTAGGGAAGAAAGACTATTTGTACTAAATTGTTTTTGAATATAGAAAAGTTTATGTGCCTTTATGTTTAAATCTTCCTGAGTATTGTGTTAGGATTAGTTTTGTATTTGAAATTTATGGTTTATTGTTGTATATGCTACTTTAATTTTTAGTCTGCTATCCTGATGTAGCTATAATTTTATGACTTTTCTAAATATTTTAATGTAATTAATATAATCTATATGTTCATATAAAAACCCTTTTTTATTTATTTTTATTTTATTTTATTTCTTACAAAAGTTGACTATGTTTAAAATTTATTTGTGTGTGAGTTTAAAATAAAATATCTAGAACCAATATTTATGGTTAATCAAGATAACTAAAAGGCTGTCATAAATTATATTTTGTCGATAGAAAGCGCTTATCTTTTAGTCAAAATGATCTATACTTTTTTTGAAACTAAAAAAACAAATAATGTGTTCACTTTAGGTACATGAACTGAACGAGGTCACAAAACTATTATATTGTAACTATACGTAGTAAGACATGAAGGAACTGCATTTAATTTCTAATAGATAAGAAACAAAATCTACTGTATGTTTTCTTTAAGTTATAAAACCTTTATAAACATTGCCTGTAAATTAGAATTGTGTTGTATTGTTTGTTAAAGCGTGTGTCCACTTTTAAACTTCTGACATTACACATTTTATCTTTTTCTTTACATCTTAAAGAAGGTGTTTGGTTCAGACAATTTGTTCAGTGTTAAACTGAGTGGTGGTTTTGGTATCAGACAATTCTCCACAGAGAGGCTTTCTGAGACAATGAATGTATGTATTTGTGATTGGCATGGATGTACGCAAAATGATTATTATACTTACAAAAATCAAGCTGCTAAATGTTAGAACGTTGTCCAAGTTACCGAAGAAAATGGATGCAACATTAGAATGTAGGAGATAGACCATGTACGACAAACGACTCATTACAGTAAAAGGCGACCAGGAAAGCAAGGAATTCAAGGGCCCTGAGGTATAAACATTTTCAAAAATATGTATTTGTGTAAGTGAATATTTTTAATAAAATGTCGTTAGGAAATATATTTTCAATAAAGTATCGTTAAAATATATATATGCAATCCAAAGAAAGAAATAAAATACGGAAATATACATTAAATATATATATATATATATATATATATATATATATATATATATATATATATATATATATATATATATATATATATATATATACATATATATATATATATATATATATATATATATATATATATATATATATATATATATTATAAATATACAATTTATTGCCTTTTATTTAACGACAATAAATGTTTAAAAATTCATCTCACTAAAGGATATCATGAATTCAAGTTAAAAATATAAAAGTTACTTTTCTTCTTCTTTTTCTTCTTAAACTTTCAGGTGGAGTTCAGCCTTCGGCTCTTAGAACTCTGGGCCAGCAAAAGTGAACAAGAGCTCCCTCTCACCAGCCTGTATGAAAACAGTGTACACTGATTTGTCTGGCGAGTGGGTCAATCTTGCGGCAGGAAGCACCGTATGGGTCTACTAAGACCCCCACCATTTTTCTTTTCTATACCAGGCATACCATGCGGGAAACACCATTATTATGTAACGGCCCCTTGAGGAACAGCGCCTGGATTGTGACAAGGTTGTCGGAGCTTTTTTACAACTCCGCATAGTGCAAAGAGAATGCTCTCTCACCCCCTTAGGCAACCCCAAGGGAGTCTTGTTTTGCTACCCTTTAGCCTAATCGTTTCCTCCTACGATCGTTTCCACCCGGGTTTAACTATAAGGCAGGGTAGCATGTCCGGGGAACTTTTCTTAAAAAAATGCTCCTGCTATTTTGCTTCACCATTTTACGTCAGAACCGGTTCTAGTTTAGGATGAGAGATAGTTAGAAGTTCCCTCCCCATATGACTATAGGCTTATGTTGAACTGAATGAAGAAAAAGAAGCGTGCTTCATGATGCCGATTAGCTTTTTTTTTACTAAGTTGTCGCCGTTGTCCCGAGCCAAACTGTTGTGCTGATGTTGATGCTGTGGAACCTAAGTTCAAGACTGAAACAAATCCGAGTGTGTATTTATTTATCGTCACATCTTCGTTACATTCACCAGATATCTTCTTTGACTTGGCCTTTCCCATAACTACAAATTTACATCCATAGTGTACACACAGAACCAAAGAAACATGTTCGATAAAAAGGAATTTCTCTCATTAGAACAGGACTTTAAAGAAATTTGCAAATAGTTTGGTACAAGAAAAATAAATACCAATAAATATTGCTACCAATTATTACCTTTGGCGTCTCACTACACATCAAAGAAACATAATTATCAGAACTGTCTATTGACTGAAAAAGTGCATTTGTTTACGAGATCTAGCATTGTAGTTTATTACCGACTAAGACATTTAATTACTGGAATATTACAGGGATTTTACTTTCATAAAAAAAAATAAAAAAAATCGGAAGCTTTTCTTTAGACTAGATACAATATAAATCTCAAAAAATAAATAATATAAATATAGAATATCTTTTAACACATATTCAGAAGTTTGAAGCCTTCCATACAGTGGCGGACTGGGTATCAAAATCAGCCCGGGCATTATCATATGAACCGGCCAACAAATGGCATGTCATATATTTTCGTTGGGGGAGGGGGAATTTTTACCCCACTCTGCAATTTATATATATATATATATATATATATATATATATATATATATATATATATATATATATATATATATATATATATTAGTGTGTGTATATATGTAATTAATCTTAATTACATTCTGATCTTTCATTCTTTCTATAATTAGTGGAAAGACAGTACACACCGCCAAGGGACAGCTTGGGAGTCCGGGGAAGTACTGTGAGCTCCACCCAGTTGGGTTCGGGGCGAAGCCCCGGAACCAATCATTACTTCCGTTATTTTAAGCTTTAAAAATGCAGGTATCTACTGTGCAATTAGCCTGCTACTCTTCCGCTAAAAAAAATCAAAAACCAAATCTGCTCTGGGCAGTTTCCCTTTCAGACAATGAGGTCTTAGGCAAGTGATGGTTTGAAGACTCTCCCCTCCCGGCTACGCCCATGTGTTATATTATAGGTGTAAGCCTAACTCTCTACAAAATATATAAAGTTTGATAACGCATCGAAAACTGAATGTATGCATTCGTAGGATTACATAATGTATTCTATTTATACAAGTATGTTGTTTGAAAACTAAAACAATACAATAGAAGCCAAATGAGTTTAAAGCTTTTTTGTATTACTTATAGATAACATACATTTCTTCAACTGAGGGGAGCTCACAGCACTTCCCCGGACTCCCTAGCTGTCCCTTGGCGGTGTGTACTGTCTTTCCACTAATTATAGAAGGAGAGTATTCTAGGGTAGAAAAAAACTTTGAAAGAATGAATGATCAGAATGTAATGACTGTTACGTCTTACGCATCTTATGTGCCAATCTAGTCATGCATGTTGATCAGTGACTTAAAATATGCTAAATCATTAGTTTTCCTGGCTGACTCAGACAACCCATTCCATTAAAATATGAGAGAAAGCAGAACGGTTAGACAGACACTTACTTAATGTGAAAAGCTCTTTCTTCCTCCTAGAACATTCTCAAAAACGCGATTTGTATAGGAATATACCCATTATACCCATTATTTAAAATATAAATCTCCTTTCAATAAATATCGGATGTGACAGCGTTTGATAAATTATTGTAATTATTGTAATAATTTTCATCATTAATTACTTTATACTAAGCATAAGTTTGCCGTTAATCATAATAGTATAAAAATTGATTTTTTTAAATTAAATATTTTTTGTAAGCCTTATTTTTAGATCTGTTATTAAAAATAAACAAAAAGAAACTTTTTTCTTTTCAAATCGCAGAAAGTAGAGCTTTATACCCATATTGAGCTGTGAATAAGTTCTGTGTATGTGTTAAAGTTAATTTCTATTAAGTATTGTTTACGAGCCTATTTTTTTTTTTTTTTTATTTCTTTTTTTTCTTTTTTTGCTGCGTTATATCAATGTTTTCTAACTTAACCTCTCTCATCCCTCATTTTGCTTAAATTTAATGGGAACCATTAAAAGTCGGGGGAGGGAAGGAGCAAAAAACAAACAAACAAACAAATGGGAGTGCCATCAAAGGCCCATGCCGACCAGCAAATTGATTAGGCCAAACACAACCTCGAAGACATCAAAGCAATTCCATGCCGCTCGTGCATAGCAGAAAGTACGGTCTAACGTTTTGCAAATGATATAGTGTATTTTTTTTTTATATTCTTGTTGAATTTAAAACAAAATTAATTGTAATAAGAATAAAACAAAACACAAGAAAACGTTTTCGGGGCTTTGTGTCTTGTTGCTGTCACTTTTTTTACAGTTGTCTGCATTGAATTTTTTTTCTTTGGTCGCGAACACACTGGCTCATTTGCTACCGGCCCACCGGGCATTAGCTTGTTTGTCCATATAGCCAGTCCGCCCTTGCTTATATACATTATTCGGTAGTGCCCTACTTTGTTGAAGATACGCGTGTCACGGGTCGTTCCAAGAAAAAAAAAAAGTTGAATATGCCAAAAAAAAAAGTCTCTAACGCTTCATTTTGTATTGTGGACCAATATTACAATGGCGCTGGTTTCGTACAGCGTCACCTGCTTGATATGGCCTGAGGACGTAAGTTGGTCATTATATAACATGGCGTAAGTCTACTCTTTACATATTACATTTCATAAATGAATCGGTTATATTTTACATTTAAATGATACTTTTGAGGTACATTGCATTATGCATACCTCCATATCCAGAAGAACAAACTACTATAATCCATGACATACACAAGCCCCAGGCAGACCTAGAGACAGCGTTGTGGATTGCAGCAGGATAGACACCAATCAGGTTCTCTTCTTTCAAGTTGCTTTCAAAATAAACAACTGCTACACTGAATACACAACAGAATAACCATCCGAAAACTAGAGTTAGCTGTAAAATAATACAAAAAATCTGCATGAACTTAAACAGATTTAAAAAAAAACAACAACAGACATCTGTTTAAAAAGGGAGTATTTAAAAAGATATATTTCTTTTATCAGATTTCATATTTTTGATGTACAAACTATTTTTCTTACCTTGTTCATAGAAACGCGTCCATTATTTGAGGAAAGGATATAACCCGCTAATATTCCAGTTACGAATGGTCCTAGTCGGCAATAAGGTGCCATATAATAGTAGGTCTCGTAGTCTAGTGGACTATTCCTGTAAATAAACAGTAATTATAATGATCTGTTAGTCAGTTAGTGAGACAACTTAGGGAAACGATTCATTGAGAACTGACTTTGCTGTAGCAACATGCAGACAAGACAAAGACATAACAACGAGACATGTTATGGAGATTTGACATGAAAACATAACAGAAAACATAAACGGAAGAAATGTCAGAGGACTCGCATTTGTAATAGATGTGTTTCTTAAAGACATATATAGTAGATTCTTATATTAGGCACACCGTATTTGGGAACTAGGTCAAATTTGTATTTTATTTTTTTTTTTGGTGACGGTTTAACTTACAAAAAAAAACTGAAAGCAGATTCTTATTCTGCAAATAAAGGACTATAAAAATAGCTGTGTTTCTTTGAATTACCAGTCATAGTCAAGATTTTATTTTAAAATAAATTAGGTCACTTCATGCTCCTATACTAAACGCAGTTTTTGTGCTTTATCCTTTAGCGCACATTGAGCACCGTTAGAAAACACCACAATGTTATTGCTAATAAATTACATCTGTGTTAATAAAAAAAAAATTAAAATATTAAATATTAAAAGTAGTAGTTTAACTTCTGCAATATGTATTTATAGTAAATTGCCTCTCTCTCTCTCTCTCTCTCTCTGTATATATATATATATATATATATATATATATATATATATATATATATATATATATATATATATATATATATATCATGGGCGTAGCCACGGGGGGGGGGGAGATAAAATCTCCCTCCCCAAAAAAGGGGGGGGGTAACGGAATTCAGTGACGGATTTTTTGCTTTCATTTTGTTCATTTTAGGTGAGATTTTAATACTAAATCATCACTTACCACAGCACAGCCGATAGGGTTTTGAGTTAAAACCCCTCTAACATGGGGTTTTGAGTTTAATACCCCCTACCAGAGGGTTTAGAGTAAAAAAAAACTATCAGGGGGATTTGAGATAAAAATCCCTCTACCAGGGGGTTTTGAGTTTAAAACCCCCTACCAGGCGTTTTGAGTTTAAAACCTTCTACCAGGGGTTTTGCAGTTAAATCCCCCTCTTCTATAAACAAAACTAAAAAAAATGCAAATGACAATCCCCAAATTCCAATAAAACAGCTAAGGAAAATTTTGACTTTAAAACCGCCTCCAAAAATTACGATAAACCCAACTCTCAATATAAAAAAAGGAAATTACATACTCAAAATTCTCAAAGGGGTTTTGAGTTTGACCCCCACCCCCTCTAGTTGGGATTTGAAGCTAAAAAGTACCTCTTCAATATAAAAAAAAGCAAATTACACACTGTAAAATCTATGAGCGTAGTCAAAGAGGTTTTGAGTTTAAAACCCCCTGACAGCAGGGTCTGAAGCTGAAAAATACCTCTTTGTTACGTGCGCATCGTAGTGTGAATGTGAAATGGTGCGATTGCGTGTTGAAAGGGGGAGAACAAAAAATGGAGGAATATGAACAAGAAAGTGTTTTCAGTATTAATAAAGATTAAAGTATTTATAAACTGTGATTTGTCGTTTTCATCTCTAAAGAGTCTCATCCAATATGAAAACGTAACAAGTGGCGCCCAACGCAAAGGTAACCCACGTATCCCTCTATTCACAGGGGATCTCCTGTCAGCAGACAGTAGAGATAGTATAGTCTAGATCTAGAGACAGGAGAACATTCGATTCGATATTATTAGTAATCAACTATGGCGGACAAGGCTGAGGTAGCAGCGTTGAAGGAAGAGGGAAGGTTGTTGGAGCTTGAAGGGGCAGAACTAAGAAAATACGTACAAGAAAAGTTAATGGAGAGGGAGAGATTAGCGATGGAAAGAGACAAAGAAAAGGAGAGATTAGATAAGAAGGACAAAAGAGAAAGGGAAAAAGAAAAGGAGAGATTAGCGATGGAAAGAGACAAAAAAAGGAGAGATTAGCGATGGAAAGAGACAAAGAAAAGGAGAGATTAGATAAGGAGGACAAAAGAGAAAGAGAAAAAGAAAAGGAGAGATTAGATAAGGAGGACAAAAGAGAAAGACAAAAGGATAAGGAGATAGTAGCAATTGAAAGGGAAAAGAAAAATGAATTGGTCGCCATTGAAAGAGAAAGATTAGCATTTGAAAAAGAGACAGCAGAGAAAAGTTAAAAACAGACCAAGGAAAAGAGAATGATAAAAGAAAGAGTGACTCTACAGGGAATAAACTGGCAAAATATAAAGGTTTGATATTCAACGAAGACAAAATGGACATAGACATTTTTTTGAAGAAGTTCGAGATAGAAATGAGAGAACTGGAGTACCCTGAAGACAAATGGACATTCTTATTGTCGAGATCATTTACAGCGAAGGTGCCTTCAAAAATATGTATGAACCAGGGTAACTACAGCATTGTGAAAGAACAACTACTTAGAACTTTCGGGAAAACAGAAGCTTTCTATCTCCAACAGTTTGTTAATTGTGAGATAGAACCAGAGGATGACCCGCAGACCTTCTTGGACAAAATGAGCAGCCATTTCGATAACTGGATAGAAACCGCTGAGGTAGAAAAACCTTTGACAGTCTTAAGACATTTCTCATGCTGGACAAAGTGATGTACGAGTGTCAGGAGGAATTAAAAATATTTCTGTTGGAGAGGAAACCGAAATCCATAGAAGACATAGTAAGACTGATAAGGGCTTATAAAGTGGCACATCCCGAGAAGAAATTATCTAGAGGCAGTGATATAGAAGAAATAGTTGCCTTTAACGGAACATGTGAGACACAGAATAACTCTCACAGAACAAGGGAGGCACAGGATAGACAGTATAGAAGTGGTACATATGAAAGACAAAATGATAGCCGCAACGGAAGATATCAAGGAAACAGACAGGAAAGAAAGGACTGGGAGAAAGGTAGAATAGAGCAAGGCTTATCATTGTCATCTGATACTGGAACATTGGAGGTTTTTCAGACATTCGTAGGGAACAAGGCAGCCAAGACCATCAGGGATACTGGGAGCACTATTATTGGAGTGAACAAGAATTTAGTGGAAGACCATGAATATACAGGCGAATCTAGGAAGTGTGTTATGTTTAATGGGAATATTGTACAATTACCTATTTCTAAAGTTAGTATAGACACACCGTATGTTAAGGGGACAGTGGAAGCTTGTGTTGTAGATCAGGGTGAGATAGATTTAATTATTGGGAATATTCATGGGGTGAAAATATGTTCAGTAAGGGAGATTGAGAATTGGAAGAAATATTATGGGATAAAGTCTACGCGAGGTAGAAATGGGGATGTGGAAGAAGACATAAGATCTCATACATCAGATGACATGGGTAGCAGAGAGCACGAGAAGAAAGAATTAACAGATAAGGTAGAAAGCAATGCAATAGGAATGGGTCCAAATCAAAGTAAAGTAAGGCAATCAGTGGTACAGGGAAAGCGATATAAGCCCACATACAGACGTACAAATCCATACATCTTATGCTTTAATTGTGGGAGAAGGGGGCATATTAGAAGACAGTGTCAACAGTGAATTAGAATTAAGGATTCAAGGTACAATAGTGAAGAGGCGTATACGAAAAAAGAGAGGGATATTAGCAGCCTAGAAAACAGTACAGCTAGATCATTAGGTAGTAGAATCACAATGGGACATCATTGCAAAGGAGGGAAGCGGAAACGATGGCATGTCAATAATGTTAGAATTATATAGATATGATTAGAAAAGGTAGGAATGATGGACATTATTTATTGTTCTATTCTACAATGAATAAATATATGTGTAATGAATTGAATATTGTTGTTACAATATGCATGGAGCAAGATAGACTTTGTTTGTTAACTATTTGAGTACGACTGGAATGATGGTGTTTTGTACAGGCATACAATTATGAGTGGGGAGTTGTATTGATAGAAATATGATTACTTATAGATAAATGTTAACAGAAGTGGTTTCAATTGCTCATAATAACAGTTATTATTGTGATGAATATAATTGTTATTACATGTTGGGATTGTATTGGTATTAACATGACATTGTGTTTGATTTTGTTTAGTTATTACATTATGGTTTTATATGTTACCAATTTTTTTTTAACTTGGAATAGTCTGATAATATATTCAGTGATTTGTATTTTGGACGTTCGATGTGCATCGAACTTGTTAAACAGGGGGGGGGGGGGGTGTTACGTGCGCATCGTAGTGTGAATGTGAAATGGTGCGATTGCGTGTTGAAAGGAGGGAGAACAAAAAATGGAGGAATATGAACAAGAAAGTGTTTTCAGTATTAATAAAGATTAAAGTATTTATAAACTGTGATTTGTCGTTTTCATGTCTAAAGAGTCTCATCCAATATGAAAACGTAACACTCTTCAATATTAAAAAAAAAGCAAATTACGCACTCAAAATGCTATGAGCGTAGCCAAAGGGGGGTTTGAGTTTAAATCCCCCTTCAGAGGGTTTTGATACTAAAAAATACCTCTTAAATATAAAAAAGCAAATTACGCACTAAAATTCTTTGAGCGTAGCTAGGCTAATGAGGGGTTTTGAGTTTAAATCCCCCTCCTCCAGGTGGCTTTTTTAAAATTGAAAACCACTCCAGATGGTTTTGAGTTTAAAATTCCCCTACAGAGCGTTTTGAGTTAAAAAACCTCTCTCTTCAATATTATTTTAAAGCAAACTACAGTCAACAAATTCTATGACCGTAGCTAAATGGGTTTTTGATTTAAAAAAAAAAACTCCATAGATTTTTTAGTTTAAAACCCCTCAACAGATGATTTTGACGAGAAAACTTTCCTTTTCGATATAAAATGTAAAGCGAAATACAGGCATGAAATTCCAAGAGCTTAGTCAAGAAAGGTTACAAATTTCTACCAGTGGCTTGGGCTCCATTAATTAAGTGTGAATAGTCTTCTGCCAAAATTGAAAAACACTAGCTGTGGCTCAACGAAGATGGCTAAGACAGCTTTTAGGAGTCAGTTATACAGATCGGGTCTAAATCCAAGAAGTCATATGCCGAACTGGGAGTCGAACAATTAGTAAGGTTGTGACAGAGCGTCACATGAGGTTTTGCGGAACATGTTCTCCTACAAAATGAATTACGCAAAATAAGAGTTGCGGAAACAGCTTGTCGGAAAATGCGCCGAACAGCGCGAGAGGGTCTAAGTCAGTAAGAATAGCACATTAGGTTTTTGAAATAAAACTTTTTAACATCAAGATAATGCACTGTAGATACCTCAGAATATGCATTTTGTTGGCTTTCAATACCAGAAATAGTGCTCGGATGCGGGGCTACGGCCATGATATTTCTTATTACGATTTTGCCTTGTGCACTACAGGGGAATGTGTTAAATTCATTATTATCGTTGAAACACCTCCTTTTTTAATTTTATTTAACAGCTAACAATATGAATGTCATTGGAAAGTCTTTCTAAAGATTTTTGGAAGCTTATTTTGATATATTCACCAGCCTACGATCAAACAGGCTAATAATATAGCCTTCATCCCTTATATGAGTATGAATTGCCGGGGGAGGTTAAAACAATAGCTTTACATACTTGGTTACCGAGAATCTAAAAAAACTGCCATCTGCTTTGGAAAAGCGAAACAAAAATACAGGAACTTTTCTAAAATTGGACATGCACTGTCCTGAAACGTCGTTTTTAGCTCCAAACATAAAAACAAATTAATTCTAAACAAAAAAAAGTGACGTGTTTCTTAAAGGAGATTTCGATGAGCTGTGCCTTATATAAGAAGCTACTATATATCAGGGAAACCAGGTAGAGGTGGAAAACATTAATAGCAAAATCTAAAAATGAGATTCATTAGGAGATATAACTTTGAGACATTAAAACTTGACACTGAGACACTATTGGGGGTATGCCATTGAGTAATTAACATTGAAGATTGATTATGAGACACAATAGTAGATATGACATTGAGACAAGTCGTGAAATTATAATGTGCATGTTTGACCAGCGAGACTTGGCATGACAGGAGGCTATGACATAAACTGTTTTTAATTTAAACACGTTGAAAACAGAAATGTTCATTTTCTAAAGAAAAAAATAATAATTTATAGAGTGCCGTTACCTAACAAGGCGTAAGCTCAGGTCACTCTCTGATAACATTACAAACATGGCGTAAGCTCAGGTCACTCTCTGATAACATTACAAACATGGCGTAAGCTCAGTTCACTCTGATAACATTACAAACTTGGCGTAAGTTCAGGTCGCTCTGATAACATTACAAACATGGCGTAAGCTCAGGTCACTCTCTGATAACATTACAAACATAAACACGAGAGCTAAAATGACAAACTAAGTTTAGAAAAAAAAAGTCTTAATGCTCTTCTTGGATGTAGTGAAACCTGTTGATTGTCTGAAAACAATGGAGAGTGACTTCTAAACCTATAGTCTCTGTATTGAAAGAGTTAACAAACCGTAAATTTGAGGGAGAAACGTGGCATCACTATAAGCGTTGATTCCAAGGAACGCAGAATAAGACTTATATTATATAACGCAAGTTATGTTTTCCTAATATATACTAAAATAAAAGTTAATGTAAAAATTGTGCTTCTATCAGTTTCTCATAAAAAAACAACAACATTTAATTACTTACATGTTTTGTAACTTACTAGTAGTATACCAATCGTTTTGTATCGATAAATAAGCCGTGATGAGCCACTGAGCCAGCAGAAAGATACAACAAGTAATGACTCCAGCATATACGTGGCTTAAGGAAAAAAATATATTTATAACCCAATAAGATTTACTGTAAAATATTATACAATACAACTTATAATATTTAAAATAGGATGTACTCAAGTTAATATAAATTTAGAAGATTAAAGACGGGACTATTGATAGAGGTTTATGAGGTCTAACATAAACCTAAAAGAATATTTTATTTAAAAAGCTCAATAACAAAAAAAATATTGATAGCACAGTAAAAAGTTATCGAATAAACAGTGGCGTAACTAGAGTAAAGGAAAGGGGGGGGGGGGCGTCCCAATTCAAAATTACCCCTGGCCTCCAATTAAAGGAACCCCAATTGAACAAAGAAATATTCACATTTGACTAGAATAACACCTTTAGTAAAATCACTAAATTTAGAAAGCCTTCAGGATAGAAGACTTAAAAGTAAAGTAGCAATCATACATAAAACACTGAACCATAATCTTCAAATACAAAAACAAAACTGTGTAAAATACTCAGAAAGACTCAAAGATAAAGGCACATTCCTCGTTCCACATGCTAGGACAAATTTGTACAAATACTCCTTCTTCCCTAGTGCTATTAGAGCATGGAATGGGTTGCTTGAGCTTGCCAGGACAACCAGTGACTTGGCGGAGTTTAGGTCATTAGTTAATATGCATGACTAAATGCATGACGCGTAGGACATAATCATCTTCTTTTTTGAAGTACCGTCTGCATCATATAAGAAGATAAGAATGCCACTTTTTTAAATAATTAAATATTACGCCAATGCCGTTTGTAAACAGAATGATGTTAAATATCACTCCTTTCCATCCAAATCTCTTTTGGACGACCATTTCTTCGAGCATCTCTCTTCACTCCATTGTACCTAGAAGAATGACTTTTGAAAGTTAGTCATGCGTACAATATGTTCAAAACAGTTAAACTTTCAACACTTCACAGTATTGATGGGCTACTCTTTTTGGTCACCAATAGTGTTAATTTGTAAAAGTGAACACTCATGTTTATCTTTTTTTCAACAAACAGACATAGAACAGAGAAGAATAAAACTCTTTTAATAATTGTACATTTGTGCATAATAAAACGTAGGATCATTTCCTAACGAATTAGTCCCATAATAGATCTAGTCGGTTTGACAACGAAAACAATACATGGTTGATCAATGTAAAATTTACTTTAATTTTTTTTTTCATTTCTTTAATTAATCACGTTTCAAGTTATACGCGTAACATATTTATTTGTCATTGAATATATAGTTTTTAAGGTTTTTTTATATTTTTATATGACAAACTTTTTCTATAAATATATTATTTCCACAAAATAGAGATTCAAAAATAATCAACATTTAGTGGCTTTGGCCTGTGAGAAAAAAAAAAAATAAATCTAGTTTTCACATGATCAAGAAACCTGTTAGGCCCCACTACCTCTAGTGCCATGAACTAATACTTTATGTGTACTTACAAGTAGAAGGGAATAATCATCAGTGGTGAGATTATATGGAACTGCATGTCAGCAGCAAGATACCAGGTGAATGACATGCACTAAATGTGATGGAGAAAACGCGTTTCTTTAATAAAACAATAACTAGTACCATTTCTAATAATACACTTTTAAATTATAATACTATATTGGGACTAATAAATGTACTAAATACTAAAATATAAGTAAAATATACATGTGAAAATGAACGGTGAAGTGCTTGACAGTTGCCTGGGATTTTTGTTTACCTGTTGATCAAAAGGTTTAAAGTTATTAACGTAAAGTAAGTTGGTCCACCAACGTTCTTCACAAAGTGGTTTGTCTGCTGGTTGGACTGTGGCCCACAAAGCGCCGAACCCCATGAACCTCTGGAGTCCCAAAAAGAATAGAAAACTTAACATATATGGAGGCGTCAACCTGGTGAGAGATCAAATCATAGGTTAAGTGAAGAAAACATTAAAAACACGCTTTGGAAAAGAGGTTCATGCAATATACAATTGTGTAAATCATCAACTTCAACATAATTGTGTGATTATTTTCAAAATAATTAACGCAACTAAAAACTTAAGGTAGTCCTTGGGGCACAATGAACTAAACATATATCTAGGAAAGACATTTGAAAATCCAGAGGGTAATATATTTAAATTAATGAACATTAAAATGACATGACTTTCTCATCTTATAGCCTAATGAAGTACAACGTAAGAAACGTTTAGTTTCTTCAATAGAAAATAACAATTATTATCAGGTCATTAATTTAATTTTCTATATTGAAGGAATGTATTATTCCACGTGACTGCACAAACACTATTATTGCCTCAACTCTTTATAACAGTCGGGCAGAGCCTTTAACTGTTGGTGGTCTGTTTAATTCACTATCTGCAACTGTTTGGTTTAAGCTTTTCCTTGAGTTCAAGGGCAAGCGTGGTCGAGAGGCCAAGTGCGCTTGAACTTGGCTACCTAGAAGGAGGATCGAGGCTCGACATCCTACTCGGGCAGAGTTGTGTTTACTGAGCGCCTAAAGGCAGCACGGAAAACAAACTAGGAGTTGGTACCCCCTCCACATCACTGGTCCATTAATGAGATTGAACCAAAAGCGCTCTGAGCATGCTATAAGCATGAAAGTAGCGCTATATAAAAGCTGTAATAATAATTCAAAATGTAAACTATTCTCCAAGTAGCAAACAAACATTATTCTGCAATTCTAAGACAACTTTTCTGAACAGCACATGTTGCTATACAATATAACAAAGAATATAGAAAACAGTAGTTTCTATCTTATTAACAATGTTCTACACCCGTTTCAATAGTTACAATGATATAGTCAAGATAATTATAAACTAGTAAATTATAATTTTTTTAAAAATCTTAACGGCCAAGACAGTGTGGAAAATTAGATATTAATAAACTGTAAAATTTCTAGGAAAAAAATTAGAGCTGTTATCGAGATCCGTGTCCATGAAGTGCTTGCAAGATGAAAAGAAGAATTGTCAAGTAAGGTCATGAACTAAAAACAATTTAAACGAGAATGATATATTATTTTTCACGCTGACTAAAATTAAAGCAAGATTACCATCAAACTTAGCGGCTATTATTAAGGATTATTGAACATGTGTTGTTGTTTGGTTTTTTTGTGTTTTTTTTTACGTATGTTTTTATTCAACAAACAAACAGATTCAGTAACCTCCAGAATCTATGGAAATAAAAACTTCCCCATGAGATCTTCCAACTTTTTGTAGACATTTTTTTGAGAGTCGAGTAGGCGACAAGAAGACCACTAAGGAAAAATAAATACAATTTTGGTCATTATTTGTTTTAAACTCATGAATTGTATAAAAATTGTAAAAAAATGTCTAAGGTACATGTGATATATTTAAAATAGGCGACCGCCTTAAATTTTTTTGTAAAAAAAAAATAAAAAATATAAAACTCATTATGAAATTCGTTTTGTAATCTTGTAAAAAAAAATTAACCGTCATTTTACTATTTAAATTCTTTTAAATTAAATTTCACTTACCTTATGATAAAGAAAGTATCAACAGCTAAGATACATAAAGCATAGAATACAGTTTCTACAGTAGTTAGCTGTGATGGGTCAGGCTCATTAACTAAGAAAAAATAGATAAACTATTTTATAAATGTAAATTGTATTAGTGAAAACAAACTTTAAAATATTTTAGCTGCCTTGTTTTTACAAAGAAACAAATAGTCAAGTTTAGGGTGCTACGTCATGGTAGCAGTGGCGTAGCAAGGGACCCGTGGGCCCGGTTTCAAGAATGTCTTGGTGGGCTCCTACGTGATAGTGTCTTAAAAGTCAATGTTTGTACTTCTTGACTGAATTAAACGACTTAAAGGTGTTTCATTACATATACTTACGTTACGTAAAACTATTAAACATTGATAGAACTAGTTCTATACCCATTATTTTTAACAGTAAATAACAGTATATAGAGTTAAAATGTATTTATTGAAATCACATTCTCTGGCGCTTAGCATATTCAGTGCATCTATTTCTAAAACTCTTGTCTGATTTTCGTCCAATAGAGATAACAGCAAGTGAAGCCAACTATCTCTTTGGCATAGGGCTATAGGGCAGATGATGTTGAAGTCATCTGTTTCTTAGGCCAACGGTTAACGAGCAGGATGTCTTGTGGCCATCACAACGACCCACAGCCTTTACTTTCCCAAGCACTTAACCACTCAAACAACTCAACCCCTCTCTGTCATAGAGCTTTTAAAATAATTTTTGATCATTTGCAACTTGGCCAATGACCGCTCTGCTGAACAATATAAATGAAAACTGACGCTAATTGGATTTCCTTTAGCAATTGTAGTTTCGCTAGAACTGCATTAATATTGCACAAAATCCTAGCATCTTGTATTGAAGATCTGGGGCCTTTAAAATTTTAATGTTTGTATCAATTTTAAATAAAGCCTGGTCTGAGTTTTGGTTTAAATATAATGATGTTAACTTTCTTTAAAAACTATGAACCAAGTTTCAACCGAATACTAAGTATTGCTCAGCGAATGACACTATTCCATAATCAATTTATTTATTTATCTGTCCTCTAGATTTTTGTTTTTAAACCACATCAAAAATCAGCTTCACCATTCATTGCAATCGTTAGAAGAAAATAAAAATGTTTTATGATTTCTTATGAAACAAAATTTAAGGTTTCTTTTGATTGAATAGTATTTATTTGTCAGGTCTAGATTGAGATTGAAGTAGGTAAAAGAATTTTAAGAAAAAAATAAATCACACTTTGTTTTAGTGCAGAAAAAAGGAAACGGGGTAATGTTTAATAAAGTTGAAAAGTTAGCAGCTGTGTCAAATTATTGCTTCTTACAATTAGGCCTATTTATTCAGACGTACTTATAAATGTCGCCCTCTCCTTTTTGCGTGCAGCACATAAATATTTTCCAAACTAAATCCCCCCCACACCCCTGTTACATTCCTTTAATACATAGTTTTATTAGTAACAAAAGAAAAAAAAGAAAGAACGGGACTACCTGACAATTGTCACCAACAATGTTTAGTTAGTGTTATAGCCATCATTACAATTAACCTGATATATACCTTTACCTACACGCCGCTGGTACAGACTCTAGTACTGGTACATAGACACTAGTACCTGTACACAAATCTAGTACTGATACACAGATAATTAATCAATGTTTTGAAGTAAATATACATTTTGCATAACATTTTATAGCAGCTTTTTAGATTCTATAGTTTAAATCACCTTTTACAAAAGTGCAATTAATATTTACCATGAGCTCATGTGGGCCCCAACTTGTCACAAATGATGGGCCCAAGCGCAATGAATCTCTTTTGCGCCATTGTTGGTACGCCACAGGCTGTGGGCCCCTAAAGGTCGTGGGCCTAGGTTCATTAAACCTCTTTGCGCCAAAGATGCTTCGCCACTGCGTGGTAACTACAAATTTCATTCAAGTTTCATGACTTGAACAATATAGACCAAATAACTGGTTGTCTTTTCCAAGACTTTCTCTTTAATTTAATATTATTTTCAAACAAAATTAACGAATTAAAATTTAGTCTAAATGCCAAAGTTCACATCAGCAGAACTACAGAAAATAAACATTAAAAAAGCAAATACATACAAAAGTCAGTATAAAAAATAACACACACACACACACACAACTAGCACTTAATCAATTAGATTGTATTATTTTTCTTTTTAACGAAGGGGCTTGAAACATCCTGACTGACAGTAGAATAAAGGAGTTCTTAAAAATGTATTTTTTAGCCTCATTTTGGTTTAAATTATATTTTCAAAACATAAAATAGCATATATACTAATAATTTTTGCCTCTTGAGTTTTATTTACAGTTATTGTAGACAAATATCTATTTGCATATTTTTAAACCTGCAAAAACATGTATTTAGAGCAGTTGTCTTTAACGGAGACTTAGTGAAATTGGGGTACGCTTGGAGTCAAAGGGGCGGTAGGGGCGCATTGGATGAAGTCACAATAAGAGACAATCTACTGGCTTTGACTAATTTAGAGCTTGACATTTCTAATATTGTTATACGGCCGGAGGCACAATGTTCCCATTAGCTTAAATTCATTTTTATTGATTTCAGCAATAATAACGTTTAAATAAAAATAAAACTAAGTTTATAATTAAGCCCTAAAATGTATGTATTAATTTTAAAAAATGGTGTATTACTTATGAAAATATTTCTTGCAAATATTTATTTTTTAATCGGTTTGTTTTTAGAAAAAAAAAATAGCCGTTGAACCTAAACTTTGTAAGCCACAACGCATGGTTAAATATTCTCATTTTCTTATAGTTTTTAAAATCAATTTGTTGGAACGACAGACGTACAGATGAACAAACAGACAGACGGAAATAATGCACAAACCTAATAGCGGAATTTTCCAAATACGGAGCCGCTAAAATAATAGCAAGAAAAAGAAAAACATTGAAATATATATTTTAAAAGGCAATACATCCATTATTCAACTTATTAAAAAAATTGTTATATTCCTAATTGCTAATAATGGTAGATTAAAAAAAAAATAACAAATAAGAAAACAAAAAAAAATCTGAAATATTATTATCCCACCCAATTTCCTCCTGCCCATCAGAAAGAAACTTTGTTAAGCGAAAGTATAGATCTACTATAAAGATAACAATATTAGACATTTACATCATTACATGTTGACTTAGAGGACTATGCGCGAAATGTTCAGGAACATTCAATTATTAAACTCTTGAATCAATAATACCTTACATTTGGAAATCCCCAAACACGATAGTCCTTTCAAGACCGATGGTGGATCTAGATTTATGTCACTTTGTCTTGACAAATTTAAAGTTATCTCATTTTTTTAATATTTTAAAAATTATAATGGTCAAACTTTTCTTAGTGTGGCCAACGAGCTAATCATTCTTTTCTCAGCGAACAACAATAACTTTTAAATTTCTAAGAAAATCGTTATAACCGTTTGTTTTTGTAGATTCGTTAAAGACTCCATGAAGCTGTGACATGAATATAGCTCCTCCTTCGTGTTCGAAGATGAGCACGTTTCCTATGGACTCCAATCCTCGCTTTAAATAGCCGGCCGCATATGTGGCGTGGGTGGGTTTGGTCAATTGCAGATAGGCCTGCTTCTTGTCTCAGCTTTTTGTTGGTTCGGCGCTCTTTCTTCTTGCTTCAAATCTTGAGACCCCGAGACTCATAGCTTCACGCTATCTGGAGCGATCGAGAGCTAGTGCTTCCCAACGTAATTGTCTATATCGCATTCCTTGAAGGAACACTTAAGAGTGTCTTTATAGCGCTTGAATTGGTCTCCTTGGGAGCGCTTTCCTGCACACAACTACCCGTACAGAAGTCGCTTGGGAAAGCGATTGTCTGGCATGCGGACTTCATGTCCCTCCCATCTAGGTTGGGGCCTTTTTACTGTCGCATTGATACTGTGCATGTTGGAAAGCTGTCCTATGTGACTTACATAAATGTGACATAAATGTAATTACATTGTTTAGTTAACAATATAAAAAGCAACACAAAAATTAATAGTCTAAATGTTATCTTTATTAATACTTACTGAAATAGGGTGCCCCTAATATCACAACATGAACCAATACAATTAGCATTGTACTAAAACAGCGGATGCCGTGAATGGCTGGCAGTGATTCCTTGCTGGACACGCTTCTTAAAAGCTTTGGAACGTTGGTATACAAAGAAAATGCCAATAAAATCTGAACACCTGTTCCTGCAAAACAAATTGTTTTATAATATTAGTTTAAAAAAAAAAAAGAATTGTTCCAAATGTTTCCAAAATGCTTAGCGTACTATATCTAAAGCACAGATAAAAGATTTATTAAGGCAGCCCATATACATTTCATATGTAAAATATTTGTTATTCTATTTTTTTATTCGATAAGTACGACTAGTAGAAAACTAATCAACAATATCGCCCGCTGACAGGTCGCAAGTGTCTTTGAGGAAAGCCGAAGGTCTCAAAGATTATTATACCTATTATTAGTATTTAATTATTATTTATGTTACCATTATTTTATTATTATTATTTTAAAAAAAATATACAGAGATATTACAGGGGAAACCTATAGCTATATATATAAAACTGGCATAATATAACTTCAAATATGTCGGGTATAAATGATGAATTCAAATATATTTTCTGGACTACCCCATAAAATACATTTAAATCGTGTGTTTGTTGTGAACTCCATTTTAAGTGAAAAACTATATCTCATAGTGATCGTTTATACAAAATCTGCTAACATACGGAATAACTTGTAGGCAAGGCAACGCCTCATCTAAAATGTTGCGACATCAAGAAAACATCATAAAAAAGCATCAAAAATTACACTAACAACATGACCAAATTTAAAGGAACTTTTTGAACAAAAGTGCAAAAGAAAAATCGAAATAAATATGGAAGACAACGGCCACCCGCTCCATCAGAACTACGTCAGGGAGACTGCAGACAATCAAAACAAGAACGGAGTGGTACACAAACTCGTTCGTACCTCACTTGGTCAGACTCTATCACCGCCACTCATTGATCGGGAACATGAAAAGCACCTGTGTGTAGTCGCTGAATGAACTCTTTATGTTGTGTCTGTTGTATTTATGTGTATTTTTCTTTTGTGTTGTCTATATGTGAGAAAAGAGTCATTGTAATCACAACAAATTTTCGTAAGGATCAATAAAGCAGTCTTAGTCTTTAACTAACTGATCAGATAGTTTCTAAGTCGTTCAAGCGTACCTTGTTCATATGTCTTAGATTTGGTTAAAGAATTCTTCGTCTTATGTATATCTCTATTCTTGAAATTGTTCTTCATTTTTAACTCTTCATCGTGGTTTGGATAACTCTTGCATATTAATTGTGGACACAAGTTGATTAAAATATCCAGACAAGTTCCACAAAAGATCATTGCTAAAATGAGTGAAAATATCATTCTGAAATAAAAGAATACTAGTTATTACATGGGTGTAGCCAGGAATTTTGTAGGGGGGAAGGGACTCAACTAGGCAAATGATGTTTATTTACAGGACATCACAAGTACATAGAATAGCATCTATCTTTAGCACAGTCTTTTCATACTAGCTCTAGACTTGTTCGGAACTTGTTCTCCTCTTCCTAATGTTGACATCCTTTTCAGTGTATTCTATAACAGTGCGCACCTTCTGCACTAGCTTAGCCCTTCCTCTTCTTCCAGTTGGCTAGTCAATGCTTCGACCTCATGACGATAGTCGCTGATGCCAGCCAGCTGACACAGGGGGAGTTAATGAAGGTCAGGATTGCCAGCCACTTTTAACACAAATGGAGGTTGAGGCGATCACTGTAGTTTCCAGGGCCGTTGTTTTAAGACTCCAAGTCAGCGAACATTTTCCATGGACGTCTCTTGACCCACAAATAACCATGTATTCAAACATATAGACTTTCTCAGCTTCACCTGTAAGGTATGTCCATGAAACACCCTTGTAACGTTCCATAAGCAAATGTTCTTTCACCACTGCATCAGGTTGCGATGAAATTAATTCACCATCGTTCAAGCCACTCTCACTGACGCAGCCAGAAGTCTATTAAGTCATGGGTACTGTCCCACAGGGTGCCACATATACAGTTCTTGTCAATCACCTAGATGCATCTGCCAGACTTCGAGTTCTCTTACAACGCCGCAAATTTAAATTCGTTGTTTCTGTCTTGGTCTTTCTTTTTCAATACAACTTCATCCACTTTTTTCAACATAATGTTAAAAATCATTTTCATTTCTCATCGCATTGAGTCAAACATATTTTTAGTGAGTCTTTCATAAATTTCATAAGCTCGACGATATCTGGATCCACCTCAAACAAACATGTTTCCAGATCCTCCCATTGATCATCCAGAGCCTGCCAAAGACGTGTTCTAAGAATGTCTTTATTCTTTTCAGAGCGTTTCAGAAGCCGCCATACGAGCTCTACTTTCAGTTCCATCAATTCCAGATCGTCTAGCCGTTTCATAGAATAAGATTCTACCAAAGGCCTGTGTTGAGTTGCCAAATACCACTTCTGACACCAATTTAAAAACTTCAGGGAGGCAACTCAACTAGTCAACGATGTTTATTCACAGGAAATCACAAGTACATAAAACAACATATACATATATCATGACCGTAGCCAGAATTTTTTTGGGTGGGGAGGTATGGGAGGGACTTTTTCTCCCCCCCCTGCAATATATATATATATATATATATATATATGCTTATATATATATATATGTGTATGTGTGCGCGTGAGTGTGCGTCTATGTGTGTACATAATTAATATTAATTACATTCCTACCATTAATTTTTTAGGAAGACGTTTCTTTTACCCAAGAATAGGTTCTTCTTGAATTAGTGGAAAAAAAAACACTTCCCTAGTCTATGGCGAGCTCCTCCGCCAAGCACTATTTCCGGTATTGAAAGCCAACAAAATACATATTCTGAGGTCTCTATAGTGCATTATCCTGCTATTAAGTTTTATTTCAAAAACCTTGTGTGCTATTCCTACTGACTTAGACACTCCCCCTTTGTTCGGCGCATTAGGCAGCAAGTTTTATCGTACATTTCGGATGGGGGTTTTAAATGAAAATCTTCCTTAGCTATGTTCTTGGAAATTGGGAAGCGTCGTTTGCATTTTTTTTTTGGTTTTGTTTTTTAGAAGAGAGGGGATTTGACTGATAAACCCCTTGTCTGAGCTGGGTGCAAGTCAGGGTTTAGTATTAAAATATTTTATCTTATCAAAAATAAAAACGAAGCGAAGCGAAAAATTATTCACTAAGTTCCGATACCCCTTCCATGGGAATTTTATTTCATCCAGAGGTCTGAGGGTTTAGCACTGGAGTTTTGTGCTTCCTCGTGTGACGTGAGATTTCTTCTCTGACATTTTTCTTCTGCCAGCGTTGTTCTCTTATCATCAAGTACCTGTGCGCCAGTTTTCACAGAGCGACGCCATGTTGTTCTGTCATGTGCCTATGTCTCCCACGTGTGTGTACATAATTAATCAAGCACTATTTTCGGTGTTGAAAGCTATCAAAATTTATACTCTGAGGTATCTACAGTGCATTATCATGCTATTAAAACGTTGTTTTTTTTTGAAAACCTAATGTGTTATTCTTACTGACTTAGATCCTCTTAGTCGTTCAGAGCATTGCTGTTTTTACACAAATCTGTCACTGTTAATGTCTGAAGCCTGTTCCCACTTGATCAAAGGACATACGTGAAGATGTGGCTCAAAGTTTTACTAGGTTGTCATCGCAACTCTTATTATATGTAATTCATTTTGTCGGAGAATATTCCTTGCAAACCTTATGCGACGATCTGTCACAGCTTTACTATTGGGTCGACTCCCAGTTCGGCATGGAATTTCCTTGATTGAGACTTGATCTCTATAACTGACTTCTAAAATCCGTCTTAATCATCTTTGTTGAGCGACATTTAGTGTTGTTCAATCTCGACGGATGACTATTCACTGCACTTTATTTATGGATCCCAGCCACTCAGGGCCGGTCCTAGCCATTGCGGGGCCCTATGCGAAACGGATTGCGCGGGGCCTATTCTGGGTAGGGATAAGGATAATAAGTGAAAATTCCTCTTTGCATTTTATACATTCTTAACTAAGTACAAAATCACGATCAAATTAACTTTACGAGCCTAGTGTGTAGCAAAGTCATACCGTAGATTAACAAAATTCTGTTTCCTACATAGATCACGCTCAATAGCAAGAATTGCCACATTGTTCAATCTTTCTTCGTGAATTGTTGACCTTAATTAATTCTTGATTACTTTAAGACGCGAGAAACTTATTTCACAAGATGTCACAGTAACAGTTCAAATCTCAGCTGCAAGGAGTAAATTGCAGTGTTCACAATTCTGTTGAAGCATTTTATCCTGTAGCCATCTTCAGCTTTTTGATGTATGAAGTTTTCCACAGATTTATCATACTGCCTTTTCCTTTGAGATTTGGCTGGAGAGAATGCAACAACATCCATATTTCCAGCCAACTTCATTTCGCTGTCACAAGAAGAAACAACAGGAAGAAACTTAAAACGTACATACACTACCACAAGCTCTTTCATATTAACCCTTATCTGAGAGATACCGATAACATCTGCTCGTTGTAACTTATGTCTGGAGTACAATCCAATATCACTGTATTCTTGATGTCTTGAAGGATAGGATTCACCACAGCATTAGCTCTATTTGAATCTTCTTTCTCAGGTAACGAGCATGAATTTCTGCATTGGTAACACGTCGAAGATGTTCCCCCATTATTGGATCAAACTTTGCGAGTAATTCTACTAGACCAGGAAATTCCCATTACTTGGCTCTTTAAGTCTTTCAATGGTCCCTCCGACCGAAAGCTAAATTGCGCTTCGCTAGAAATCGTACAATTGCAACTAGTCCAACGTTTAGTTTCAGAATAAAGTATCTCCTGGTGAACTTTGTCAATGGTTGGTTTTTTTTTACTAAGTCTTGCTTCAGATTCACGCAACTGGTCATGGCGTCTAAATGCCTTTGCGATTTTCATGCTCTGCTAGCCTTGTGGTACAGCTTTGCCACTGGTCAAATCCTTCATTTAAAAAGGAACTTTTTTGTTTTTCCAGTAGACGACAGTAGATCTTGTCTGCTGACACAGAATATATCAGCCAAGGACGCAAAACACTTTCAACATTACTCAGGTTTTGTTTGCAATGCATTTAAGTGAAATGTCTACCATTCTTATTTTTCGGAACATTCTCCAAAGTAATCTCAGGTGGACCTTTTTGTAATAAATAGTCAATACAAGATTTTTCCATTTTTTCTAGACACATGGAAGGATAATCCAGATTTCTCAATGAATCGACCACATTTAGCTCATTATCTATAACTACATGTTGATCAGTTATTACATAATTGCCTTCATTTCTTACGACATGTTGATCAGTTGTTAGTGTTACATTATTTCCTTCTCTTACGATATTCACCACTGCAGTTTTAGCATTATTTAGCTGTCTCACTAGAAGTGATTATGTTCTCATTTTTGGGTTTTGATCGTTTTAAAAACGTATTCTAGTTCTATTGGAACTTTCGTTTCGTTTAAAATTCGAACTGTTATTGTATTTATTTAAATATGAAAGCTGACAATGCTTTTTTTATTCGCGTAAGATTTGTGATTTCCATATAACAATTTTGTCTAATTTTCAGGAGATTTTAAAAATAATTTCCCCAACTTTTTCGTATATTTTGCATAATTATGCAATTACAGATATACTTAGCGCGGGGCCTATGAAAGCGCAAGGGCCCACTGGGCCGCATAGGTTGCAGTGGCTTAAGACCGGCCCTGCAGCCACTGGTAGAAATGTGTAACCTCTCTTGGCTACATTCTTGGAATTTGGTGACTTTGGTTTAATTTAGAATAATATTGAATAGAGAGCTTTTCAAACTCAAATCTCTCTATATGGTGATTTTAAACTCAAAACCATCTGGAGGGGTTTTAAAGCTAAAAAATAAGCCATTTGGAGGAGGGTATTTAAACTAACCCCTCCCTTTGGCTTGGCTACGCTCAAAGAATTTTAGTCTGTAATTTGATTTCTTTATATTGAAGAGGTATCTTTTAGAATCAAACCCTGCTGAAGGTGTGTTTAAACTCAAAACCTCTTGGCTACGTTCATAGCATTTTAAGTGTGTAATTTGCTTTTTTTATACTGAAGAGGGGGGTTTTATCGTAAATCCCCTCGCAGAGGGGAGGATTTTATTTCCGGGATGGGTTTAGGCTCCAAGATCCATCCCCCCTGGATACACCCTTGGATTATAAACTTTTGAAAAATATAATAGATCTTCATGTCTCACGAAACCATTAGCTTCTATTCCCTGTCTGTAATTCCCATAGTCATTTCATTCGTAAATCTCCGTCACTTAATCATCTGGACTTTTAATCCCAAACAAAACACTATTTCATGAAGTATCTTGCTTTTAAGGTTGTTTAAACGTGTGGCTACAATGTTACTTACATTGCTGCTATTGTTGCTTTGGTTGTCTCCCTTGTTTCTGTTCTACATTCAGTAGGCTCCACTGTTAAATTGGACGAAATTTCGAGCTCAATCAGCACTAGGAAATAAAGCAAAAATAAATAAATAAATAAGTTTGATTTCAGCGAATTGTGATAGATTTTTGTTATTCTTTAGTTTATTCTTTTGTTATCATTTTAAATAAAACCGTACTCAATAGGCAGAAATACAATGTTTACATAGCTTATTAAATTTAATTAGATAATATTACAAAGGTGATGGTGAAACAGTTACGTATGGGGGACGAACGTATGCCAAAAGTAGATCTGTTTGGTGAGAGAAACGGTACTTTACGGAAACGCTTTAAAGATCAGCTCAGGTATCAACTTCGCTTTAACTGACATAAAAGAGAGCACCTGGCTGCAGGCAGTTTCGGAACGAGACAGATAGAGATCACTAACAAAGGCTGTGGGAAACACATTTGAGACCAAAAGAAAATCAGCTGGACACCAAATGAGTAAATGCCGTTTAAGTGTTATGATAGTAATTTGAGTAATGTTTTAAAAAATGATATGCATACATATATAGGGCCAACAATTAAATCATGAGTTACATTGCTGAATAACTTAAAGTGTTAGAACTGTTTCTTTGTAATTGTTTTGTTGTTCAATTATTGTAACATCTATTTTTTTTATAGTGTCATTTTCTTACTATGGTCTAGAGTCTAGATGATATTAATGTTATCTCATTGCTCTACTTTAGTTTAGTTAGATGATACCAATGTTGTCTCATTGCTCTATTCTGATGTCGATTCTAATGCTATAACATTGTCCTACCCTGCTGGAGCATCTTTGTTATCTCATACTCAGAACAACTGTCTGGTAAACAAGATCCCATCCGCAGTAAAACTGGCTCTAAGTTTGCATTTATTTTTTTCTTTAAGTTCTGTAAAATAGATGAAAAGAAAGGTTAGATTATGATTTCAATCATTCCGTATAGTCCTAATTGCGTTAGTATCCCAACCAACATAGAACGACGTAATAAAAAATATTTTAAATTAATAAATCTAGAAAGACTAATTATATACTCGAGTGACACTATTCAAATAGAAAATATAACATACTAGTCGACCGCCGGCAAATCATACGCCGCTATTTTGCAGGGCCGCAGTGGGCCCCGCATTTTATAGGACCCGCACTAATTCAAGGTGTATAAATTATTAAATTAAACCATTTATAACTTATAACAGATTCCCTCCTGTCGATTTACCTCGAGCTCCTGGAAATCTCCAAAAATTGCAAAATATACGAAAAAGTCCTTAAAATATACGGAATATATAGACAAAAATTGTCATTTTGGGGTGTCATTCAATATTGAAAACGCCAATTCTACGAGCGATAAATGAAAACGGCATTATGCATTAGCCGTAATAGTGTATTCTGGTGAAAGAAGCTTCTCGCACCTCAAACTAATGAAGAATTAGTTGAGGTCAACAATTCTCAAAGATAGATGAAACATTTGGTAATTCTTGCTATTGAGTGTTATCTATATAAGAATCAGAATTATTATGATATACTGTATGATTTTGAGCTTATTAATATAATTAAAATTTGATTAAAGTGATTTCTACATCTTATACCTAACATGTTTTAGACAAAGCATTATTAAAATAATCATCATACATCTTTTTTGTATTCCTTTAAATATCCTTTCCAAGTTGCATTTGTCTATAAAATAGGTCGAATTTGATTTGGTTTACATTTGTAAACACATTTTGAGCCTAGTGGTTTATTTATATAAATAGACTTTTCAGATTTTAATTTACTAAATGAGTTATGCTTTTTGCAGAAGTCTTAAAATTAATAAAAAAATATGTGTAATAAGTATGCTGCAAGTTACAAAAAAAAAGAAGGGTATTACTGAAAACTAATATTTAGTGATTATTTCAATATTTAACTAGTTCTAATCTTCAATAGTAAAAATATAACTTTCTTATTATAACTTACCGAAGTTAGTAAATCTCTTTACATTGTTTTGAATGACACGCAATGTATATCTTTTTTTTTTAAATTATGTTAATTTAAAAGAGGCATACCTTTGAGGAAATAGTTAATAAACAGTACTTTCCATTGAAAATACTGTCACGTTTGTCATTCCCTGACGGAGCCTTGGCCTTCCTGCACTGCTTGTAGTTGCCTACGAAATGCAAACTCTCTTGCAAAATAGATGGGCTAGGTTTACCCCATGAGTCCAAGACTAAAGAAAAGGGAAGAGAAATACAAAGTAGTTTAATTAAGGAGAGTTTTAATAAAACTGATTCAAATTATAGAGCTTTAAGTAAAATTAAAATATAAATTGCAAAATAAAATATGACTTGTAAAGATATTGAACTTATTAATTATTGGCAAAAAATTTAGAATGAATAAATATTTTAGTAATATATACAAAGAGAGAAAGAAAGAGACATTGATTGTGTGATGTAGATTATCATATAAATATTACGAATGGAAGCGAGTCATTAGTATAGACATGTTTAGCATTAAACTAATAGAAAGTTAGACGCTTAGTAATATAGACAAACACACAAAACATACTCACACTGTAAGGTCCAAATGTTATCTGAAATGTTCGAAAACAAACGTTGAATATCTCGAGCACAATTTGATTGATTCTCTTCTCTTGGAGTACAGTTTAATTGTGACAGTTTATCGACTTCTTTAAGACTGCACTCTAAATTCTGCCCATTTCTCACATCGTTAGTTGTGACATTTTGTTTTGTATCCACATCGTCTTGTACATTTGAAGAAGTCAACAAATAAGAGTTCCCTAACAGCATGGCTAAAACAGCTAGTTCAAGCTCAGACAACTGCGACTTGTAATGATGAAGAGTGTCTCTGATATTATACCAACCTTTGCGTAGAGTGGATTTAATGATACTTACGTTTGATTGTTTGAACACTTGATTATAAGTATATCTAGCTTCAGAGAAGACTAATAGAGTAAGAAATATGTACACGACTTTTGCTTGTTTCATTTTGCTTATCTTGTACTACTGTCCACTAATGTAATCATTATATGCAAAGTTTAAACACTAGATATTTCATTAATATTGAATGAAGCAGAAAACTAGAAATGTGAAAGACCCACTTTAACTTATAGGCTAGCTTAACAAGTTGCTATATTCAAGATGCAAGAATAAAAAGTTCAAAACATAATAAACATTATGGAAATACATTCATGCTCAAGGCAAATGTAGCATTTAAGCGTCCAATGTTTAAAACTTATGTACTTGTTTAAACTGATACGACACCTGTCTAAGGTTAATGACAATCGATATAGCCAAATTAACACATGGTATTGATCAAATAGAACTCATTTTAGAAATATACATTACTGTGTTTTAAATGTACATAAGACGTACATTAGACTACGTTAATTCCATAAATAAATATATCTAAGTGAATGCGTCAAAATATAAAATGAAAAATTCACGAATTAGACAATTATGACGACAGATTACCTTGTAACACTCTGACCGAAAGTGGGATAAAGGGGCTTTTAAATCTTTCTGTTTTAGTCCTAATGGAAAGGTGACAAACACTTTGCTCAGATCTGATGAAACAGTGGTTTAATTGTTGCGTGTAGTCTTAAAAAAAATGGTTGTGTTTTGGAAAGGCATGTTTCATACAAAACTAGAAGAACTGAAGCCTGCAGCCACATACAAGAAACTACTCGTCTTAAAATCGAACTTTATAAAGGGCGATGGAAGAAAAAAGAAATCTTCTTGAAATAGTGACACTCTGATATTTTCTCTTTTAGGTTCTAGCTGTCAGGTTGATCAAAGTGACTTTTTAGGTCCATCCAGATTGTGACAAGTCAAAAGCTTGCTGTCAGAGTCACTCAAATTTATCACAGCATTAATCATTATTTACTATTATTTATTTATTTTATTTTAATTATTTCTCCGCTCTATCCCCAATTTCTCCGCCCGCCCCACCTTTTCCTCTTCAGGCTAAACTTGGTCCACCACCTTGGCGGCTTTTCATTTAGCTGCCCTTGATCGGGGAAAGATAAACACGCAATCTCTTTGGTCTTACCGGCCGGATGTCTGACAACCGCAGTTGACACCACCTTGTGTGGAATGCAACCATCTTTCCTCCCCCCCCACGTCTCTCTTTGATCTAGGAGATCACTCGGATCAACACGCCTATTGAACTTTCCAAGGTGCGACTCTTGTAGGATTCACCCACGTGTAAGATAATTCTTAGCCTAGAACATTTCCTGTTTCCGCCCATATCTCCCGGCCTATATAAGGTAGAACAAGGCGAAAAAGACACTCTCTCACATTTCTCATTCTATCTGAGCAATCGAGTCTGGACTACTTAATTTATTCTTACTTCTAGAGGAATACCTGGTGGTAAGCCGAACTTAATCACAGTTCCACTTAATTACTTTGTGTATATTTCTCACTGGATATTATCATGTGTATTTTATTATTTCATTGATATTTAATTAGTGCATTGTGTATTTCTCACTGTCGTAAGTAGAAAACATAAACATGGCATATGTATATATTTATGTATTGCATTAATCTATTAATGCTACTTTGCTCAATTGATAGTTAATGCAACCATGTATGTATTCGTACATCTTATTTTATTTCCTTTATCTCGACTGATCGCCTTGATAATTTTACTAGCGCACTAATACTGCGCTTAGAGAAGATATATATGAATTATCTCTCCTTTAGTAATTTTACTCTAACGAGAGTTGCGCCCCTTGAACGGACACCCTCTCCATTCAAGCTTGCTCCATTGTCCTCGGCCGACGGTCTTACTCTACAAACCATCGTGGTCGCTGACCATCGCCAATTTCCCCCCTCCCCTTTTTTCTCTTCCCACCTGTGTTGTTTATTTGATATAATTATTTCCCCTTTTATGTACATTTTTATATTGCTACTATCAGCCGTCTGTTTTCCAAATTCCATTTGTCATCATCTCTCCATTATGCTCTGAAGCGATTTCACCAATCTGACGAATGCACCTCAGTCGAGGGCATCGATAAGATGCATGAGAGACATGGTGTCTACATTTTGCGGTTCGGTGTCTACTCGACACTACTCACCTATTTATCATATCACTTGCCTACTTGATATTGGGTATCATCTACTGCCTACGTGGATCCACTCAACTCTACTACTTGGTGCTATCGGATCTACTTGCACGCCTATTCGACAGCCCACCTGCCAACTTATTAGGTGCGACGTCCCTATAGACCCAGATATGAGCGAGACGTCATAGCTACTTCAAACCCTCGGCAACTTACTGGACTTATCCTGTTAACTACGCTGCCCATGGCAGATCCGCGCTGCCCGCAGTACACTTGTGCCGGTAGTCAGCCACCCGCCCTACTGTGCCCACTACAGATATCAGAACTTTGGATTGAGACTCCACTAGAACTGTATCACCGACGTCCCTCTACCCTCTACCTCCAGCTGCAGAACCTCAAGCCAGGATCACAGCCTGCTACGACATCAACAGTACAACCAGGTAAGTTCAGAAGACAAAGTGACATACTCTCTTATTAAGTGCAAGAGTGATGATTAAATATAGTATCAATTAGAGATAGATGCAAACCCTCCCCGTTTTAATTCTTTTATGTAAATATTTATGTGAATAAATATTATTCATTTATAACTTCGCATCTTTTTTTCATTGCTTGTCTCGTTGCGTGTCTGCTCCCGATTTATATGCTGACGGGTAGGTGTGTGATAGCTTGAAAAATAATCATCCCCTAGACATTAAACACGCCAAACACACGTCACATTCCCCAACCTGTCACACAGATAAAAAAAAGAAGATCAAATAACATTACTCAGAACAAATATTTTTTTCCCACAATTACTGGAATAAATGGTCTGGCATGGGGTTCCAAATTATTATTTGTTTTGTGTGAGTGAATAAACTGGCGTGAAAATGTCCCTTTGTCTGACAAACATAATATGTATTTTTACATTCAATGATCTAGTAACATTAATCATTAAATAAACTGTACGCCTAGTTTTTAAGGTTTACTCAGTCCATATTGAAAGAAAATATTTTTTAATGCTTTGTCTCTTTTTGTCCTCCTATGGGCTTAAAGTTGTCTGTTATTGGGTTTCACATAACTTATTTATAAGAAGTAAAGAGCAAGAGAAAAAAAAAGAAATGAAAGCGTGTACAAACAAATCTTTTTTTTTTGAAGGCGAAATTTTTAATAATTTAAATTAAATATGCACATTGATCTTTTCTAAAAAAAAAGGTTATTAAGAATATTGTATTTGTTTTCTGTTATGCAAGCTACTACAATAAAAAAAATGTTTACATTATTTTTAAAGGCCCCCAAAAGAGGCCAGATCTACATGGATCTATATACGAGTTCTAGTCTATATATAGTAGATTCTATATCAAGATTCTAGACCTAGATCTAGACTTGGAGTCTTAGATCTAACTCTAGATCTATACTTAGTATAGACTTAGAATGACTGAAAGTATAAGGAAAGATTTTAAATATATTATTTATTTCGATATGTATTACTGTAGTGTAGTGGTTATCACATCTGTCTAACACGCAGAAGGTCCTGCCAATGTATCCACACCTGCCACTTTGCCTATCTCCGCAGTCCTTTTTTTATTGATGAACATGTGAGATGAGAATGTGTCTTGCACTATGAATTTTTGTTAAAATGAAGGAGATTTGCGCTGTATCAGCCTCACTCTCTCACCCTTGCCACCTAAATCTAGTGACAGAACAGAGTTCAGACAAATGGAGTTGGTTTGGGGTGCAGTGGATGAAAAGTGTGCTCTACATGTCCTACACTACTCCAAAACGTTCCACGGCATTTGCTAGGTGACGCCTGATGGCCCTGGTATGTATGTAAGCCAAATATATCATGAAGCAACATTTAATAAGCATTGTTCCTTGCTATAGTCTTCAGTTCAGACCATACAACATGTTTCACCTTCCGACACTTAATCAAATGGAATGGTTTCTTCCTTGAGGGCTTGAAAGAGAGATTGACAATTAACAAAATCATCAATTAGATGATTTTTGAATACAACAGTTAGTTAAGCTTCTCACTGAAGCGTATCTTCTAAACAATTAGTGTATTAAATATATATAAGACTAACGATGTAACAATAATAGCATTAATATATCTCTGCACCATTTGGTTATCAGTCGGCTAATCAAATAATATCGACAACAATTTCGACACGATCAAGTCTATTCTTTTTGTCTTGTGGTTGTTGACAGTTTGTACTTCATGGCTTCTGATGTTGATGTTGAAAAAATTAAAAGCTTATTTGTTTCCTCTCTAAATAATACACTTCGTTGCCTGGGTTTGTGTTCCTACACCAACTATCTCTTGTAACCTTGTTTTGTTTAAAAAATGTAACCAATATTTAAAAAAAACATAAATTGTATTAGTAGTCATTACTTCTTCAAAACGTACAATATGCTACATGTTTAGCAGCCCCGGAAACTATTATTTTTGTATGTGTAAACTGTCCATCGCAGCATATAGATTTTTTTTAGAAGTTTAAATTAATGTAAATTTAACATTTCGGAATCATATTTATCATTTGTATGGTAATGTAGTGACGAAAGTAAAATGAGATTATAGCTAATACTAGGTTACCGTTTAAATAGTTCATGTTGTTAAAATTAAATGTTTTCATCATGAAAGATCTCATGGAAATTAATCTACACAAAAATAAACAGAACAGAAAATATAACGTTGATTTTTTTGTATGGTTTGATTTTACTTCAATCGTAAAAGCGAGAATGAAAAAAAATCCCTGTGTATCGTTTGTAACGAAGTTGTATATTAAGAATCTATGTAACCTAAAGAATTGTACTTTTATATTGATATTCAACATCTGAACTTTGCCGACATGGAGACCAAGTAATGTAGAGATATGTTTAAGTATAGAATTGATGACGATTTAAAGACGAGTTTTTGTTTTGCTTGGAACGACTACAGCACGTATACAAGAAAGTTGATTCATTTTTGTATGGCGTGCAATTATTAGTTTTTCTACTTGGTATCCACCAATACAATTATTGCGACTGTTTAAAAGGCCTGTTAGTTCTCAAGTATACCTAAATACAGAAACAAACTTCATACACGCCATAAAATATAATTTATTTGGAATGTAATTATATGAAGATACATATTTTAAGAATATACGGTAACTACATATTGTTTTGTTATTAAAGTTAAAACGTTGGCAACACATTTACATTTCTATTACGTTTTAAGCCATTAGCAAAAGCAATTACTTAGGCATATACTATCAATGAAAAAAGAATTTACTGTTGGGGGTTGCCGCATAGTTGAGAACAGTAAAAAGTGTCGCCGAGTTAAAAAGGTTAAGAACCGCTGTTTTAGTAGCTTGGATGACTATTAACCATATTTTAATACATTTATGCAAAAGGCTTTAATATTTTGTCAAATTTTATTTTTCAAATTGTAATATCAAATTAAATAATACTCACTACCTAAAAATTACAAAAGAAAATGTTTACTTTTTTTTTTAAAGAGAAATAATCTACTCAGTATGCATATAAGTGGAACATAATTTAAAACAATAATTCGTAATTTATGTTTCATGTTAAACAGTGCCTCGGACGCGCTCGCACGAGATAATCTATGGGCCTGATGGCATAGTTTTACGTCATCCTTGGCTGTCTTTTACATTGCATTTTGCGGATATATCAGATTCAGAAGTTGAAGAACACTTCAAATGTATGAAGATAAAAGACCAACAGTACAGTACTTACGTAAGATAGTAAGTTTGGAACAAAAAAAAGGCCTACATCATAAGATTCCGTTTACGTGCCTTGTACGATATATGTAGTCTACCCTTGCGGCTCAGGGCCCTGCATGACATTTGCACAGTCTCCGCGCAATGCAAGGGCCGTCTTTGCATGACGCTTTAGCGCTAGCCCTTTTAGCGCACGGAACGTTTTGACGCGATATATAATTTGAAGATAATTTAATTACATCGATCTTTCATAACAATGTTTATTTTACTAAAGTATAATTTGTATGTATAGTATGAATTGTAACACCATCAGCGAATTTTTTTTTTTATTTTTGTTATAAAGGTTTTGCTTATTACATGAATATAATGAATATATAATAAGTCAGATTCCGTAGAAAATCAAATGGTGGTTTGAAAAAGCTTTACGTGGATGGGACATTCAGAATCTCCACTTCTATATTCTAAAAGATCTACGCTACTATGACAGAAAGAGGTGGTTTAGTACGGCCTGTTCTATATGCACTAGTGCATTCTACCCCCCCCCCTGAAATTAAAAAAAAAAACTTTGACAATTTTATGCACGCTGACTGTGTCTGGTCTAGTATAATGTTAGCGATCTAACAATAATTAAATAACAAACTTAAATACCCAAAATAATGGACCAATATATATATTGTTCTGTAAATGAAAAGTAACGTCTCAACACAGACACTCATACAACACAAAGATATGTATCATTCTTGTAAAAAAATAATACAATGTACGTAAATAATGTGACCAAAACATTTGGCGCTAAAACGTCCTATGTTCCAAAACGACAATCGCGCTAAAACGGCTGCGCCCAAACGCCCTGCTTCGTTCAGTGGATACTATTGCCAAACACGAGAACAAATTAATAAACAAACTAAAACAAGGAACTACGTGTAATGAGGTAAACATATTTAGTTTTAAATCTATTTCTTAGGAAAAACATAATCACATTTATATTGTACTATTTTTTATTATTAACTATTTAATGCAAAATAATCGTGTTTACATAAGTTTCTAAATCAATACATAAAACCTAAAAGTAAGAGCTATGTAAAATACATAAATAAATGACAAAAAGAAGCAATATATGTATGTACGTAATTAACTATTAAGACGTATTGCTGACTTTGTGGATAAATAAGTAAGAAAAAAATATACATGAGTGTAATACGTTAGAAAATATGAAAATTAATGCGCAGTTGTTGTACAAAGTAGCAAACGTTTACAAACGTCTTATGTTTCCGTCACAAAAGCACATCTTTAACATTGTTCATAAATAGCGAAAATAATATTAATAAAAGTAAAATCACATAAAATATTACAATGCAATTAAAAAAAAAGAATAAAATATGTTTTAGTTTTAAGGCTGTATAGACCACTTCTAAATTTAATGTAAAACAAGTCGACAAATGAGAAGGCTAAATATAAACTACCGAAGCTAGACGCTTAATTGCCATCTTTAGGCGACGTCGTATTCGTTTTGGAGCTGCCGCTTTAAGAGCCTGATATGTGGTGCTAAATCTTTTCTTGAAATAAAATATTGTATCATTATATTTATAACTATCGTAATTATCTTATAAAATTTAACAGACCAATTGTGGTATTCAATTAGGTAGTAATATAATATTACTTTGAAATGCAATGTTAATGAATGTGTTATATATATATAGGGGCCTATATATATATATATATATATATATATATATATATATATTGTTGTAACTGAACTGTGATGCTGGTCAGTGTAGCCCTATGAATAATCAACCGACACATGCGACACATGACTGTGTACTTAAATATTACTGATGTCAACATTATCCGCGTAGGTTAACAGTGTTTTGGTTATCTGACTATGAACTTTGTGTTGTTTATAAAAAAGGTTTGCTCAAGTCGGTCAGACTCAGAGAGGAACAAGAAGGTTAAGAAAAGAATGACATTTATTGTTTACAAGTTGTGTATAGCTGTTATATTCAGACATTGACTTCTGCCCATTACTAAAGTATTTGATTATTTTCTCTTTATCATTTATTGCACTCATTATCAGAGCCCAAGTTGTCTGGTTCTTGGTCATTCAAGGTCAAGGGTTTAAAGAAAATCGTAACAAATATATATATAAATATATATATATATATATTAAGGGTGCAACGGATAGTCGCTACGGCTCCAGCTTCTGCTGAATTCGGGCACTTTTTCACTATTCGGCAATATTCAGCATCGGTCGGATATCACTACCGGATAGTAAACCGGATAGTAAAAGCTACACCTGTATTTCTATTAATATTGTTATGCGCCTCCTCTCTAAGTCTTTTCCAGATACGCCAAACGAAGGTAACACTTAAATATCGAAACAACACAGGTGAAAGGCAAACAATATAAAGGTAGTCGACGCTGATAAACGATATTGAACAAGAAGTTTAAACTAAATCTCCATGTTAATAAATAATATACCAATATTCATAAAGTGGACATGATTCAATAATGTCAGTTCTGAAATACATTAACGTTTTTTGTTTAAATAAAAGAATTTCTTTTTAAAACTATAAACTATGACTATGCACCGATTTTTTTAGTACAAAGACATGGCGTGTTAATCTAAATAGAAATGAAAACCTTCACATTATAAATTCGCATTACATAAGTAGCAGCGATGTCTGGCACATTTTAAAAGCTTGCCTAGACCTTTGAGTGGTCTAGTAAACATGTAATATTCCTTAACTACGTCACGCTGATAATCTGTCTAGATGTGCGGGTATATCTCCAGAGGTAGAGTTGAGCAACCCCCACCTCCTTTTGTTTGTTTAGTCCATAACATTGAGGTCACATATAGACAGCTGACCACATTAAGCCAGATGTCAACGTGTTGACACTGTCTAGAGGTCACATCTTATGAGGGAACTGAGTTTGTTTACTTGGAGAGGAATTTTTATTAGGGGGCAGGACTACAAGAAATATCTCTATATGGTTAATCTGGTTTGAGTTTGTTTATTATGAAATAGGTTGCCAATCAAGGGTCTGGACCACATGCCACACCTTTTTGGCCGGGTAATAAGTTGGATTACTTTGAGTTAGGTCTCCATTAGGAAGCTGGACTACAAGCCTAACAGACTGACCAGGGGGTATCTTTAAAGGGAGGGCTCAAGAGACTCAACACCACAACTTCTTATTTGTTTAATCCATGACAATGTATTGATAGACATTGACCATTCTTAAGCCAGAATGGATTAACGCAGATTGTTGAGAAACATTGACACTGTCTAGAGGTGACTAGATGATGAGACTAAGTTTGTTTACTTGGACAGAAATGTCATTTAGGGCGCTGAATACACGTTCGTTGCACAATAAAATAAAACAAATATGTGCATGTGTGCGTTTATGTATTTTTTCCCTTGTATTAAAACCTTTAGAAAGAAATGTATTTTTATTGTTTAATTCTATTGACTTAATATATAAAGGAAAACCTTACAGTAAAAAGTTTAACATTGCAGAAAATCAATTGATCTAAAGCATCACAATTAGATCTAGCGAAGAAAGAAAAACAAATATACTGGAATGTTAAGAAACACTTGACCTCTGTAACTAGTGTACGGCTATAATGTATCTATATGCTTGACTGACCATGCCAATGTGTTATCTTTTATTACCTGCACACTCAACACTATTGCGTATGCCCAAGGAAAAAAAACGCGTGAAGGTCAACACAATCATCTATACACACTACATTAGAACTACTAATGTGTAGGCTTGCTACGTCTATCTGACCAGGTTGTTACAATCAGTCGAACACAAAGTCTATTTATGTTGTTTTTTTTTGCTAGGCAGGGTGTGGGTGAGTTTTTTCTTCTATAGTTGGTTTTCCTACTGCTCTTAGATCTATCTAACAGTAGATCTAAACATAGATATCAATAATAGGCCTACAGACTACAATTAAATCTAAGCTTCGCAACATTTAAGGCTCAGGCTATAAGGATGTTCCTGCTGTTAATAAAATATCGTTTGCCGCAAATGAATTAATAAATATATGGCCTACTAAGATTCCAACTATTAACTAACAGCTATCAGTATTAAGCCCTTAAAGCCAGAACCAGAAGCAGTCTTTGGACTTAAAATAACAAGTCTGATGAAATTGTTGATGACATACATCCAACCACCATACAAGCCAGATGAGATATTTATATTAGTAACTGGTTAAATATATACTAACATATTTTACATTGACCCTCCAACACACAGACTTTATGGTTGGTGGCCTCGTACATACACACAGACATGCTCATGCTACACAGATTAATTTCTGTTTATAAATATTGTTCATCTTTAATAAATCAATCAGTAACAGAGTTAAAAATAATAAGGTATATAAAAGGAAAAAAATACCAACAAATATAGGTATGTTTTTAACAGTTTTAAAATGTTTAGCAATACAAGCTGTTTACAAGACACTTAGGTATCCGGCTCCGGCCCGCCGAATATCAAATTTTACTATCCGGTCATATCCGACTCAGGCCGGTGCACCCCATTAATATATAGTTGGTAAATAATCTGCATCTTGCTTGAACAATAGAAGGTTAACTCATAAAGTCACTATCATTTAAATATTTAAACATCTGATAAAAGCAAAAAAAAAAATAAATAAATATCAAATTGCAATTATTACAGCATTTTCATAAAATAAAGAGATTACTTTTCTAAATATTGTTGTAAGTTAAATTAATACATTTACATGGTAATGTTTATACTTGGAATAAACTGTTGCCGACGTTTGCAATTACAATTTAATTATTTATTGGAAAATAAAAGTAATATAAGCAACAAAACGGTAAAAGAGTTAATCACAAACGAGCTAAACCTGTTTTTTTAATGTTAAATATAATTTTGAAAATGTATTTGATTATTACATGTAAAATGTTACATATTTTAAGGCATTGGTTGATTTTTTATTTTATTTTTTCCTCTTTATAGCTCTGAGGTGAGGCCTGAAAACAAAAGAACAAGGATTTTTTTTTTTATTTGGAACGTCTAATGAAGCTGTAAAGAATAAAGCTTTAAACAAGTTTAATATATAGTCTACATTATGTATTAATTAAGAAAAAAATACTAAGACTAAGACAACTATTTTGATCTTTTTGGAATTTATGTAAGAAATTGTTAGGTTTCTTGAAGGACATTCACTGTGACTTTTTTTTAGTAATATTTCTAATGAAGAGTTGAAGACAGACTTCATGTTTATCATAAGGAATATTGAAATGGGTTGTTTCCACATGAAATGTATGTGCATCTTAAATCTTTTCAAAGAAAGCTATTCCATTTCTTGAGGCCAGAAAAGTGAAATCAGGATTTCTCATTTTCATTGGTGAAAGGTGAAACTATTTCTAGTGAAATGGTTAAACAGTACAAAGACTTATTTAGATTCCTTGATTGTTAAATTTTAAAGCACATTTTAAGACGTCAAGAACTTGGAACCAGTTTTCAATACCCTCTGCTTACAATCTAGTGCAGAAGCTGATTCAGCTCCAGAGGAAATACCTCTAAGCAAATTATGATATGAAAAAGAAGTTCCAGCCAGTTCTTTCGGGGGAGTTTAAAATAAAACAAAACATTGCTGTTAAACTTTCACATTATTTGGAACCACAATTATCTGTGAACAAACCTTTTGTGTTTGAAAATTATTAAATGTTAGAACAAATCAATGATGATTGACTGTAATTGACAGCAGTCACAAGAAAAACAACTAGTTAGCTAGTTCCAAGATTCCGGAAAATTCTGCACGAGATTAAATAGTTATATACTCTAAATTAAGTACTATTACACATTTGTTGTGAAATTTTATGATCTATACAGACGGCGGCTTAATAGGAAAAAGTCTTTCAGTAACTCAAAGACACGCCAGAGATAAATTAACAACAAAATATAACTTTAATAAAAGTAATCAGGATAACTGTATTTGTAGACAAGGCATCAAATGTTAACTAGTAAATATATACATAACTATGAAAACTGACTTCTATATTACTTATATATATATATATATATATATATATATATATATATATATATATATATATATATATATATATATATATATATATATACATAACTATGAAAACTGACTTCTATATTAAATATATTGTACGACTAGACTCCATAACTCAGGCCACTGACAACAATAACAAAAAACCCAGTGTTGTCACTCTGTCCCAACCAAGGGACCAAGGAGAAAATAAATAAACATATAATTCCTTACATTTTACATCCAGCTGTTTACAATATTATATACAAACATAGTTACCACAGCGGCCTCTCAGTCCACATTTTTTATGCGTCCCTTTTTTAAAAAAGGTTGCCCAACCCTAGTGTAGATCATTACAGACAAATACACAGAGTAAGATGGTATAAGCTTTGAAATAATCATAAAATTCATATTGTACATTACCTGATTTTCAATACATCCAAAGTCTTTCCATTAGCTTTACCTGTAAAGTGAAATATTATGTTTATATACATATATACACATAAATCTATTATTATATCTATATATATATATATATATGTATATTCAAATAAGATAAGTTATATTTTTTTTGGTCCAATCAATAGAATCTATCTATATCTAAATCTATCTATCTATCTATCTATCTATCTATCTATCTATCTATCTATCTATCTATCTATCTATCTATCTATCTATCTATCTATCTATCTATCTATCTATCTATCTATCTATCTATCTCTCTGTCTATCTCTCTATCTATCTATATATCTATATATCTATCTTTCTCTCTCTCTCTCTCTTTATATATAAATATATATATATATATATATAATTATATACAGATTTATAGATAAATATATAGATAGAGAGAGAGAGAGAGCGTATGACAGAGAAGAAGATAGAAAGAGAAGACAGAGAAGGAAAATTTAATACAAAGAAAAAATAGATTATATAGCTCCTTCTTCGTGGTCGAAGATGAGCACATTTCTCATTTCCTATGGACTGTAAAGTCCAATATTCGCTTTAAAAAACCCGGCCGCATACGTGGCATGTGTGGGTTATATCAGTTGTAGAAAGGCCTGCTTCTTCTCTCATTTTTAAATTGATTTGTCAATCTTTCACCCTGGCCACTCTTCGAGCTTAAAATCTTGAGACTCCGAGACTTACGCCATGAGGAGCGATCGAGAGCTAGTGCTTCTCAGCCGTGAATCTTGATATCGCATTCCTTGAAGTAGCTCTTGTAGCACTTGTATTGGCCTCCCTAGGAGCGCTTTCCTGCACACAACCCCTAGTAAAGAAGACGCTTGTGAAGGCATTTGTCTGGTATGCGGGCTACATGTCCCGCCCATCGAAGCTGGGACCTTTTTAGTGTCACATTGATTTTGTACATGTTACATTAATGCTACATTAATGGACGAATAAATGAAAGGGTAGCTAAATATATTCCATCTGAGATGTCTCCGTAGGATCTTGACAGTCACATGGAAAGAAAAAGTGTGCAATAATGAGATCCTTGCGCGATCAGGTATTCCCAGCATCTTTACAGCCCTCAGACAACGCCGTTTGCGCTGGCTTGGACATGTTTGCCGGATGGAGAACAAGCGCATTCCGAAAGTCCTCCTTTATGTACAACTCGCGACTGGCACAAGAAAAACTGGTCGCGTCCACCTCCGTTACATAGAAGTAATAAAAGTGGACCTCAAATCAGTGAACTTCAATACTGACCATTGGGAAGACATAGCTCTAGACAGCACCAGATGGAGAGAGACAGTGACCAAGAAAGCTATGGTCAGTGAAAAAAACATGGGTCTCAGCTCAGGAAGAAAAACGCACAATCAAAAAAATGGCCAGCTCCTCTACCACTGAATCAAAACCACCTTAACCTGCGCTATTTCTGGACATGATTAGGATTTATTTATTTGTTTCGGGAATAGGGGGAAAGTTTTTCTTAGTGACAGAATGACGTGATATATATTGTTACGAATCTCACTATCCAGGCTCTCTGCAAACTGCACCATACACCACCAACTCAAAGAACTCGACAAGTCAGGGCTCCAAAAGAACGTAAAGGTTTAATGTCCATAAATAACAGCCAATACTGTACAATTGGCAGCACGTAGAACAGTACAAATAGCTCTGCGATAACAAATATCTCTCCGATAACACGGTTCCGCCGTATCAAGTCTTGCACTGGCCTCTCCGTCTCGTTCCGGGCTTGCACTGGGTTCAACAGTTCGGGACTGATTTCACACACTTGGGCTCGTTGTGTCGGACTCGATCACAGACCAAGATCAAGACGCCGTTCGTCTCAACTGTACTTGAAAGTACTCCGCACTGAGCCGTCGTAATGCTCCGTACAGAACCACACCGTTGAACTGTGCTGTAGTCGACCGTGTTCTGAACTCCTGTCGTGAACCCGCTTTCCGAACCGTCTTGACTGCGACACCTCCGCTCTTTATATAGGGTCCCTACTGGCCTTCTAGAACCGGACAGAACGTCGCTCGACCATTCTGGGTGTCAGATGACTACAACCCTCGTGACGCTCCTGAGCTCTGTTCACAGCGTCGATCCTTCCCGAACCATCATGTTGTTAACTCGTCTCGGCCGATCGTCGTAACTCGTCACGGTTGACCGCTCGTCTAGCGCTGGCCTGGGGCGATTTGCGTCGGCTGACTACACTCACACCACTACCCCCATCTGTGCCACCACCAGGTTTATAACAATATTTAAAAAACAAGAACTCTCTTGGATTTGATAGAGACAAGAAGTTTTTCCTATCCTAGCAAGAATAAAAAGTAGTTTACGGACATAGTTGACATCGGACTATTCCTTCTTGATCATTAAACATATTTGTTGATCAACATCAGCGTCGACTACATATCTTGATTGTTTCGGCCTTTCGCCGGTGTTACTGAAGTAGTCTGAGTTCAGTGTAACTTCCAGTCAGACTTAGTTTAGTTATATTTCAAAGAATCAACACCGCGCGGAAGCCTAAACAATCTATACTATAAAGTAGAAACCAAAGCGTAGGTATGTATGTATGTATGTATGTATGTATGTATGTATGTATGTTATGTATGTATGTATGTATGTATGTATGTATGTATGTATGTATGTATGTATGTATGTATGTATGTATGTATGTATGTATGTATGTATGTATATATGTATGTATGTATGTATGTATGTACGTATGTATGTATGTATGTATATATGTATGTATGTATGTATGTATGTATGTATGTATGTATGTATGTATGCGCCGAAAAGAAATAAAAACCGTTTGACCAATCTTGATAAAACTTGACAGAAATGTTCCTTGGGTACTAACTTAGACCGCAGTGTATGTATGTAGCCCTAAAACAAACCTAAAAAACTAAAAAATATAAACGTTGATCAACTCTAAGAAAGTATAGTGATTTATGGAACCAGGCTTTGTTTACAATGTTGACATGTGAAAAGATCGAAAGGATTTAGATCTAGATCTAATTGTAAGAAATACACTTTGCGCAGAAAGTTTTTTTTTACTTTGACACATGAAAATATAAAAGAAGTCCATTGATTTCACTATATAATAAAATTAACATTAAAATGTGTGTTTTAAAACAATTCGTTCCATATAACTGCGGATTTAGACGTCCTGATGTACTTTATAATCCCATTCATTTAACAAATCGGGTAAATCCGTTTTAATTGTACTTTATATCATATTCAACTATCGCTCCTTTTGTTTTTAATAGATATAAATGTATTGGCTTCGGGTAAACCCATTTTCGCAAAACTACTTTCATTTTCGTAGTGAAAGAGAAAAACTTGAAACGATTATTAGCTAAGTTTAACATAGATCTAAATCCAATACCCTAGATTAGTAAACGCAAACTAAGGCCCGCAGGTCAAGGGTAATGTCATACTAGTATATATATATATATATATATATATATATATATATATATATATATATATATATATATATATAGATAGATAGATAGATAGATAGATAGATAGATAGATAGATAGATAGATAGATAGATAGATAGATAGATAGATAGATAGATAGATAGATAGATAGATAGATAGATAGATAGATAGATATAGATATAGATATATATATATACAGAGAGAGAGAGGGACAGAGAGTTCCTCCATCGTGGTTTAATGATAACCCCTTTGACATCCAGGGGACTGAGGGCTTTGCACTGTTGTTTTGAGCCTCCTCATGAGACAGGTGAGGTTATTGTGGGCCCAGAATGTTTGGCTGAACACTGGGCTGATTATTCCAGCTTGAACTAGTGTCATTGGCTTTGCTTTTCTTCTATGGCCTTTTTTTTTTTGCTAGCGTATTTCTCTTCTTCAGCAACCTGTGTGCCAGTTTTACAGCGCGACGCCATGATGCTCTGTCATGTGCCTCTGTCTCCCAGGTGACTGGGTCTATGCTGAACGCCTTCAGAGAAGCTTTGAGAGTGTCCCTAAAGCGTTTATATTTAGACAAATACCGATGTATTTATCGCTTTTTTTGTCAAATGTAACTAACCTTGTTTAATTCGTTTCTTTCTCAGAGATGCCTTAAGAAATTTCCAATTTAGCATTCGCTGGTAGTTGCCTCGACTATAAAATACGAAGATTTAGAAAATGATGTTTAATAGACATGTTGTATTAACAATGACCGTCTTAAAACAAACAAAAAAAAATCGCATTATCTCATAAATTTTTATAATTTAGCTTGAATGCACTAGACAAAGTTGTTTAAAAATCAATTTATTGACTTTAATAAACAGAGCTTTAATAAAAATGAAATGGTTTCACTCATATTTTTTGCTCGATATTTTAGACAATCTTTGTCGGTCTATCTAAATATTACAATGTTGTTCTACTCTGTATGATTATTCAGTTATTATTAGGATAGTATTTCAGATATTTTCATGCTTTAATTTTTACCACAATTTTCTAATCTCTTACTATGTTACATATAATACGTAATGTGTAGACACATGTGTACCACTTAGGATGTAATAAACTTAATGAATCCTATAGTCTTAAGCGAGCAATTCTTGTATGTATGTATGCATGAACATATTTTTATATATAAATTTTATTTCGAAAACGGCTCTAAAGATTTTCTTAAAAAATTAAAAGTATGTTCATATTAGTAAGAAAAAAATTCTCAACTCATTGGCTACATTGATAAAACTCGAGGTCGACCGTAATATCGGTTTGAAAATGCCTCATTATCGAAAATTTAATTTTGGCTAGAATGTTTTAGGAATACCATTTTCTATATGACGTCAATGGGAAAAAAAACTTGACACCGCTTACGTCACTAGGCTAATGCAGTACAATAAGACATTTCTTTGCAAACAAGAACAAGTTTTAATGAATCAATAGACCTAAATAAACATTTGAGCACCATCTTACTGTAGATTGGTCTATTATTAAAATATGGAAGAAAAATAATGAAATTAAAGTTTTCCAGGTATGATTAGTTTTTGTTTTAAAGGCTTTATAAATCGTTTACACTTTAATTACGTAGACACGGAGTTAGCTTTTACTTTGTTGTTAATTTGTTGGTGAATCATTGCAATGTGTTCAAGGTTCGAAGTCTACTGTCCCATACCAAAACATAGGAAGAGATCATAACACAGCATCTCTACGTCTTACTTGCACACTGAATGTGATACACAGGGCCGGCTCTAACATTTGCGAGGCCTTATTTGAAATGGATTGCGCGCGGCCCATCAGGGTAGCGATAAGGATAATATGTGAAAATTAAGGCTTTTTATTAGAAAATAAATTCTTCTTTGCATTACATTTTATTAAATGAAAGCTGACATTGCCGTTTTTTTATCGCGCGTAGGATTGGCGTTTACCATATTGATTGACACCCCAAAATGACAAATGCGTCTATTGTAAGGACATTTGTATGAGTTTTCAGGAGATTTTAATCAACTCAGGAGATTTTTAGGAGACCAAGGGAACCATACTATAAGTTATAATAGTTAAATTTAATAATTTACTACTTGAATTAGTGCGGGGCTCATAGAGGTTCTGAGCCCACTTCGACCGCATATGTTACAGTGGCCTAAGACCGGCCCTTATGATATCCAGCTCGAAGTCAAAGAATTTTCATTACGCTGTGAACTCTTTTCGTTTAACTATAAACCATCTGTAAAACGGAAGTCATGTTCCAGAAGTTAACCAATAAAATCTACTATCTAGATCTCTCATCCCCTCTTTGTGGCTCTGAGACATGAGTACTTTATAGAAAGTAGCTAAGACTTCTTGAACGCCTTTACCAAAAATATTTGCACACCATCATGAACATACGGTGGCAAGACCGCACTACAAATAGCGATATTCTTTGCGAAATGGTATGAACTTCTTATAGTCCGACAGTTACGCTGGACAGGGCATTTATTTCCTATAGGGGTAATCTTTTTTTAGTGAGCTAGAAGGTGGTCGGCGTAACAGTGATGGCCCTCAGTAACGCTTTTTAAAAATACTAACGCCATGTTTTTAATTCTCTCAGGAAAAAATGTGTTATCTTACTTTATTACAAAGTATAGGTTTTACCCTATAACTTCGAGATTTTGTATCACTTGATGCTTCGTACTACAGCCATAATGAATATATTGATTGCAATATTAAATGTCTGTACACAATCATTTTAGAAGTTGCACTGCAAAGACTTTCTTCCAAACCAATCATCTTCCAATAGTTTTACACCAAAGATGCAACGTAAAATGACACGACGTGAGCTGTGACTTTTCAACACTTTTGGGGGGACTAAAGAGACTTTCCGTTGTAATCGCCATGTACAATTATTTTGAGAACTAACAAAACGAAAAAAAAAAATCTCTTCAGATTAGTAGTCTTTATTCGATCGTTCATTTTCATACTTACAAAAATATTCCCAAAATGACTATGGGTCATCATTTCTTAATAAATTATTCAACCGAGCGAGGCTCGGCCACCTGGTACTATATATAAATATATATAAAATATCCCTCCACGGACTGTAGCACCACTGGGATGGATGGATGATAAAAGCCGGTATGAACTTCTTATATTTCGACAGTTTGGCTGGGCATGACACGTATCATGTATGCGAGACGAACATATTATTCGGCGTAACAGAGGTGCTCCACGAAAACTTTTCTTTAGAAAACTAATGCATTGATATAAGTCTATTTTAAAAAATGCGCCATTTTACTGTGTCACAAAGTGCCTGTATAACGTAGAGATTTGCGTAACATAATGTTTCGTACTAAAGCCATAATGAATATACTAATTTAAAAATTAAATGTCTGAACGTAACCATCTTAGAAGTTATACTGCAAAGACTTTTATTCAAGCCAATTGTAGTAGGCCTACAATAGTTTTACGCAAAAGATTGATTGTAAAACTATAACAAGCACGTGACCTGTGGTTTTGTCTAGACTGTAGGAGGACTTAAGAGACATTTATATTTAATCGTCATGTACAATTAAATTTAGAACTAACAGAACACTAAAGCAACTCTTCAGATTAGTAGTCGTTATCTGATCGTTCATTTTGTAATTACACAAATATTCCAAAATGACTTCGGGTATATAACCTTTTTTATAAAACTGTTTAACCGAGCGAGGCTCGGTTACCTGATATTTAATATTAAAAAAACAATTTTTAAGGGAAGTGAATTTTTCTGACTTTTTTGTATTAACGTGTGCAAAATCTCATTAGATTTTATTTTCCAAAAGTATCATTTATAAATGAACAACATTTTTTAAATATTTTGTTTATGTTCTGCTATCACTTTTTCTAAAGAAATATTCTCAAATATGTGTTGTAAAATTGTTGCAACATTCAGGTTATAACTCTTGTATCTACTAGTTGTTGAAGGTCTTATTTGCAACAAGACAGTCTTTTTTTTTGCTTCGTGGTGATCTTTTTATATTCTTGAATTGCCATCTGGCCATCATTCTCCCAAACTAACGTGTAAAAAAACAAAACTTTTCCTTAGTACTAGAATTAAACGCGTTAATCAAAGCACTGGCACTGTTTTAACATCATAATTTTAAAATACGTCTTTTTAAGTCACTCCTTCGTGAGATCTGGATGCATAAGCCTTGACCCATGAACCGGAACAGCTAATCAATAATGGCTGCAACGATTTGTCTAGAAATTAAATAAAATTTTCTATATCGCAGAGAAAAGATTTGCTAGTTCATTAACCACATGGAAAAAACTCTAGTTTAGCCACTCTAATTTTTCTGAGAAAAAGTAAATGAATGTAAAGTTGTCTTGACTAGACTTGGGAAGAAAAACATGGCGTAGTTAGCAATATTGTTTTGAAATTGTACGATAACAGAGTAAATTATATGGTGTCTCGATTTTATTTAGGGAACATCCAAGTTTTACTAACATTTATTAAATTATTAAATCTGAAATAGATTGCGTGTACATTTTAGATATAGAAGGATATCTAGACTATATCTTAAAATTTATTGATCAGAAGTATTGGTTCTAGATCTAGATGGCCATATAATTATAATATCAATAAATAATCACAAAACGTATGAATTTCCGCTGGCAGAATTAATAAATACAAATATTCAAGCATCTGACCGAGTAGTAGTCATGGGTTTAAATTCTCATTTTTTTTAATTATTATTATTTTAAATTAAATTTTAGCTTTAGGCGTTGTGTTTTTATTTTATTTTATGTTGTTTTTTTTTTACATTACATAGAGATTCAATTATGAAAACATTTAAAATAAAGATGACCTTTTAATATTTTGTAAATACAAAATGTATTTCCGCTTTTAAATAGCCATTCTCGTAGGATGTAAATTAAAAAATTGCATAGCTATTTTAATATTTTTATGTTTCAACTATTAGTACTAAAAGTACTGGGTTGGTGTAGTCATGTGAAACACTTCACTCTTCTTTAATGTTTCGTATCGAAGACATTGCCATTATTATTATTAATGGTAAAGTATTTAAATAATTACATTTTTTTCTTCTAAACATGTCAACATACATAAATAAGCAAAGAGTAGAGAAACTAAAATTTTCTTCAATAGATATTTCTCCTATGTTACGATACCATCGTTGATTTGAACTCATTAAATGAAATTAATATTTAATTTATAAACTTTACTTTAACATGTATTCCTCTTTAACTCTATACATAATAAAACATTTTCTAATAACAAACAAAAAAAGTTATTGATGCTTAATCATGACAGGATAGTGTAATACTGCTGAGGGAAAAAAAAATCTCGTCAAAACGTGGAAGATAATTACAAAGAGAAAGAGTTAAACATAAAGGAACTAATGTACTTACATTACAAAATGTATTCTTGGTCGTTTTGTTTTTCTTTTATCATTACGCATAGCATCTGTTTAAAATATATAATATTGTTTATGTTTTCCAAAAGTCTCTTTACATAAGCATTAATTATATGACATTTGACTCTACACCCGTCAGACTTGGCGAGTCAAAGCTTGAAGAGCTGGACAAGTTCACGTACCTTGACAGCATCATAACAAATGATGGAGATGCTTACCATGATGTAGCATGTCGAATAGGAAAGGCAGGGAGCATTTTCCAAAGGATGCAGCCTATTTGGACTAGCCAAGCCATTGGAATCGAGACAAAAATACACCTTCTTAACACAATCGTTATTCCAACTGCTACATATGCATGTGAGACGTGGAAGTCATCTGTTAAAATTGAGAAAAGACTAAATGTGGCTCAACAGAGATGGCTGAGACGGATTTTGGGAGTCATTTACACAGACCGGATCTTAAACAAGGAAATCCTATGCCGAACTGGGAGTCGAACACTTAGTGAGTTGTGACTGAGCGTCGCATGAGGTTTGCGGGACATGTTCTACGTCAAAATGAATTACGCACACCAAGAGTTGCGATAACATGGAAGCCAAAACGAGGAAAGCGCAAACAGGGACGTCCTCGTATTACCTGGCGACACACCTTCATGGAGGACCTCAGAACAGTGGACACAAGGTGGGAGGAAGCTTCAGACATTGCCAGTGACAGATCATTATGGAGACAGCTTGCCGCCCAATGCGCCGAACGGCGCGGGAGGACCTAAGTCTAAGACTAAGTCTACACTCTTATTTAACCTAGATATGGCAGTCGCTCAAAAAAAAAGAATGTTTATCTGAAAGCTCTATATTAACAAAATATTAACTACTTAAAACTAAAGCAGTATGAAGTTTATACCTCACATTAATAGAGAAAAAAAACATTTTTATAGAGTAAGTTGTCGAGTTTAATCATTTGTGTGCCTCATTGGGTATTTTACATACAAACAAGATTACAAAGAACAATTCTGTTATCACACAAACACAGAGGTGGCCCCAATCGAATTCACCAATGAACCGGAAAAATTCAAATCATAGTCTTGTTTTGATCGTTTAAAATAATACTTTATAAAAAAATATTGGACACTAAAATAATAATAATAACATTAATTTATTGTTTCTATTTTAAAGTCTAAATCTTTCAGAATGAATTTTTCGCAAACAAAATTTACTTTTTTCAATGACAATTTTTTTTTTAATATTCATTAAGTAAAGTCTTTCTTTCAAACCAAATAATCTATGGGACAGATTATGGAAAGGTTTACAGTTAAAGAGGGTGTCGTGTGGCCAACACTACGACCAAACACCTTGACTTTTCACCAATTAATGTCAGGTACCAATTAGACCTGGGAGGAATAAAAGGAGACCCGAAGATCCCAAAAGTAAAAATCCCAGGCTTCAGTTCGGAAGCAAAGCGCTTTACCACACAGTCACCGCGCCCCCTATATATTCATTTAGCGCACAGTTATATTTAATTAGGCTTAAATAATATTTAAATGATAAAAAACTTATCCATGCATTTGAAATTAATAAAATTTTACATGTAATGAGGTTAACATAAAAAAAAATAATTAAAATTCCTTCTTCTAAGAAAATAAGATTTATCGGCAACACGAACACAAATATTCTTGACTTACTTCACAATCTCATTTAATTACCGTTTGTGAGCTACAAATGACTTGGGTTAAACAGTCCAGCACGCAAACCGCACGACCAGGCAGCCATCCGATGGTCAAAAGTAATAATGTTTCAAAGATTCATTTGCCGTAAATTTAAATTTAAATTAAATAAAAAATAGTAGATTAGTTTTAGTATATTAAAACATTACAATATTGATCAAAACGTTTGGAAATGAAAATCTACACTTTTTTTTTACACTTTAAGTTTAGAAATTGAAATTCTACATCTAAATCTAGTCTATTTTAATCTAAACTAGATCTAGAAATTCTAGATATAGACTCTAAAATAATTTTAATTAGAATATAAATCCAGATCTAAATATACTGTAATACAAATCTTGATCTAGTTTAAAAAAATCTAGATTATATCTAAATCAAGATATAATTCCTTTTTTAAACGCGAGTCACATAACGAGGCTCAATAAACATTACTATACCGAGTTCTTTTAGCATTTCTTTTAAAGAATTCATTCCATATGACGTCAAAGGAAAAAAAACACTACGTCACACGGCCTAGCTAGAATAAAAATCGCCTTCATCATTACGAGCCATTTATCGAGTGTTCATAGACATTGGTGCACTGAGTGCGTTCTTTTAGCATTTCCTTTAAAGAATTCATTCCATATGACGTCAAAGGAAAATAAAAACACTACGTCACACGGCTTAGTTAGACTAAAATATGTTTTCATTAATACAAGCAATTTTTCGAGTGTTCATAGACATTGGTGCACCGAGTGCGTTCTTTTAACATTACATTAAAAGAGTCCATTCATATGACGTCAAAGAAAGAAAATTCCATTACCTCACAATAGGCTAGTACCGGTACCATAAAAAAAATGTCTTTATTTACACGAGATATTTAACGAGGGTTCAAAGACATTGGTACACTGAGTTCTAATAGAATTTATTTAAAAAGATCAAAGCCGCATTGTTTTTGCGTTTTGTCTGTCAGTCGGTCTGTCCGTCATCTTGATATTAAAAAAAAAACAACAACTAAAAGTTATTAAAAATTGATTAACCTTTATTCTACGTTTCAAAACATCGCAATAACTTTTAGGTATGAACACAATAGAAAAGTTTATATAATACATTGTTCCGGATGTTTGTATAAATAGTAAAAGAAAAAGAGAATTTCAGATAAATGAAATACCGTAAATTAAATTTTTTGAATGGTCTCGTATAAAAATTAGATGTACTACAGCCATGTGGAGAGATTTTCATACCTTACTTTGGTGTTTGGATTCTGTTTCCTTAAAAATCGGAACATAATATTAACGATAATTTGATTTTTTAATGTTTTAGGTAGAAAGTTAAATGTACTGTAAAAGAGTAGTGAGTTAGAATATTTTTTATAAAAATCCGTAAAAACATTATTTCGTAAATGAGAAGATTATTTGTTTATTAATTAGAAGAGGGAGTTCAAACAATAATTTGGCGTTAGTAGATTTTTAAATAAATTCGGAAATTTCTGTCGACGATTTGTAAGAAACAAAAAAATCCGGAACAATCAATTTTTAGATACTTAAAACTATTGAGATGTTACGGGAGGAACATTAAGGTGTAAATCAGATTTTCAATAGCTTTTAGAGTTCTAGTTTTTTTAATCTAATCGTGACGGACAGACCGACCAACAGACAAAACGCACAAAAATAATCTTCTTTTATTCGGATGGAGACACTAAACAAAAATAAATAAAATCTGATTTTTTAAAAAAGTTTAAGAAGTTGGTTTTGTACCTGGACATGTAGCGATGTTACGCTACTGCACGAAAATCGCTGCATAAAAAGTCCATTAAAAATGTGCGTGATATTTACATACAAACTGCATTATTAGCCTTTATAAACAAACGGAAATGTTTTCTTTTAATTTTAGCAGCTAGTTGACCAGAAAAAAACATCTTTAACTATTATTTATATTTGTTCTAAACATTTCCTGTACATTTTTAAAATATATTTGACGTAGTGATACTGAAAATACACAAAAACTGTCCATCTTTGTTAGCATATTGTAACATTGCCTCCCTTACATTTACGTAATTGTTTTAGAATTGGTGTATTTTTATGAAAAAATCGCTTGCATAATTAATTTTATAAATTAAACGGTTTGCTTTTAGAAAACCAAAAGTAGCCGTTGCACCTAAACCTTTCAAGCCGCATTTAATGATGAAATAATATTTTTCATATCTCTTCTAGTTTTCGAGATCTGAGTGTGACAGACGGACAGACGAACATTTTGCACAAATAAGTGCGGTTGGAAATATTTTTTTCAAGCCCTTTTATACTAAATAGCATTATATGTTTTATTACTGTATTTTGAGTTTTAAACGTTTATCGAACCACCTATATCTAGATCTAGAGTCTTTAGACTTCATCTAGATCTAAAACTATATCTAGATCTAAAACTTGTTCTACGTATAGAACTAGATCTAGAATCTAGAGTACATCTAGGATCTTGATATAGGCCTACAATCTAGATCTAGAATATAATTTGTATGATTTAAGACGTTTAATCATATAATTACTAGATATATGAACAGGATAAGTAGGCCCTCTTGTACCGAATAACGTTGTACTATGCTGTCTATATATATTGTTATAAACCTGGTGGTGGCACAGATAGGGATAGTGGTATGTTTGTAGTCAGCCGACGCAAATCGCCTCAGGCCAGAGGTAGACGAGCGGTCAAGCGTGACGAGTTACGACTGTCAGCCGAGACGAGACATAACGGTTCGGGAAAGATCGGCGCCGTGAACAGAGCTCTGAAGCGTCACTAGGGATGTAGTCATGTGACGAAACTGAACTCCAATTTGTGACAAAAAGGGAGACCTAGGTCTCCCGTAGTGCCCTGGTAAGGAACTCTGCTGTTTGGCCGGAACCGGGCGAAGTACGCACCTATGGGGCAGTATCCCGTGCGCCACTGTGCTATTGTTGTTTGTTCCGACCTTTTTAGCCTCCACCACGGGTTCTCTCGATTTGGGCGACGCATGTGCTGCCAGACTCCCCTGTTGGAGTCATCCCAGGATTTCAACCACTTTTCATGTACCCACTCTCGTATAACTGTGGTAGCCTGTTGAAACGTACTTGGTGACTCGGGCACGGCCAGTGCTCCTTCTCGTGCTAGAGCATCAGCCACGGCATTGCCCCTCACGCCGCAGTGCGAGGGCACCCACTGCATAAAGATGACAGCTCCAATAAATAGGCGGATGTTATTCGCGTCGCTTAATTCCTCTTCCACCAATTTGGTTTTTCCCCCTAAGCCATCCATGGCTTGGAGGCAGGACTGGGAATCGGTAACATTTACAACGGTTGTCGCAACAGTTATCTTTTCATGCATTTTTGGAGCAGGTAATTGAGTGTGTTAGTTATCGCTGTTAATTCTGCATCAAAGCTACATGCGGCGAGGCCGCATGTGCCTGACAGCTTGTCTGGTTCGTGGTCTGGGTAACAGATATAGGTCCCATAACCAGCTCTTACGGGGTCCTTCATGACCGACCCGTCTGTGTAACAGTAAATAGCGTTGGCCGGGTAGGTCTTTAGTGTGTCCATTGCCATTTTTGTTAGTAAGTCCGGGAGTGTGTGTCATTTTGTGGCCCCCTCCAACCCATGTATAGTGAAATTTATGGGAGGGGTGGGCAGTCTCCACCAGGGCGGACACGTACTTATCAGTTGAACTGGGACCGATCATTGGAGAGGCCAGCTTGAGCACTCAAATTTGACGCGCAGTGCATGAATGATGTCAGTTTTATCCTGTTTTTTACTGAGTGACTAATGTATGGGTCGGTAGCCCTGGCTCGCCCCTTTTGTAGCGTTCCTAGAACTAGAAACATAGAGCGATGTTCTGTTCGGTTCTAGAAGGCCAGCAGGAACCCTATATAAAGAGCGAATGTATCAGAGGCCGGCAGTAACAACTTCCCGATCTACGGTTCGTTACTACGGCTCAGTACAAAGTTCGAGACAAGACAGAGAGACCAGTGCAAGAGTTGATACTGCGGAACGGCTATTAACGAAGAGATATTTGTACAGTCTTGTGTTACGTGCTGCCAATTGTACATTTTTGCTGTTATTTATTGACATTAAACTATTACGGTACTTGGAGCCCTGAGATGTCAAGTTCTTTCAGTTGGTGTGTCATGTGGTACAAACAGCCTGGATAGTGAGATTCGTAACAATATATATATATATATATATTGTTATGACTTTGCCATGCGCACCACCATCCAGGCTAGTGCAGAGATGCGCACTTCTAGTAACCAGACTAGAACAGGATGTTGACATGCAGAGACTAACGATTTCCGCCCAAGTAGAGAGCCAATATGGAGATGCTGTACTCAAGGCAGATACCCTTTGTGTTTGTCATGTCTCTATGTAAATAAACGTCTATGTCCTCGTTGAGTTGCCTCCCTTAAGTTATTACAATTGGTGTCAGAAGTGGGATTTATAGGCATCTCAACGAGAGGAGGTAGGATTATATCTCTATGGCATCGCTGAAGCTATTACATCAGCTCTTTGTTAAAGAGCTAAGACAAGAGCTTCGAGACCGATGTTTAAAACTGTCACCACCTCGAAGTTGGTGCCATTGAGTAGAAACCCTATTTCTGTATTGTGAATGTTATTTCTATATTATGAATGTTATTCACACCTCATGTTCCACTAAGGTGAACACTTTTGACCTTAAGTGAACCAGGGTTAAGGGCAGTCAGTCAATATACGGAGTTGGTAGCAAGCATTAATATAGGCACTTGAGTTAGTTGTTTAAAGAATTTGGTTATAAATTAGTTACAAGTTATTATTTATTCGACATATTTCTAAAGAGGATTAATACTGGTCATTACTGGATTGAACTGAGTATCATATTCACTATGTGGTGTTATTACTTATATTAAACTTATTTGTGTCTGCAACATCAAGTGTCATTTCCTTATTCTGTGAATTATAACATGAACCAAATGTCACCACCACGCCTACATAGATAAACCGACAATAATAGCACAGCATCAAAACATTACCACAGTGACATTTATGATGTCAAAAATACGAGGTGACAAAAACCTGTCGGTAGCAGGGAAACGCTCACGGCTCGTCTGCGGCAAGCTCTGATCGATGAAGAGGAAGATCCGGAGACCTTTCTATTTGAAATTGAGCCTGGGATTGTTGATGTAATGGGCAAGATCCAAGACTGTGGGGATGCATTTAAGGAACAATTGAACATAATTAGGAATAAGATGAGGAGCATGATGTGGAACAAAGTAGATGAAAGTGTGTTTCCAGTAGAAGGCCAAATAGACCAAAGTGATAACATTGTGTCGCAAGCAAAAGGAGGAATAAACTCGTTAGGGAAGGAGCAGTTGCCTGGTCAGGACTGTGGCTGCACAAACAGTGGTGATGGAGGCGCTGGGGATTGGAGCGCCGTCTGTGACTGTGTTGTGGGCAAGTCTGTCGGGGGTGACTTTTAAGGCGAGAAACGTGACGACGATTGGTTCGACGATCTGAACGGTATGTTTCAAATCGAAAGGAAAGAAAGAAATGAAGAAACAAGAGAAGTCTATTATGTGCCTGAAGTGTTTGTTCCTGTTGCACCTGTTACCAGTATCTCGGTGAGCCAGACAAATCAAGACAACGTTGGGTCTGCGTCCAAGTATTCTGCTGTGGACCTTAAAGACCTCTGTTTATCTGTCAGTACCTTTGGCGAGAATTTAAACCATGAAAGCCTGAAGACTGTTTCTGATTCCTTGCCTTGGATGTTGTCGGGTGAAATTACGAATACGGGCCCCAACAATGGCCGAGACAGAAACAACGAATTGGACTTTGGCAGCTGCATAAGAAAGAAGTCGACGCTAGGCAGCTGCATCCAGGCGATTGACATGAACTGTGTATGCGGCGTCCTGCGGTGACAGTGCCCATGCCAAGAAACCCAGCTACAAGATCTGAACTTGACAGATATGTGTTTTTCTGCCCACTTCAGTGAGAATGACTTGAACGGTGGTGAATTAATCCCAGCGAAACCTGATGTAGTGATGAATGAACATTACAAGGACAATTGCTTACAATTACATTGCTTCATGTTACGTGGCTGGCAACCCTGACCTCCACTAACTCTCCATGTGTCAGCTGGCTGGCATCAGCGACTATCGTCATGAGGTCGAAGCAGTGACCACGATATCGCCTCAAGCGTAGACTTGCCAACTGGAAGAAGAGGAAGCGACGACCAAGGGAAACTGTGCAGATGGCTCTGTGGGCAACAGACACCCTAACGTCTGTGGTTCCCACCGATCGACCTCCACCTAAACTGTCAAAGCTCCGCTGCAGTGTTTCTTTTTGGGACGAAAAGTGCTAAGACGGGGGCAATGTTATGATTTTTCCATGCGCACCACCATCCAGGCTAGTGTAGAGATGCGCACTTCTAGTAACCAGACTAGAACAGGATGTTGACATGCAGAGACTAACGATTTCCGCTCAAGTAGAGAGCCAATATGGAGATGCTGTACTCAAGGCAGATGGCCTTTGTGTTTGTCATGTTTCTATGTAAATAAACGTCTATGTCCTTGTGATGAGTTGCCTCCCTTAAGTGATTACAATATATAAGGTACTGGTAATACAGGTAATATTGATAGATGAAGACGAAGATCCAGATACCTACTTATTTGAAATTGAACCGGAGATTTATGAGCTTATTGGCAAGATAAATGAAGCAATATATATATATATATATATATATTGTTATGGCTTTGCCATGCGCACCGCCATCCAAGATAGGGCAGAAAGAAGGTGTGCACTATCAGTGACCAGACAAGTCGGATGTTGACATAAGAGACTAACGATTTCCGCCCAAGTCTAGAGCCAATATGGAGATGCTGTACCTAAGGCAGATGTCCTTTGTGTTTGTCATGTCTTAGTGTAAATAAACGTCAATGTCCTCGTTGAGTTGCCTCACTTAAGTTATTACAATTGGTTGTCAGAAGTGGGATTATAGGCAACTCAACGAGAGGAGGTAGGATTTACAATGGTAGCTTTGAAACGATTAGACCAACTCTCAATTAGAGAGCTTAGGAAGGAACTTCGTAACCGATATGAGATAATTGGTGGTACCAAGGAGGTGCTTACAGCTCGTCTCCGGCAAGCCTTGATAGATGAAGACGAAGATCCAGATACCTACTTATTTGAAATTGAACCGGAGATTTATGAGCTTATTGGCAAGATAAATGAAGCAATGTGTGAACAAATTAACAGTATGGGGAACAAGGTAGATAAAATGGTGTCTCGAATGAAAGAAGGGGTAGACTCGTAGGTCAAGAAGTTGCGTGGTCAAGACTGTGGTTGCACAAACAGTGGTGACGGAGACGCTGGGGATTTGAGCGCCGTCTGTGTTGTGGGCAAGTCTTGTGGTTGTGACTTTCAAGACGAGAAACGTCATGGCGATTGCTGTGATAATCTCAACGAGATGTACCGAGTCAAACGGAAAGAGACAAATGAAGTATTCGTTCCTGTTGTACCTGTTACCAGTACCTTAACTGAAGTCTGTTATGTGCCTGAAGCATTTGTTCCTGTTGTACCTGTTACCAGTACCTCAATGAGCCGGACAGATCAAGACAACATTGGGTCTGCGTTCGAGCCTTTTGCTGTGGACTTTAAAGACCTCTTCCTATCTTCCGGTGCCTACGAAGGAAATTCGAAGCTCGACAACTGCATCCAGAAGTTTACCATGAATTGTACGTGCGGCGCATCACACATAGTATTTAGATGCCAAGAAAACCACCAACAGGGCATATGTACTTCTACCATCATTATCGACATTGGCATAGTCGAATGTCAATCGACCTACTCTAAATCTGAGCCGTCAAGAGGAAGACATTTTCCACTTGAAACTGAAGAGACCTGTATTCTGGACGTGAGACTGTTGTCTGAGGATGACTGCGGTGCATTGGACTTTGTTTGCAACGTGGCTGCATGTGAACCTGCAGCTCCCTTGAGAGGCGTATGTCGGGAAGGTCTGCTGAGACAGCGTGTCCAATCAACGGCTATGCTGAAGAAAATAGTGCTCGATAATATCTCTCTGTGTGTCAAACGGCCACATCATCGTCGCAACAATAGCCTGGTCAACTGGAGAAAGAGAAAGCGGCACTGGAGGAAAACAATGCGGATGGCTTCGTGGGGAACACGCTCCCTGCCGCCTGTGGCTCCCACCGATCGACCTCCACCTGAACTGTCAAACCTCAGCTGCAGTGTTTCTTTTCGGGACGAAAAGCGCTAAGACAGGGGGCAGTGTTATGACTTTGCCATGCGCACCGCCATCCAAGATAGGGCAGAAAGAAGGTGCGCACTATAAGTGACCAGACAAGTCGGATGTTGACATAAGAGACTAAATTTTTCCGCCCAAGTCTAGAGCCAATATGGATATGCTGTACCCAAGGCAGATGTCCTTTGTGTTTGTCATGTCTTAGTGTAAATAAACGTTAATGTCCTCGTTGAGTTGCCTCACTTAAGTTATTACAATATATATATATATATATATATATATATATATATATATATATATATATCTTAGCTGTATATAGTCTTATTTGGACTGTCAAGTGTAGAATGAGTTTATGTCAGAACAACGCGCTATAGAAGTAGTTTTTTTCTTAACTAACAACTAAAGCGAAGTCCGTATTAAAATAATTGTTCTTTTTTAAACTACATTTCAATAAGTTCTTTATTTCATAAGCTAGGTAATAAATGGGAAATATATTTTATAATATAGGTATTATATAGGTTGCACCATTCGGTGTTTGGGAGTAACATCCCTTGTAACTGTTGTTGTCAACCAAGATGGCATAAGATTAAACAGCTGATTTTGGTGTCTATAGCTTATACCTAGTTTTGTTATTATTCGTTCATGTTAATCAACATTGATAATTTTGCGTTGTGACCTTATATGCATTATTTTGTATTAATGTGAGAATCTATGAATAAAGCTTACGCTATTAATAAAGAAGTCTGTGATCTTTTTAAAACTTACCATACCAGAACTTTTTTCATTTAAAAAATGTTTTATTTTTTTTTTAAATCTGTTGGTATAGATATTTTTTCACTTTTGGAAAATAAAAAAAGTAATCGTTGGATTAGGACATTGAATTATCTAGAATAGTATGATGTCCGATTTTCATTATATCGGCAGGAACGCGTTGACCATTCCAACACCTTCACTCTTCCTTTTAAGGGCATTTAAGGCATTAACCAAATAGGGGAAACTTACTACTTTTGCTGGTTGCGTAGATCCGTTTCTGACTCATTCCTCTACCTACTCGATGGTCTCTATGGCTGCCTTTAATCTATGGCCTCCTTCAGTCGCGAAGTGACCATGGATCATCTCATGGAAATGAGATGAATACTTTGGCATCAACTGTTGTCGGAAAGATACAGCCGATGCACTAGTTCCTCCCTCTCCACGCAGCTGAAACTTTAGTGTCGATACAGTTTGGGGTCAGCGGCGTCGCAGGTTCTGTCAGGATGTAGCATTGGGTGATGCAAACTGCCTAAGGGTCGGCTGATTGACTTTCCGAAACCTTTTTCATGATTAGGTATAGCTGCATAGCATTAAGAGTTTGAATTCAGAGTTTGCCTTCTCCTAGGTGGGTAGCCAGCCATATCTAACGAGCCCGTCCTGCCCGAAGCTTACTGGCCGGTTACTCGCCTTTGCCTTGTGTCACCATATAAAGACTATAATTAAAATATGCTAGGACAAGCTTAGATTTGTAGCAACTTACACAATGTAAGTAAAAGCGATATGACGTAGCTATCTAACTATAGAATGAAACGTAACGATCAATTACTTACATTTAACGATGTATTAAGAATTAACAAAATTATAATGCAAAGGGCCTATATAGACATAGTAAAAAAACTCAAAAGGAAACAACTTTGTAAACGTATTATTATTGCATTATGTTTACCTTTTATGCCATTTTCGAAAGTCCTCCTAATCGCACAACTACATCTCAATTATTAAGCGTTATGCACAGTTTAATAATGTTAATTATTCGTTCATGTAATTCATTTTTCCAATAAAAATATACTATACATCGTTATATAGAAATATAGTTTACTTCACATTATTTTTTGGGTTGTAGCTGTATGACAGTTTTTTTTAAAGTATTCAATAATAGCACCATTTAAGATCGACACTCCCTATTATTAGATTACCTCCCATTTTCTCTTTAACAAGTGGAAAACAAATTTACTGAAACATTCAGTGAATACCATTGAGAAACGCAATAACAAATTTATAAAAGAACTAAAATAAGAACTAAACTCAATGAGATTAACATAGTAGTTTAAAATGTATTTCTTTCATTTATATTTTACACTTTTCCTTCAATAACTGTAATGCAAAATATTTGAATATGTATATGTTTTTTAATCAATACACAAAAACTAAACAGAAGAATTATGTAAAAATAAATTAATTAATTAAAAATATAAGCATTAATACTATGCTCATAATAAGTATTAAATACATGTTGACCTATGTCTGACTTTGTGGATAAATAAATAAAAGACACATAGAATGGTACATTATATTCGAAAAGTAAAAAAAAAATTAATGCGCAGTTGCTGGGGGCAGCAATGTACCAAATAGCAAAAAGCATACCTTTAACATTGTTCATAAATAGCTCAAATAAATTCAGTAAAGTAAAAATTGATATAATCTCTCAATACAATATTGTTTTAAAAGAAAAAAAAAACATAAGTTTTAGTTTCAATGCTACTCACTGTATGGACCACTACTGAATTAAATGTAAAACAACTGAAAAGAAGACCAAATCTAAACTACCAAAGCTGGACGCCTTTAAGGTATCATTTAGACGACGCCGTTTTCGTTTAGAGTGTATTTAAATTATCTAATTGAATTTAACTGACCAATTATGGTATCATTCTGTTAGATAGTACTGTAGCACTGCTATGTTTATCAATTATATGAACATAATAAATGTGACATAGAATTATTTGATAATCTGCATCTTGAACGAATGAAAGTTAACTTAGAAAGTCACTAACATTTAAACACCTGACTAAAAAAATAATGAACATATTTCAATCACTACTTATATTACGACATTAAAAAAAAAGAGATAACATTTTTAAATATTGTTTTACGTTAGAATAATATAATTTACAGTGCAACGTTAATACATGTATAAACCAGCTACCAACGTTTGCAGTAACAGATATATTGAAATATAAAATTAATATAAGCAAACAAAAAATGATTATAAACAAATTTAATGTGCATTTTTTAGAATGTTCAAAACAATTTTTAAAAATCCTTAGATCATTAGACTTCACAGACTTCACTTTTATTGAAAGTGCTAAAGTAAAGGCTGAAAACAAAAAAACAAGGATGTTACTCATTTTTTTTATTATTTGGAACGTCTCATGAAGTTATTAAGGATGAAGGTGAATTGAGTAATATATAGTCTACACTAAACCATATCTATTAATTAATATAAAGATTAAGACTAAGATTGCACTATTGATCTTTATGGATATTTTTTGTGATTACATGGAATCTTTTCAAACTTGCATAAAATATTTTCAAGTTCTTTTATGTTCATAATGGTACTTACCGATACAGCAGCCATTGGACCATTTTTGAATTTCTGTTGCTCTACAAAAATAGTGAACGAAAATATGTTTAAATTTACATATAATGCAAGCACGTGCAAATGTATAATTGTCTACTATCTTTCCTTTTTTTTTTACTTTTCGGACGATATTACATTTGTGACATAATAGTTACTTTATAAAATACTTCCTTTAGTGATTTATCGCAGAAATGTATTGCATTTGTTCAAGTTCTCTAAAAAATAAAATAAAAAATAAATAAATCCTAGTTAGCCTCCAGATACAGAAAAAGTTGAACGCTATAAAAAAACACAATATTATTTGCTTCTAACTCAAAGATGTATGTGTATGTATTATGCCAGACGTTCTCTACATTAATTTGGTCTGGTGATTTTCCTTCCTCTCTGCAATGGCGGCATCATTGGTTGTTATTCTCTTGGAATCGCAACAGTAAGCGTCTGTGAATATCAAGCTCTGCTTTGATTAATCGGTTACTATCATACCAAGTGTAGATATTATCTACTGAAAAATTGTCTGCTTTTCATTCTCCTTTTTTTTTTCTCAAGGGTTTTTAGTAGACAACTATCATCTCAAATACATCGATTAAAAAACAGACACTTCCACCACACCTTGGCTTTAGATGATAAGTTATCAGAGGCACAGTCATAATTATTCTAATAGCACTTCTATCTCTCAAAAGATTCCCACTACTTGCACCACACCTTGGCCTTTGATGATAAGTTATCAGAGGCACAGTCATAATTATTCTAATCACACTTCTATCTCTCAAAAGATTCCCACTACTTGCACCACACCTTGGCCTTTGATGATAAGTTATCGGCGGCACGGTCATAATTATTCTAATAGCATTTCTATCTCTCAAAATATTCCCACTACTTGCACCACACCTTGGCCTTTGATGATAAGTTATCAGAGGCACGGTCATAATTATTCTAATCGAACTTCTATCTCTCAAAAGATTCCCACTACTTGCACCACACCTTGGCATTTGATGATAAGTTATCAGGGGCACGGTCATAATTATTCTAATCGCAATTCTATCTCTCAAAAGATTTTCACTAATTGCACCACACCTTGGCCTTTGATCATTACGCTATAGATAAGTACACATCCAGATTTACCATATAATATTAGATTTTTCATTAAGAATACAAAGTGAAAGAGGAAACACCATAAATACATTATTAATATGTCTTAAAATGTCAAAAAGCATTCCACATAATCATATTTATGTATAAATCATTTAATTGGGGATAAAATGACAGGGGCATGAAGTGACCGGGGGATGACGTGACCAGGGGGTTGAAATGACCAGTGGATGAAATGACCGAGGATTAAGTGACCGGAGATGAAATGACCTGGGATGAAGTGACCGAGGATGAATTGACCGGGAACCATCTAGGCATACACTTTGGGAATGATAGCTTTAATAAATCTCTAGATATATACCAGACATTCCTTGGCACATCTAGATGGTAGTTTATGATTAAATGAAAAAGCACAACGTTATTCCATTTCTGTCTTAAAGTATAACAAATGAAACCTATTCGAGTGATGTTAAGTCTCTTTTTTAATTTTAGTTTAATATCATCGAAAACAGGCAATAGTGTTTATTACATTATATTTCAAGAAAGTTGATGGGGGAGGAGTGACATCCTCAGTGTCTGGTAGGTTTTTGCTGTTTTTATGTGATCAGTAAACGCTACTCATTTCAGAAGAGTTAGAAGAAAGACGAAGTGTTTTCCTGTTTGTTTCTATGTGAAAATAATGCCAAATAATTTTTTAAAAAGTTGTATTACCCCCTTTAAAAGACCAAAACAAGACTATAGCTTGAATATTCCTGGTCCATTTGTGAATTTTATAGGGCTGCCAAGTAATATAATAATCTTGTTTTTATAGTAAAGCATCTTAAACATGTGAAGACAATAAGTGAAATGCACGACAATGTATCTTAAAAATTAAAATATTTTAATTGAGTCTGTTGGTCACTTTTACTTAACCACACTTTATTCCACTCATGGTCTAATTGTTATAAGATAGGTGAGATGCGGTACATCTATTGAGGTACAAAAAGTTTGTTTCTGCATTATTTCATATTCAATTCAACAGGTGGATCCACATATTTTTCTTTAAAAGTCGACTAATTATAAGGACTCTCAGCTTAGTAATTCAAGTGTGCTAAATGTATTTATGTTAAAATGTTTTATTCCTCAATATTTTACCTCGTGCACTCTTGCTTCTATTAGAATCTGAATATTGATCTGAAAGAAATAACATACATTTTGTAGACAAGTATCTATCTATCTATCTATCTATCTATCTATTTATCTATCTATCTATCTATCTACCTCAGACTTATGGAAGCTTCACATAAGATTGTTTCTTATTAGTTCAAAGCTTATCTTATTTTCTAATCGATAAACCGATATTACTTTAGTATTATATATTAACAGTGCTTATAACAAAGGCAAATATTGGGTATAAGCAATTGTAATGATGGTGGTAGTGGTATGTGTGTAGTCAGCCGACGCTAATTGCCCCTGGCCAGCGCTCGACGAGCGGTCAACTGTAACGAGTAACGACGATCAGCCGAGACGAGTGTCACATGACTGTTCGGTAAGGATCGACATCGTGAACAGAGCTCAGGAGCGTCATGAGAGTTGTTGTCATCTGACCACCCAGAAAAGTCGAGCGGCGTTTTTTCCGGTTCGAAAATGCCAGCAGGGACCCTATATAAAGAGAGGAGGTGTCACAGTGAAGACGGTTCAGAAAAGGGGTTCAGAGTCCGGTTCAATACAGTCCGGTCGACTACAGCACTGTTCAGTGTGATTCAGCGGTGCGATTCTGTACGGAGCATTACGACGGTTCTGTGCGGAGTACTATCAAGTACAGTTGAGACGAACGACGTCTTGATCTTGGTATGTGATCGAGTCCGACACAACGAGCCCAGTGTGTCAGGTCAGTCTTGAATCGTTGAACCTAGTGCAAGCCCGGAACGAGACGGAGAGGCCAGTGCAACAGTTGATACGGCGGTACGGTGTTATCGGAGAGATATTTGTACAGTGTACGTTTTTCCAATTGTACAGTATTGGCTCAGATTTATTCAACTATTAAAGTGTTACGCTACTTTGGAGCCCTGAGTTGTCAAGTTCTTTAAGTTGGTGGTGTAAGATGCAGTTCGCTGAGAGCCTGGATAGTGAGATTCGTAACAGTATAATGATTCATCTGAATTCTTTTAAAGAACATACTTTAATAATAAAATTATTGACACTAACCTTCCTCGTATCTTCGCTTCGGTACTCTTACTCCACGTATAACCCATCTTGGTGAGTTAGAATAATTTGTGTGACTGTACAAAATATAGACAATAATAATTACATTAGGTTCCATTATGTCGTACTTTAATATAACAAAACCGTGTTAACATCTAAAGCTTTATAACACTGAATGGCGAATATAATAGTAAAGTTCAAGACACGGACAATTTGACGTGAATACACAAATGTAAAAAAATAATTGGGAAACAATAGAAATAAACATTTCACGACATTCACCCAACGTTTAAATTTTATTTTATGCATATAACAAAACAAGAGATAGCCAAAGAAAATACAATGATGAATACAACAGTCTCAAATATAACATCTAAACGAACTTGAAAGACTGGTTTATAGAAAACTGTTTATCAAAAATACACTAGTCTTTTAAACCCTGTAGTTCGATTTTGATTTCTTTTCTCTTATGTTGTATCGACCGGTTAAATTGGCACTATTAGTATCAACAAAGTTAGTTGACGACTCGATGGTTGGGGCTTCAAAGGAGCTCTTCTTCCCCGATATAACTCAGATGTTTGGTTAGATTTAGAGTAAAGTTCTCCGCGTTTTTTTTCTGTTTCGCTTTGAAGTGAGGTTTCGCATTCCCTGATGAACCCTCTCTGCACCAGGGGTCTTACATTTTCTGTGAAACAGTCTATTTCTTTGGGCTCCAACAATCTTAATCAAAACTGTTTCTTCTCGGTCCGTAGGTTTTCTGATAAGAGCGTATTGAGAATTGCTGTTTACAAGCTCTACCACTTCTGCTAATGTGGCATCCTTAGAGAATCTATTATTTCTTTTGAACAACACGGGATCAGGAGATGTTAACCACGTTGGTAGGGATGTTTCAGAACTACTTCTACGATAGAATCCAAAGAGTGGGAAGTTTAGTTCGTCTCTGTGCACAGAAGTGACCAAATTGAGAGCAACGCGTCTTGTAATACTAGTTCCCGTTGAGATGTTCTTAAGTCCTGGGTGTGTAAAGTTAATGTTTTAGCTTTCCAAAGATTACTATTCAGCCTTTCTATTTGACATTTTCTTCTAGGAATATATTGCCTTGTGCTGCTCGTAGCCACTCCTCTTTTGTTAAAGTACTCCTCTACTTCATCAAACATAAAAGATATAGGAAGAATATTCGAATATGGCAAATAACCCATTAAGACATTTGATAACAGTAGCAAATGACATATCTGGACATAGAAAGGCAAAGGTAAACCTAGATAATTCGTTAATAATGGTAAGAATATATTTGAGGCTTGAACAAGAAGAAGAGTCCTCTAAAAATGCATGCTTATCTTTGGAATGGCTGTGTGGCTTTGATTAATTACCCTTTTGGTTTCCTGAAGAATCGTGGTTTAAGTTTAGCACATGTCTGGCACTGGTCGACGGGGAATATTCCAGCTACCGTCGCCTCAGCGTGGCGCTTCCGTGGATACGTCCGCCAAGGGAGTCGGATAGGCTAAGAACGGTAGCGCACATAGCTCTCAGTGAGCTACCACAGATATGGTCGAGAGATTGTACATTGCACGTGGTAGGGATGTAACAAAGGCTCGCTAATCAGTCCAACCCCCCTACCGATTCTTTCCCTAACGGTTGCCATACGCGCTGTGATGGACCCTCGCACGGGTTTGGTGGGACATTATAGGCATAAGAAGGGCTCCCACGAGGCTCGGCCTCCTGCCTCGTACGGGAAGGGGAAACCGTGCCTGGCTCAAGGTGGCCGCGTCCTGCGACACACCGGGTATGAATACATGATCACTTCGGATAAGGTGGGACTTCGAATAGAGGGATTGGTGAAGAGCCGATGCCTCATTCTGGCCATGGTAAAAGCCATTCCTTGGTCAATAGGTTCATAATATTGAACGGGAAAGTTTTCGGACCTTAAAGACATCTCAATCAGGCACTGGTCGATCACCGTTCTATCGTCATGGCAAGAAAAAGATAAACTCTTTGCTCTCACAAAATGTAACATCCGAGTTACACCAGTGTGACACAAACTATTATGGAGTAACCCATTACGTGATATTGTGGATAAGTGACAAATTCTGTGACGACAGGTAAGTTCTGTGTATCTTGTCTGTAAACATCGTCATACTGAAAGCTTTATTGCTCTAACCTCCACATTTGGATTTTTCATTCTCGATATATCCTTTTTTTATGTCCACAAGGCAAGACACTAAACTTATGGCACTAATTCTCCCATACTATTTCTTTTATTTACATCATCCTACAACCTTCTTGCACACACTGAAGAGAGTACTAAAATTGACGCCTCATTTAGTTTATCAACCTCAGAAAATTGGAGATCTTGATCCTAGAATTCAACTTTTAAAATCAATTGATTGCTACATCTTTTAATGTTTTTCTAGCTCTTCATCTACGTGAACATTAAAGTGGCTTATTAGTGAAATGACTGAGTGATCAGGGAAAAGAGAGTAATCATTGCCTGTTCTAGAATCGAACATAGTAAAGCAATATGTTCAGTACCATTTTCTCTGCAATGTTGACAAATGCGTTAACAGATATATATTATTACGTGAGAAATATAAGGTAAGGCTTTTGTGGTGGCCTATTTAGCACGAGGGGCGACTGAAAGCAAATTTAAAAAAAAATATCTAAGAAGCTGCTATAAGCTGACGATTGTGTCCTACGTGCTTTCTCTGAAAATGATCTGCAAATCATCGTCAGTGACTTTTCAAGAAAATATTCAAACTTCGGGCTGAAACATAAACTGAAGCCTTTTTTTTTGTCTGCTGCAGGTAAAGCTACTTGAAATAGTGCATTAAGATAAATGGACAGACAATAAATGCAGTGAAACAGATACATTCCCTTGGCAGCACACTCACCCAAAACGGAAAAATTAAAATTGCAAAGAACGGAGCATCCTGTGGCAAATTGTCTACAAATGTTTGGAATAGACAAGGTATCAAAACATTACAAATCTAGAAGTCTGTCGAGCTTTAATGTTCTCTACATTTATCAATGCCTAAGTGGATTGTATATAAAAAAACATGCACACACACACACAAAAAACTGAAACACTTCCACAAAAAATAAATACTATACTGAATGTTAAATGGCAAAAACAAATTAATGCTAATGAAATCCTTCAAAGAGAGGAAATGCGAATCTATCAATCCTGATGCAGTCCCAGACGCAATGGGCAGGCTACATCTACAGATTGGAAGACTCCCGCATCGCTAAACGACTCATGTATGGTAAATTAAAGGAATGGAAGCGCTCAATAGGTATAAACAGAAAGTGCTTCAGGGATACCCTCAAAGCTTCTCTGAAGGCGTTCAGCATTGGCCCTGTCATCAGGTAGACTAAAGCACATGGTAGAAAATCATGGCGTCGCGATGTGATAACTGGCACACAAAATGCTGAGGACAAAAGAAAACGGCTGGCAAAAGAAAACAGTCAGAAAAAAATAATTAGGCAACAGCACTAGCTCCAGCTGGAATAACCTGCCCAGTGTGCAGTCAAACATTCTGGGCTCTCATAGATTTTATTAGCCACATGAAGAGGCACGATAACACCAGTGCAAGGCCCTTTAGGCACATAGACAAAAGTGGACCACGATGGGGAACTATATATACTGTAATAACTCAAATGAGGAAGTTCAACGGTGTAGATGTATATTTACGGGACATCACAAATACTTATAACAACGTCTGCGTTGAGCACAGCCTCTTCTTAAGCCAGAGGTTTTCATCCTGAGGGTCGAATGACGATTTGCCAGAGTCGCCCAAGTTCATAGAAAAAAAATCGACTATTTTTGCCTATTATTCGACTTTACACCTTTTGTTTTTATAAGAAGTTTATTTTATTTAAACTGTTATTTGAAGATGGATTTTGGAGACAAGAGAATCAGAATAAATCACACATTTTAATTGTCAAGACATAAATATTTGTATCGGTTTGCATGAATGTAAGTACATATATAATATAACGTTGACATTGTGGAATCATGTATCTTATTCTATGGTGACCTCGTAACACATATGAAAAGCAATTTTGTTTATAATAAGTATAGCTTATTGTTTAATAGTACATTGTAATAGTTTCATTCTGGAACAAGTAATAAAAAACGGATCTTAAAAAAGAGAGCATAATTAAAAGAAAAGAAAACGCCGCCTTTTTTTTCAAACATATTAAGATAAGATAAGATAATTTTATTGATCCAATAATTAAAAGAAAAAAAAGCCCCCTTTTTTCAAACATATTAAGATAAGATAATTTTATTGATCAAATGAAATGGAAAGTCAGTTTGACTGCAACTGACAACATCAGCGTAACAACTGTACAAAAACAATATAGATGAAAAATTTGAACAACATTCACTCACGAAACACACATTCACAATCAGGGCTTTATGAGTTTGACTTATATGCATTTCTCGATGACGACAACTGATCTTGTAACACTCTGACCGATAGTGGGATAAAGGAGTTTTTAAATCTTTCAGTTTTAAGCCTAATGGAATGGAGACGACCACTTTGTTAAGGTCTTATGTAACAGTGGTTTAATGGATGCAGGTTGTCTTTAAGAATCGAGAGTGTTTTGGAAATGCACCTTTCTTGAAAAAGGTCTTCAAGCGTTGATAGCTGTATTTGAGTAATTTATGATGTTTTTTAATTAGTCTACCGCCTATGTCTTTGTGCCAGTAAAGTATTACCATACCAGCAGGTGATGGCAAAGTTGATTAGACTGCTGATAGTTGCTGTGTAGAAAAGTGAGAGTCTTGTTTTGTTTATGTTAAATTTTCTTAGCTATCTGAGATAAAAGAGTCGATGGACAATTTTCTTGTATATGTTTTGGCAGTGTTCATTCCATTTCAAGTTGTTGTTGACAGTTGTACGTAGATATTTGTCACAAGTCAAAAGCTTGCTGACAGAGTCACTCAATTTTATCCCAGCATTATTTATTATCATTTATTATTTACTTATTTATTTCAATTATGTTCCCCTCTTGTCCCCACTTTCATCACGAACCCTACGTTTTCCTCTAGTCGCTAGACTGAGTCAACCGCCTTGTGGACAATAAAACCACTACTTCTCGCTTATCTCCCCTTGACAGGGGAAAAGATCAAACAAACTGTCACTTACTTTGGTTTTAGGCGCCGGATGTCCGACTTCCACGTTGACAACACCTGGGATGGAATACAATTTATTTTTTCTTCCACCCCACCCACGTCTCTCTTTGATCAAGAAGATTATTCGTATCACAACACCTCTTGACCCTTTCAGGGTTCAACTTTCGTCGACTATTACCCACGTGAGAGATAATCCTTAATCTATCGCATTTCCTTTTCCGCCGATCTCTTCCGGTCCTGTATAAGGTAGAATAAAGCGGGAGAGATACACTCCTCACTTATTCTTTTCACTGACAGTCGAGTCTGGATTTTTCATTCATTCTTACTCTTAGAGGAATACCTGGTGCCTCCCTAAGGTGTCTGCCTATTTGCCTATTCAGTGTAACCTGCCCACTGCCTTTCTAGGATCATTTGCCTATTTATTTAAATTTGGATCTACTCAACTTTTGTTTGGATCTACTATCCAGTGTCATCTGATCACTCGACAATACTCTATTGGCTATTGGCCTACCTGCCTATTTGGCTCTACTGCTTGGTGCTATCGGCTCTACCTGCCTGCCTAATTTACAGTCCATTTGTCAACCTATAAGGCACGACGCTTCTATAGACCACGTGTCTGTGCGAGACGTCATGTCTTCGCCAAATCTCCGTAACTCACTGGAAATCCTGCTAACGACGCTGCTCACGGCAGATCAGCTCTGTCCGCAGCATCCTTGTGACCAAGGTAGCCGGCTACCCGCCCTACTGTGCCCACTACAGATATCAGAACTTTAGATTGAGACTCCGCAAGAACTGAATCACTGGCGACCCTCTACCCGCTAGATCGCCACCTCCATCTGCAAGACCTCCATCCAGGATGACTGCCAGCTGCTACACCAGCAGGACAACCAGCTAAATACAGAGGACGAAAGTGACATACTCTCTAATTAAGTGCTTTGTATGATGGTACAATATTGTTAAACAGATAGATGCAAATTCACCCTTTATTTTATTCAACCTTGTACATTTATGTAAATAAATATTCTTTAATTTTACAACATTTGTATCTTTTCCATTGTTTGTCTCATTGCGTGTCTGCTCCCGATTTATCTCTGATGGACCAGTGTGTGACAAACAAAAAATAATCATTCCCTACACCAAACTAGCCACTTATACACGTCATACATGAGGTCCATTACATCATTCTGTACTTGTTCTATGGTTTGGTTATTTATCTGAATTTCTGCAATATGGTCTTTGTTTTTCTTAAAATCAATAGTCCTTTTTTTAGTTTTCTAAACATTTAAAATTAGAAAGCTTACTGTAATAGTTTAAATAGGAATTATGGCCTAAGTGCAATGTTCAATAAGCAGTTTCAATAAAGCCAAATTAACTGTAATGTCATTGTGATAGCAAATATCCGAGCTTTGCCAACACCAACAAAAATACTCAGAATTTGAGATATAAGGTTGATGGTGGCGTTTAAATAACGAGCTGTAAAAGGGGTAACCTATTTAAAAAACTTAAGAACCGCTGTAGTAAGCTTTAGACTTAGGCGGAACTTCGTGCTCTAAGAATGTCTTTATCTTTTCAAAGCGTTTCAGATGCTGCCATTTTGAGCTTTTCTTTCAGTTCCTTTAAATCCGACTTGTCTAGCAGTTTCATAGATACCATTTTAAATAAAATTTGTCAAATTCCGCCAATGAGTGGCCCAATCATACTTCTAGAAACCAATTAAAACACTTCAAGGGAGGAAAGTCAACGACATAGATCTTTTTTCAAGGGACATCACAAATACATGGAACAAGGTCAGCTTTGAGCCTAGCCTCTTAATAAGCTTTAGACTTTGGCGGAACTACATTATCTTTTCCCTAGTTCTAGTCTCTAGCAGTGTGCACCATCTACACTAGCTTGGATGGCGATGTGCATGGCAGGGCTACAACAAAATCTAGAGAAATAGTCAAATGTTTTTCAAAGGCCTAAAACGCTTTTGGTCGTCTCTTCGACTACAAAGTCTATCTCATTCTTGAGAAGCTTTGACGACTGGGTACCTTATAGAAGACTTCCCGAACGTTTCCGATTTATTGCATTCACTCCTTAGTGGACACAAACCAGCATATATTTAAATAATGTAAATTAATATGTTAATCAGAAATCTAGCACTACGAGGAAAGTTTTCTTGTGTTACCTTGAACTTGCGATCATTCTTTTTAAATCCATATTAGTAACACAAATATAAACGACATAATTAAAGTACTTCAGAATATCAATTGTTGTCGTAGAAAAAAAAGTTTCACTGTCCAGCTGCGAAAAAAAAAATGCCTCTGTCGACTTTCTAAACCAATTCATCAAAGCAAGCCAAGATTGATTGTCATGTATGCAAACAAAAAGAAAATGAAAAAAATATTGAAACATTAACTGATATTTTAAAAAATACTTACATAGCGTAGAAACGTTTGTTAGGTTTACATCTGTATTTTTCATTCAGAATTGCATCTATTGATAAATGTTGAAAATAAAGTTATAGAAAAATCTTTGTTTGTAATGATCATGTGCACTTAAAATAACAATTAAAAGGTATGCTAGGTGTAGTCCATTTTTTTTTAAATCCGCGAAGTGGAAGCTTTGACGCTAATGTCATTTAGTTAAAGTCATTGGTATTAATAATTAAAAATGTAAAGAAATAATTCACAATGTGAGAAATCCAATTTTTAATATCTGATGGATCACTGGATTGAAATTGCAAATTAAAAGTTCTTTAATTTTTTTTCAAAGCTGTTGTAACATTGTAACTAAATGTCGAATTAAAAACAACGTCTAAACGTCTAAAAAAGTTTATAAAGATAATTAGATGTACTTTTTAAAATAAGTTTTAAAGGCATACATACAGGGTGCGTCAAAAAATGTATACACACTTTGAACTGTCATAGACAATTTATTTCCAGTTCTACAGTGCTAAATTTCTGGACATGGTAAGCTTAATGTTTAATTAGAAAAATAAATGTAAAAGTGATTCTGTACCGTACTCAGTGCCGCGGTGGCAAGGAAGTAACTGCAATATGGTGAACGTCGTTTGATTTTTGAAGAGCTGAAGCAGATAATTAAGTGGTACTGGAAGTTTGAGAATGTAGTTGCGATTTGAAGACAATGGAGACATGAGTATGGTACAGAACCACCTTCAAGGTTAACAATTACACGTCTACGAGACAAATTCGAAATTCATTGAACAGTGTGTGATGTGCATAAAGGTCGATCAGGGCGACCTCGTACAGCTACAAGTCATGAGTCCGCAACTGCGGTCTAGGAAATGTTTCAGCATTCACCTCAAAAATCGTCACGGCAAGCGGCACGTAAGAGTAGTGTGCTACGCATTTTGAGGAAAGGCAAGTTTCATGTGTACATTCCAAGGCTGGTGTAACAGCTAAGTGACGACGATCCAGATCGAATGTTAGAATTTTGTAAATGGGTTCATGAGAGGGTGTCGCAGTTATCTATGTAACTGTATAGTAGAATTAGTTCTCTAATTGATAGTGCGGCGTTGATCACTATATTGATGACGTCATTACATTATTAATATTTTCTGTGTAGACTAGAGGACTGAGCTTTTGTTGCTTGTCACAACTTCTAGTGACGTAAATTTAGTGTGTGTGTGATTTGCGTCATTTATCGTCTAGTACAGTCTCTCCATTGTTTTGTACAACCAAGATAGACGTAATTTGAGAGCTCTGGAATTTCTCCTTGGTTTTTGTTATTGGATAGCCTTAGCATTTGCCTTGGACATTTTCTTGTTGGATTATCTTGACCCCTGTTTAGGGGTTTTAGCGTCAAGACTAAGTTTTAGTCGTAGTCTCAGTTGAAGACTCTATTTCAAGTATTAGTGTCAAGTCTATATGTTAGACTCTGTGTCAAGTCTCAGTGTCAAGACTTGTTTATTCAGTCTCAGTTTTATATTGAGAGTACAACTTTAGGTCTACAGTCTACAGGACTGAGGTCTTTCTCTCAGTTGGTCGTCTGGTGTACACGTGGATTTGTACATGAGTCTGAGGTTCAAGATTCCAGACTGCGGGTTGCAGTGGTCAGACCTGATGGTGTAGTGTCAACTATGAACTTCTACTTTTTGGAATTGTCGTCAGTGGACAGTACCTGATCTAGAGGCTAGATCTACATATATTACCAGTTGTTGTTTTTGAGATTGAAGGACTAGGTGATCCATTGAACTACTTATTATAGTTAAGGTAATATACTATGTGTTTCATAATTATATGAATGTTCTGTATCTAATGAGACTAACTGAATCATTGTAGATTACATAATTTTACATATTGATATTTCATACTATTATTATCAGTCATCATGAATCAGTCATTTGTAAATATATCACAAGAATAAATTTTATTGTTATTTACATCATACACTTAGTTTATTAGTTTATCTACAACTATATGTGTATGATGTGCTTGTCAGGCTGAACTTGAGCCAAAATATTATAAGTTCAGAAAATAATAACAATAATACAAATTGAAATAATATTTAATATTAATAAATATTTGCATTGGAAATATATAATAATAATTTGATAAATACAAGAATACAAGAACCTGACAGAGGGTGAGACGTGAACCGGGATTTATGGGTGGCATAATTTGGTCAAAATCATGGAACTGTCAATAGGCACAATTGTGTGTACTGGGCTGAAGATAATCCTCGCATTAGAGTTCAAAAGGCTGTGAATTTGCTTGGCGTAGATGTGTGGTGTGGTTTGTCTTCAAGGGAACTCATTGGGCCTTTCCGCTTTAAAGGACTGTTACTGGAGAAACGTATCTAACAATGCTTGCTGGTTCCCTATTCCCTGCCATTCGTGCATTATACAGTAATGATGAGTTTTATTTCCAACAACATGGCGCCCCGCCGCACTATCATAGGGACGTACGAGCATACCTGGATCACAATGTGTCAGGCCAGTGGATAGGGAGCAGGGGACCAATCGAGTTTCTTGAACGCTTTCCAGACCTCACGTCTCATTATCACAGGTACGTACCAAAATACCTGGATCACAATGTGCCAGGCCAGTGGATAGTACGCAGGGGACCAATCGAGTTTCCTGCACTCTCCCGTTTAGATCTCGTAAACTAGAAAATATATTGAAAATCCGACGTCACAATATTTTAGACCATTCAAAGTTCTGATGCAACGGCTACTTTTGTTTTTCTTAAAGCGAAAAATCTCATTTTTAAAATCAGTTATGCAAGCAGTTTTTTAAAGAGAAAAACCTAATTAGTTTGCATTAAAAGTTAGACCTAGATTAAAGCAAATAGTAATCTTGTAAACTTAATTTTCGTTAACTTTCTCTTTTTATTGCGAAAATGTTTTTCAAAACAATTACATCAATTATGAGACTTTAATTAGGCCAGGAGAGGCTTGGCTTCCGAACCGGGGATCCCGGGTTCGAATCCTGGAGAAGACTGGTATTTTATACTTCGGAATCCTTGGGCGCCTCTGAGTCCACCCAGCTCTAATGGGTACCTGGCATTAGTTGGGGAAAAGTAAAGGCGGTTGGTCGTTGTGCTGGCTACATGACACCCTCGTTAACCGTAGGCCATAAAAACAGATGAGCTTTACATCATCTGCGCTATAGACCACAAGGTCTAAAAGTGGAACTAATTAGGTCAGATTCACATCTAACTTTGCATTCACTTGCACATATTATTTGATCTGCTGGACCGTTGGGACACTACACAAGATCTGTCAACCTTCTTTCTCCATTCTTATCTCTCATTTGTCTTTGATATAATTTCATTTGGATGTTCTTTCTGAAAATATTGAAGCCTGCCTGGGTGGACCACTTCGGGGGCCGATTTTGAGTTTGTGTTTCCACACAAACTGTCTTTGTAACCTTGTTTAATTCGGAGTTTACGCTTTCCATGTTCTAAAATTTAGAATTGTATAACGTAAAATAAATTATCTATGACAGTTTAAAGTGTGTATACATTTTTTGACGCACCTTGTATGTTCCTCATTTGGAATGAAAACGTCTCAGTCTCAGTTGTAATAACAATAATATACTGGGAATTACAGACGAGACCTTAAAACAGTAAACATTGAAACCGGCCATTGGGGAGACAAAGTCTTAGACCAAACTCCATGGAGAGAGATGGAGACCAAGAAAGCTGTAGAGAATGAAAAAACATAGACCTCATCCCTGGAAGAAAACGTTAAATGTAACGATTGTTTAACAAAACTTTTGTTCCTCAAATTTTTAGCTGTCATTTTTTGGCACTTTCCTCAAAAACTTTGCAAATCACTGGATTAAATGATAGTAATTTAAAAGTAGTGATACTTTCCAATATGTGCATGATAATAAGAGACAGATAAATAAAGTTGTTGAGGCGCCAGTAGTGCAGGTAAAGTTCATTTTACACAATCACTAAGATTTTTAAAAAAATACATGATTGCTTACTTGCTTTGTCTGAAACTGGAGTAACGTACACCTCGTTCTGCGAATTTTCCAGCAATTCAAACTCTATTTTATTTGCATCTGATACTGATATTAAAATAGTAGATTTAATTTATAAAATAAAAGCTAATTACTTTAAGATAGACATATACAAAACAAAAAGAATTTGTAATATTTGTTTTAGACTCCGGAAACACATTGCAAAGTGTGACAGTACATGTTGCTAATAAAAGTGAATACATTAAACAAAAAAGGTTTTTGCAATAACCTTCAGTTAGATGTTTTATATTTCACAATGTTTGTAAAATAGCAAAACTTATAGACAATTGACATTACTTACACAGACAAAGGTGCATAACGCTATCACATATAAACGAATGTCTTATTAAATGAATTCAAAACAATTCCAAGTGGAAGGACACTAACGAAAAAAAAACTTTCACAAAACTGCCAAAACTAAACTTATATAAGAGGTTTTATAATGAATCTGGTTTGTTGCCTCTCAAAAACACAATTGAAAATAAAGATAATTAAAATAATAATAAAACAAGAGAAGATTTTTTTTCGGTCATTGTGCATGTATCTGTACATAATTAATCTTTATTACTTTCTGACACTTCCTTCTTTCGTAAGACTTTTATTGTCCCTAGAATATGTTCTTCCTAGAGTTAATGAAAAATTTTAGACACCCCGCCCTAGCTAGTAAGGAGGTCTGAAGCTTCCCCAGCGAGGGGCGGAGCTCCTCCGCCAAGTTCTATTTCCGGTATTGAAGCCAACAAAATGCATATTCTAAGGTATCTACAGTGCATCATCCTGCTATTAAAAAGTTTTATTTCAAAAACCTAATGTGCTATTCTTACTGACTTAGACCATACCTTGCGGTTCGGTGCATTTCGCGGCAAGCTGTTTACACAAAGTCTGTGAGTGTCAATGTCTAAAGCCTCTTCCCACCTGCTCTAAGGACCTTCATGAAAGCGTGGCGCCAAGTTGTACTAGGATTTTATAGCAACATTTATTATGCGTAATTCGTTTTGTCAGAGAACATGTCCTGCAAAACTAATGCGACGATCTTTCACAACTTTACAAAGACTCCCAGTTCGACATAGGATTTTATTGATTTAGACCCGATCTCTATAACTGACTTCATCTTTGTTGAGCCACATTTAGTGTTTTCCAATTTCGGTGGATTAGTCACTGCACTTTATTAATGGAGCCCACCACTTGTAAAAATTTGTAACCTCATTTAGCTAAAGGAAAAGGGAAGTTTTATAGTCAATTTTTTTTTTGGGGGGGGGGGGGTTTAAACTAAAAAATCTCTGGTGAATGTAGTTTGCCTTACAATAATATTGAAGAGAGAGGTTTTAAATCTCAAAACTCTTTGTAGGGGGATTTTAAAGTCAAAACCACCTTGAGGGGTTGTAAACTAAAAAAAAAAAAACTCTGGAGGAGAAGAATTTTTTAGTGTGTAATATGCTTGTTTTTATACCAAAGAGGTATTTTTTTAGTGCGTAATTTTCTTTTTTTTTTATATAAAAGTGGTATTTTTTAGCTTCAAACCCTACTGAAGCTGACTAAAAGGGGGTTTAAACAAAAAAACCTTTTGGCTACGCTCATAGGATTTTAAGTGCATAATTTGCTTTTTTTATATTGAAAAGGATTTTTAGCTACTCTCATAGAATTTAGTGTGTGTCATTTGTTTGTTTTTATACTGAAGAGGTATTTTGTAGCTGCAAACCCCGCTACGCTCATAAAATCTGGTAGCTAATGAAGGGTTAGTCTTAAACTGAAGAGCAGGTTTATCGTTAATTTTGGGGAATGTTTTAAAATCAATTATCTTCCTTACCTATTGTCGCTCACGGATGAATGTGTGTATGTATGTATAATCTATTTTTACACTCTGCGCGAATGACCGGAAGTGTGTTTTGTTGTCAGAGAGTTGTTAGAGAGAGACCATATTGTGTGATATGCAGTAAAGCTGATTAAAGTTTATGTGTTTGATCTAGTGGTTTCATTGTTTTATTTCTTTAACTAGAACTAAACCAGGGACACCTAGACGTATTGAGACCTATGGTAGATTCTATAGAGTTATAAGTAGATAGAGTTATATAAAAGGATATCTGTGTGACACCTATGCTCTTGGAATATGGAGATTGTCGATTAAATTATTTTTTGTTTTGTTTTATGGAAGAACTCAAAGCCCCTTCGCTGCGATGGTTTAATATTAAAATCTCACATAAAATAAACAAAAACAAAGCAAAAAATAGGCCACTAAATTCCGATCCCTCCCCACTGCGGGGTTTGCAGCTACAAAATATCCCTACTGTGTTGAACCCCCCCCCAAAAAAAAAAGCCAAAAGTCTCAGAAAAGAAACATTAGGCCTGCCAATCTGTTTTTTTATAAGATAGTCATCAGAAAGCTGCTGCATGTTTTTCTAGTGAAAATTATTGTTGAAAAATGCAATTCTTTTTGGCGAAGACTTTTTTAAACCATGCATGATTTAAGTTTGCAAAAAATGATTTTAAAACTGTATGTGTATAGTAACTATACTAAAATGAAAAAAAAACCCACATCAAAGTTATATTATATATTTGTTGTAGCCCTGCATGCCCTAGTGCTTGTAGTACTGACGAGCCCACTATTGAATAAGAACAGGAAGAGAGAGGAAACAACAGTGTATCAAGTGGTTATAAAGAGTCAGAATTGTTGAAAACAAAAAAGCCGTCTTTTGTGCTTTCTAAAGACTGTAGTGGGGACCTGGAGTGAAGCGGGGAAGGCGGTCGTTGGTCCGTATATTTGTAAACAGCTTGATAAAAGCTATGCCAGAAGTAGATTGACTGGTGCACTACTTATTAAAGATAATCAAAATAATAAAGATAATAGATTTAATTTACAAAATAAAAGCCTCGAATTGGTTTTAGATTGTCCTACACAAAAATCCTTATTAAAAATATTTCTACAGAGAATGTTAGTTATTTTTTTTCCTCCGGAAACACATTGCAAAATGTGACAGTTCATGTTGCTAATTAAAGTGAATACATAAAAACAGGTTTTTGCTGTAATTTTCAGTTAGATGTTTAATGTTTCACAATGTTTGCAAAATAGCAAAACTTAAATATAATTGACATTAGTAGCACAGACAAAGAAGCATAAATCTATCACATATGCAAACACATGTCTTATTAAATGAATTCTGAAAGCAGGAAATCAGCCCCCTGTTGAAGGACACTAATGCTAAAAAACGTTCACATTACTTCATTTATTACTAGTTCTGATAGAGATAATAAGCTCAAAATAGTCCTATAAAATAAACATTTAAAAAAATATACTTAAATGAGCATTTTTTGGAGCATAATTCTCAAAGAAATTGTAAATACAAAACGATTAAAATAATAATAAAACACGAGAAGTATCTCTACTCATAAGAACGGTTTAAATATGTTCTACACCGCATTGGATAACTAGGCCAGACAAAAGAAAAGTCCATTGTGTAAGCGAAATTATTAATTATAAATCTGTCGAACAATTTCAGACTATTTGTAAGGGGGGGGGGGAGAACTGGGGTTTTAAATTATGTAGTCCATACAGGTTCATTCATTAAATAAATGTAAATAATATATTTTTTTAAGCAAGGATATCAGCTATTTATTTAAAAAACAACACATGTTTAAACAAAAAATGTACATATAGAAATTGATACATTCAAATCTGACATGAACACATACCTGAATCTGATCCCTCTTCCGGGCCTATACTGATCGATCTAGACACTAAAGTTTTCCATAAAAAAAAAACAAATGAAAAGCAAAAAAAAAGTATAAGTATTAAATCGATAGTACATTGTTTAACAAAACAAAAACAAAAAGAGAGAGAAAGTGGAAATTTAAATCGCCAATATTTGTGTTTATGCAAAGATATTTTTTTTATAAGTCTAAAGGAAAAGTCCAGATATAGATTTGCCAAACCAAAAATGTTTCTAATAGGAGGGTAACTGAAGTACCGAACTGTGTTGTTCATGCAGATTCATTCGTTAAGGTGTAGAACGAGATATCTATACATTTTAAATATGTCACCTACCTGATGTTGATGGTTCTACCTCTTCTTTACTAGACTCTGAGTTTTCTGATTAAAAAAAAATAAATTATACGATTCGCTATTTTTGAGCAAGTAAAAACAATAAGTATTTTGGTCATTCCTAGCTCTTATTGTGACAAGGTGACCATTATTAAATGCATTTTTTTTACATAATAAAAAATATTTTAAATGTTATCAAGTAAAATTTTAACAAAGGAGATGATAAATAATAAAGGATGTTGAAAATAAAATTGATATTGATATGTTATAATATTTAATTACACTAACCTGATTTAGAGTTTTCTTCTAGAGTTATAGAATCGTTTACTGTTTCACTGTCTGATGACTTAATACTGTCGTTGATAGGTTTCATAGCTAAAGTTCTAAATCTTTATCGGTGACAAGAGTGTATTAGTATATATATAGAGAGAGAGAGATAGGGAAAGATAGAAAGATAGAAAGATAGATAGATAGATAGATAGATAGATAGATAGATAGATAGATAGATAGATAGATAGATAGATAGACAGACAGACAGACAGACAGACAGACAGACAGACAGACAGACAGACAGAGATAGATAGATAGATAGATAGATAGATAGATAGATAGATAGATAGATAGATAAATAGATAGATAGATAGTTAGTTAGATAGATAGATAGATAGAATGGTAAATATCTATATATTAAAGAAAAGTAAGAGAGCGGGAGGTAGATAAATGTATATCAATTTATTTAACATTTTCTTTTATTTTACTATATTCTACATCTATACACTTCTATATCTACATATTTCTACAAAAAGAACATCAGTTTTTCTTTCATGGGCAGAGGTGTGACATCTATTTTACTTTTTTGGGTAGATCTAGTAGCCTTAAGAGAATGGAATTGTGTTGGGTTACACAATTCTTTTATATTAAAAAGTTTTATCGACTCACTCTGTCTATTAGTCTATATGGTAAACATTTTCTCATATTATTTCTACCACAACCCATCTCGGATTAAGCTGAAAATTTTCACAATTATTTTTTCACTTGAAAAGACAAGAAGGAAAACAAGAATTCAACCAATTAGTTTATGAAGTATTGGTAATTAATTATTTGTTTGGTATCTTGAAGACATGGAAAAAATAGTACTTGACAAATATGGTGGTATAAGTTGAATTTGTCCAACTGAGTATTTTTGAGCTCAGTGAACATTTTTAAAAAACTATTTCCGTTAAAAAAAAGTTAAATGTACTATTTGGTTGCTGGATCACTGCAGCTAATGTGATTATAGAAAAAAATGCTTATTAATTGTTGTTTTAAATTAAGTCCAACTTATATGCATACTAAATAGATTCCTTCTCTTCAATTTTTTTTTATGTAAATGTAGTAGTTAGTATAACTTTGCAATGCCAATGAAATATTTATTTTTGACAAAACATCTAAAACCATTGTTATAAATATGTTAAAATATGGTAAATAGTCATCTCCAAAAAAGTAGCCATTGAAAGAAATATTCGGATAATCTTATCTTATCTTATATAATACAGACGTTACTTCAACAAAGAAGATGATTACGTCCTACGCGTCATGCATTCAGTCATACATATTAACCAATGACTTAAATTCAGCCAAGTCACTGGTTTTCCTGAATAACTCAGGCAACCCATTCTATGCTCTAATAGCACTAGGGAAGAAGGAGTGTTTGTAGAAATTTGTCCTAGCATATGGGACGAGGAATGTGCCTTTATCTTTGTGTCTTTCAGAGTATTTTATTAAATTTTGTTTTTGTATTTGAAGATTATGGTTCAGTGTTTTATGTATGATTGCTACTTTACTTTTGAGCCTTCTGTCCTAAAGGCTTTCTAAATTTAGTGATTTTACTAAAGGTGTTACTCTAGTCAAATGTAAATATTCGTTTGTTATGAATCTCACTGCTCTATATTGTGTCTGTTCCAGTTTTTTAATGTTTTCTTGAGTTGAGGGGTCCCAAACGGAGGATGCATATTCTATTATTTGCCTAACCAAGGTTAATTAACATTTTAGTTTTATGTTCTTATTTGATTTATAGAAATTTATTTTAATAAATCCTAATGCTTTGTTTGATTTTTTTTGTAGTTTTATCAATATGTGGATTCCATGACAGTTTTTCATTTATTATAACACCTAGGTATTTTGCGTTTTTAGTCTGTGTTACTGGTTTGCCATGAATAAGATAAGTGGAATTAATTTGTTTTAGTTTTTTTGTTACTCTTAACAACTGACATTTTTCTGGGTGGAAAGACATGCTCCAATTTGATTCCCATTTCTGTAATTCATCTAATTCTCTTTGTAAAATATCTGTGTCTTGTGTTGTTTTTATTGTTCTATATATTATGCAATCGTCTGCAAATAATCTGACGTTTGTTCCTGAAGTAAGGCAATTTGGTAAATCATTTATGTAAATTAAAAATAGTAGTGGACCCAAGACTGTTCCTTGAGGTACACCTGAGTTTACTGTTATTGGTGTTGCTTTAGAGCCATTTATTATTACTGTTTGTTCTCTCCCTATCAGAAAATCTTTAATCCACTGATGCAGTGAACCATTAATGCCGAAATATTTTAATTTTTTAAGCAAACTATGGTGGTGGACTTTGTCAAAAGCCTTAGAAAAATCTAGTAAGATAGCATCTATTTGTTCACTATTATCTAAACCTTTTGAAAAATCATCAATTAGTCCTATCAGTTGTGTTTCACAGGATCTATATTTCCTAAAGCCATGTTGGTATGGTGTGAGGACATTATGTTTGTCTAAGTGGTTTATGATGTTGCTACATATTATGTGTTCTAGGATTTTACATGTGATGCTGGTAAGTGATACTGGTCTGTAGTTTCCTGAGTCAGATTTTTCTCCTTTTTTAAATAGGGGTGTGACATTAGCTTCTTTCCAGTCCTTTGGTACTCTGCCCTTGTTAAGTGAAGCCTGAAATAGTATTTTGAACACTGGGGCTAGCTCATTGTTTAGTTCTTTGAGTAATCTAGCTGGAATACCATCAGGTCCAGAAGCTTTATTTGGTTTGGTGTTGGCTAATAGTTTCCATTTTCTTGTACTACTATATCTTCTATGTTGTTTACTTGGATCAAATTCAGTAATATGTCTTTGTCTCCTGGGGCTGAGAATGCTGATGCAAAGTATTTGTTTAGGATGTTTGCTTTAGTTTCATTATCATTATGTTTTATGTTATGTTCATCTTTTAATGGCGCTATGCCTGTTGTTTCCATTTTCTTAGATTTAATGTATGACTATAGGTTTTTTGTTGTTATCTTTAGATATTACATTGTTTATGTATTCACTCTGCAGCTGTCTGCTTACTTTTTGGGTTAAGTGTTTAATTTTTATATACTTTTTGTAAACTCTTTCTGCATTAGTTTCTTTAAATTTTCTATATAGGTTTTCCTTCTGTTTACAAAGCTTCTTTAGTCTATTATTAAACCAGCATTTATTTATTTTGTTTGATGTGTATTTAGTTGGTATATGATTTTCTATAATGCTCTTCAGATGGTTTTTAATGAAATTCCAGAGGTCATCGACTGGTTGGTTAATGTCTTTTTCTAATAAGAATGTTCGTTGAAAGTTTAATGCAGCTTGGTGTAGTTGTGCCAGGTTACATTTATTCCAGAGTAAGATTTTTCTTTTGGGTTTTGTATTGGCTGCTGCTTTTATCTGACTGTGTATATTTATGATCTCATGGTCTGATAGACCAGGGATAATTTCATAATCAACTACTAATCCAGGTCTGTTGGTTAAGAAGAGATCTTATGTGTTGTTTAATCTAGTTGGCTTTTTAATGATTTGATCTAAACTTAGGTTGTGTAAAATTTCCATGAAAAGCTCATTTATGTCCTTAAGGTTTAGGTGTTTATCTATGGTTATTGTTTTCCAATTTATATCAGGTAGGTTGAAATCAGCCATAATAAAAAAAACTGCATTTTTATTTGTCTCTTTAAGTGTAGTAATCTGATTACATAGTTCCTGCATGTATTATAAACTAGAATTTGGTGGTCTGTAAATGGTGCCTATTATTAGGGATGTTGAGGTGGTATTAATTTTACAAAATGTTGATTCTACATTTTTTGAGTTAGGTAAGGTAATTTCTTCTGCTATAAGAGTGTTTTTTATTGCTAAAAGAACTCCTCCATGATTATCAGCCCTATCTTTTCTAAAAATTTCATAATTACTATTGAAAATTTCTGCATTATAAATTTCAGGATGTAGCCAAGTTTCTGTTCCTGCAATTATGTCTGGTTTCTCACATTCTAATAAAATTTCTAAGTCTGCTGTTTTGTTCCTAATGCTTTGAAAATTTATTACTAAGGTTTTAATGTATTTTGGTATTACTTCTTTAGTAGGTTTGTTTAGTGAGGCTGTTGTATTAATTTTAGTAGATTTAGGTTTAACAGGAGTGGATCTGGCTAGTGGTTGGTGAGTTTGGTTTGGGATGGTGTTTAGGATGTTGTATGGGTTAGAAGTGTCTGCATCAAAGGAATCAAACAGTCTTGATGTAAACTGAGGTAACCCACACGGTACACAGTGCCATGATGCGTCTTTGTTGCCTAAGGGGTAATCTTCTTTAATGTTATGGATGTGTATGTTAGGTTATTTTTGAAGTTGCATTGTTCTAAAGTGTGAAGATTATGACTGTTGTTTCCTTTTTAAGTTTAGTGTTGACAAAGGTAGATCTAGTTCTGTGTTCAGCTATTGTGTATTTAGTGATTATTAATCTAAAGTATTATGGTGTCAGATTTTCACTTTCTTTTTTAGTTTACGTGATCTAAACGGGACGGACAAACAGATGGACAGACGGACATACATTCCACACAAAACTCCTTTTTTGGGGCCACTAAACTTGATATATTTAAACTTGAAGGTTAAGTCCTTCTCAGGTTACTCAAGTCAACGCTAGCGAAGATGGAAGATTGTATATTTATTTATTGTTTCTTTTTCATGTTTGCGTTCACTAAGCCTCAGGCGGGTAACTAACTCACCTTTTACCACCATTTTAGTGTTCGAGATATTATTATTAGTCATTAATAACTTAAGCTTCATTCATGGATTAGTGCATTAGTACAATAAATTTGCATACACGGTCACAATGAAAAAAAGTATCAATGGATCACTATAAAATGTATTTTCTATTTATTAACTTATTTATTGAATGGAATATTGATCAAATTTCTTTTTAAAAGAGAATTTTTTTATACGAACCTCTCTTTAGTTGTAAATTTAAAAAAAACGAACTACTTTTATAACACGCAGTTTTGACATATCGTTCTTATTAATTTGAAAGTCTTATTAAGACTGAATATATATATATATATATATATATATATATATATATATGTGTGTGTGTGTGTGTGTGTCAGAGGAGTAAATTTATTTATTTTGTAAGCAGTAGTATCACATTACGAAGTAAATTGGATGCGTACATCATTGATCAAGTATACCTTAATCCAGTACCAAAATGTATACTATTCCTGATCATACTATTGGCCTAGATGTAGTAAGTTTAAAATTCATGTTGTAAAGTCTTGCGAATTCTGATCTAGATCTAGATCAGGGGTCTCAAACTCATATCAGCATGTGGGCCATAGTGGAAAGTAACAACCATTCAGCGGGCCGCACCACAAAAAGAGACACTACTGTCACTGCAGTTAAATGCTAAAATAAAGTTTTTATAATTATTAATTACATTTAGTGTAGTTTATTACATGCACGGCAGTTTAGTTTACTAAAATAAGTTGACGTTGTCTCTGTCACCAATAAAAAAGCAGAAACTGTAGTTTAACTATAATTACCAGGCCTACTGCAGATGGCTCGTCACTCATTTTTTCTGTCCATTTAGCTGAGTGCGTTTGGCAGAGACCAGACCATCGACGTTAGGCTCTCAGAAGCTTATCAGTCAGTCTTGATCGTAATGTTATTTTGTTGATTTTTATTCTGGTGTTTGAGTTTGAGTTTTGAGTTTAGGCACATAGGCACAATTTAGGCCATGTCATGCCCGAAATCCTTTAAGGATCGCTCTCCCTTTACATAACAAGGGCTAAATTCTATACAGTTAAATCATTAAAAACAAGGTTCACAAGCTGTCAAGACTCATTTCCTTTCTAATATATATATGTGTATACCAACGCTGATGACTAAATGTACCAAAGTCATGGGCAATACCATAACGACACATACAATGACAGAATAAAGATTTAGAATGCCAATTCACAGACATATAACATGTTTATTACATAGTCTGTACCATAATACAGAATCAGTTCAGACATTTGAAATATCCAGTATCAAATAAAAATATAACAGCTTAATATTCCATAGACTGAATAGCGACAACACAGAAAAATAATTGGAGTCTACACTTCGAAAATATCTATATCCAAAAGTCCAACTGTCCTGGGCTAGGAACAAAACCACACTGCCTTATTATGAGTTGCATTCCAAAACAATAACAGTTTTAAAGTTAAAAACCTGAATTGCCCCCTTTCTTTTCTACAGTTAACAGGAGACCCAGGCTGACCAGAACTCAGTCCTGACACAAACGTACGTACTTCCGAACATCGCTAGAATTCTACCATGTGCGCATATAAGTTTGGAAACTTCTCTCTGTGAAGAAACTGGTAGAAATCTGGAACACCAACATCAGCGTATTTTTGATTTAGAACAGTGTCACACTGCAGGTTTAGTAGTTCCATCCGGACTTCCTCTAGAACGTTTTTCAAGTCAACTGCCAACGGAGTGGCAACAAGGAAAAACTGGTTCGAGAGCAGTGAATTGCTAAAATATGGTATTCAAAATCTTCCAGTAGTCTGGAGAGGATGTCTACGTAGTCTTTCAGGTCCTGTGGTTCAACCGTAATTCTCTTTAGAAAAGACAAATGAGCCAGGTGGCCCACAAAGTCAGCTTGCATCTGAATGATTTGATGCGGAGAAATATCACTGTTATCAGCTGCTTTGTGCCCTGTAGTTGTGAATTGAGTGCATTAAGATGTTGCGTGATGTCAGTAAGAAAAGCAAGATCCGACAAAACTTTGGATCACTAAGCTGAGGTATGTCTCCGTCTTTCATTGCCATGAACAATGCTGTTCCCCGTCTCAGTTAAAAAAATCCCTGCAGCATATTTCCACGATTCAACCATCTGACTTCCGTATGATAAAGCAACTCTCCGTATATCGTTTCTAAATCAGCTAGAAATGACACAAACTGTCTGTGGTTGAGACTCCGTGCATGTATGAAGTTCACCGTCTTCACGACAACATCCATCACGTTCTTCATTTGTAGACTTTTGCCACAGAGTGCCTCTTGGTGCAGAATGCAGTGTATGGCTGCAAAAGGTCACGCCAAGCTGAGCTGAAATAGTTTCTCTACCATTTATCAAACAAAACCAACCTTTTCTAAACACATTGCTGGTGCACCGTCCGTAGCCACTAAAAGTCTACACCTGTCAATACAAGCTTCCAGTTCTTGAAACACGTCGCGTCCAGTCGTCGTTCCTTTCATAAGTTATAAGTCCAATAGCTCTTCAACAATGTTCAAGTTTTCGTCTACCCAACTAATGAATACGACACAGTATGCGGTGTCTGTTACGCTAGTAGACTCGTCCAGTGCAATGGAATGTGCTACAAAGTCTTTTGCAGCGGCAATCAGTTGCTGTTGAACATTTGTCGCTGACTCGGTGATCCTGCTTGCAACAGTGTTTGCAGACAAACGTATGCCTTCGAAGAGTTCCTTTTTCTCGGGGCAGATAATTTCTCACGCCTGTAGCATACACTCTTTTAAAAACTGGCCTTCAGTGAATGGTCATAATGCCTCTACTATTATTTCGCTAACAGCAAAGCTTGCCTTCACAGAATCTTTGCTTGCGGTTGACGGACACTTCATTTACTGATTTATGCAGCTGTACATCATTTCACGGCTTATATGTGGTCATTTTAAATTATATCTATTTTTTTCGAATTTGCCGAGGTGACCACGGGCCACGTGTTTAAGACCCCAGATCTAGATCCTATATCAAAATTCTAGATTATATATAGAATTCTAGATCTACTGTAGGTTTAGGTAGTTCTATAAAATTTAAAACTTAAAATACACTAATAAAAAACCATAACGTTCAAAACGGCTTAAAATTGTAAAAATAGTATGAATGAAGCCATCAAATCAAAATAGCTTATCTACTTAAATCCATTTTGTCAAATTAAAACATTTGCTTGTAGACCTACATATATTTCATGTATTGTAGTGTATAGTAGATCTGAAGGTAGACATAGATCTAGATATATCCTGCAAAAAGGTTTATATCTTCATTGTTTTGTGAGTTTGGATTTTCAGCACTGACTGAAATCAAGTGTGCCGCGAAATTTTCACAATTTTTTTTTACTGTTCCGGCAGAAACACTAATATATATATATATATTTATAAGTTATATATATATATATATTGTTACGAATGTACAGTGACAGGTAGAGGTCACTATGTGTCACCCCGGCGAGATGTGTTCTCTGGAATCTATGTCTGTAAACAAAGTCAGGATGTGACGTGCCCTCACGTGTTGTTCCAGAGGACGAACAGATCTACGAAGGAGGCAGTGTTACAAATGAACAGTGACAGTTAGAGGTCACTACGTGTGACCTCAGCGAGATGACACTGCAGCAGGTTTTCTCTGGAATCGACATGTATAAACAACAACATGATGTGATGTTTCCTCCCATGTTGTTCCAGAGGATACCAGCAGTGTTTTTGCAACAATAGAGAAGCGATTAGGGACTCTATATAAACCAGAGAGTTGATGTGAAAAGAGTCAGTACAGTCGTCGTTACTGTTTTCTACTGTGCGAGACAGTAGAAGAGAGTGGACTTGAGCCGTTACAGTCGATACAGTCGATGTAAGACGTATACGCTACATGTTACAGTGACGAATTGTTAAAGTTATTATTCAATAAAGTTATATAAAGCTGAAAGTTTGAGTCGTCAAGTTCTTTGCAGTGTTTTTATTTGTGTGCCTACTAGTACATTTAGCCAGAAGATTCAGAAATACGTCACAATATTAAAAGGACGCTTATATTTAAATGATTAATTTTGTTTAATACGCCTGTTTCTAAATTTGACTTTTTATAGAGAATTCAAACCTCTAAACATAAATAACACGAAAAGTAATGGAGAAAGTTTTTCTGGAGATGGTTATGACAAATTAATGCGCAACTATATTTTTTGATTATTGCGCCATAATTTACTGCCCTCTTTATTTTATAATTATTGCTAATGTTTGCATTTATCATTAAAGAAGAAGCGTGGTGCGACTCGATATAAGAATTTTATATGTAGCTTATATATGTCAAATATTTTTCTAAAAAATAAAAAATATTTTTTTACTAAAATAAAAAAAAAATTGATTTGTAGGAGTAGGGGAGTCGATTGCATCTATTACACCCCCCACATGGTACCAGACTACACTCTTTTATTTTAATTCATATATTCAATTGTGATGCGACACAATATAGAAATGGGTTCAAATATCAAAAAGTAGCTTTTATTAGATATTCAACTAATATGTTCACAAAAATTGGATCTTACCCTCACTCAAATGGTAAGGATGGGATAAGCTAGAAAATAAACCCCAGCTCAAATAATCGATCGTTATTTCAGGGGGAAGCGATATAATATTTAAAATTTACATTATACGTTATATTTAATTTTTTCATAAACTATGCTTTCTAGAAAAAAAAATTTAACCGCCTTCGCACTCAAAAGTTATGACTGGTAACGGCTGTTGATGTAATCGCCGCCAAACAATCAACCAACATACCATAACGGGTTCAAAAATCAATAAATAGTTTATCTATATCTATATGTTACTTATAGACATCAAAACCGCTTGACCAATCTTGATAAAACTAGGCAGGAATGTTCCTTGGATACCAACTTAGACCGTAGTGTATGTATTGTAGCCCTAAAACAAACTTAAGACCCTAAAAAAAATATAGTTGTCCTACTCTATTACAGCTATAGTATTTTATGGATCTAGGCCATGTCTACAATGTCGACATTAGAAAAGATAGAAAGGATTTAGACCTAGATCTAAATTTTAAGAAATACACTTTGCGCTGATAGTTTTTTACTTTGACACATGAAAATACAAAAGAAGATCCATTGATTTCATTATATAATAAAATTAACCTTCAATTTTGTGTTTCAAAAGCATTTTTTACATAAATTAGTTCCTTATATCTGTGACTACAGATTTCCTGACAAACATTCTTTCATTAGACAATACCGTAATGAATCGCGTACTAAATATTAATTAGTTTAATTGTTTACTTTATAATCTCATCCCTAGATCTAAAACTCTAATTCAACTCTAAGATGATAAAACTTCTCTTAGCACAGATAGTTTTATACTTTAACACATAAACATATTAATTAAAGTCCATTCATTTAATATTTTGATCAAATAAACATTCAAATTTGGTTTTCTAAAGCTACATTCGTCTACAAAAGCTGCGAAGCCGAGTTGAGATAGGCCTAGATCTATATTCATTCATGAATCACGAACTAAAAATAATTTCGTTTAATTGGTCACTTATATAATCCATTTATTTAACAAAGCTATCGCTCTTTTCGTTTTTAATAGATAAGAATATATCGACTTCGGGTAAACCCATTTTCGCAAAACTAATTTTATTTTCGTAGCGAAAGAGAAATAACGTGAAAGGATCATTAGCTAAGTTTAACATACATGTAAATCCAATCCACTAGATTATTCAAAAGCATTTTTTACATAAATTAGTTCCTGATATCTGTGACTACAGATTTCCTGGCGAACATTCTTTCATTAGACATTACCAAGGCAAATGGTTACACATTAACACATCTCTACTGAGACTGAGTCTATTCCTAGGCCTAGGTCTAAAACTCTTATTGAACTCTAAGATGATAAAACTTTTTTTCGCAAAGATAGTTTTATGCTTTAACACATAAACATACTAATTATTGTCTATTCATTTCATATTTTAATCAAATTAACATTCAAATTTGTTTTTTTAAAGCATTTTTACTACATTCGTTCGCTGTTCGCTAAAGCTGCGTAGCCGTGTTGAGATAGGCCTATATTCATTCATGAAAAAAGGTCACGCATGCGCAACACAGAATGAACTCTATAAAAGCCATTTTTTAACTCTAGATTAGTGTAGATTTAGATCTATGTCTACCTAAAGATCTACTTTATACTTTAACACATGAACATACGAAATTAAGTCTATTCATCTCAAATTGTAAACAAATATATGTAGGCCTACGTGCAAATGTTTTAATTTGAAAAAAATGGATTTAAGCCTATTAGCTATTATGGGTGATTTCAACCTACCTGATATAAATTGGAAAACACTAACCATAGATAAACACCAAAACCTTAAGGACATAAATGAGCTTTTCATAGAAACTTTACACAACCTAAGTTTAGATCAAATCATTAAAAAGCCAACTAGATTAAACAACACATTAGATCTCTTCTTAACCAACAGACCTGGATTAGTAGTTGATTATGAAATTATCCCTGGTCTATCAGACCATGAGATCATAAAAATACACAGTCAGATAAAAGCAGTAGCCAATACAAAACCCAAAAGAAAAATCTTACTCTGGAATAAATGTAACCTAACACAACTACACCAAGCTGCACTAAACTTTCAACAAACATTCTTATTAGAAAAAGACATTAACCAACCAGTCGATGACCTCTGGAATTTCATTAAAAACCATTTTAAAAGCATAATAGAAAATCATATACCAACTAAATACACATCAAACAAAATAAATAAATGCTGGTTTAATAATAGACTAAAGAAGCTTTGTAAACAGAAGGAAAAACTATATAGAAAATTTAAAGAAACTAATGCAGAAAGAGTTTACAAAACGTATATAAAAATTAAACACTTAACCCAAAAAGTAAGCAGACAGCTGCAGAGTGAATACATAAACAATGTAATATCTAAAGATAACAACAAAAACATATGGTCATACATTAAGTCTAAGAAAATGGAAACAACAGGCGTAGCGCCATTAAAAGATGAACATAACATAATACATAATGATAATGAAACTAAAGCAAACATTCTAAACAAATACTTTGCATCAGCATTCTCAGCCCCAGGAGACAAAGACATATTACTGAATTTGAACCAAGTAGACAACATAGAAGATATAGTAGTACAAGAAAATGGAATTCAAAAACTATTAGCCAACACCAAACCAAATAAAGCTTCTGGACCTGATGGTATTCCAGCTAGATTACTCAAAGAACTAAGCAATGAGCTAACCCCAGTGTTCAAAATACTCTTTCAGGCTTAACTTAACCAGGGCAGAGTACCAAAGGACTGGAAAGAAGCTAATGTCACCCCCCTATTTAAAAAAGGAGAAAAATCTGACCCAGGGAACTACAGACCAGTATCACTTACCAGCATCACATGTAAAATCCTAGAACACATAATATGTAGCAACATAATAAACCACTTAGACAAACATAATGTCCTCACACCATACCAACATGGCTTTAGGAAATATAGATCATGTGAAACACAACTAATAGGACTAATTGATGATTTTTCAAAAGGTTTAGATAATAGTGAACAAATAGATGCTATCTTACTATGTTTTTCTAAGGCTTTTGACAAAGTTCACCACCATAGTTTGCTTAAAAAATTAAAATATTTCGGCATTAATGGTCCACTGCATCAGTGGATTAAAGACTTTCTGATAGGGAGAGAACAAACTGTAATAATAAATGGCTCTAAATCAACACCGATAACAGTAAACTCAGGTTAACCTCAAGGTACAGTCTTGGGTCCACTACTATTTTTAATTTACATAAATGATTTACCAAATTGCATTAGTTCAGGAACAAAAGTCAGATTATTTGCAGACGATTGCATAATATATAGAACAATAAAAACAACACAAGACACATATATTTTACAAAGAGAATTAGATGAATTACAGAAATGGGAATCAAATTGGAGCATGTCTTTCCACCCAGAAAAATGTCAGTTGTTAAGAGTAACAAAAAAACTTAAACAAATTAATTCCACTTATCTTATTCATGGCAAACCAGTATCACAGACTAAAAACGCAAAATACCTAGGTGTTATAATAAATGAAAAACTATCATGGAATCCACATATTGATGAAACTACAAAAAAATCAAACAAAGCATTAGGATTTATTAAAAGAAATTTCTATAAATCAAATAAGAACATAAAACTAAAATGTTACTTAACCTTGGTTAGGCCAATAATAGAATATGCATCCTCCGTTTGGGACCTCTCAACTCAAGAAAACATTAAGAAACTAGAACAGACACAAAATAGAGCAGTGAGATTCATAACAAACGAATATTGACATTTGACTAGAGTAACACCTTTAGTAAAATCACTAAATTTAGAAAGCCTTCAGGACAGAAAACTCAAAAGTAAAGTAGCTACTATACATAAAACACTGAACCATAATCTTCAAATGCAAAAACAAAATTAAATAAAATACTCTAAATGAGACAAAGATAAAGGCACATTCCTGTCCCATATGCTAGGACAAAGTTGTACAAATACTCCTTCTTCCCTAGTGCTATTAGAGCATGGAATGGGTTGCCTGAGCTAGCCAGGAAAACCAGTGACTTGGCAGAATTTAAGTCATTGGTTAATATGCATGACTGAATGCATGACGCGTAGGACGTAATCATCTTCTTTTTTGGAGTAACGTCTGTATTATATAAGATATATAAGATAAGATAAGATATTCATTCATGAATTGGTACTAAAAATTATTTCGTTTAATTGTTCACTTTATAATCCCAATTCATTTAACAAAGCTATCGCTCTTTTCGTTTTTAATAGATATGAATGTATCGGCTTCGTGTTAACCCATTTTCGCAAAACTAATTTTATTTTCGTAGCGAAAGAGAAAAAACATGAAAAGATCATTAGCTAAGTTTAACTTACTCCTAAATCCAATACACTAGATTAGTAAACACAAACTTAGACCCGCAGGCCGCGGGTAATGTCAGGCTAGTATTATATAGATATTCATCTAATTTTGTTCGAAAATAGTTTACTTCCTCCCCTTACTCAAAGAGTTATGATGGGCAGGGCAGTAGATGCAATAACCACTATCTCACCCTACAGACATATCCACATTACCGAGGGAAGCGCTATAAAAGTATATTATATAAATATGTTACTATTGTGGTTCACAAACTATGCCTTATACAAAACATTGCGCCGCCCAACACTAAGCCCATCATACTAGAAGAGGATCGACGCTATAAAAAATGGTTAACTATACATAAGGCACTATTAGAAATTAATAATTTACTTCGGAAATAGTGGACGTTTTGACTTAGATACAATGACGTGACTAGTAAAAACAAAAATAGGTTTTAGATAGAAAGAAATATAACCAGGCGTAAACAAGACTACTTCCACGATAACGTAGATAGATATCATTTTATGTACGTCTAGAGTTAGCTGACATTCGACGGCTTCCTTCAGTGCTATTAAACTTTTTTACATTCAGTAGCAGCGTCTATGACCTAACATTTAAAGTTTGACCTTTCACCGGTGTTACTGGATTAAGTAATCCATTGAGTATTACCTCCATTTGGTTTGTTTAAGACACCGCAGGAGTGCCTAACAACTGGCGACCATTGCTAAAGAAGGATTTGCTGAATGCCTACGGACACAACGCTGTAACATTCCAAAAGAAATACGCTACCAGCCAGGTAGATCCGCAAACGCCAATCAACTTAGAAAAGACTTATTCAGTAAATGTTTCAGATTTGAGAAAGTGGAGAACACCTAGGATAGTCTGGAGAACTTTTTCTGATTGATATTTTATCAATAAATGTGATCTCCAGTTGCAGACTTCCGAGCAAATGACATCTTCTGCTTCAAATATACTTCTGTATTTAACAAGTTTAAAAAAAATACTGTTTCGCAAATATTTGATGTTGGAAATGTAACTCTTTGCTGAATTTTACATTTATTGCTAAATAGTGCTTCAACTTTCAATTTTGTTCTCTTACTTAAAACGAAAAAAAAATCGTTTTCGAACTTTAACTAAGCTAACTTGAGTTCGAACTAGCAGAAACATTTATGGATTCATCAATTTTGGAAAACAAATTTTGGAATTCACAAAATTCAAAGGGCTAACATCGCTTTTTTTGTGGAAATGACTAATGACTATGGCAACTTTAGGTAGACTCATTCCTCCTAACCAACAAACAAGAATAATTTGACCTGCATCTTTGCAGATACTATAAAATATTTTTGAACGATTCTTTTTTCAGAAATAAGCGAATTAGTAAAATACATCAGGTGCTGTAGTATTTAATTCAACAGGTATACAAAAAAAAGAATTCGTTTTAAAAATCCTATTCATTTCTATACGCTTACTTTCCAAAATGACCTTTTAATTGGTACGGCCATATTGACTTTTAAAAGAGAACTATGTTACAAATGACGTGTTAATTTTTTTTTGTTTTTTTTTTAATGTCTGCTTTAACTATTGAAGTTAAATAATGTTATAGGAAATCGTCAATATATTTCCTTTTATCAAAGATATTTTGTTTGAGGTCCATTTTCACGGTCGGTTTCATATGAAAATATATCCTTCAATAACACGATTGCTTATTATACAAAAATATTGTTACGTATTTCTGAATTTTCTGGCTAGATGTATTAGTTGGCACACAAATAAAAACACAGCAAAGAACTTGACGACTAACTTTCAGTTTCATATAACTTTAATGACTATTAACTCTAACAATTCGTTACTGTAACATGTAGCGTAGAAGATTGTACAATATCTGTCAGTTTACAGTTAGCTATACTTCGTTGCAATTCATCTCTTCACTTCGTTGCAATTTATCTCTTCTCAACTTTCCTCGAGCCGTATTCCACAGAACAGACCAACGACACACTTCCCAGTGTCGCTCCAAGTCTCCCAAAGCTGAACCAAGTCGTACTCAAGTCTACCGAATCAGAGCCGCACACGTCTTACATCGACTGTATCGACTGTAACGGCTCAAGTCCACTGTAGTACGCTGTATAGACTTTAACGACAGTAGTCCACTCCAGTTAACTCTACCCTAGTTAACTTGCATCGAGTCGTACACATTTCTCTTCCACAGAGCCGCACACGTCTTACATAGTCTGTATCGACTGTAACGGCTCACTCACGACTCCATATGACTGACTTTAACATTTACACTCTGGCTTATATAGAGTCCCTAATCGCTTGTCCAAAGTTGCACAAACACGGCTAATATCCTCTGGAAACGTCACATCCTGTCTTTGTTTATACACGTAGATTCCAGAAAACATCGGCTGCAGTGTCATCTTGCCGGGGTCACAAGTTGTGACCTCTATCTATCACTGGACATTGCTAGTACCTTTTGGAATAACATGCGAGGACACGTCACATCCTGTCTCTGTTTATACATGTACATTCCAGGGAACTGCCGTTGCTGTGTTATCTCGACGGGGTCACACGTTAACCTCTTCCTGTCACTGGTCATTTGTAACACTATGCTTCTTGTAACTCTTCACCATATAAAGAATCGATTGAAATAATATCTATGATTCTGCAATAGTTGTGCTGTGACATTCTGTTTGAAATTATTTTGATTCAGTTGCTTTCAGCATCTATCCTCAAATTATAATTATACTTTTTTTTAATAAATCGCTAATCTACTCCTCAAATTAATCTTTACCTACAGGTTGAGAATACATGCCCAAAAGTATTGTCAGGACGCATTTGTAATTTTACAGGACAATAACATGGCGGCACACAGTGGGACAATGAAGTGCTTCAAAAGCTTGTCTAGGCATTTCTTTTGAGCGATCATGAAAACCACTATCGGAAAGTACAAGGGTCATGTGACATTTGTCAAAAAAGGGAAAGCTTGGTAAGGCATCTTTGCAGTTTATGAATAACCAACAGAACATTTCCGAAAGATACCCATTGACGTCATTATTTGCAGACGATTGCATAATATATAGAACAATAAAAAAACACAGGACACAGATATTTTACAAAGAAAATTAGATGAATTACAGAAATGGGAATCAAATTGGAGCATGTCTTTCTCCCTGAAAAATGTTAGTTGTTAAGAGTAACAAAAAAAACTAAAACAAATTAATTCCACTTATCTTATTCATGGCAAACCAGTAACACAGACTAAAAACCCAAAATACCTAGGTGTTATAATAAATGAAAAACTGTCATGGAATCCACATATTGATAAAACTAGAAAAAAATCAAACAAAGCATTATGATTTATTAAAATAAATTTCTATAAATCAAATAAGAACATAAAACTAAAATGTTATTTAAGCTTGGTTAGGCCAATAATAGAATATGCATCCTCCGTTTGAGACCCCTCAACTCAAGATAACATTAAGAAACTGGAACAGACACAAAATAGAGCAGTGAGATTCATAACAAACGAATATTCACACTTAACCTGAGTAACACCTTTAGTAAAATCACTAAATTTAGAAAGCCTTCAGGACAGAAAACTCAAAAGTAAAGTAGCTACTATACATAAAACACTGAACCTAAATCTTCAAATACAAAAACAAAATTAAATAAAATACTCTAAATGAGACAAAGATAAAGGCACATTCCTGTCCCATATGCTAGGACAAATTTGTACAAATACTCCTTCTTCCCTAGTGCTATTAGAGCATGGAATGGGTTGCCTGAGCTAGCCAGAAAAACCAGTGACTTGGCAGAATTTAAGTCATTGGTTAATATGTATGACTAAATGCATGACGCGTAGGACGTAACCATCTTCTTTTTTGAAGTAACGTCTGTATTATATAAGATAAGATAAGATAGGCTCATTGACTAAAGCGGTAAGTAATAACAGATACATACTAACAATAATCAACATGTTTAGCAGATAACCGAAAAGGATGGCTTTGTCGAATATGTACTCTGAGAACATTATAAATGGCCTAACCCTAAAGTGGATAACCAAGAATGGGATACCAAAAATATTGCTGACGGACAACGCATCTCATTTCCGGATGGAACAATTTATAAAGTGGATGGAGCAGTTTGGAATGCAGCATATAACCTCTTTAGTTTACCAATCTTAAGCCAACAGAGCCTGTGAACGGTTGACAAATTTAGTCTATAGTATTACTGATGTAATTAAAATAAACCCACTGGCACCTATTGCGTTTGAGATACTACCTATGCATGTGGTATAAGAAATTTTGTAATAATTAATAGTAGTTGTTTTAATTGTTTACAAAATGTAGAAGAGGTGCATAGCAAGCATCCATAAAATTGGTTCCCGAAATGTGTAAAGACGGCCCTGCATGCACATTTAAGTCAGAATTAAATTAAACACTTAAAATAATTTGACCTACATATTTAGAATAATGAAAAAAAAAATAGGATTGTAAGATATTTTTTTTGTTTGATAAATACTTTAAATACACATATCACACATTGTCGGAAGAAGTTCCGATGATTTTAAATAATTCCTAAACATTTTATACTTTAAATAGGCAAAGAATGAAATGTAGAAATCATTTCTCACGTTGCCTATGTTTTTGGAAATTCCTTAGAATACCGGAGTTCACTCTTAGTTGCTGGTAACATGTTATGGCAAACACGCGAAAAGGGACATTTCACAAAATGGTCAGTAATGCTTCATTCTAAACGGCAATTGTTCATCTATGTGTATGTTTATTTTTTTTCGATAACGTTTTGAAATAATAAGAAATATGTTATAAAACAAATACCTTTGTTTTATCCACTGAATATCTTTTTGCATCTGTTCTATGATTTCTGAAAAAAATATTATTGTCAATTAAAACAAATATCTTTTTATCAAAATTAAAATTTAAATTTAAATGCATATTATTTTGCTCCAAAAACGTTTTTACTTCATTCTCAAAATGTTTCAGGTTTTTCGTTTGATAATATCCTAAACTACCCAGTCTTTTATTTTCAACTAAGTTGATCATTGATAGTTTAAGAACTTTGAAAAACGTTTTTTTGCGATCGCTAAGGTCATAATAATAATCAACAAAATTTTGAAAGCAACAGTAATGTTGGGGAAGAATCTCAAATGGGTCTAATGTACCAAAGACGATTATGAGTTGCATATTATACATGAGATACTATTTCTCGAAAAATCTTTAAATCGTATGTATCTTCTGCAAGTAGAATTACGTCGAAATCCATGCAGCACTTCAACAAATCATAGTACTTCTATATCGATACATTTTTCAATGTATACACAAATTAAAGCATATTTTCCCAGCTATTTGATCTTTTATTCTATTAAGGTAAGTGCTTGATCTGCTAGTGTTCTGGAAGCCTACTTGCCACAAAGTTAATTCATTCGTAAGATTACAAAGTTTTACTGACATCATTTATAACAATTATAATTTTATACCATATGATTAAGCAGAGACTACAGTTAAAGATTTTTCGTTACCTAAACACTCAGCTTCACTTTTCACGGTCGACAAACCTTGCAAGAGGCCCCTACGGTCCAACAGACTACCGTTACAAACGGTTACAATGCTTGATCAGGTCTCTCAATAATAATAACTAAACCAAATCAAAAATTTTGTCTTTTTATACTTTTGAGTTGGCTAGTTAACATGTTGTGTTCCTTAACTATGTCACGCTGACCAGACGTCTTTCTAGATGTGCGGGTATATCTCCAGATTTAGAGACGAACAACCCCCACCTTCTTTTGTTTGTTCAGTTCATATACAATTCGTCCATCGTGGTTCAATGATGACCACTTTGTCATCCAGTGGGCTGAGGGCTTAGCACTGGGGTTTTAAGCCTCCTCATGTGGCTGGTGAGATCAATGTAAGCCCGGAATGTGCGGCCGCACGCTGAGCAGGTTATTCCAGGTTACTCCCTAACCCTGGAGCTTGTGTCGTTGGCCTTGCATTTCTTCTCTGGTGTTTTTCTTCTTCCAGCGTGGTTGTCTTTTCCCCGGAAACCTGTGTGCCAGTTTTCACAGCGCGACGCCATGATGCTCTGTCATGTGTCTCTGTCTCCCAGGTTCTTGGGTCAATGCTGAACGCCTTCAGAGAAGCTTTGAGAGTGTCCCTGAAGCGCTTTCTTTGACCACCTTGCGAGCGCTTTCCTTTGCTTAATTGGCCATACAAGAGTCGTTTAGGGATGCAGTGGTCTTCTATTCTGCTTACGTGTCCTGCCTATCGCACCTGGGACTGCATCAGGATTGTGTGGATGCTTTGCAGACCCTCTTTTTCTAGGACTTTAGTATCTGGTATTTTGTCTTGCCATTTAACATTCAGTATTTTTCTCAGACATTTCATGTGGAAGTTATTCAAATTCTTGGCATGTTTTCTGTACACTGGTTATGTTTCTGAGGCTTAGAGCAACGTAGGGAAAATGACGGATCGATAGACCCCTAGCTTTGTATTTGTGGTAGGGGTGCACCGGATAGTACTTTTTGATATCCGACCGGGGCCGGATGTGGCCGGATAGTAAAATTTGATATTCGGCCGGGGCCGGAGCCGGAGCCGGATACCTAAGTGTCTTGTAAATATCTTGTATTGCTGAACATTTTACGAAACTGTTAAATAACATATCTATATTGGTTGGTTTGTTTTTTTTTCTTTTATATACCTTATTGTTTTAAACTCTGTTACTGATTGATTTATTCAAACTTAACAGTATTTCTAAAAATCTGTATAGCATAAGTGTGTCTGTGTGTATGTACGATGCCACCAACTGTAAAGGATGTGTGTAGAAAGGTCAATGTAAGTAATGTTAGTATATATTTAATTAGTTACTAATGTAAATCTCATAAGTAATGTACAATCTGCCTTGTATAGTGGTCGGATGTGTGTGTTCATGAATTTCAGACCATCAACCTGGTCAGATATACCTAATGAGCCTACACATGTAGTCCTAGTGTAGTGTGTATAGTTGTTTGTGTTAACCATCAAGCATTCTTTTTTTCCTTGAGCAGACCCACGCAATAGAGTTGGGTGTCAGTCAAAAAAGATAACACATTGGCATGGTCAGTCAAGCGTATAGATAAATTTTACCCGTCCACTAGTTAGAGGTCAAGGGTTGTTTTCTTTTTTTACGCTCCAGCATATTGTTTCTTTGTTTGCTAGATCTAACTGCGGTATTATTATTCAATTTATTTTATGCGATTTTAAAATGTACTGTAAGGTTTTCCGTTATTTATTAAGTCAAAAGAATTCAACAAAGAAATTAGCTCTCTTTCTAATTAGTTACTGGCTTACTGGGCTATATAATCTCGCGGTTTGTGTTCTGTGTAGCTAAAGGTCACTCGTTTAGATGTGTTTGATCTTTAGTCCAGCTAACAAATTGAGATTTATATTTCAAGTAACTCGGCACACTTGAAAAGGTGTGGCCTCTAGCCCAACCACGTGATTAAGATTTTTCTCCAAATAAGCTAACTCTTTGTCCGGATACCCGTGTAGATGTTCGGCTTAAAGTCCAGTACTAAGTAAACAAACATAGTTCCCTCGTGTGACCTCTAGAGAGTGCTTACGTCCATCGTATCTGACTTGGGGTCACCCGTCAATCAATGAACTCATTGTGATGAACGAAACAAATAAAAGGGGGAGGGAGTTGTTCCTCTGGAAATATACCTAGTTACCTTAGAGGTGTGGCTCTTGTAGTCCAGCCCCCCTAATAAAGATTAACTACTAAATAAACAAACTCAGTTCCCTCTAGAGAGTGTCAATACGCTGACATTAAACCTACGTCCATCGTATTTACCTTGGGTCACCTACCTATAAAAAAAAATTCAATGGGACGGACTAAATAAATAAAAGGGGTGGGAGTTGTTCATCTCTAACTCTGGAGATATACCCGTACAGCTAGACAGACGTCTGGTCAGCATGACGTAGTCAAGGAATGTAGCATTTTAACACGTTAACTAACCTACTCAAAGGTCAAGACAAATTGAAAAAAGTGCCAGCCATTGCTGCTCTGTATGTAAAGCGCATTTATGATGTAAAGTTTCATTTCTATTTATATTAAGTTATTAACACGCCTTGTCTTTATAATAAACGATGTTTGGTGCATATTCATAATGGCTCTATTTTTAAGCACATTATTTTGTTTTAATATAAACATTAATACATTCTACAACAGACATTAATGGAACGAGGTCCACTTTATGCATTTTAAATAGGTGTATTTTTTACTATCCGGTTTACTATCCGGTAGTGATATCCGACCAGAGCCGAAAAGCACCGGATAGTAAAAAACGCCGGATATTCGGCAGAAGCCGGAGCCGGAGCGACTATCCGGTGCACCCCTAATTTGTGGTAATACTACGTCTGTTTCAGACATTTTTAGACAGTCTGCCTTAGGATGCACTGGCCTTGTCGATATGCAGGTCGATTTTATTATCGATTTTTCCGTTTCTGCAGAGTGACTAGAATTTGGATTAAAGTGAGGAGGATTTGCGCAACACGTCGATCTCACTCACTCGCTCTAAAGCCCATCCTTTTCCTAAAGCATGATTTGGTCAAAACTTCCGGGGACAAGTTTGGGTTCAGTGGACGACCAGAGACTTTCTGTGTGTCTTGTCCTGCTCTTGAATGCTCCACAGCTCTGTGCTGGTATTTGCCTTTCTGTCCAATTAGTCTAGTTTTGTGACGTTACTCAAAGGCCGCCAAGTCCAGAATTCACATGTTTTGAAAGAACCTCAGTGTACTGAGTGCCATGGACACGTTAGACCTGGTTTAGATGGCCACTCATAGCCGTTTCCGGGGTGTGGCCTCTGCTACAGCTTATGGGAGCCAGAGATGAGAGTTGGGAACCTAGTGGGGACCAAAAAGAGAGTACGACTGCCTGTTCATTCCTAGATACCCCATACACTTAGTCCATATCATTGAGTTTATAGACAGGTGACAAAATTAAGCCAAATGTCAACTTGTTGACACTGTCTAGAAGTCTAGAAGTCACACCTTATGAGGGAACTGAGTTTGTTTACTTAGAGAAGAATATTTTTGGGAAGGGTGCCTGAAATTCAAGCCACACCTTTACACAGGTAACAAGGATAGAGATGAACAACTCCCAACCCTTTCATTTGTTAAGTCCATCACATTAAGTTCATTGATTGACAGATGACCCCAAGTCAATTTCGATGGAAGTAGGTACTCTAGAAGTCTTGCGAAAAAACTGAGTCTGTTTACTTAGTAGCTAATCTTAATACGGTGATGAACTCCAAGCCACACCTCTACAGGGGTCACCGGACAATGAGTTTGCTTATTTTGAAGAAAAAAAATCGCAATAACGTGACTAGACCACAGGCCACACCTCTTCACGAATGCCTAGTGTTATGGCTCTTCTGCGCTGGAAAATGCAAACAACAAAACAATCCGGAGGTAACTCTCAAACTTCTTCAGTAACACCGGCGAAAGGCCGCAACAATTAATATAGATAATCGACGCTGATGTTGACCAGATGTCAGCTATAACCGTAAAGATACTTCGTAGACCTCTTGTTGATAGCGTCGAATTAAGCGTTCTATTTTTTTAGATATGTATATCACGTCATTCCGTCACTATGTAAAATTTTCCCCTTATTCTCGAAACAAATAACTAAATCCTAATCATGTCATAACACTAGTTTGCTTACTTAGATATAAATCTCTTTTCTTAACGTGTTAACCTGAGTATCACTACGTTAAGTGTCTTGATTTGATAACGATATTCTTAATAATTTGAGAGTGTCAAATAACTTCTTTTTATTTTTGTTTTTGAATTTTCGATGCGTACTTAGCCACTATGTATCAGGCAAGTACGATTTTTAACACACCTGACACCCATAGGCTTAATTCCTTGCAATGTTTTTACAGAAATCAGTAGGCCTAATAATTAAGGAAGATGATTATTACATACTTTGCAAAATAAAATAAATGTAATATTAGATAGATAGATAAATATATTCAAAAAGAGAAGAAGAGAAAAAAAGAGAGACATGTAAAGGAACGGGATAAAAATGTTTTTCTTTTTATACATTGCCGTCATCTAGTATTAGAGAAACCTTGGGAGGATTTTTGTAAGGCTCCACGCTCAACTTTTTCCCCCAAAAAAATAATTCAATATTATTGTTAAGTCTAAAAAAGTGGTCTCATTATTGAAGAGAAATGGAGTACTTATATTTTTTAAAATTTAATGTATTAATTGTCATATATGAAGTTAATATACATAATATAAATAATATTATATTTAAAAAAATTGCCTCCCTCCATGAGCAGAAGCAGAGTCTTACATAAATTAAGCCCAGGTTTTAATATTAAAGAAATGACATATAAATGGCATGCGTTTTACATATCTTAACAGTTGGGAAAATAGAGGAGTTCTTACCTTTATCCATTTGATAAGTATTTTGATAAGAATTTTGGATGTAATATATGTCTGAGAGAGAAATATATGACAAAGATTATTAAGATTTATGTAATAAAACATATAGAACTATTGACCTACTTTATACTTCACAAAATTAAAGCCATGAATTACAATACCTCAAAAAATTCACTTATTTATATTTTTTTATGTTTGTACCACAAGTAAAATCAACGGTGAAATGTAATATATTTATAAGTTTGTAAAATACCACTTAATGACAAATTAATTAAAGAGTCTCTTAAACTGCCGAACGGATTTATAAGACATATCGTAGACATGTTCAATTTACATTCTAGATGCTTGCTGATAACACATTTTGACAGACTCGCAGCCAAATGATTGTAATTAGTAAAAAAAAACAAAAACACAAGCTTTATATCATAGCTTTGCATTATATTTTTGGTTTTTAAAGAAAAATAAATATAAAACATTAAAATAGATAGCACATAGATTGTTTAAGTAAACTCTTTCTACTTATTTTTAATATGAATACAATTTTCATCATTCACGCTTCTGTCTAGGTTCTATTTAAATAATAAACAAAACCAATCACAATTGCTTAGCACTTATAAGACAGATGTATAGTGTGGACATGTTGTTGAGAGAGAGAGAGAGAGAGAGAGAGAGAGAGAGAGTGAGAGAGAGAGAATGGTACTTTGGTAAAACTGTCGAAAATTCCTTTAAACTTTAAAAATATATAACTAGTTCTTTTGTGATATAGTTACATTCAAAAGGGGTGAGATAAACGAATACAATAAATAAAACCAAATTGATATATATTTTTTTTTAATTTAGAAAACAAAATACTAAAATAAATGTAGATATTGGAAAGGAAAACTGATATTTAATGGTCGATATTGCAGGGTGTTCATGTTTTTCCCATAAGTAAAAATGACAAAGTCATCAACATACAAAGAGCACTCTATGCCAGGGGACATCATATTTATGATGCTATTTATTTTAATGTTGAACAGAGTTACTGACAGAATGCTGCTCTGAAGTACACCCATTTCCTTGTCATGAGTGTCAGAAGCAGAGTTGTCCACTCGAACCTGAAATTTTCGATCTTTTAGGAATTCCCCACAAAACGGGGAGGTGTCCTTTAAGCCCCATAAGCTCCAGGTCACGTAGAATGCCATGTTTCCAGGTTGTGTCATATGCCTTTTCTATATCGAAGAATACAGCTACTAGATGTTTTCTTCTGAGTAATGCATTTCTAATATAAGCTTCCAGCATTACCAGGTGGTCAGTTGTTGTCCGTCCCTGCCGGAATCAGCACTGGTAGTTGAAGATCACTTTATTCCTCTCCAGGTACCAGACCAGCCTACTGTTAATCATTCTTTTCATGGTTTTGCAGATGCAGCTTGTTAGTGCTATTGGTCGATAGTTAGCTGGGTCAGAGCCGTCTCTTCCCGGTTTAGGTATCGGTATAACTGTGGCTTTCCTCGAGCTGTTTGGGAAAGCGCCTGTTTGCCCCACACAGTTATAGACCCTTAGCAGGACTGCCAATAAGGGTTCGGGAAGATGCTTGAGGAACTGGTAATGGATTTCATCTTCTCCGGGCGCTGTATGTCATGTGACTTGTCCAGCAATTCCCTCAGTTCCTCAAGCGAGAACGGTTTGTTGTAGTCTTCATTGTTCTCCGACCTGAAATCAATTTGGTGTCTTTCCTCCCTGGTTTTGACTTTTTGGAACTCTTGCGTGTGGTGTGCAGTGGATAATTATTCTGCTATTGAGGATGCAAGGCAGTCAGCTATTTCTCTGGGGGACGTGACAGTTCGTCCTTGGTTTTTCAAATGCCCTATTGCATTTGATTCTTTCCATTTGATTCGCCTTACAGCCTTCCAAACCGCTCTCGCTGAAGTTTTGGCATCAAAACTGCCGACAAAACTTCTCCAGGAATTCCTTTTGGCTGACCGTATGGTTTGTCTAGCGTTTGCTCTAGCTATCCTGAATAGCTTTAGGTTTTCCTGGGAAGGATTCTTTATAAATGCAGCCGGTCGTTTTTTCCTAACGACAATAGCAGTTTTGCAAGCTGTATCAAAACATGGTTTGCTATGCCGTTTTGGATTTGCAGAGGTTAGGGGTAAACCTTTCCTGGCTATACTTAGTAGTTTGCTAGCAAAGGTATCAGCTGGGTTCTGTTCATCAAGGATATTTTCTGTGATATCCTCGGAGCATCTTTTTTGGAATTGTTCCCAATCGGCCTTATTCAGTTTGCACCGCTGAGTTCGTCCCAATGAGGGGAGATTGTTAGTAATGATGATTAGAAAGTGATCATTGCTAACTGACCATTTAAAGTCGTCAAGAAGTCCGGGGACGTATACGGTGAGGTCAATGCATGTGAGTGATCCAGTTCCTGCAAGTAGGTCGATGATGCATCATTAAGTATGCATAAATCATGTTGGAGGTAGATATCCTCCGGCATACGACCTCTTGTGTCGGTATTGTTGGATCCCCACATGGTGTTATGGGCATTGAAATCCCCGAGGATTAAATAAAGCCGGGGGAGTTGTTTCAATAGGTCCTCCATGTCTGTTTGGTTTAATGGAGCGCCTGGTGGTAGATACAGGCTGCAGCAAGTGATAACCTTGTGAAGGGTTATCCTAGCTGCTACGACCTGTAGTGTGGTCTGTAGTTCTACCCTCTCATGGGGGATGCTATCTTTCACAAGGATACAGACTCCACATGATGCTCTCTCTGCATTCTCAACATTCTTGCTGTAAGCACTGTATCTTCGGAAGCTGATGCTATCTTTCAGAAATGTTTCCTGTAAGCAGACAGCTACATCAGTAGCTGTATTTCCTCATAATTGGCCTTGAGGCCTCTACAATTCCACTGTAAAATTCTGGGTTCCATGGCTTATTCTAGATGACCTACTTGGAGCTATTTGGCCTTGGGATTTATTCCAGTGACCTTGGTATTTTTATTTGTGGGTTTGGATGGAAAGGAGAACAACCCCCTTTTGGGGAAAGTCTTTCTATCTGGAGAGGGGAGATCCATCTGGTTAGAGCGGAGGTTATTTCCTCCTCTCTCACCTCAGGCATCCTCTCCGCTTTGATTTCTCCCCTTAGGGAGTTGGTCAACCTCTAATTCGGTAGAGATTGTGGTGTCTGGCTGGGTTCTCTGAGGAGAACCTGTGTCAGACATGATGTCACCGGGTTCTCCCAGAGTGTTGGTTTTGACATGCTGCTCTGTCTCCATGCTCTTATCAGCGAGCACAGAGAACCTGTTCTTTAGCATGACAGCAGGGCTTTCCTTTTTCTTCTAAGGTGTGTTCTTTGGCGGTGTTTTCTTCTGAGTTGGAGGAGGAGGAGGGGGTGGTGGGGTCAATTTGTCCGTCTGTGTGGCAATGGCTCTTCCTATCTTAGCAACAGCCTGGGTGTAGGTCTTTGTCAAGCCGAATCGGCCCTTGGGTAGGGTCGATACAGCCGATTTGTCCTGGCTGAAGGTACATCCATTTCTTGCCTTGTACTCCTGCACGGCAACCTCCTGTTTCCACACAGGGCAGTCGTTGGAGAAGGCTGAGTGGCCAACGTGACAGTTTGGGCATTTGAACTGGGCTGTACAGCCCTTGTCCTCATGACTCTCTCCAGCACATCTGGCACACACAGTGTTCCTCTTGCAGACTGCCGCGCCGTGTCCATAACCCTGGCACTTTAAGCACCTCATGGGGTTAGGTATGTAGGACCTCACTGGAACTCGTAGGTATCCTGCCTTCACATAGTCTGGTGGTGTCCTAGTTCCGAATGTGAGGATAATAGTGGCGGTTTTGACCTCCTCATCATTCTTGCGCCTGGTAATGCGCCGGGCATGGGTGACTCCTTCAATTCCCTTCTCTACTTCCTTCTCGGAACATTCCAGTATGTCCCTAGAGCTGATTACACCTCTACTGGTGTTCAGACTCTTATGTGGCATGACTTCCACGTGGAGATCACAGAGTCTTCCGCATCTTAAAAGCCCATCAGAGTGTATATTGCTTTCTACTTCTACAAGAAGTTCCATTGTCTTGTGTAGCTTAGACACACTCTTGGTCTCTCCCACTACTGACTTGAATCCCTTATAGATAAAAGGGATCAGCTTTGTCAGGCTTTTGCCCTCCTCTGTGCACCTGACCACGAAAAATGATTGCCAGGTAGTACAGCTTTTTGTGGCCTCCTCCTTTTTTGCCTCAATACGTCGTCTCTTGCCTAGACTTAAATCTTTGGCAAGTAGTTTATTGGGTTATTTTTATCCATATATATTTTCTTGTTAAATCGGTACCTGTGCTCCCCACCCGCCATCGAGTCCAACAAGCGGACGGGCCATTCGGATGTCCAGAATGAGCCCGCCAGGGCTACACAGGTGCTATACTCAGTCAGCTGCTGTATCGGACAAGTGTATATATATATATATATTGTCTATCTAGACTGGACATGGAGATCTTGTAAGACTACACAAAATGGGGGGAATTATTTTTTAAAGTTAAAACAAGGTGTTGTTTTATAATTACTTATAAGAAATAAAGTATGTTATTCAACCCTAACGTATGTAACATATTATTTTAATTTATATATAAGACCCAGAATATTATAGAAGCAAGTTGGAAATAATATATTTCAAAAGGGCCTTAAATAGAAACTTTAAGGCATACGTGTTTAAGCTTATTAACAACGTTTCGCGCAAAAATGTAAACCTCAAATATCACTTTAAAAATTGCTATTCCACTTTTTATTTACAACATATCTCTCTATATATAGCATGAATTAGAAAAAAATTGGAAAAATGTAATATAAGTATTATAATTATGTCTCATAAATGCTTAAAATCTAAATTATGAGTTTTTAGCTTGACTGCCTTAATATATATATTAATCGATCAATTGCGTTTCTGAGGTGTTGTTTTTATACTAAAAAAAAAGTCATCGTAATCACAACAAATTTCCATAAGGATCAATAAAGCAGTCTTAGTCTTGAATATAGCCTAAGATGAACTCCTATTGAAAAATCAGAGCAGGAAGGACTAGTCCTCTTCGTAGTGCTCTGGCAAGAAACTTAGCCGTCCGGCGTAGTGCCTCATAGCTACCATACAAGTCGAGTGACTGCATAGGCAAGTCCCCCCTTAGCTCGCGGAGCTGGGGACACTCGTACAAGACATGCGACACTGTTTCGACGCTCTCTCCACAGTGACGGCATCGGGAGTCAAAGTTAGTGCGAAACTGGGCAAAGTATGCCCCAATAGGACAGTGTTCCGTCCTGCACTGCGCAACTATTGACTGCTCTGACCTCCTCAGTCGCCACCATGGATCGTTGCGATCTGGGTGACGCATTCGCTGCCAGACACCACGTGCTCTGTCGGATTCCTCCCAGGTCTTTAACCACTTCTCATGAATGAGTGCTCGGATTTGTGCCGTTGCTTGTAAGTACGTGCTTGGTGCTTCGAGGTGTGTGGCTGCCATTGCACTCTCCCTTGCGAGGGCGTCTGCCGTTTCATTGCCCCTCACGCCGCAATGTGAAGGCGCCCACTGCATAAAAACGACAGCTCCAATAGCTCGGCGGATGTTATCTGCGGCGCCGATTGCCTCTTCTATTACGGGCGACCCTCCCCCGCCGCCACCCATAACTAGGAGACTGGAGCGAGAGTAAGTGACCAACACCACCGTAGTGGCGCTAGTCTCGCGTTGGAGCATTCGGGCCCTAATGGCCTCGAACGCCCTAGTTATCCCTGTAAGTTCGGCATCCATGGAGCATGCAGCGTAGCCGCATGGACCAGAGAGCCTATCTGGTTCAGTCCGGTCGGGGTAGACAATAAGGGCCCCATACCCCGATCTATCGGGGTCCCTCATTACCGACCCATCGGTATAACAGAATATGGCATCTGATGGGTAGGATTTTATAGTTATGGATGCCAAATTTTGGAGAATGGCAGGTGTTAATCGCCTCTTGGTGGCTCCCTCTTGCCCTAACAGGGACAGGTTTATTTGTGGGGCCGGCAATCTCCTCCACGGAGGGCACGTACTGATTCTCCTAATAGGGATTCTATCAGTGGAGAGTCCAGCTGAGTTTGACAAATTGGCCGCTATGTGTAGGAACGATCGCATTTTAATGCGGTTCCTCTCTCTCCACTGTCGCACTAAGATTGAGGTGGGTAGCATAGAGTCGCCCCTTTTATAGCGCTCGTAGGCCGTAAGTACTGCCCTCTCCCTCCTAAGATGTAAGGGTGCCACGTTAGTAAAGATTTCAGCAGCGTTTGTTGGGCTTGTCCTTAAGGTGCCACAAATGAACCGTAGGGCCTGTGCTTGTACCCGCTCGAGTGATTCGAGGGCAGTTTTACTAGCATATACTTGAACTGTATAGCTGTATTCAATTTGTGATCTAACTGCCCCTAGATACAATGTGCGTAGCATGTCAGCTTTGGCACCCCACTTTGTGCTGGCCAGCTTTCTTAGTAACGCTAACTTCTCCGAGGCTTTTCGTTCAACTTCCTGGACGTGCTAGAGCATTGACAGTTTTCTATCCAGGGTCACCCCTAGATATTTTGGCGTATTTTCACGCTGGAGTCGCAGCCCACCGAGTTGAAGCTCGAATGGAGCCTTAAAGATGTCGATTCCTAGGCTGAACAGGGACCAGGTCGTTTTGGCAACGTTTATCTGAATCTGCCATTTGTCGCAATACGAGGAGATGGTATGGAGGTCTGCTTGAAGTGCCGCCTGAATTTGGTCGGCTTTCTTCCCGGTTGACCAGAGGACAATATCGTCAGCATATAGCAGTTTTTTTGGACCGTAGTGAGCTGGGCAAATCATTAAGAAAGGCTATGAAAAGTGTACAGGACAGGGCAGAGCCCTGAGGCAGGCCATTAAGTTGTTGTTTTGGCTTGCTAAGGGAGTGCTGGTATTTTGTACGTGTGCTCCTCCCAGACAGAAAGGATTGTATCCAATTGTATATCTTGCCCCGCACACCCATAGCTCTTAGCTTAAGATAGAGGCCTTGCTTCCACACACGATCGTAGGCCTGTTTTAGGTCTATGAACACCGCGTATGTGCTCTCGGACCTCTGGAACCCGTCGGCCACCTCCTGTGCGAATGTCGTGACCTGGTGGATCGGGCTCAAGCCTGCCCTAAAGCCGGCCTGTTCTGGCGCCAGGATACCGGCACTCTCAAAGCACCAAACTAGCCGCTCGTTAACCATTCGCTCAGCAACTTTGCCAAGGGTTGAGGTTAGTGAAATGGGTCTGTAGGACTCCACGTTAGTCGCGTCTTTTCCCTTCTTAAGGACTGTCAAAATGACAGCACTCTTCCAGGCCCCGTCAGTCTGGACTCTGCCCAGGTTCGATTCATAAACTCCAGGAGTTTATCTCTCGCAATGCCCCCAAGGTGTTTTACCATCTCGGGGGTAACCTTGTCTGGCCCCGGAGCTTTTCGATTTTTGCACTTAGCTATCGCTCTATCCATCTCAGCACGACAGAAGGGCGCGTTGCACGTTGCTTGGCTTTCCGGCTCATCTGGCTCCCTCTCGAGCCTCTTACGTTCTTTGTTGAGGGCTTTGGACATGGCAGACTTCTTTTCGGGCTTGCTGATTTTAGCAAAATGTCGATTCAACAAGCCGGCCATTTTGGTTACCGTCGAGACCGGCCCTCCGGGTGACAATAGAGGGGCAGCCGTTCGCGCTGTGTCTTTGGCCTCTAGGTTTCGCAGAAGACGCCAGGCTTTCGAGGTATCCCGAAGATCCATCCCGGCGCAGGCAGCGTTCCAATGGTCCGACCGGACGCGTCGGGCCAGTTCACTCGTGGCTCTACAGAGCCGATTGTACTCCCGCCGGATTTCAGGGGTACCCTTCCGTTCAGCAAGCCTCCTGGCTCGCTTACGTCTCAGGACCAGCTTATTCTATTCCTGAGACCACACGCGTTTCTGCCTTACGCCAGGATAAGTCCGCGGGACAAACCTCTTGGCCGCACCCAACATAGCTGCTGTTATTTCGCCGTATATGATGTCAACGTCCCTATCCTCCACTGCAATATTCATAAGGGCAGTGTTGACTGCTGCCTAGTAGGCTGGCCAGTTCGGCTTGGTGTAACTCCATCTACGCGGGGTTTTGGGGCTACACCACTGGCCTCTGAGAGGGCAATTGTGACTAATATGGGTCTATGGTCACTTCCAATGTCATCTAGGACTTGAAACTGAGTATGTGATTCTAGATTAGCTGTGATTAGAGTAAGGTCTGGTCTAGATTGGCTGCCATTTCCGATATGGTATAGAGTTGGGGGAGTATGTTTATTTTGCAGACAGAACAAATTAGTATTATTTAGAAGTTCTTGAAATTTATGTCCCGATGAGTCGGTTGAATCATAGCCCCACTGCTGAGACTTAGCATTAAAGTCTCCTGCGATGACGTTTTGAGTGTTGATATTAGTACAGTCATATTCGAGACTAATTTCATGCTTGGGGGGGGGGGGTTGTACAGATTAGTTACCGTGAGTTTACGCCCTAATTTATGTATCTCGAGGGTGATGGCGTCGGTACGCCCATGCATTCGTGGACCGGGGACTTGTGTAGCAACCAGGTTGTTGCGTACATAAGTGATGAGCCCCCGGCAGTCTGTGCATTTGCACTTAAATGCAGTATAACCGGTAATACTGGCATTGCGTTTGCCAGTTAGTGTCTCTTGTAGTAAAGCCACGTCTATTGCCTTCTCGTGGAGAAGTTTTGAGAGCTCTAACACCTTTGGGATGACCCCGCAGATGTTAATTTGTAAGATCAGGAGGGACCTTGTGTTTATGGGCTTAGTCCCTGGAGTGGGTTGGATCCCACTAGTGTCAGTTTGGGTTGTTTGGGGGCCGGAGGCTCCCGTCACTATTTCGCTTCCAGTCATATTTGCCTGCGGTGTACCTAGGTCCGCAGGAGGTTGTGGCAGGCTTCCATCAACCTTATTCGAATCGGACCTCCGAAGGAGGTACGAATGCAGTGTTCGTTGAGAAGAGGACTTAGGTGGAGGAATTTTAGCTAACTTTTCACGACCTGACAAATTCCCCCTCATCGAGGTCGCGGGGCGACTAGTAGCTGACTTTTCGTGTCCAGGCCTGACGCCCACTACCCGGCGCACGGAGCCTGTTCGGGTCTGCTCGTGCCCGCTTTTTACTGTGTCTGTGTCAATCATGGTTGTATGGTTAAGGCCGTTGGCGGCCTTAGTTACTGCTCTAATGCAGCAGCGTGCATGGCCTATACTTATGTCGCAACTAAGGGCAAGGCAGGGACCTGCCCAAGCAATCACCGCCACAGATTGGCATATAAGTTTCCTGCAAGGCTGGAGTGGGGCGGCGCGCGTTTCTCGATATTCCCAGTGTCAGAGTCGCCATTGGTCGCGGCGGATTCCTCCACTAGCGCGCCAGGGAACGGGCTAGATAGAGCCTAGCTCGTGGACGCCGACCGGTCCGACCGACGCAGCCCGCTAAGGCCGCGCCAGTCAGTCCAGTCTTAGCCCAAAGAGAGACCCGCGAATCAGCCGAGTCCCAGGAGAACCTGACCAACCCTCGAGTTGGTGTCCAGCGCTATCCGCTTTTCGGAGAACCCGTGGTCTCTTACTAACCGTTGCCCCGGGGCCCCACAGGGGGGGGGGCTGGACATAACCCCTTTCAGTTCCTTTTACACTTGCCGGCTGCTCATTCATCAGCGTCAAGCAACCAGTACCCTTGGCCACTCCCGGAGAGCGGAGTGTTCACGCGGCGACCACGATGAGGTGGTACTGGAACTCCGCGCTTGAATATAGCCAGATATGAATAGTTTTTAAAATATCCTTTTATATACACATCTATATCTAGATCTGACATAGTCAATATAGATCTAGAATCTATATTTACATAAAAAATTACAGAAATAGATCTTCAAATTCAATCCCGACGTATAATAATTTAAAACATATTTTAGATGTAAAATCTAAGCTTATTCGCCTCTTTATAGGCCTAAATATTTTGAATTAGAATATTAGCCTGTAGTACTACAAGATCTACAACTCTAGATATAGAATAAATATCTAAATACAGATTATTTATCTAAGAGATAGAGAGAAAAAAGAAAAAAAAAGACACTCTAGGTTTCTAGATCCACTCTACATTTTTTTTTGTAAATATAATTTAGATCTAGATAATAACCTAATATCTGTGGCATTTTATGTTTCGAGAGACTATTTTTCCCCTTTGCATCTTTTTGTGTAACTACATGGGCCAATCCTTGATACACAGCTGCGATTGCAAGTTGGGCATAAGTAATCACCAGGCGCCGTTGCATTGTCACCCTACTTCCTGCTTCTGTTGTGTATGACATCTGCAATTTGAGATCTCTCATTTACGCTCTGCCTCCATGTGGATCTGTCCAGTGCCGCCTCTTCCAAGCTGCAAGTATCGATTTTGAAGAGTTTCATGTCGAGGCTGCATACATCCGAATAACGTAAAGTGAGCGACCAGCGGCTCTCCTGCCTTCTATTAGATCGCCATACAGAATGTCCTGTAGGTGTCGACCTTCTGGCATTCTAATATCTAGATTCAGCTTAAATCTACTAGTTATTAAATCTCATTTAGATTTAGATGTAAATCTGATCTAAAATAGATTTTAATTTATAGATAAAATCTAGATCAAGATTTAAGTCAAATCTACAACTTGAATCTAGATCTAGACCTAGAAGATCTAGTAGGCAGTAGATCTAGATCTACATTTAGGACTAAGTAAGTCTGTACTAGAATTTAAACATAATCTAGAATCCTTGTCCTTATTAAATTATATTCTTTTTATAGAAATCAATGTGTTTGAGACACATCGGAAAAATAATTTTGGCATGATTATAAATGACCCTTGTTATTGAATAAACCATATGTAGGTCACAATATGACGAAATGTAAACAATAAATGAATTTTTTATTCAATATTTCCTTTTTACATTAATAAAATAAAAATAACGATCTATTTTGTCCTAACTCGGACTTTGCGGAACAAAATAAAAGTACTTATGATCAACGGATAAGTGAAAATGCTATTAAAATAGCGTGCTTAAGATATAAGTGCGCAAAAGTTTCGAGGGTGACTTTTGCAAATCAAGTCAAAAGTCTATATTGGAGAAATAACGATGCGCAGGTTAATAAATGGAGGTTCAATAGAGCGAAAAAGATAGTGAGAGAATGAAAGAAAGAATGAAGAAGACTGGCAGACAGAAAAGAGAGCTGGACGTAAAATTTCATTTTGACATATGTACTAATTAAAGGGGTAAAAGTTGACCGTTTATTACAAATTAAAAAAAAGGAGTTTCTGTTCTGGCCATAATTATCAATATATAAAGCGTGTGAACAAAACAATGGTTGTAGAAGGTGTGTATTGCTAGTACTTTATATATTATGCGTTAAATAAAAATATACTTTATTTTAAAATTGTGATTGAGAAGAAATAAAATAAAAAGAATTTACCTTGTGAAACTACTGTAGGTTTAACCAAAGAAACTGAGTTTTGTCTATGAAAAAAAGATACATTTGTTACTATCTAATAAACTAAAAAAAGTCATGTTTTGGTATCTATCTATAGATACTGAGAATTTGGACGTGGATGGATATGGGTCCTCATTTTGTAATGTTTTTCAATAAACTATTTTGGTGACCGGTCACTTCATCGCGTATATATATCTCTTTTCATTTTATCTTTATTTGTAAATTGACTTTCTGGGGCATAAAGGTTTTATTTCTTCTAAAAAACACTGGCCAGCAATTTGAATCAACGGATTGTCTTCTCTAACTACTTTCATTAGCTTATTTTACTGATTTCATCTTACACCGAAAACAATCTTTTGATCTTTAAATATTACCGTTTAATATTTCAATTACTATATATTCTATTATTTTTAATATATCAAAATTTTTGTCATGTAAATAAAAATGAATATATAAACTATTGTTCATTTTATATTATTTTTATTTCATGGATTAGAGGATGAAATGACCAGAATTGAAAATGTCCTTGAGAGATGAAATGACATGGGATGAAAATATGAAATTATCTGGAATAAAACTATCAGGGATGAATTGACCGGGAATTAAGTGGCCGGGAACCCTTTTTTTTTGGTAGTGAATTCCATTCTAGGTAAGCGTAGATACTTTTCGTGATTGTGAATACAAACTAAAGTCTGATGACAATAAATAGCAAAGTTTGGTACAGGTGCGTTAAAGGTGTATAGGAAAGGTCCATGTGCGTGAGTACTAATTTAAACACCGACTCGTTAAAAACTGTAGCTGTATATAAATACATGTTGACATGGGTATCTCTGTGGGTAGCTGTGTGGGTTGCGTGAAAAGTCAAGATAACTCGACGTGCAGATGGCAAGTGGTTTAAACATTTGATCATCTGGAAAGAACTGGTGACAGGTTAATTAAGTTTCTATCACAGGAGCTTATATGAAGATTATATAAAAAAAAAAGTAATCAAGCTTAATACACTAATATGGTTATGTAGATTTTAGAGGAAAAAAGTTACAATCTGCCAAAAGTACAATATTTGGTGTAAACTTGTCATGCTATCTGGACCCGAGTTTTCAAATTGGCAAGTTTGATGCGGTCTAGCTTTCGAACAAAACTGAGTAGAAAACTATATAAAAACAAAGGTATTAAAGTTTAAGGTAAGTAAGGTTAGCAAAGACATTGGAACAGAGAACAATCAACAAACAACCTTTTCTTAGCAATATTTGTTTTTTCCCTCTTAAAGAAAAATTTCTGTTAAAAAAATGTATTTTCTAATTCTCCTAAATTTTATAAAAGAAAAAAACGTTATATGGTTCCAATAGTGTAACAAAAACAAATTACAAGAAAAAAAATCTAAATTATTAAAAAATGTGTTGATGCTAAATAATTGAAATTAGGTGGCACGAAACTCTATCTAATGTCAAGTATAAATTGAGTATAATTCAATTGTTCATGACATTGCTACATTGCAAAGCAAAAATATTTCGTCGGAGAGGTAAGCTTATAGACCTATGCCTTCTCCCTAGGTATACAGAAAATCAAGTAGGTAGAAAACATTACAAACATATGTTTACCTATTTTCAGTAATTTATGTAAAGAAAGTGTTAGAATTTTTGTTTTACAAAAAGAAATAATAAAAAAAAAATTAAATGTACACACATTATGCCTTCAACTTCTTCGAGGAATATGTCTCTTTGTTCTGTCTCAATACTTGCTAGTTTGGTCATTTTTTCAAGGTCCTGTCCTTCCAAATCTGAACAAAGATCAAATGTATTATTGCTTTAATAATAATTATATTTTACTAAGCATTTAAAATGTGACAAGTATTTCTTAGAAGCATAATTTAATTTAAATTTCCATCAGTTATGCATGGAATACCAAAAGCAGTCTGATTCATTGCTCTCCTTATAAAGCTTATAAGTAATTTCTATCTAATTACAATTTATTTAGATAGGTGCTTTTTTACTATTACACACCAAGTATCAGATTTTCAGAAAAAAAAAAAAGATTCATTTTTTGTGTAACGCTATTCGCTAACACCGTATATATTTAAATTGCATCTCTTTATTAGTATAATTAAATCTATATATTAAAATCTGTATCAATGTGTTGGTAATAAAGTAGATCTAGAGCTTTATATTATAAATGAGATTAGTATATTTATGTTAATAAATTAAGTGGAATGGATCTCTTGCTCTAGAATGTTAGAATCTACATATTTTTTTTGGCATCTCGTACAGCCCAGCAGTTAAACTTACAAAAAGCAATAGATTATGCGTATACAGTTCATGCCATTCACAGTTCTGCGTATAACGTAGTACCGTAGGCGTAGTCATGTGGTTTGTGAAACATTCAAATAAATAGTAACACTGCACTCATCATTAATCTTCAAAATCACTGACATTGTCATTAAGGAGACTCTATATCTAGATCTGCTGTAACACATTAATATTATATGGACATTTGCACACTAGCGCGTCAGTGCAACACCGCTTGAATAATAAATGAAGTCTCTTATATGTCTTTCCTCTAAAACACTAGTTTGTTATTTGTGTAATACGATTATTTTACATCTACATTTCAGATCGAATTTTGTTTAGAAATCTAGATTCTATCTTGAGACTAGATTGTCACTAGTCTAAATCTAGCCCTATCGGACTAAAGTTTATTATTAAGGATAGGCCTTCATCTACAATCTAGATTAATCTATATAGAATATATAACTTGATCTACAAAAATATATAGCTAGTCTAGATCAGACTTAGTAGATCTACTCTTTATACAATATTGAATATATTTCTACTTATAGGTTTACTTTTCGACGCCAATACTTAATATACTGATATAATAATAATAAGGCGTGTCATCAAGTCCGAAAATTCATGTGGAATGCAATAATTCCCATCGATACGCAGCACCTGTTACGTCGACCACCTTTTAGCTCACCGAACGAGACGGGGTACGTACCTTGCCCAGCGTAACTATCGGACCATAATAAGTATCTCTATACTAGTCATACTGGCTTTCGCAAAGCCATCGCTGTTTGTAGTGTTGTCTGGCCCCCCGTATGTTTATGATTGAGTCCAATTCTCTTTGTTAAAATATTTTAAAAAATGTTAGTTGCCTTCTGTAAAATACCCATGTCTCAGAGCTATTAGAGGGCTAAGAGAACCAATGCTTGATAAACACTTTTTTTATAGACAGATGGAGTAATCTATTCCTCCAACTTACACCTGCATGTGTCCAAAAGCACTACTAACTATGTCCAGACGGTTATTAACGTCCTTGGAAGCGATGTGTCATTTGATAATATGCTTTCTAGATACGTGATGTGATCTACCACGTTAAGATGACGTCCATTTACGGTGATCTTTGGGCCTAAGTATGTTTTATTGGGTCACTTCTGGAACATGACTTCTGTTATGCCAATTCGTTGGCCGCGATCTGGAGATCATGTTCATTGTGGGCTAGTAGGATGCAATAATCGGCATAGAGAGGTTTTGTTATGACCATGTCTTTTATTTTTTGTATGGGATAGTATACGTCGAAGATTGTCGTCCCAACAAACACTGATGTCGATGCGTTAGTGCAATCGCTGCCTCATTTGTCCCAGCATTACGTCAGTCCAATGGCTGTGTGAAGCGTCTAGTGTGGTAGCTTAACTTGTTGCCACCGCTGGCTAGCATCTGTGAAAGGGGAGCAATTTTGTAAGTCTCTCTTGCCAGTACATAGCCTCTCCACAGCAAGTCCTATGCAGTACCTCCTCGTGGTGGCAGATGGAAACTGAGGCTGCGAAGCCTTAGGCTAAACTGGAAGGGTCTCGGAGGAGGTTTGGCCCCAAGATGTGAGGCAGGCATGGCCCGTCGGCGTGCGGACACGCCCTGTTGCCCACAAACCAAACCCCTAGCTATAGGTCAATAGCCGCACTGCCTTGTGTGTGTGTCCCTGTAAGATCTAAGGCTAAGGGAGTAAACCCTAAAAGAAAATCTGGTCCTGGAGCCCCGTAGGCGGGGGGACAGTAGTAAGACTACTGCTCTCTGGCAAACTCCTGCAGCCACCTGTCCCCAAATTGTGATGGCTCGCCATCCCTTTTGACCAGGTCAGTATGGAAGAGAGGCGTGTGCTGACGTGTGGGCAGCCCAGCACTCGCAAATTTACCGCCCAGGCTTTCCCCCAGCAATGGAGAGGTCACTCCATCTCTGACAGTAATGTCTTTGAAAAAACAGGGAGAGTGGTAGTTACCGGTGATAAGTTCCTAGCTGATTGGCGTAAGCTGGAACGCCAGGGACCACTCTTGACGGTAGGAGGGGCTTTTTAGCCTCACTGGATAGCTACTGCCTGCCTTAAGCCGAGAAGCCCTCGGACAATAAATTGCTATCCCGCCACAGCTTGCCGCACCACTGGGTGCTTGGTGCTAAGACCAAATCAAAAAGCAAGCTGCTTACCCGCACCTGCAAATAAAATCAAAAGAAAACCCTCAACATTAATGCGTTTAGCAAGCTGGAACATACGACAATGTGTCCTGGCTTCAATACTGACCCTGAACTCGTCACCGACATGCGACAAACAGCTATGATCGACAGAGAACTCAGCAGACTAAACATTTATGTGGCCTGCCTGCAAGAAACCAGACTGGCAGACAGTGGATCTCTTACAGAAAGCAACTATACATTCTACTGGCAAGGAAAACCAGAACAAAGCCCTAGAATACATGGCGTCGGCTTCGCAATAAGAAACAGTCTCGTCCCCTGCATTGCAATGTTTCCCATTGGCAATGAAAGAGTAGCACACATGAAATTTACATCACCGCAAGGCAAAGTTAATATAATCTGTGCTTACTCACCAACCCTTGCTGCACCGGAAGATGACAAAGACAGATTCTTTCAAGCTCTAGAGGACGTAATTAAAAGTATTCCAAAGTCCGAGCACCTCTATATAAATGGAGACTTTAATGCCCGTTTTGGTGATGGAAATGATGCATGGCCAAAATGCTTGGGACCTCATGGTGTTGGCAAAATAAATGACAATGGCCAAAGGCTACTCGAGTTCTGTAGCTCTCATGAACTGTGTGTAATAAATACATTCTTCTCTGGCAAGGAACGCCATAAAGTCTCTTGGCAGCACCCACGCTCAAAAAGGTGGCACCAGCTTGACCTCTGCATCGCCCAAAGGATGGATCTGCAAAGTGTCATCCACACCCGTTCATACCATAGTGCGGACTGCAACTCAGACCATTCACTAGTGCTAAGCAAAATCAAGCTACTTCTCAAGAAGGCTTACACTTACACTCAACCCAGAACTAGGCGAATTAACGTCAACTATGTAGGTGACCTAGAGAAGTGTGCACTCTTTGGCGAGCTCATGAACAGTTCAATCCCCTCGTTAAGTGATGAAGAAGACATCTCTAGCAGATGGGAGAAATTAAGAGACGTAATCTACAGTTCGGCAATCACCGCCTTTGGGCTTCAAAAACACAAAAATGTAGACTGGTTTGAGGCGAATCTAGCACATATGGAACCTTGCATCAAGAAAAAACGATCTGCACACCTCGCTCACAAGACAAAGCCTAATCCAAAATCTTTGGAGGCCTTCAAAAGTGCTAATAAAGAGGCGAAACAAATGGCTAGAAAATGTGCCAACAACTTTTGGAGGGATACCTGCAACAGAATCCAAGACAGTCTCCACTCAGGAAACAGCAAAGCTCTATTTGATGTCATTCAAGCGGCCCTGGGTCCAACAGTGTCTAAGCCTGCCCCCCTTCTATCCAAATCAGGAGAAAAAATTACAGATCAAACCAAGCAGCTAGAACGATGGACAGAACACTACCTCGAAGTCTATGCCACACAGTATACAGTAGACGATGTCGCCCTGGCTTCTCTACCAGATCTTCCAGTACTGGAATGTCTAGATGAGCTTCCGAGCCTTAGTGACCTCAAAAAAGCAATTAACTGCTTAAAAAATAGAAAATCTCCTGGGAGCGATGGTATCCCAGTTGAAGTAGTGAAAGTCAACGAATCACTCCTGCTCCCTGAACTCTATATTCTCCTCTGCCGCTGTTGGGAAACAGGTCATGTGCCACAGGACATGCTTGACGCAACTATAGTCACAATATACAAGAACAAAGGGGATCGGAGTGACTGCAACAACTATAGGGGTATCTCTCTCCTCAGTATAGTGGGCAAAATCTTTGCTAGAGTGGCACTATCCAGGCTGTAAGTGATATCTTCTAGAGTCTACCCAGAGTCTCAGTGTGGATTCAGGAGTGGTAGATCCACTATAGACATAATATCTTCTCTACGTCTACTGCAGGAGAAATTCAGAGAGAGAGACAGACCCCTTTACATTGTTTTTGTTGATCTGACTAAAGCTTTTGACATGGTCAGCAGAAGTGGCCTTTTCAAACTCCTGAGGAAAAAAGGTTGCCCTCCCAAACTATTGAAGTTAATTGAGTGTTTTCACGAGGAAACTAAATGTACTGTCAAATTTAATGGAGCCCAATCAGCACCTTTTGAGGTTTGCAGTGGTGTCAAGCAGGGATGTGTGCTCGCACCTACTCTGTTTGGCATATTCTTCTCCTGTCTACTGCACTATGCGTATAGCGACATAAACGAAGGTGTGTTTCTCCATACAAGATCCTCTGGAAAACTATTTAATGTATCAAGGCTGCGGGCAAAAACCAAGGTTAGGAAGCTACTCGTCAGGGAACTCCTGTATGCTGATGATGCAGCTATTGTGGCTGATTCTGATATTCAGCTACAGTCCATGGTTGACAAACTATCTGCTGCTTGCCAGAAGTTCGGCTTAAACATCAGTCAAAGCAAGACTAAGATACTTGTCCAAAACACAAACCCTGCACCTCAAGTAAGCATTAATGGCCAACCACTAGAAATTGTTGATCACTTTTGTTACCTCGGCTCCATCATATCCAACAACACTCTACTGGATAAAGACATAAACAACAGGATAGCCAAGGCAATGGCCACCATGTCACGGTTGCAGAAGAGTCTGGGACAACATATTGCTGACTAACAGTACTAAAGCCCTAGTCTACCGGACCTGTGTGTTGAGCACCTTGCTGTACGGAAGTGAAACATGGTCAACCTACTCATGGCAGGAAAAAAAGTTGAATGTCTTTCACCTCCGATGCCTAAGGCGGTTCTTTAAAATAAGGTGGCAAGATAAAATAATCACAAAGAGCAGGGTGCCACGACATCCGCTTTGTTATCAGCAGCAGACGCGTTGGCTGGCTTGGCTGCATTAGTAGAATGCCAGTAGGTCGACTTCCACAGGACATCCTGTATGGCGATCTAATAGAAGGCAGGAGAGCCGCTGGTCGCCCACTCTTACGTTATACGGATGTATGCAAACGCGACATGAAGCTCTTCAAAATCGACACTGGCAACTGGGAAGAGGTGGCACTGGACAGATCCACATGGAGAGAGAGCATAAAGGAAGAGTCACAGATTGCAGATGTCATACACAACAAAAGCAGAAAGAAGGGTGAAAATGCAACGGCGCCTGGTGATTATATATGCCCAACCTGCGATCGCAGCTGTGTATCAAGGATTGGCCTCTTTAGTCACACAAAAAGTTGCAAAGGGAAAAGATCGTCTCTCGAGAAGTAAAATGCCACAGACGTCAGAGAAGAAAGGGAAAAGAACAGGAACAAGTACACAGCCCTGCTTCACACCATTTTCTATTTGGAAATGATTGACAGTTCACCATTATGTCTAATCTGGCATTTACGACGTACATGAAACTGCTTGACAATGGATTGAAGAGTAGTTGGGCATCCGAGCCTAGCCAGAATCCTCCATTAACCATTGATCATGTCGAAATCCATTGTGAGGTCCACGAAGGCAGCGTGTATATAATATTACAAATGACCAGTGACAAGAAGAGGTTAACGTGTAACACAACAGTGAGTGTTCTCTGGAATGTACATGTATAAACAAAGACAGGATGTGACGTTTCCTCACGTGTTGTTCCAGAAGATACAAGAATGTTTGTGCAGCCAGAGTGTTTATGTGAAAGTCAGTTGTATGAAGTCGTAGGTACAGTCGTCGTTACTGTTGTCTACTTTGCGAGACAGTGGAAAAGAGATGTGTACGACTCGATGCAAGCTAACTTAAAATCTATACAGCGAACTACAGTGGAGATGAGCCGTTACAGTCGATACAGTCGATGTAAGACGTGTACGGCTATCATTCGGTAGACTTGAGTACGACTTGGTTCAGCTTTGGGAGACCTGGAGCAAAACTGGGAAGTGTGTCGGTGGTCAGTTCTGTGGAATACGGCTCTATGCAACGAAGTGAAGAGATGAAATACCATGAAAATAGCTAACTGTAAACTGACAGATATTATAATGTCTTCTACGCTACATGTTACAGTAATAAATTGTTAGAGTTAATAGTCAATAAAGTTATATAAAGCTGAAAGTTTGAGTCGTCAAGTTCTTTGCAGTGTTTTTATTTGTGGGCCTACTAGTACATTTTGCCAGAAGATCAGAAATACGTCACAATATACAAGATGAGAAAAGCGTATTTTCGTCATCAACTTTTAGAGCGTTCTACTTTTTAAATTTACATCCATAGACATAAATAAATATAGACTGGAAGTAGGAAGTTATTTTTATTTGGGGGGAGTCAATATGTTTTATGTACTATATCTATGTGAAAAAAAATGGCGGCGATTGAGCTAAAATTCTAGGACTAACATTTCAGCCAATATATAACTTTGATCTTTAGTTTTGAAAAGTGCAAAACTGCCATATTTTGTCTTTGTTTTATAATCACAGACATAGGCAAATATATATAGGTTTGTGATGTGGATCTACAAACTTTTCTTTTCCCACATATTTCCGATAATAATTTGTTCTTTATCGTCCAGTCTCTATATATATATGTCTATGTTTACATCACTTCATTCTGTCACTAAGTAAAACTTTCCTCTTATTCCCGAAACAAAATAACTAAATCCTAATCATGTCATAACAACATATATATATATATATATATATATATATATATATATATATATATATATATATATATATATATATATATATATATTTATTTAGTATGCTAGACTTAATGTAGTGTAAAATCAAGATTAAGTCTATGAATCTAGATATAGACTGCCTAGAGTAACACTTAATTCTGATTATCTAAGATTCTGTTTCTACTATATTTATAACCTAGATATATTTTCTAGAAGTAAATCTTTACAGATTCTATAGTTACAATTCGAATTCAACTTGAATATTTATGATTAAATAGATTACAGATTCTAACTAGATTTTATAGATCTATAAACTGGCATGTGTGAGATCAATTTTTCAAAGCAACTATAATTAATGGACTTTATCTAAAACAAGTTCATTCATACATTAACGTGCATTTATTTTTATTTATAAGCTTAGTATTATTGTGGACTTAAACCAGTCCTAAAAAAAATCTTGGGTAAAGACTCATGAAATAAATATTTAAATGTATAGTTTCAAGCGCTTATTTCAGATCTTTTCTCTTTATAGCCACTGATACCAACTACCCGTATTTTAAAATTTTTTGGGGGATATTTTTTTTTTCTATCAAGTACAACTAATTTATAGACTAATAATGTCGGTTTAATTTAAAATAAGAACTTAAAAATGCAAAAGATATATAAGGAAAAATGTACTTCCGCCTAATTTCTAATTCTAGTTTTAAACCAAAGAAACGAAATGCATAAGCGCAACATAGCCCTTTTTTTTTCGATTCTTTTTTGTCAGAAAAATATATAAATATGCCAAAGTTCAGCTTGTTCCAAATTGGGTGTGGGAGAATTAACGTGTACAAACTTTTACCAGACAGTTGGAGTGAGATCATATAGGCTTTGTAAAAATCAAGACTGCACTCGAATGTAGCTAGGACAGGAAATAAATATTACATATAATGAGTATAATAGTAATTGAAGAGTAATAGTAAACATGAACTTACGGAATGGGTAACGTCTGCTGCTGTCATCATCTTGTGGTAGCAGACGAAACAGCAAGGTGATTGGCGGCATCATAAACAAAAGTATACTATGTTCACATGTAAATGACATAAACTGACGATGCCATAATTCTTCCGTTTCCTCTTCGTTTGTTTTTATTGCAGAGCTAATTAAAAAAAAACATTTTTGCAAATAAAAACTTTTGCTTCTAGGCCTACATATATTTGATTTAAATGGACTTTATTTTGTATGTTCATGTGTTAAAGTATAAAGTAGATCTATCATCTTTGAATTAAATGTAGATATCAAAAGATTTCTTTCTGCGCATGCGTGGAGCCCTCGCTATATATAAATCATCAAACCAAGGCGTCTCTTAAAGTTCGGGCTCGGTTCGGTCATATTTTAATTCGGTTTCAGTTCAGTATGATGTCGTTCTAAGCAATAACAATTCATGCTTAAAAAAGTTGTAGGATAGCCATGTACCGCTTGTTACTCGTACAGTCTCATCTGAATCCTGGATATCAGAAGACAAAGACTGCTAAACTTATTTGACGACGTGCCGAACAAACCTTTCAAATGACAGGTCTTACGATACATCGTCAAATCCAAAAAGAAGATGAACCGCATGATTAGAAACGCAAAATCTCGTCATATTCGACAAAAAATAGAAACTTCTGATTCTTTAAAGGGTCACCGCTGAAATGCAAATAACGAAACCTTTGCTGTCATCTATCCCAGTGTCTGATTCTTTCAATACATTCTTCAATGGCAAGATTGAGCAGTTAAATAATATGCCATCCCTTTCATTATAGCTTGACCACTTTAAAATCTTTCAAATTCTCTTTTTTGTGAGTTTTAGTGAGTCTCTTAAAATTTTGTTGATATTATTATTTTAAATGTGTCAAATAAATCACGTGACCTATATTCCATTCTAACTTCCTTGCTTCTTGAATGTTTAGATAAGCGTGTACTGTAAATTTCTTACATTGCGAAGTTTTCACTTACTTAAGGCATTGTATCATAGCAATTTTAAGCATGCACTTGTCAGGCCCTTATTACAAGAATCCAGTTTTGACCAGGAATGTCTAAAAAACTATCATCAGGTATCAAATCTTCCGTTCCTGTCAAAGCTTCTGGAGCGCATTGTTTTAGCGCACATTCTTTTTTCATCTTCAACATTATTGTCGTAGCACAGAGACAACAATGGTCAGGTTACTAAATGACTTACTACAAAAATCCGACATAGGTCAAATATCAATAAATATCGTGTTGGACTTGTCAGCATTATAATTATAATGGCCAGACTTTCTGCCACTTTTGATTTAGCAGAAATAGTCCTAAACCTGACTGAACGCACCCAAAGTGTTGTTGTGTATATAAAATCAACAATGAACAAGCGCGGACTACCCCAAGGATCAGTTCTAGGCCAAGTACTGTTCAACATGTATACATACCCACTCAGCGGTGTTATACAGCTAACCGGCATCTATATCACTTCCTTGCAGACAACTCACAGTTATACGATAATTACAATTCATCAGTACCCTTCAGAGGTGCATCTAGCAGCAAAATCCAGTAGAACCATTGCAAGGTTAGAGATTGGATGGTTGAGAAAGCTTAAGATGAACAAAGACAGTACAGAATATTTAGAATTGGCACTCGGAGCGACATCTTAATGTCGAAAAAAATAGATTATATTTTTATCACAAACAACCTTGTTTCTTTATGTCCATGTAGTACGGAATCCTAAAGTGTTTTTTTTTTGACTCAATACTATCTTTCAAATCACACAAAAGTAAACTCTGCATAAGTCTTTATCTGCAGATGCTCAGATTAGGCCAGGTCCGACCATATCTGATAACGGAGTCAACGTTTTGATGTTCCTTCAAAGTTGAACTAATTTGTTTCACAGTCCAAACCTCCCGCAGGTTGACGGAAGGTGTGACAAGGTAGGGTTTTGAATCCGAGACTAACAAAGTTCGAACGACAGTCCAGCGCGCAAATCGCAGGACCAAGCAGTCTTAAAGTAGTTTAGTATTCTATTTTAAATGTATGTTCAAAGTAAAATATAAAAGCAGGGCCGCCGCTACCTATTGTGCAATGTGTGCATTGCATGCAGGCGGCCGAATGTAAGGGGCGGCCAAATCATTATTGCAAGGTTAACTTTTTTTTATTTTTAGTTTTCAAAAAATCAATTTTTAAATATTGAAATATTTTGATGAATTCTAATTATTCCATTATCCTTTTTTAAAAAATGACATTCGTATATAAGTTATTTAAGAAACTTTATTATTTTTTTTTAAATAGAGTGGCCTGCGAGGATTCCATTGGATTATTCCATAGGCGTCCATTTATAGTTATCCATATAGAAGTTAATTATGTGAAGACTTTATATTGTAATATTATAAGAACAGTTTTATAGTTCATAAAAGACTTATTGAGGTGTATTTATTAACATTATAGAACGCCTACATCGATTCAGTTGTAGGACTACTAGCTGCTTGCAGCTTTAAGCCAACTCCTGACAATCAACAACGGTGGGGGGGGGCGACAAAAACAATGTTTATTTTCATTGTAGTCATTAATACAGTTCTGAATATTATTAAAAATATATAATTTCAAATGTTTTAAAAATTAAAATATTTTAAGTAAGAGACGCCGCTTCATCTTCTAGTTGGGCTTTGTTAAGTGTAGACGTTTTTTTGCGGAGGCGTATGCAACAATATGGGTCCAAACTTTTTGAAGAAAACATTTCAAAAAGTCTCCGTTAGTGTGATTCTTCTGGATTTTGTTTTCTGAATAGTCGAATGCCTTCCCACTATTGCACTTCATTATAGTGACGACTACTGTGTGGAAAACTAAGATCAACGCCAGAGATGTACTTAGCAGGAAGATGATCTTTAAAAACATCACGACGTCCGCGCTACATGTACCTAGAATGTCCCTCGAATAATACTATTGACCAGCGCTACCTCTTTATTATTAGACCTATACTTAATATGACCCTAACTTTTTTTTTATCACTAGGATGAATAGTGGATTCTGAAAGAAAACACATCACTATTGACCTTTTTGACCTTCTTACTACAAGACAAAAGACTTGTAGACGTTAGGAGAAGCTGACAACGCCGCTCCGGGGCCCTATCCCGAAATCAAACCCCTTACCGACTTGAGTGAAAACCTGCCCCGCATCTTCAATTTTGTCTCCAGAAAGAACGTTTTAGAAAACATTAAAATTATATACGTAACACTATTTCCGAAAAATAGCAACGGACTCGTTTGTGATATTTCGCTATGTAAATTAGGATTCGAAAATTTTGTCCTGTAGGGTGTCGCACTCTGTAATTTTTGAGAAGCACTGCCTTATTGTGTTTTATTACAAATCATTGTATAAGTGACTTGTACTTGGATTATATATTTTGTATTAATTCAAGAAAAATAATCAGCGCTGAGTGGCTTCATTTTGTCCTGGCGGTGTGTTGGATAAATGTGTAGGTACGTAATTTAGATGATTTGAAAAGAAACCTAAATAATTTGTTATATAAGGAATTATTTTCGACAACGTTTCGCTTTGAGAGGATCCATGAATAGTTTATTTAACACCAATACTAAAAGAGTATTTTCATCAATTAATAAAGACTATTTGAGTGAAATAGAAAATGAAATCCTTGAAATTGTTTAAGCACACAAATATTTTCACACAAAAAATTAGATTAGATTCTACACCAGATATGTCTTATACCGAACTAGACTTTATTAATATTGCTTCTGTTTCTTAGACACCTCATGTAGAAATACATGAACTGGAGAAGGGCTTTATACCTTTTCAAAGTTAAAATTGGAAAAAAAATATCTAAGAGGGCATGAAGGATACAACAACAAAGCGATTATAAAAAGAAAAAAAAAACGATTGGTCTATCAAATGGTTTTATATTATAGAGTACAATGCCCAGGCTCCAGATCAGTCTTAATGAATTTTTTTTTCTAGAACAAAAAAGGGTAAGGGGGCGGCATTTTATAATTTCGCACGCAGGCGGCCAAAACACTCGCGGCGGCCCTGTATAAAAGAACGTATTAGTGATATACATATATAAACCAGGTAGAGGGTATATGACGTGTCCGTGGCACTCAGTACACTGAAGTTCTGTCAAACCTAGCATATGAAGTCTGAACTTGGCGACCTGTGCGTAACGTCCCAAAACTAGACAATTTTGACCAGCACAGTGCTGTGGAACACTCTATGGCAGGACAAGACAACTTAAAGTCACTGGTCATCCACTGCACCCGAACTTGTCAACGGACGTTTTGACCAAATCTTGCTTCCAGAAAAGTGAGGTCGACGTGTTGCGCAAATCCTCCTCACTTAAATCAAAATTCCAGCCATTAGTCAACCCTCAGACACTAGCTCTATCTGAAATAACCAGCCCAGTGTGCTGCCTAACATTCGGGGCTTACATAGGTATCACCAGCCACATGGGGATGCAAAAAACCACGTCGCAAATCCCTCAGCCCACTAGATGACAAAGTGGTCATCGTCGAATCACGATGAAGTAACTATATTGTTACGAATCTCACTATCCAAGCTCTCTGCAAACTGCACCATACAACACCAACTTAAAGAACTTGACAAGTCAGGGCTCCAAAATAACGTAAAGGTTTAATGTCCATAAATAACAGCCAATACTGTACAATTGGCAGCACGTAGAACAGTACAAATAGCTCTGCGATAACAAATATCTCTCCGATAACACCGTTCCGCCGTATCAAGTCTTGCACTGGCCTCTCCGTCTCGTTCCGGGCTTGCACTGGGTTCAACAGTTCGGGACTGACTTCACACACTTGGGCTCGATGTGTCGGACTCGATCACAGACCAAGATCAAAACTGTACTTGACAGTACTCCGCACTGAACCGTCGTAATGCTCCGTACAGAACCACACCGTTGAACTGTGCTGTAGTCGACCGTGTTCTGAACTCCTGTCGTGAACCCGCTTTCTGAACCGTCTTGACTGCGTCGCCTCCGCTCTTATATAGGGTCCCTACTAGCCTTCTCGACGTTTCTAGGTGGTCAGATGACTACAACTCTCGTGACGCTCCTGAGCTCTTGTTCACGACGGCGATCCTTCCCGAACTGTCCTTTGACACTCGACTCGGCTGACAGTCGTAACTCGTCACGGTTGACCGCTCGTCTAGCGCTGGCCTGGGGCGATTTGCGTCGTTTGACTACGCACACACCACTACCCCTCTCTGTGCCACCACCAAGTTTATAACAATATATATATTGAGAGAGAGAGAGAGAGAGAAAGAGAGACAGAGAATATGTTTTTCCTGCTGCCTTTTGAACGCTCAGTAAACACTATTATGCTCGTGTCATTATAGTGGAGTAAGGTTCAATATAACATACGTAGCGATTCAAATAGACTTAGAATGCTCTGCTCAATACAACTTTATAGCCAACTAGCGGGGATGAAGAAACGCTAGTGTCTAGTATAAAAGTATCTTCGTTGATATAAATAAAATGGATTTCATCAGATAAATGTAGTCATGATATATCTATTTTGACTTATGAATTTACATAATACACACAAAAATAATAACACGTTTTAATCCCCCCTTGTAAATAATCGTAAAAAAGGCTATAAGCCTGTAGAGCGGCACACACACACACACTTAAAATAAACACACATATATATATGGGCGTAGCCAGGATTTTTTTTAGGAAGGGGGGGTTCGCCCCCCCCCCCATGCCCAGCGAATTTTTTTAAAATATGTATTTATGTGTGTACATAATCTTTATTGCATTCTGACCCTTCATTCTTTCGGAAGACGTTTATTGTACCCTAGAATAAGTTCTTCCATGGGGAGTGCTAGAAGCTCCCCTGGCGCGGGTCGAAGCCCCGCCGCCAAGCACTATTTCTGATATTGAAAGCCAACAAAATGCATATTCTGAGGTATCTACAGTGCATTTTCCTGCTATTAAAAAGTTTTATTTCAAAACCTAATGTGCTATTCTTACTGACTTAAACCCTCCCGCGCCGTTCGGAGCATTTGACGTCAAGCTGTTTCCATAAAAATCTGTCACTGGTAATGTCCGAAGCCTCTTCCCACCTACCATGAGGACCTCAATGAATGAGTGGCGTCAAGTTGTACTAAGATATCATAGCAACTCTTCTTATGCGTAATTCATTTTGTCGAAGAACATGCCCCGCAAACCTCATGCGTCGCTCTCTCACAATCTTACTAAAGGGTCGACTCCCAGTTCGGCATAGGATTTCCTTGATTTAGACCCGATCTCTATAACTGACTCCTAAAATCTGTCTTAGCCATCTTTGTTGAGCCACATTTAGTGTTTTTCAATTTCGATAGATGACTATTCACTGCAGTTTATTAAGGGAGCCCTGCCACTGGTAAAAATGTGTAACCTCTCTTGAATACGCTAATGGAATTAAGTGACTGTGGTTTGCTTTAGATTGTATATCGAAAAGAGAAGTTTTATCGTCAAAATCATCTGTTGGGGGTTTTCGACCTCAAATGCTCTGTAGGGGGATCTTAAACTCAAAACCATCTGGAGGGGTTTTAAACTTTAAAAAAACGCCATCTGTAGAAGAGGGGTTTAAACTCAAAATCCCCGATTGGATTGGACACGCTCAAATAATTTTAGCTTTTTTTGTATTGAAGAGGTATTTTTAGCATCAAACCCCTCTGAATGGGGGTTTAAACTCAAAACCCCTTTTGGCAACGCTCATAGCATTTGAGTGCGTAATTTGCTATTTTTCTTACACTGAAGATGCATTTTTTAGCCTCAAACCCCCTGGCTAGGAGTTTAAACTCAAAACCCCTTTGGCTACGCTCATAGATTTTAGAGTAAGTAATTTGCTTTTATTTATATTGAAGAGGTACTTTTTAGCTTTAAACTTCACAGGAGGGGAGTTTAAACTCAAAATCCCTTTGACTACACTCATAACATTTTGAGTGCTTAATTTGCTTTGTTTTTATTTTATTATTAAAGAGGTATTTTGTACCTTCAAACCCGCTGAAGTGATTTTTAAAATCAAAAGTCAAAACCCAATTAGCTACGCTCATAACATTTTGAGTGAGTAATTAGCTTTTTTATATTGAAGAGGGGGTTTATCGTAAATTTTGGAGGGGGGTTTTAAATCAAAATCTCCCTTAAATGTGCTCTTGAAAACTCAAAACCCCTGGTAGGGGTTTTTAAACTCGACCCCCCTGGTATGGGGTTTTAAAATCAAACCCCCCTGGTAGGGGTTGTGCTGGGGCAATTGATGGTTTAGTATCAAAATCTCACCTAAAAGAAACAAAATCAAAGCAAAAAATCATTTACTAAATTCCGATCCCCCCTCAAGAGGGGGGGGATTTCATTTCGGGGGTGGGGGGGTTTGAACCCCAAAAACCTCCCCTGGCTACGCCCATGATATATATATATATATATATATATATATATATATATATCGATGTCTATTTACTAACTTGAACAGTGCGATGATCAAGTTGAAGAGAAGAATATTAACTATGATGACATAGATGCCCATAGTTATCGGCACGTAGTAACTTCCCACGTCAGAAGGACATCGTAGCTGCTTATAATCGTAGTACAACTTTGCATCATCAGTACATTCCACTGAAAAAAATAATTTAGAGATTATAAATAAATAAATAAATAAATAAATAAATAAATAAATAAATAAATATATATATATATATATATATATATATATATATATATATATATATATATATATATATATATATATATATATATATATATAGATAGATAGATAGATAGATAGATAGATAGATAGATAGATAGATAGATAGATACATATATATAGGAAAAAGGGTATCTAGGAATTAACAATGATTATATCAAGGACTAGACGAACATACTAACTAACACTGGATATCAGTATTGTTTATCTATGTTTCTGTAATAGATATGAGTGTAGGCAAGAGGGATTATAGGTTACCCCCGTCCCCGTGTAATTACTGTCTCTTAGTTGTTGTTGTTGTTTTTTTGGATATGGGGGGGGATTTAATGTAAAACAATTAGTTACAACAGAGTTGCCATCTAGGTGAAGGTAATTATTTTCCACTTCCGATGGAATTTTTTTTTCACTACCCTATTATGATTTAGACTTTTTATATGTAATTAGGAAATGTTATATAAGGCATACAATTGTAGAAGAATGCATGCCCTTTTTACATAACACAAATTAAACTTATAAAATCAAATTTTAATTTAATTTAATGGGGTCAAATTAACGTTGGTATTGTCAGTTAGGAGTGAAAGAGTTCAAAACTCCTCTTCAATACAAAGCTAAAGGAATCAACACTTATCCAAAGCTAAAGCAATCAACACTTATCCATTTCTATGATCTAAATCAATATTTTTTATGTTAAAACCTTATTCTTCTGTTTAAAAAAAGTGAACAAATTTTAAAAAGTTCCATAATCCTCGCCAAAGTAGTTTTTCAAAATATCCCCTTTCCACATTAGGGGGTTTTCAAGAAACCCCTCTTTCTTCAATATAAAAACAACAAAACAACTGAAGTATACGGTCATCAAGTTCTATAATTACATAAGAGTAGCTAAACAATGTTTTCTGTTTAACTCTCCCTTTCCTATTTTTCTCTCAATAAAGTTAAATCACAAAATCCTACATTTGTTCTAAAGGATAATTTAGATCTTTAAATTCCCCTTCCAATGCATGTTATAAACGTATTCATAAGATACAAAAACTCTAAATCCGTTTCGAACAATCAGAAAAAACTCCTTATATAGAGTCCCCTAAGGCCTTCCAGAAACTGACGGAACACCTCTCGTCTTTTCTGATCTTATCTTATCTTATATAATACAATGTATAATATAATATATAATATAATGTACTGATTGTAGATACTGCTCTATCTAATGTGACTGGAGTAAGTAGAGTTCAAAATATATCTTTCTCGAAGCTTCGCAACAACGCCACTCGTCAAAGTTGACCAGTGCCACTTGTCGAAAGCTGGCCTGTCTATTTTTTGTTAACTACGTACACACACTATCACTATTTATGTTCATATATTAATTATTTTCTAATGTGTATATGCGTGTGTAATGGATAAAAATTCACAACTTGCAAAACAACCAATCATTTTTAAAAATGCTGGCTACGATCATTTTTATTGGATATTATAAAAGTTAACTCAATGTGTCGTGTAAGCTTGGAATTTAAATGTATTTCGAAATCTTCTATCTTTAAAGATTTTAATATTTCTTTATTAAAAAAATTGGTGTAATTAGTAAATCAAGACTAGGTCTAGAATCTTTGTAACTATTAGCATAGCCACACATTTAATTATTAACGGTTGGTTGATAAATAATGTTGGACTGTCGATCTGGCCTTGCTCGTTACGTATTAGTTTGTTCATTGACTGATTCATCGAATCTTGGAGGATATTTTTTTTTACCTGTTCTCCTAACAGGTGATCAGGAGCTCACCAATATCTGGTTCTATCTCAACAAATATGTCTAGATATCCTCCCCTTCATCAACCAGTTCCTGTTCAAGACCTGCTCACAATATTTTCTTTGGCCCAGACGATCTTCAGCTCTCTGGCTCGGAGTCCCTCATTAAACTGTTTGTAGTTGAGTTCGTCTAGATTCCTCAGCGTTGTCATTCTTTCCTTTCGTTGAGTTGCCCAAATCCCACCTCCAGATAACAATTGTTGTAAATCTAATACATCCAACACAACGAAGTTCTACGGTAAATATATAAGTGTTTATTTACCTAGTCTAACACATAACAGCCTTCTACATTCCAAGAGTCTTGTTACTAATTCTACCAGTACTTTCACCAGCAACATTAATAAGGACCAACGCCAGCCTTCTCCGCTTTGTTCCAGGTGTCCCTTAGTCTTCAAGCAGCTCAAAAGACGGCTCATTAGTTTCAAACAATTCAGACTCTTCACAATCACTTGATACATTGTTCTTTTCTCTATCTATTGGAAAGCGTGGTCGAGATGCTAAGAGCGCTTGAACTTTGCTTGTCTTTGCCCCCTAGAAGGGGGCTTGAGGTTCGACACTCGGCTCGGGCGCCTAAAGGCAGCACGGAAAATCAACTTCTAGATACCCCTCTCCTCCCCTTCCCCACTGTTCCACAAATGAGATTGGACCAAAGCGCTCTGAGCATGCTATAAGCATGAAAGTAGCGCTATATAAAATCTATACTACTACTAATAATAATCCTTGCACCTTCTTTTTCAGTTTATAAGTGCGCTTGTACGCACCACAAGCACTGGTGCAGGGCAGGATTACTCTGGATGTATATTGTAAAAGACGAAGAAAGAGGGGAGAGGCTACATAATTTCAGATAAAAATAATGAGTAAGAAAGTGAGAGAGAGAGAGAGAGAGAAAAAAAAATAAAACTAAAAATAATATGATTAAGTACGAAAATTTAAAACCAAATTAAATGTATCTTTTTACAATGTCTATCTACAAAACTAAAAATAATCTTTTGCTATGTTGTTTGATTGTTTATGTCAACAATGTAGTTTGGTATTTACTATTCAAACAAACTATTTTTAACAGTTTTTAACAATCGAAATAACTATACACTTTTAGAATATTTACTTTTTTCAGTTTGTGTGAAATATGTGTCAGATATATATGCTTACCATTGGGCTCAAACTCATCCAAGGTAAGATCTCCAAATATTGACCAAAAAGGTCGTTTAAAAATTCGAAAAAATAACAGACCAGTCAGTTGTGTGTTAGGATACAGAACAGCTTGTGAAGACACAGCGAAGGCGATGAAGAATGCAAAAATGATGAGTAGAAACTGACACAAAATTTCAGCCTACAAAAAAAAAGTATTATGTCTCTTAATCAATATCTAATTATATTATATCCGGAAATATACTACATTTAATGTAATGTATCTAGAAAATGTCTTTTCCATATTTACTCAAATGATCTAAATATTTTTTTCGACACTTTTTGGACATTAATTTGTATCTATTGTTGGCCTTCTTCAGCAATAACGACTATAATTAATATATATATATATATATATATATATATATATATATATATATATATATATTAATTATAGTATATATAATATTATTATATATATATATATATATATATCATGAGCGTAGCCAAGATTTTTTTCGGGGGGGGGGGTTGGGGGAGGTGAAATTTTTTCTATCCCCCCTCCCCGCGAAAAAAAATTATATGTATTTGTGTGTGTGTGTGTACATAATCTTTATTACATTCTGACCCTTCATTCTTTCGGAAGACGTTTATTGTGCCCTAGAATAGGTTATTCCATGAGTTAGTGGAAAAATTGTAGATTCCCCGATATTACTAGCAAAGGGGTCTTGGGGAGTGCTAGGAGCTCCCCCAGCGCGGGGCAAAGCCCCACCGCCAAGCACTATTTCTGATATTGAAAACCAACAAAATGCATATTCTTAGGTATCTACACTGTATTTTCCTGCTATTAAAAAGTTTTATTTCAAAAACCTAATGTGCTATTCTTACTGACTTAGACCCTCCCACGACGTTCAGAGCATTTGACGTCAAGCTGTTTCCATAAAAATCTGTCACTGGTAATGTCCGAAGCCTCTTCCCACCTACCATGAGGACCTCCATGAATGAGTGACATCAAGTTGTACTAGGATATCATTGCAACTCTTCTTATGCGTAATTCATTATTTCGAAGAACATTTCTCACAAACCTCATGCGTCATTCTCTCACAATCTTACTAAGGGGTCGACTCAAAGTTCGGCCAAGGATTTCCTTGATTTATACCCGATCTTTATAACTGACTCCTAAAATCTGTCTTAGCCATCTTTGTTGAGCTACATTTAGTTTTCTTCGACTACGGTAGATGACTATTCACTGCAGTTTATTTATGGAGCCCTGCCACTGGTAAAAATGTGTAACCTCTCTTGAATACGCTAATGGAATTAAGTGACTGTGGTTTGCTTTAAATTTTATATCGAAAGGAGAAGTTTTATCGTCAAAATCTTCTGTTGTTCATTTTGTAGCTTTTCTACCTCAAAACCATCCGAAGGGGTTTTAAAAAAGCAATCTGTAGAAGAAGGGTTTAAACTCAAAACCCCCGATTGGCTTGGCTACGCTCAAATAATTTTAGTGTATAATTGGCTTTTTTATATTGAAGATGTATTTTTGGCACCAAACCCCTCTGAATGGGGGTTTAAACTCAGAACCCTTTTTCGGCAACGCTCATAGCATTTTGAGTGCGTAATTTTGCTTTTTTCCTTACACTGAAGATATATTTTTATCGTCAACCCTTTGACTACGCTCATAGATTTTAGAGTGAGTAATTTTCTTTTATTTATATTGAAGAGGTAATTTTTAGCTTCAAACTCCACTGGAGGAGAGTTTAAACTCAAAACCCCTTAGACTACAATCACAACATTTTTAGTGTATAATTTGCTTTGTTTTTATTATTAAAGAGGTATTTTTTACCTTGAAACCCCGCTGAAGTGGGGTTTAAACTCAAAACTGAGTCAAAACCCATTTAGCTACGCTCATAACATTTTAAGTGCGTAATTAGCTTTTTTATATTAAAAAGGGGGTTAATCGTAAATATTAGACGGGGTTTTGAAAATCAAAATCTTCCTTAACTGTGTTTGCATTTTTCTTGTTTTGTTTTATAGAAGAGATAGAGTTAACTGCAAACACGCAGGTAGGGGGTTTAAAACTCAAAACCCATGGTAGGGGGTCTTAAACTCAAAACCCCTAGTAGGGGTTTTTAAACTTAAACCCCCCTAGTAGGGGGTTTTAAACTTAAAACCCCTTTGGTTGTGCGGGGGCAAGTGATGGTTTATTATTAAAATCTCACCTAAAATAAACAAAAAAATTCATTTCGGGGGGGGGGTTGAACTCCAAACCCCCCCTGGCTACGCCCATGATATATATATATATATATATATATATATATATATATATATATATATATATATATATTAGTATATGTTTCGAATAATCTCAAAATAGAAAAAAAACTACTTTTCATTTCAGCCTTTAAGTCTTAATCTTTATATCCCGTGTAAACATTGTATAGAATATTAACAACTTTAATAAAATATATTTTTCATACCATTTTCACGAAAACTATAAGCCTTGGCCCTAATGATTGTTTGATGTAGCAGAACTCTAGCGTAAAAATACAAAAGAACATGAAGTCAATACTAAAAAGTGTTAAAACGCAGTCCATTAGTTGTTGATTGTCCTGGTGTATGTAAGCAGCGATATGTAAGATCCAGGAAAAGAGAAATAGGAGAACAGAAAATAGTTCTATGCGATCTATGAAACTCCAACATGACCATCTGTGTCTCATAACGTTGAGTATACACTGAAAGTAATTTGAATGAAAATAATTATAGTAATTATATATTGTAATTTCTATATATAGCTTTTTTAGATTTTTTTTATTAAGGATGTGGGTTATGTTGATTTTTTTCTACATTATCTTAATGAATATATTACAATAAATGCTTACCTGATTGACAATTTCAGCTAAGTAGAATATTACCCAAGTGAAAAGTACCCATTCAATCCAGTGTAGCGTGTCGACTGCTAGAAAGGAGATTATCCAAATAGCAAAGAATCCCAGAAACACAAGGTGAGAGATCTGTGTTAAAGAGATGCACTTCTTAAATTTGCAATACTACAAAATTAGGAAATATATACAACTTAAAAATTTAAAACCAAGTTCCCATTACTTCCTATCGTACCCACACAGTATGATTTTATAGAGGAAATAACGTGGAAAATAAACAACGTTTTGAAATTTTCAAAATTGAAATATTTTCTTCTTTTTTTTAAAGAATGGAGTATTCGTTAATTTCGTCGTTTTTTTAAAGATTATTAACATAATAATTAAAAGGTAACTTAGTTGAACTTCGTTTACTTAGTAAGTGAACACTAGCAGTCATATTTTTGAATGATAAAGTAACCTGACCTGATTTTGTTTTGATTCTCAAAAGAAATAATGTTTTAATAATAATTTATTTGGCTCGTAGTTTTTCTGTAAAATGTTTTAGATATTTCGGATGTTCTTTAAAATTTTAGATAATTTCCTTTCTTATCCAAATCTTCCGCTGGACGAAGGGGAATGACAGAGAGCAGGGTAGGAAACCGGGACAGAGAAGATAATCAGTGTAGCGCTTTCCACAGGTACAGACATTTCTGTTAAGTTAATAACAAACTAATAGCCTAATACTGATAAAAAGATATATTACACATTACAGTATAACAACTACCGGATATATACAATATGTCAGATAAGCGATTTAAGATAATCTTTTGTATTGATTTATAATTTAAAAAAGAAAGAACAGGCATCATACTTGTACTTAGCAACATCTACTCATGGTTCCAGCACAGTTACCAACACAGCTATTGGCATTTTCAGCTAAATGGAATGAGGATGTAGATCTACCTAAATTAAACTTCTAATTTAACACTCTTAAGATCTATATCTATTAGATCTAGATCTCAAATATAAATTTAGAATACGTTAGATGTAATTCAGATAAGATTTTTGTAAAAAAAACAACAACAACAACAACTAGATAACCTTTTAATTGACTGAATTCAATATTAAATTTAAAAACAGAAAAAAAAGTTTAAGTATTTTATAACATTGCAATATTATTCTAGACATTTAAAATAAAAATCTACACTTAAAGTCTGGAAACTGAAATTATATATCTTGATCTAGTCTAAATCATTATAAACTAGAACTAAAAATTCTAGATCTAGAATCTACAATGATTTTAATTAGAATATGAATCTAAATCTAGTTTTAAAATTCTAGCTCTAGTCTAAAAATACTTAGATCTAGTGTAAAACATTTAGCTTATACGTCTTTTTTAAATACGAGTCAGATTACGAGGTTTTATAAATATTACTATAAACATTACTATACAGAGTTGTTTTAGCATTTCAGTTAAAGAATTCAATCCATATGACGTTCAAGGCAAAAGAATTTAATCCGTCACATGGCCTAGTTAGACTAAAAATGTTTTCATCAATACGAGCCAGTTTTGGGGGGTTCAAAGACATTGGTGGAACAAGTGTTGTTGTTTTTTTAGGAATACATTTAAAAATTTAATTTATATGACGTCAAAGGAAGAGATTCCAGTACGTCACAATGGACAAGTACTAAAAAAATGTCTCTGTTAACACGAGAGATTTAACGAGGGTGAATATAAATTGGTTTTCTGAGTTGTAACATAATTCATTCAAAAAGCATTAAAGACGCATTTTTTGCGTTGTGTCTGTCAGTTTGTCTGTCAGTTTGTCTGTCCTTCATATTTATATCAAAAATAAAATCTATTTAAAATCGTATTTACATATACTTTCTGTTACGTAACATCGTAATATTTTTATGTATCTATAACAGATTTTTCTGGATGTTTATCTATGTACTGAGGAGAAAAAAGAGAACTCCGGATAAATTTAATACTGTTTATTAAATTTTACGGATGGTCTATTATGAAAATTATATTTCCATTGCCTTGTAGATAGATTTGTATACTGTACTTTGGTATTAGGAACTTGTTTTCTTTTAAAATCGTAACATAAAATTAACGATAATTAGATTTTGTAACGTTTTAGCTAGAAAAGTTAAATGTAGTGTAAGAGTGTAATAGAGTCAAAACTTTTTTTTATAAAAAATCAGGAACGTACAATTTTCGTAAATGAGGGAAAAAATGATTTACTTATTGAAAAAGTGATTTCAAATATTTTTTTTTTTATGTTTATAAATTTTTATATAAAATTCGGAGCATTTTCGTAGACGATCGGTAACAAAAGTTAAGTAGGTCGAATTCTTTTTCAAAACATTTTTACCGATTAACAGATTTTCAATAGCTTTTAGAGTTGTTGTTTTTTTTATCTAAAAGTTATGGACAGACCAACCGACAGACAAAAAACGCAAAATAATAAGCGTCTTTTATTCTTAGGGGGGCACTATACAAAAAATAAATAAAATCTGTTTAAGTTTAAAATTTTGAGGAAACTGATTTGTACCATGTCTTGCCACTGCTTGTCACGCTACTGCAAGAAAGTCACTGCATAAAGATCCTTTTTTGAAAAAAGTGCCTGGTATTTACATACATTTTTAGCCTTTTTCTATGTTAACATATTATGACATTACCTCTTTTAAATATAAGTATTGTTTTAAAATTTGTGTATTTTATATGTAAAAAGCGCTTGCACAATTAATTTTATAAACAAACATTTTGCTTATAAAAAAAAACAAAAGTAGCCGTTGCATCTACGTTTCATCAAGCTTATTGGTATGGTGAATAAATATTTTTCATTTTTCGTCTAATTTTCGAGATCTGAGATCGAGCCGGATAATAATACTTAACGTAGGTCCCATTATAAATACTTACAAATCGAAGAAATGCTATCTTCCTCGGAACTCGTAGTTTACTTAACATGCTAATGCAGCAACTGGAACATATAACATTTTTTATGAACATTTATAATTCCTAAGAAACTTTTGTTAGCGGAACAAATAAGTATTATGAGATTCATCATATTTAACATAATGGGCTTGTGGTCGTATGCTAAAGCATCTTGATTAAAAAAGTAATTTTGTCATAGTCGTAGTTAGGGGTGGGGAATTTATATTTACCCGCCACCCGTATAAAATCATTTCACTGGGCGTAGGGTGGAATTGTGTAAGTTTTTTTTCTTTATATTAAATTATTTGTTAGATTTTAATGTTTAAGTCGCCCAAGCTAAAACAAAATATATAAAACAAACGAACACAGTCTTCAGATTTTATGAGCTAATTGAGAAATTCTATATTTTGATTTAGTCTAGACTCTATAACGATTTAATTTAGAATATAAATCCATATCTATTGAAAAAAATCTACATATACTGTAAACAAATCTTAGATTAGATCTAAATCTAGATATCGTGCCTTTTTTTTCATACCAGATAACTAGGTTTAATAAACATTACTACAGAGTTGTTTTAGCATTTCATTTGAATAATTCTTTCCATATGAAGTCAAAGGAAAAAATTCACTGTGTTACACTAAAAAATGTCTTCATCAATTATTGAGGAATCATATACATTAGTGCACCGAGTACGTTCTTTTTAGCAATTTATTTGAAGCATTCATTCATATGACTTCAAAGGAAAAAAATCCATTACTTCAAAATGGGCTATAACAAAAAATGTTTTATTAACACAAGATATTTTACGAGGGTTTATAACCTCTATTGCTCTGAGTTCTACTATAATCTTTTTAGAGATATTATAAATATTATTTGGATTAAAGCAACATTTTGTGTGCATTTTGTCTGACCGTCATGTTAATATTGAAAAAAAGATTAAAAACTATATACAATTTGAATAACCTTTAATTTTCTTTCCGAAACCACGCAATAGTTTGAAGTATTCATAATAGATAACATCGGATGTTTACATATAGTGAAAGAAAAAGAGAATTATAAATAAATCATATACCGTTAATTACAATTTTGGAATGGTCTCGTATATAAATTAGATTTACTTCTGGAGACTTTTTTTTATCAATATTTTGGTGTTAGGAAAATGTTTTACTTTAAAAAACGGAACATAATATTTACGATAATTAGATTTCAAAACGTTTAGTTAGTAACTTAACTGGAAGTTAACTTAAGTTACGACAGAAGTGCGATTTTACATAAATAGAGTTATAATTTTTTTTCATTAAAATCCGGAGCAGCTGATATTCGTAAATGAGAAAAAGATTATTTTTTTATTTTTTTTTATGAACAGTGAATTCATACAATTATTTGTGTTAGTAGATTTTTCAAATAAAGTTAGAAACAATTTTGGCGACGATTTATAAAATAAAAATAAGTAATCCAGGTTGATTTCTTTTTCGATATTAAATCCGGTACATTATTTTCCTATTTAAAAAAAAAATTCTTATGTTTCAGCAAGAAAATAAAATGTAAAATAAGTCTAAAAATTCTAGTAAATTACTTCCTTATAGTAAAATCCTGATAAACCTATTGACGATATGTTTGAAAAAAAAAGTCATTTGACATAAATTTGTTTTAAGTTGAAAATACTAAACAATTGGTCATCAATAAATAAACTATAGTGATTTATTTTCCAAAAATATAAGGTTAATGTAAGTCAATCTTGCTAATTCAAATAATCATTTGGCATATTTTTTAATAAAACAATATCCGGAAAAACTTCATTTTCTTCATAGATCAAAGCAGGGAAAGTATATGTAATATAAGAGCAAAGACACATTCGTTAGCATTGACTTGTTTTTCACAAGAAAATGCGGAAAAAAAGATACTTAAAACTAAAACTATTGCAATGTTTTGGAAATAACATTAAAGGTTAAATCAGATTTTTAATAGCGTTTAGTGTTGTTATTTGTTTGTATATAAACGTGACGGACAGACAGAACAACAGAGAAAACGCATAAAAAAAGACTTTTATCCTCATGTGAGCACTAAACAATAAAATACATAAAATCTGATTATTTAAAAACTTTTAAGGAATTAGTTTGGCAATGTGGCATGTCGCGGTGTTAGGCTACTACATGCAAGTCTCTGCATGAAAACATTCCATTTAAAAAATGTGCTTGATATTTACATATAAATTGTATTTTTAGCCTTTTTAAAAAAATATAAATGTTTTATTTTAATTTTAGCAGATAGTTTACTAAAAAAACACCTTTAACTCAAATTTACATTTGTTGTGAACATTTCTTGTAAATTTTATAAATATATTTGCCTTGGTGATACTGAAAATTGATATAAAAAATTGTCTTTCTTTGTTGACATATTGTAACATTGCCAGTGATTTAGAAAAAATTAGTCATTGAATAATAAACATCACTAAATCCATGACGCGTAGAACGTAATCATCTTTTTTTTAAATAACGTCTGTATTTTACAAGTTAACATAAGATACCAACTTAAAAAAATATAGTCCTATAATCAAAAGTATTTTACTTGTTTTTTGATGTTTTTGTCGGTTCAATGTTGGCTTGTTCGAATCTACTGTTCCTTGGAACAGTGTCATTGTTCCACATCTCTTCATTTAGCAGGATACATGGTGTTTGAGATAGAAATTTGCCAAGATTGTTAAGTAACGCTAAGTCCACACAGCTGTAGCCATTCCACGATCCTTTTAACCTACAGATGAGCAAGTCATAAACGATATCCGGATTTGTAGCGTATGTTTTGTTTAATGTGGATATGGCCAAGTCTTCAAAGTTCCTGAAAGAAAAGTGACATGTGTTTCGATGAAAAATCTGTTATAACGACACCAATTTAATGTTTAGTATCAATGTGTATATACACTTTTAAAAAAACAAATATATTTAAATTTAAAAAAATATAAACCTTATTTCTTTATCCAGTTTAGAAGGGTGGTTGCTAAGATCTTTTTCGTATAATGCCTTAAGATCATTAATTATTTCTATGGCATACAATGCTGCTATAGTTGGTCTCTAAAAAGAGAAAAATATCCGTGAGAAAACAAATTGTACAATTGTTTATTGCAAATAACAGTACATTATTAGAGTATACAATAGCACATATAATATACAATATGTGTAGAATTCTCTTTAGCATTATATGTTATTTCTCCCACATTCATTTTTGAATCAAGTAAAAACTTTGCACAATTTGTCATTTGTATAATTTAGTTATGAATCAATTCAAAAAGTAAAATACTATTCAATCAATTACTGGTAATTATATATTCTATTTAACATCAACAAGGGAAACGTATCCTTCAATTTTCACTAATATGGCTACATTTTTTGGGTTTAGTCCTCTTAAATAATTGTAAATGCTGTTTCTCCCTCACGAGTTCTTCGTTCAATTTGATCCTTAAAACAATTAGTTATTGTACTTAACTTAACATCAATCAATTAAAAAGTAAACAGTTGATCAATTAATTATTTTGTTTGATATAAAATACGTGAAATAGCTCGTACATTATTAATAAATTTAGTATTATGGATAGGTTCTTCCCCTTTTCATAACCTTTATTTTTTTTAATTTTGCTTGTTTAGAAATAATTTAGTGCTAAGCACTTAATGTTAAACGTAATTCGTTATTTCTGTCAAGAGTCAAGACATACAATTTTTCACCTATTAATAATAAAAGAATTATTTAAAGAGACTGTTGTTCCAAAAAAGAAATAATACAAAAAATAAATAAGAATACAAAAAATCGGCTGATAAATTAGCATTGTTGATTATTGATGTCTAAAACGTTGAGATAGATAGATAGATAGATAGATAGATAGATAGATAGATAGATAGATAGATAGATAGATAGATAGATAGATAGATAGATAGATAGATAGATAGATAGATAGATAGATAGATAGATAGATAGATAGATAGATAGATAGATAGATAGATAGATAGATAGATAGATAGATAGATAGATAGATAGATAGATAGATGTGTAAAGTAACTGGAGTTATGATCGCGGATTTTTCAACGGAGGATTGTTTTTCTTAAATCGTTTTTTTTAATAGTTGAATGTAGATTTCATTAGAAGAACTGTGAAATTATTTATATTACTTGGATTATTGACTGTTCGTAGTGGATTGTGCTTCTGCAACAAGAAGGATATCGGCGACCTGACAATCGGTGAGTTTACTTTATTTAGTCTACTCCAAAGTCGTAACAGTATTATAATACACCGAGCTAATAGAAGAAAAAGAAAATTACATCGACTACAAAAAAGCATTTGATACAGTTCTGCATGATTGGCTATTAAAATCCCTTGATATTCATAGAATCAATGCCACAATAAAACAATCATTGAAAGTCTGTTTAAATAATAATTGGAAGATAAATCTGCACCTTAATCATGATAAACTAGGTTCTGTGCACATAAGAAGAGGTATATACCATGATGACTCACTATCTCCGCTCTGGTTATGCCTAGCTATTAGGGATGACACAAAATGTACAAATGCGTGTCCCACTTATTTAACATGGATGATCTAAAGCAGTGATGCCCAAATTAAGGCCGCAAAGTGGTCCCATCCGGCCCGACAAAACGTCGGCACAATGTGAAGAAAATCCCCCTTCCAAAAAAAATAACGTTGAAAAATGTATCTTCACCTACTTTAGGGCTCTCATATTTTTTCTGAATGGATTGGTACCATGACCTTTAACATTTGTGCGTTTATGAAAAGGGACTCTGAATGTAGAATCTACCAGGCGGATCTTTACTTTTTATGAACATGACAATAAGCCAACACCTTTGTTAAAAAAAACAAAACATATGCATCGACATGATAAACTAAATATGGGGCATCCTTGGTTTGCAATACGATTAAAAGATTGATTAACTACAAATAGAGACTGGAGGATTAATGGGGATATTCCCCAAAAAGAAACAAGAAAATTTGTCGTTTTAAAGGCACCCACACTGTTGCTAACATTTGAAGTAGAGAAATGAAGCTATTTTCTGAATCTTTAAAAAATTATAATCTAGGGGGTTCTGGTAAAATAGTTATAGAACGGTTCATTTAATTTTGTAACTTTTCGGTCATGTGGCCCGCGAGAAGAGTGTTGGAAAATTAAATGGCCCGCAGGTCGAATTAGGTTGGGCATCACTGATCTAAAGCTATATGCAGAAACCAAGCAAAAGTTACAACCCTAATCAAAACGGAAAAATGTTTTAGTGACGATATCTGCATGTCTTTAAGCCAGGATAAGTGTGGCATCATAAGCATTAAAAAGAAAACCAACATTGCATTTGAAGGCATCTAGAAATCGAACTCAGCATCTCTTTAAAACTATCTTGGAATAAACCAGAATGCCAAGATAAACAATAAAAAATTAGAATAGGACTTTCTTGGTAAATATAAGCAAAGAATAAAAAAAATATTAAACACCAAATAGTCTGGCAGTAACCTCATCGCTGCAATAAAATGCTGGGCCGCCCCAGTGCTCCTTTAAACGTTCAGTGTCATCAAAATGACTGACACTGACATAGCTGGGCCGTCCCAGTGCTCATTTACACCTCCGGTATCATCAAAGGGACTGATATCAACCTACTAGACATTGACAGACTTACAAAATAATTACTAACAAAATTCTGATGTTAACATTCCAAGTCCTCCAGCATAAGGTTATACCTGCTCAGGAAGGATAGAGGCCGTGTGCAGAACATCTTCAAACTGTGTAAGATGCATTGTTTAGAAAAAATTAAAAAGTGCACGTTTTAAGCAATGAATTAGTTTCTTTCTTACGCAAATACGACTCCGAATCAACTCCTCTAAACCTAAAAAAAGATCATGTTAATGTCAGTTTGGATAAGTAGGGCATAAGATTCGCCAAATAGACAAAAAACACTTTACGGAAAATTCGCGGCTTTATTAGATTGGTATTGTCACAGACCAAAAGGTTGCTGACAGTGTCAAAGCTAGCTTACATTATTCTATTCTAATCCCCACACTTGCTGTTACGTGGAACTCATGCCTTAGTCCCAGAAGTTTCTGCTTCGTGAAATTATACCTAGCTACGTGATCCGAATTCTTAATTGCTCTGAGAACTACTGCTCCTGTTTATTAACGCTCAGTACTAAGTTCTACACGTAAAGTCCATTGTCAGCACCCGTAGCCTACCTAATCGTCATTGATTTTGCCTCATTCCCGGTGTGTCACTCCCACTTCGATGACATATATTAGCGGCCGGGCTATTACTAATTCAACTGCTGGAGCTGGCACCTCCCAAGTTGATGCTCATGCTAGCAGGCTAAAACGGTCTACAGCACCAAGGAAGAGGGATAAGTTTCAGAGACCTCAATCGAACCAAGGAACATAAGAGTAAAAGTAGGCCATTACACCTTTGTACATTAAGTAGTCAATATGAGGAGTTAACAATCTCATGTATTGTAATGACACAATAGAAATGCGCGTAGAAGTTTGGGTATAATGAGGTTTTTTGTTAGTGCGGTGAAGAGTAATTAAAAAGTAAGAACAGAAAGAGAAGAGTAACGAACAAGGAAGAATGAAGACCAGGATAGATAGACGACGAAGACTAAGTCCCTTTTTAGTCATTAAATTGTTTAAAGTTATCAGCTGGAGTTATAGAATCTAATCCTTGATTATTCTGTTATTGGTTGTTTTAACGAACTAGCATTAAACATCTACATTTATCAACACATCTATCATCAACATTATCTTTTTTTTCTTAATATGTTACTATAGTATGTAAGATTTAACACCTCACTTTTTTGTAATCCCTTTCCCCTTTCATTTTAATTATATTAAACTACTAGACATATATTACCCGCGGCTCGTATTACCCGTAGGCGTATTCCCACAGGCAGTGATATTACTTGATGCCAATTTATTAACTGCTGATTTCAATGCAGTCATTTCATTGAATAAGTCTGGGTGTTTTGAGCGTAGATGATTAATCATAGTGGTGGTTGAGAAGTCTTTAGCTTTGCCTGGTTTACCACGTGACAGTACTAGTTTTAAACATTGCAAACTGCTTTAAAGTTGTCCATTGTTTTGGAATTAAAATAATATAAAGGCTTTTACAAGCCACTTTTATACCTGTGGCTTTAAATGCTGTATCCTGTAGTTCAGCGCTCTGATTGACATTTTTCTCCAAGTAAACAAACTTAGTTTGTCTTGTAGTCCAGCCCCCTAATTGAGGCTTAACTCAAAGTAAACAAACTTATTAACCGGTCAAATGTGTAAAAGGTGTGGCTTGTGGTGCAAACCCTTGATGGACAACTTATCTCCAATTAACTAACTCATACCAAGTTAGCCTAGTAGATGTTTGGCTTGTAGTCCAGCCCTTTTATTGAGACTTAAGTAAACACTACCCTAAGTACTACCCGGTCAATACTAAAAAAGATGTGGCTTGACCAAATTAACGTTATAGAGAGAGGCATGACTTATAGTACAGTGTGACAAGTCAAAGCTCGCTGTCAGAGTCACTCAAATTTATCACAGCATTAATCATTATTATTCATTATTTATTTATTTTATTTTAGTGATTTCCCCTTCCTACCCCCAATTTTTTCACCCGCCCCACCGTTTCCTCTCCATGCTAGACTGAGCCCACCACCTTGGCGGATTTTCATTTATCTTCCCTTGACCGGGGTAAAGATACACACAGTCTCTTTGATCTTACCGGCCGGATGTCTGACGGGCGCAGTTGAAGTCACCTTCCCCCTACCCTTCTCCCACGTCTCTCTTTGATCTAGGAGATCACGCGGACCAACACGAACATTGACCTTTCCAAGGTGCGACTCCCACCTCGAGTCAAATTCACCCACGTGTAAGATAATTCTTAGCCTATGACATTTCCTATTTACGCCTGCATTTTCCAGGCCTATATAAAATACATCCAAATCTTTCTTCTCTATCGCTGTCAATCGAGTCTGGACTACTTCATTTATTCTTACTCCTAGAGGAATACCTGGTGGTAAGCCGAAAATAATCACAAGTTCCACTTAATTACTTTTGTGTATTGTTATAAACCTGGTGGTGGCACAGATGGGGGTAGTGGTGTGTGTGTAGTCAGCCGACGCAAATCGCCCCAGGCCAGCGCTAGACGAGCGGTGAACGTGACGAGTTACGACTGTCATCCGAGACGAGTATCAACATGAAGGTTCGAGTAGGATCGTCGTTGTGAACAGAGCTCAGGAGCGTCACGAGGGATGTAGTCATATGACCACCCAGAATGGTCGAGCGACGTTCTGCCCGGTTCTAGAAGGCCAGCAGGGACCCTATATAAAGAGCGAAGGTATCAAAGACGGGGGAGACACAACTTCTCGAGCTACGGTTCGTTACGACGGCTCAGTACAAGTCCGAGAAGAGACAGAGAGACCAGTGCAAGAGTTGATACGGCGATTAACGGAGAGATATTTGTACAGTCTTGTGTTACGTGTTGCCAATTGTACAGTATTGGCTGTTATTTATTGACATTAAACTATTACGTTATTTGGAGCCCTGAGTTGTCAAGTTCTTTCAGTTGGTGGTGTCGTGTGGTGCAGTTTGCAGAGAGCCTGGATAGCGAGATTCGTAACAGTATATTTCTCACTGGATAATATTATGTGTATTTTATTATTTCATTTAAATTTAATTAGTGCATTGTGTATTTCTAACTGTCGTAAGTAGAAAACATAAACATGTCTTATGTTTTTACTTACGTAGTGCAGTAATCTAATAATGCTTCGTTGCTCAATTGATCGTTGATTCAACCATGTATATATTTGTACATCTTATTTTATTTCCTTTATCTCGGTTGGCCGCCTTGACAATTTTACTATGGCAATAATACTGCGCTTAGAGAAGAGATATGAATTATCTCCCCTTTAGTCATTCTACTTTGACGAGAGTTGCGCCCCTTGAACAGACACCCTCTCAATTCATGCGCGCTCCGTTGTTCTTGGCCGACGGTCGTATGTAAACAAACCGTCATGGTCGCTGACCATCGCCTATTCCCCCCCTTTTATTTTCTCTTCCACATTGTGTTTTTTATTTAATATTGTTATAAACTTGGTGGTGGCACAGATGGGGGTAGTGGTGTGAGTGTAGTCAGCCGACGCAAATCGCCCCAGGCCAGCGCTAGACGAGCGGTCAACCGTGACGAGTTACGACGGTCAGCCGAGACGAGTGTCAACATGGCGGTTCGGGAAGGATCGACGTCGTGAACAGAACTCAGGAGTGTCACGAGAGTTGTAGTCATCTGACCACCTAGAAACGTCGAGCGGCGTTCTGTCCGGTTCGAGAAGGCCAGTAGGGACCCTATATAAGAGCGGAGGTGTCGCAGTCAAGACGGTTCACGGCAGGGGTTCAGAGCCCGGTTCACTACAGTCCGGTCGACTACAGCACAGTTCAGCGGTGTGGTTCAGTACGGAGCATTACGACGGTTCAGTGCGGAGTACTGTCAAGTACAGTTGAGACGGCTGGCGTCTTGATCTTGTTCTGCGATCGAGTCCGACACCACGAGCCTAGTGTGTGAAGTCAGTCCTGGACTGTTGAACCCAGTGCAAGCCCGGAACGAGACGGAGAGGCCAGTGCAAGAGTTGATACTGCGGAACGGTGTTATCGGAGAGATATTTGTACAGTGTACGTGTTGCCAATTGTACAGTATTGGCTGTTATTTATTCAACTATCAAAGTGTTACGTTACTTTGGAGCCCTGAGTTGTCAAGTTCTTTAAGTTGGTGGTGTATGGTGCAGTTTGCAGAGAGCCTGGATAGTGAGATTCGTAACAATATTGTTATTCCTCTTTTATGTACATTTTATATTGCTACTATCAGCCATCTATTTTTCCAAATCCCTTGTGTCATCATGTCCCTATTGTGCTTTAAAGCAATGTTACCAATCTGACGAATGCACCTCAGTCGAGGGCATCGATAAGATGCATGAGAGACATGTCTTAACTTGTCTTTATTTATCCGCAGCCTCCCTCAGGTGTCTGCCTATTATCTATCGAGAATCCCCTATCGCCTTTGTGCTTAGTGCTATTCAGCACTGCACTTGCCTATATCATCTCCCGCCTACGTGGATCTACTCAACTCTACTACTTGGCGCTATCGGCCTTTCGACAGCACACCTGTCAACTTATTAGGTGCGACGTCCCTATAGAACCAGATCTGTGTGAGACGTCATAGCTACACCAAACCTCTGCAACTCACTGGACCTATCCTGTTAACTACGCTGCCCACGGCAGATCGGCTCTGCTCGCAGTAACCTTGTTCTCACGTTAGCCGGCCACCCGCCCTACTGTGCCCACTACAGATATTAGAACTTTGGATTGAGACTCCACAAGGACTATATCACTGGCGTCTCTCTATCCTCTAGAGCGCCATCTCCAGCTACAGAACCTCAAGCCAGGACACAGCCAGCTGCGACATCAACAGGACAACCAGCTAAGTTCAGAAGTCAAAGTGACATACTCTCTTATTAAGTGCAAGAGTGATGATTAGAGATATTATTGCTTAGAGATAGATGCAAACCCTCCTCCTTTTTATTCTCATATGTAAATATTTATGTAAATAAATATTCTTCATTTTTAACTTTGTATCTATCTTTCATTGCTTGTCTCGTTGCGTGTCTGCTCCCGATTTATATGCTGACGGGTTAGTGTGTGATAGCTTTAAAAATAATCATCCCCTAGACATTAAAACGCGCCAATCACGCGTCACATTCCCCAACCTGTCACATCCAGCCTACTAATAAAATCACTTCACCAAGTAAACAAACTTAGTTTCCTCATAAGATGTGACCTCTAGACAGTGTCAACACGTTTTCAGCTGTCTGGGGCGGGGGTTGCTTATCTTTACTTCTGGAGATATACCCGCACATCTAGACAGATTATCAACCTAACTTAGTTAAGGAATAGTACCAGGTGACCGAGCCTCGCTCGGTTAAATAATTTATAGTTAAATCAAACTAACTTGTTTACTGCAAGCTAGATATTATGTTTAGTATCATGTTTAGTAAGGACAAGTAAGGCGTATAAAAGCTGTGTTATGACCATTTTCTTTGTTTTGTTATGAGACAGTAGACACCGAAGTCTGATCGCATGGTAAAAATTAACCAACAAAATAATAATAATAATAATAAGGCTTGTTTTTGAGTCTGAAGATTAATTATGAATGATGTATTCCCAGTGGCTACGAAGCCCCAGCTGTAACCTACATATTTTTTTACATTCAGGGCAATCACAACCATTGTCCGCCGGTGGTCGATTAAGATTTTCTTTTCGCGTCTGAGTCTGTCTTCGGAGTCGGATTTTCTTTTGGTCTCAAATGTGTATCCACTGTCTTTGTATAGAGGGAATTCTTAAGGTCCGACAGTTACGCTGGGCAGGGCATTATCTTGTATGGGAGACGAATCTCAGACTAACGTATGCCAAAGCTAAGAAGTGGTCGACGTTACACCGAAACTCATTAAAGACCAACTAAGGCGCCAACTTGCATTAGCTGACATATAAGAGAGCACCTGGTTGCATGCGGCCTAAGAACGTGACAGCTGGAGGTCACCAGCAAAATAAACAACGAAGTAAAAGGTATCTACACCGCTTCACGCAATTAAAGTGTAACACTTTATTAAGCACTTAAAACACATCGGCACATTTAGTTTTATTACTTTTGCCTAACCGTAGATCATATCCTCATTGATTGCCCCAGATATCAGGATGTTAGGTAGACATTTTTTAGAGCGCACAACTTAAAAATATTATTTGACAATGTCGACACTGGGGATGTAATGGGCTTTGTCCGGGAGGTGGGGTTGTCTAGAAGATTTGATTTGTGAAATTGTGAACGTATAATATTTACATAAAATTTTTACAAAATTATTAATTTTTTACTACGTGTACTATTTTAACTGTTCTTCTCCTTCGTTCTCATTGTTATGTTTGAGCGTTCAGATGACTAGACCAATATATGAGATGAATTGTGCAGTGGTTTCCAAATCAATAAGCTCTCCATATAGTTTTCTTTCTATTGGGGTGTCTTGGGGCCAGTGTCTTATACGAGCCTATTGGTAAAGAGAGCAGTTTTGGAAGATGTAATCGGCATTCTCTGATGACATACCACATGGGTAGATTTCACTGTTTCCAATTTTGAGCTTCCGGTACATGTGTTGTCGCATTCTGTTGTGTCAGGTCCTGAGTCGAAAGGTTAGACGTAAATATAGCTTCTTTTTTTCTTTTGGATGTCCTCTGCATTCCATTGTAGATTTTTGGTCTTAGAATGTTGACCAGTAGTTTTTACTTTTCTTTTCTTTGCTCCTGGCTCCGCAGGCAGAGACAGATTAACCACCAGCTCGCTTGTGTGGGCTCCTTCGAGGCGAAGTTCCCGGCCCACTATCTGCGCGGTGGGATTCCACAGGCAGAATGCCACATCTATTAGAATCGTTACTGAACTCCAACATAGATGAGTTTGCGTGTTAATGTTTTATGCGTCAGGAAGCCCATTGACTCTGACTGCAGCCTGGCTTTCTTTCTGTGTGTGCTCTCATAGCCTTTATCACCCAAGATCTTCTGCAAGGCAGCAGGTGTTAATTTTCGGAGTGCTCTCTCCTAGATGAACTGCTATCCCTAGCTAACGAGCTATTTAGAGCGCTCTATAATCATCATTGCTATCATTTCCATGAATTTCTAAGACGTTTTTAGTAAATATTCTAACCACTGGAATACTTCACCTCATTTATATATATATACAAGAATAGGATTACATGTTTACTTGATCACTCAAAGGTCAAGACAAGCTTTTAAAATGTGCCAGACATCGCTGTTACGTATGTATCGCGAATTTATAATGTAAAGTTTTAGTTCTTTTTAGATTAACACACTTTGTCTTTGTACTAAAAGATATTTGGTGCATAGTCATTGTGTATAGTTTTAAAAACAGATTTTTTTTTGGAAACAAAAACGTTAATCTATTTCAGAACTGACATTATAGAATCATGTCCACTTTATGGATATTGGTATATTTTTATAAAAGTCGAGATTTAGTTTGACGAAATTCGTCGATTTCCTTCATTGAGTATTAAACTTGTTCGACAAAATTCAACGTCGACTACCTTTATATTATTTGCCTTTCGCCTGTATTGTTTAGATATTTATGTGTTACCTCCGTTTAATGTACTTGGAAAAGACTAAACGCAAAGGCGCCTAACAATATTAATAGAAATATAGATACTACGCTTTAGTTTTTACTATCCTGTTTACTATTCGGTAGGGATATTATACCGGAGCCTAATATTGCCGAATAGTGAAAAAATGCCGAATATTCGGCAGAAGCCTGAGCCGGAGCGACTATCCGGTGCATCCGTAATACATACATAAATACCCTTAGACCTAACATCACCAAAACTAAATTATTTCAATAATTAATAATTTTGAATTAAACACACCTCCAAAAGCCACATGATAAAGGCGAGGGCCTTTCCCAGTGACGCTGGGAAAATATTTTAACTTCACTAAATATCTTGATTTATTTTATGTTATAAAAAATAGACGTTACATTAAAAAGAAGAATCCAGTCAACAAAGTTCATGATTAGGTCCGGGCAGAGTTTGATGCGCGCATTGATTTTTTGTTTTTAATTTTACTAGTCCATCTACTTAAATAAATGAAGCGAAATTGTTGCGGAGAGATACGTATTTGAAAGGATTCTGTCTGTTCTTAGGTTGTCATTTTAAGGGATATCTTCTATTTTTAATTGTTATTACTTTAAACGATCAAAATTAAAAAGATTTTTCGCATTCAAAAAAGAAAAAAAAAAGTAGCCGTAGCATCAGCACTTTAAATGGTCTAAAATATTTATTTTTCACATTTTCAATATCTTTTCTAATTTACGAGATCTAAACGGGACGGATGAACAGACGGACAAATATTCCACTTAAAACTAATAGCGTCTTTTTTTCTTCTGAGGGACGCTAAAAATAAAAAATAAAACTCTTGATGTCTTTTTTTTTCGATTCTAGTTTTATTTTATAATTTACACTACTATCAAGAAAAAATACTTACGGATAATGTTCTCCATAATATTAAAGCCAACTTAAAATTCTCTGCTAGAACTGCACATATAAAAAGATTGCATTCTTCAGAATCATCTCTTGTGTTTGAGCTTTGATCAGTTTGATTAACAGATTTTTCGCTTGTCTGCTTTTGTTTTTCCTGTTCTTCTGTATCAGATTTTATTAATAAAACGGAGATCACACATTCTTAATATAATATTCGACATAATATTTATAGCCCTTAGTATGATTAGTAAATTTAATATATACATAAGTAATTCATATTTTATTTACTTAATTTATATGAAGGCATTTTGTTTTACATTCAAGGTATATTTTTTGCATGAAAATGTTCAATATATTGTTATGACTTTGCCATGCGCACCGCCATCCAAGATAGTGCAGAAAGAAGGTGCGCACTATCTGTGACTAAACAAGTCGGATGTTGACATTAGGAGACTACCGATTTTTGCCAAAGGAAAGAGCCAATATGGAGATGCTGTGCTCAAGGCAGATGCCCCTCTGTGTTTGTCATGTCTCCATGTAAATAAACGTCTATGTCCTCGTTGAGTTGCCTCACTTAAGTTATTACAATATGTAAAAAAAAACAACAACAAACCTTTCTTTTTAAATGAATATTTAACTTTTAGATGTTCTATGTCTTTCTTTGCATCCTATAAGATGTAGAATATAACATATTTTATGTTATCATGCCGATTTAAAAAATATTTGACAAGTATTTGAAGTGTAGATTTTCAATGTTTTAAAACTAGAACATCATAACAAAGCAGCAGTTTTTGTATTTCTTATGTATGCTATTTCATCCGTGTCTAGTAAAAAGTATATAAAGATTGTTGCTTATGAACAATGTTATACACTTTATTTTACTTAGGTAGTGACCAACCATAGTAGACGTATTTTGTCCGTCATGTTAATATTGAAAAAAAAATACAACTAAAAGCTATAGTAAATTTATTTAATCTTTAATTTTTTTCCTTCCGAAATATTGCAATAGATTTAAGTATCTATAATATATTGTTTCAGATGTTTATATATATATATATATATATATATATATATATATATAAATTAAATTAATCTTTGAAATACTATTGTATAAAAATTAGATGTACCATAGTATCGTGAAAATATTTTTTTACCATATTTTGGTGTTAGGAATTTTTTTTCCTAAAGAAAAGGAAAATAATATTAACGATCATTAGATTTTAAAACGTTTAGCTAGAAAAGTAAATGTTAATTGCGGCAGAAGTACGATTTTAGATAAGTAAGAGTTATAATGTTTTTTATAAAAATCCGAAACAACCGATATTCATAAATAAGCAAAAGAATACTTGTTTTATTTATTAGAAGAGAGATTTTAAACAATTGTTTGTGATAGTAGATTTTTCATATAAATTTCGGAACAATTTTGGCAATAATTTGTAAGAAAATTTAAGTAATATAGGTTTATTTCTTTATCAAAATTAAATCCGGAACATTCTTTACATATAAAGAAAAACTCTGTTATGGTTCAGCAAGAAAATTCAATGTAAAATAAGTCTAAATACTATTTTCCAATAATCGTTTCTAATAAATTACATTCTTTTTTTTAAAATCCTGAACAATTTGACATACATTTGTTTTAAGTGGAAAATACGGAACAGTTGGATATCGATAATTAAACTATTTTATTGTCCAATAATATAAGGGTAATATAAGTCAATGTTACTATTTCAAATAATCCTTTGACATATTTTTTTTTATAAAACAATATCCAGAACAATTTCATTCTTCTTCCTATTTATTTAAACATCTGGAACATTCTATTTTAGATACTTAAATCTATTGCAATGTTTTGGAAGGAGCATTAAATATTAAAGCAGATTTTCAATAGCGTTTAGTGTTGTTTTTTATATAAACGTGACGGACAGACCAACCAACAGACAAAGCGCTTAAAAATAAGAGACTATTACCCTAATGGAGGCACTATACAAAAAATAAATAAAATCTATATATTTTTTTTAGGTAATTGGTATGGATTCGTGTCTTGGCCGGTCTTTACGCTACTACACGAATGTCACTGCATAAAAAGTCTATTTTAAAAAATTTGCGTGATATTTACATACAAAGTGCATTGTTTGCCTTTAAAAACAAACATAAATGTTTTCTTTAAATTTTAGCAGCTAGTTGACCAGGAAAAACACTTTTAACTAATATTTATAATTGTTTTAAACATTTCTTGTACATTTTATAACAAAACAAAAACCTAAATTGAAACCTGTTTTGAAGAGACACTCCCGTCCACATGTATTTTTAAATAAAGTCTAGAATTAAAATGTTCGTTTCTAATATCGTAAGGATATAGATACTTGAGCTCGACATTTATAAACATTGCTAAAAATAAAGTAGCATCATTAGATATATGTCACCACCTCAAAGTTGGTGCCATAGTGTAGAAACCCTATTTCTATATTGTGAATGTTATTCACAACTCATGTTGCAGTAAGAACACTTTTGACGTTAAGTGAACCAGGGTTAAGAGCAGTCAGTCAAGATAGGGAGTTGGTAGCAAGCACTTGATAGAGTCACTTAATATAGTCAGTTGAGTTAGTTGTTCAAAGAAGTTGGTTATAGATGAGTTACTAAGTTATTATTTATTCGCCATATTTCTAAAGAGGATTAATACTGGTCATTACTGGATTGAAATGTGTATCATATTCACTATGTGGTGTTATTACTTATATTAAACTTATTTGTGTCTGCAACATCAAGTGTCATTTCCTTATTCTGTGAATTATAACATAAACCCAATGTCACCACCACGCCTACATAGATAAACCGACAATAATAGCACAGCATCAAAACATAACCACAGTGACATTTATGATGTCGAAAATACACAACAGTGACAATATAGTTCTAAGTCTCTAAATATATCGAATGCGAATATATCTAATATCAATAGACCTAATAGGCATTAATTTTATTTTCAAAATCTAAATTTTGAAAAATCTCTTAATAATATATGTAGATTATAGATCTATAAAAATTTACTTTTTAATAAAAATGGCTACTTCTATCAATTGTATGTTTATTAACTTCGTTTGCTGTAGGCCTATATGTAGGCCTACGTTTTGTATTAATTATAGGTGACTGTTCTTATGCAAATATGAAATAAACTGTGCATTCTCTATGGATTTCGTCTTTTTAAATGTATATTTAAATGTAAGTTTACCTTTATAAGTAGCACATAAAATAATACCCAGATCTAGTAGAAAATACCTAATATGAACTTTACTAAGCAAACGAACGAACTTCAAAAGAGAAGCATATACTTAGAATGAATTTGACGCAAAGGGTGATCAAAAATAAAATCATTTGTACTAATCTCTGACTCTAATAAACTTTATATACTATAACAGCTTGTCTGAAAATGGAAAATGTTTTTATTGATCAGTTTATATTAATACAAAAAAAAACAACCTTTTTTCTAAGCAACAGGGATAAATTGAGTGCGTTTGATGCGCAAACTCCATCATTTTTTTTGTAGGTATTGCCAATAACATGCACAAAGTAGCTGTTTTCTATACGGCTTTGTAAAAAAAGTCGTTCCTTTAGTATAGTTTCATGATTATACTTACGTCAATGATATCCTTTTCATTTAAATACTCTTTTATTTGAACTCCTTGTTGTATAAGATATTTAATAAACTCAAAGCGCTCAAGTTGTATGGAAAGCAACACAAACTGTTTTTCTGATTTCTTATTGTCATCACTAGCCTAAAATGAGTTGACACAAAAAACGAAATAATGGTTAAACAAAGTTAAAGAAGCAGCATAGAAATTGTAATTTTTTAAGACCATCAACCTTCATGGAGCTGATAAGTAAATACTTTGATTTTATTAACTTAATAACTAATTATGAATAGAAAAGAAAAACCTGAAATTAATTTAGAAAAAAGAAATAAGCTTATATAAAGTGCAATTGTATCAATTAGTTACAAAAAAAAAACAACTAAAAAAATAGGAAAACTACAAAAAATCGAAAATGTGGCTTATGCGTCCTCTATCCGACGCTATTACCTCTCTGCTAGTAAGCTACTTATGCCTAGAGAAGATTGCTGTCACAATCACTAATAGTGCTACTGTAACGTGTCACCAATGGTGCCAGATGTCACGATCAGACTTGAACTATATTGCACTATCAATGATTGTGTTGCCGAGGATCTTGAAATAATCTTTCAATAAGATGATCGTATATAAGTAGACAGCTTTATGTTGATCATACAATCATTCGGAATGTTGCCAATTGATAAGAGGATCATCTAGGTCTAGGAGTTACTACTTGACAAATATGATCTAAGTACGTTCTATATTCAATAAAGAAACTTCTCTTCGTTCAAAACAATTACTTTAATTAATAACTTGAAAACACAATTCGCAAATAGTTACAATGGTTAAATGTACTTGAATAACTGATGTACACAATAATATATCTGGGTCTCAATACAAAAAATATATATATTCTCAATTTTACGTTACATACAAGTTAGATGTTAACACTACAAGTTCCAAACACAAGACTCGATTTTATCGCTACACGTTCCAAAACAAGACTAACTAAAATATAAAGAAAATCTAAGCTTTGGGCGATTTGCCATGTGACTCATATCTCTTTGCGGCTTGGTTGAGATCTGACCAATAAATGCAGCCCAATGTACAACAATTAACTTTCTAAGCCAATGAAGTTCATTTTGAAAATAAAAGTAATTACAAGTCTGGTTTTTCCCGAGCTAGTTGACCTTGCAGGTAGACCTTGGCTAAACATCGATACAGTGTACGTGACAATTGCATTGTTATATTTTTTTTTTAAATTTAGATCGGCAAACATTAAAGAGGAATAACTTTGCTTATACCACCACTTCAGCCAAGTAAACTTTCTTTTTCATGTTCAAGATGTAAAACAAAATATTAATTAGCAAAATTAACTTTGAGCCATTTTAGACTGATCTGAGATTGGATGCCGGTGAAAAAACGTGTACAAACTTTTACCAGACAGACAGACTTTTTTTTTCGGCACCTATTTCCCCACCTACGAAATAAATTATGATCACCTTAAAATATAGTTTCAACCGATTTGGCTCTAAATCAATATCAAATACTAAAGTCAAATTAACATTTTTTTTTGTTTTTTGCTTTAAAAATAGAACAGTTAAATAAGAGTTTTATCTGTGTGGCGAGTGAGCTAGTAATTCTTTCATCAGCAATATTTATCAACTTTTAAATTACTAGAAAAAAAATATTAGAACCGTTTTTTGAGATCCCATTTAAGTTCCGCCTAAACGAATTCCATGTAGTTCTGACTTAAATGGAAATTGTAAAAATGCGTTGACTTCTCTCCTTTATGACATAAAAAAGACAATCTTGGTTTCGTTTATTCTTACATCAAGCTCTACACATTTTTTTTCTTGTAGAATATTAAGTACCAAGTTACTGAGCCTCTCTAGGTTGAATAATGTCTTAAGTCAGTAGTGCATTAGGACGCCTCAAGGAATGAATGGGCAGAATAAATCGCTCTGCCTGTCTATGAAAATCAGTGTCTACCAAGCAAATCAATATTAATCTGAGACATAAGTACTTTACAGAAAGCAATTATGGCTTCTTGAACGCGTTCACCAAAGATGTTTCACTCCATCAAGGACATACAGTGGCAGGGCCGCAGTACAAATGACTATGTTCTAGCGAATGCTGGTAAGGAAATTATAGAGGGACTTTTATGGTCCGACAGTTACGCTGGTGATAGCACTATCCCGTATATGGGGACGATCGTTTGCAAAGAGTTTTTTTTAGTGTAAGTTGAAGGGTGGTATACGTAACTGAGATGTCCCACACAAAAGCTTTATAGACAAGCTTAGGCACCAACCTGCTTTAACTGACATTGAATAAGGAATCTGACAGCAGGCGGCTTTAAAACGAAATAACAAAATAATATTAACATTGTTAAAATTATTTTCTTATATTGAAGTACTGCAAGGCTGCATCTAAATTGGAGGAAATATGAACAACATTAAAATACCTGAGACGACGATTTTTTGAACTTCCACAGTCCACCATGTTGAACTGCAAGGTCTAAATGATTCAGCCGAATGCACAGTAAACGAAAATCCGTAGATGCTATAATACCTTTACCTAAATGGCGCAAAGAAATAAAATATCTTCATGAACTACTTTGTTTTCATTATTTTCATAGATTTGCAAATAGCTGAATGGTGATTTAGGTACCATTTTAGGTCTATCTTAAATTTGTTTCCCCTAATTATATTCACTAATAACAATCTGTTAATCTATTTTTTTTAATCAATAATCGTATCTATCTATTTATCTTTCTAACTATCTTTCTATTTATCTATTTACAAAGCCCTCTCTCTCTCTCTCTCTACCTCTTATCGCTTTTTGTTGTGTCTTTCTGAGTATTTTTAATTAAATTTTGTTTTTGTATTTAAGATTATGGTTTAGTGTATAATTGCTACTTTACTTTTGAGTCTTCTGTCCTGAAGGCTTTCTAAATTTAGTGACTTTACTCAAGGTGTTACTCTAGTCAAATGTGAATATTCGTTTGTTATGAATCTCACTTCTCTATTTTGTGTCTGTTACAGTTTCTTAATGTTTTCTAGAGTTGAAGGGTCCCAAAAAGAGAATGCATATTCCATTATTGGCGTAACCAACTTAAATTAACATTTTAGTTTAATGTTCTTATTTGGTTTATAAAAAAATATTTTAATCATCCCTAATGTTTATATGAGAAAAGTTCGAAAGTATCTTGTTCTAAGACTAATTATAAGAGAACTTTACTTTGCACAGATAGTTTTTTTTACTTTGACACATAAAATACTAAATATAGTCTATTGATTTCATTATTTAATAAATGTAACCTTCAAATTTGTCTTTTAAAAGCATTTTTACAAAAAAATTATTCCTTAAATCTGCGAATTTAGAAGTCCTGACGTACTTTAAAATCACATTCATCTATCTCAAAGATTTATATATTATACTACACTGGAAACTGGAATTAAATTATTATTCGCTATTGATCGATTCAATTGTTGAACCCTGCCTTGCACCAGTGCTTGAGGTGCGCACTATCGCACTTGTGAAGGTAAACAGGAAGACACTAGGAGATGGAGTATAACAGTGCATTAGGGATTGTGAAGAGTCTGAATGTTTGGAAACTAAGAAGCCAGCTTTTGTGCTGCCTGAAGGTTGTAGAAGGGACCTGGGGTGAAGCGGGAAATTCTGTCGTTGGTCCACATTCAGGTTGCTGTCTAAAGGACTGGTAAATTAGTAGCAAGACTCTGAGGAAGTTGAAGAATGTTATGTGTTTGTCCTAGTGAATAAACACCTGTCTTTATTTCCTGTTAAACTGTGTTGAGTTGTCTGCCTTTACGTTGAGTGCCTACCCTAGAGTTACAACAATATATATATATATATATATATATGTACGTAAACGCTTTTTGAAACTCAAGGAATAATCATCCCAGTAAATCATTTTATTCTCAGAAAAGTAATGATCTCTAGTTTTTAAAGTTTAGGAATAATGCAAAATCATTTCTCGGATATTCACGTAAATATATGAAACAAAGCCATTTCTTGTTTGTTTCCATTAAGATAATGCTTCAAAAATCCTGGATTGAAAAAAATTCATGTTGATTTTAATCATCTTATGTACAATTAAATAGATTGATTACCGAGATCTTTCTAGATTTTGTAATTGCACAATTATAATTAGGAGACGATAGTATTTTTATTTTTGACGTTCAATTACAAGATCTAGATCTTAAAAATTAAAGTATACGTTACATAGGATAGAGTTTAAAAAAAAACAACTTTACTTCTTTTAACAACTTTATAAAACAACGCCTTGATCCAACTTTTTAAAAAAATGTTCACGGCTTTTTGTAGTGTTAATAAATCTCAATGTCGAGTGTAGAGTAGCGTAACTCTAGATCAAACTCTAGATCGAATTTAAATATCAAAGATGATATATTTACTTTATACTTTAATACATAAACATACAAAATAAATTCCATTCATTTCTTATTTTTATCAAATGAAACTTGAAAGTTAGTTTTTTTAAAGCATTTCTACATACATTCTATCGATATTGCTTCCGTGTTGACATACATTTTAATAGTCCCATTCATAAGTCGGGCACACCGCTATGTAAAGACACTATGATTGGACAGGATAATTGGGGATAATAATAATAAGGCTTGTCTTCGAGTACTAAGATTAGTGAGGAATGCAGTATTTCGTCGTGGCTGCGTACTCTCAGTTGTGACCTACATATTTTGCCACATCCAGGGCAAGCATAACCATTGTCCAAAGGTGGTCGATTTAGATTTTCTTTTCGCCGTCTGCGTTAGTCCTCGGCAGCAGATTTTCTTTTTGTCCTAAATGTGTATCCGCGACCATCGTGAGTGACCTCCAGCTGTCTCGTTCCGACGTCGCATGCAACCAGGTGCTCTTTTCTATGTCAACCAAGGAAAGTTGACGCTTAAGATGGTCTATGAAACGTTTCCTTGGGGCGTCTCTGTTACTTTGACCACGTCACCAAAAAAGACTGCCTTTGGCATCCGTTCGTCTCCCATACGGGATACGTGCCTTCCACAGCGTAGCTGTCGAACCATAAGAAGTCCCTCTATACTGTCCATACCGGCGTTTGCAAGGACATCACTGTTTGTAATGCGGTCCTAACAATGTCCATGATGGAACACAAGCATCTTTGTTGAAAAAAATCAAGACGTCTTAGTTGTTTTTTGTATAGTGTCCATATCTCAGAGCCGTATAGAAGAGTTGAGAGAACCACCGCCTAGTAGACATTGATTTTTTTAGGCAGGCGGAGCGATTTGTTCCGCTAAACTCTCACCTGAAGGCGTTCAAAAGTGCTACTGGCCCTGGCCAGACGGTTATAAACTTCCCTTGAAAGTGAGTCGTCATTTGACACTATACTACCTAGATATGTGAAGTGGTCTACCATGTTAATGGTCTTTCCGTTTACTGTGATCCTTGGGGCTGAGTTTGTATCATTGGGTGACTTCTGGAACATGAATTCTTTTTTCCCGAGGCAGCAGCGTATGCAAATTCGTTTACCGCGTTCTGGAGGTAATATTCATTGTGAACTAGAAGGGCGAAAAAATCCTCATAGAGAAGCTCCGTTGTGACCATTTTCTTAGTTTGATTAGCTATTTTGATAGCTCTATTCATACTATTTTTACAATCACGCAGTCGCTTTCTTATAAAATAATTATTTTTTTTAATTGTTTGTAAAACCTTCTCAGTGACTATGTCAAAATTGATTCTCAAATTAAGTCCCGCTGGCCGTAGAAATAACAATTATAATGGTGAAATGAGCCGTCCCCCCCCCAAAAAAAAAAAAACAGCATTAAAGTGTCTTATGTAAAGGTTTGATAATTAGATCATCACAAAATAAAGACATTAATAATTGTGTCAAATTGTTTATGCAACTTAGCTTAGTCTACATTATATTCATGTACTGACTGACAGATCAGACTTTATATCATAAATAACTACATAATATTTTAAACACTAATTCTGCAATAAATTACATAGTGTACACATTTTTGATAACAAACAAATGAATATAATAATGCAATTTTTATATATAAAAAAATAGATAGATTATGACGATGTCTTTGTTTTCAAATGGTATTGCGGTGTTGAATAAAAACAAACCCCAAATGCAGGTAACACTTCAAGGCTTCGATGACTGCCCCGTGATGGGTAGCATTCAGAACTGTATTCAGGCAAGGATTCGAGAAAAATATCCAAAAGAAGACCTTGTTCGTTGTGCGTCTAACAGACCTGAATTTGTGAGCATTGACCTACATGATGTTCCAGATATACGTCATGCTGTTGGTGTCATCAACAAGATAATCTATTTCTTCCGTAACAGTCTCAAGCGATGGTGTTTAATTTACATCTTATTGAGTGAGTCACGACGGCCAGAGAAATACGAATTCATTCACTCTTTAAGTCACAACTTTGAGAAGATGTTTAAATGGTTGGCATATTTTAAAATAACGCTGTCTGTGTGTTTTTTTTTTAATTTATCTTTTTATTGACCTCAATTATTTATCCGTTCTTTAACCAGGTTCCGTGATGTTGCAGTCTGTCCATCTTAGCATTAGGAGCCGCTCAACAGCTGTCACATTAATGACATATTCAAAAACCAACTTGACCATGCTGAGGAACATTTCAGAAATGGCTTCATAAAAACGATTCCGCACTGATAAACTTACCAACGTCTACAGAAAATAGTTTGTTCACATGTTGTTGTTTTTTATTTCATAAAACAATTGTTTACAGTGAATAATATCGCATAATAATGGGGATGGAACGAGAGGGCATCAGTTCTTTTCTTTAATTTTCTCTGTAATAAAAAGTTAAAGCTACAAATTTAGCCATATGAGGCAACTTGCACCCCCCGATGCAAACATTTTTCGGGCGCCCATGAGACTTCTTGTAGCAGGCTTGTTTTGATTAGCGTAAGACATCAACGCTCAAAAATATCTAATTTTCAAAAATCTTTTGAATAATGTTTTGCCTGAAAAATATTCTATAAAAATGTATAGGCCCTTACTAAACTGAAAATACAACCAATGTGTTCCTTGAAAAGATAAGATACCATACAAATTTAGATCAAGGCTTTGAGGATTGCCGCCGAAAAATAATATTGAAAATATCTCATTTATAAAAATTATATAATAATTCAACAAAATTTATTTCACAAATTATAATTATAGGACCCCCCGACTCAAAGGGTTTAGATTGGAAGGGTAGTAGATGTAAAGACCTCCCCCCCCCAATCGGCCAACATACAATTGGAACGACATAATCTAAAGATCTGTTGAAATATCAATAACAAGTTTTTATCATATAAATATTTAAAATGATTCTGTTAAGCTGTAATTTCAACAAATAAAATGGACCGTGTCCCACTCAAAAGATTATAGTAAAGTGAGGGGTTTGATGCCATCGCCACCCTCTATTCACTTACTACAGGGGGGGGGCGAAATATTCTAGCACTAGTTTTAAGTATGTATAATTATTTTATATCATAGTAATAAATTCATATACAAATTGTGTAATTTTTTTCACTAAAATTCGTCCGCCCGAAGGTGAGTGTGGGTCGGCCGACCGGGGGTGGGGGCGTCCCATCATACCCCCCCCCCTTTTCCGCTAGTACTATAGTGTGTATGTGTGTGTTGCCATGTTATTCATTTAACAGATATATTAACTTTAAATATATGTTTTGTTTTAAATGTTGTTAACAAATATTAATGAAATAGATTCTTTTAATTTAGCATTCATTGGAACGAGAAAATATATAATGTACAACATATTTAAAGTATTAAGTATTTTTAAATATTATTTAAATAATTTATTATTTATTTAATATTTTAATTTTTTAAAATATATCTTTTAATTATTAAATATTTTAATTGTTAACTTTTGAAGTAGAATTTTGTCTTTTACAAGATCTTACCCAAAAACGATTGTAATATCTTCTGTGCAATGGACGATTCTGTCCATGTTTCGTTGATGTTTATTGTGACGTAATTCTTTGAATGAATTTTCCCGGTCTTGCCTTTGCTTTTCGGTACATCTCTAGATAGGGTAAATAGAAACAAAATCTATTCTTATATGGAGTACATTTTAAATTAGATGTTTATTATTTAAATTTAAAGTTGATAGTAAGAATCTTAATTAAAAACACAATTTACTTATCCTTTGAGGGTTCATCAAATCTAGTTAAATTTTCTGATTCCTGTAATTAAAGAATTGTTAGTTTTTAAATAGTTTTATCATATCATCTATTTTTTTTTAACTTTTTAATTTATATTTCATTTGTAGATTAATTACTTAGCTCGCTAATTACTAAATGTATAAGCATTTGTTCTGTGTTTTGAAATAAATTATTAAAATATTTTCTCTTTACGGAAACAAATATTTTTAAGTCATTTTATCTAAGAATAAAAAAGCGATTAAATTTATTTTTTTTTATAAAGGAAGTGATCTGATTTTTTTTTTCTACATATTCAATATTCGGCGACATGATTGGGACAAAAGTCGAAGTACTGTCTAGATGTATATCAGTGAGATGGTTGCGTTACATGATGTTCGTCCATTCATCGCTATTTGTTTACTTAAATAAGTAATTTTACTTGTAAACATTGTGCGATTGTGATCATTTTTAATGCTTTTTTTTTTTTTTTTTAGAGATTTTGGAAAGTTTTGCTGGCTACACAGCGTATAAATTAATTATTAGCATCACTTAATTTGTTTCCAGCATTGATATCTTACTTGGAAACTAAATCTATGTTAGTTGTAGGTGTATAGAAGCACTTGAGACAAAGGCTGCAAATGGATTTACAATAAAACGTTTTTCATGTATAATTTAAGATCCTTCACACTTTTTTCTTTTGCGAAAGACAAACATTCACAGTAGTCCAAAGATTGTTCTTATCTTATATAATACAGACGTTACTTCAAAAAAAAAAAAAGGATGATTGTGTCCTACGCGTCATGCATTCAGTCATTCATATTAAACAATGACTTAAATTCTGCAAAATCCCTGGTTTCCCTGTTGATAATTATCTCTAACCGTTCTGTGATTTTATAGTGTTGTTTCTACAATCGTTTAAAAAAAACGTATAGAGAAACAATTGTCGAACTTAATTTATATTTTAGATTAGGTTGGGGAGGGTAAACTTAATACCCCCTTTGCTTCGCTAAAACAAGTGATGGTTTAATATTAAAATCTCACCTAAAATAAACAAAATCAAAGCAAAAAATCAGTCACTCAATTTCATTTCTGGGAGGGGGCGGGGGTAACTCCAACCCCATTCCCCTCCCTCCTAGCTACAATTGGCATAGATATATATATATATATATATATATATATATATATATATATATATATATATATATATATCACAAAAACAATACTTGGTGTGCCACGAATTATTGGAAATATTACCTCGTAGAGAACCACTTGAACTAATCTCTCTAAAAGAAATAAGCAATGCATTCCCTTCAATACTTAAAATGTGCGAAGTGTTATGTTAAGGAAAACATTTGGAAAGAACTGATTTAATTTAAAGAAGCTTTTGTTTAACTAGTATTAATTGATAAAAACTTAGTCAACAATTACCTTTAAAATGATTGTATTATTGTTCTTATACACTTCCTGTTCTTTTCCATCCATTTTAGTTCCATCGTAAACAATAAGACATTCTAGATACAAAGTTTTTTGGTAATTTATTTTGATAAATAAACTTGCTTTTAGTTAAAATGTATATGTTATTTGTTTAAAAGAAAACGCATAATAATCATAACTGTGTAATACAAAATGTCATCCTTGATAGTTAAAATAGTTTCGTGCATTTGATTTTTAGAGCTTCTTGTAAGGGAAAAAACCGCTATTACGTTTGTGCAAAATGTCCGGCTGTCCCAATCATCTCTCAAAAACTAGAAGAGATATAAAACATCTTATTTCACCATGTGTTTTTGCTTGCAAATTTTAGGTGCAACGGCCACTTTTTGTTTCTAAAAGTAAACCGCTTAGTTTATAAAGTAGTTTTTGCAAGCGATTTTTTCTTCAAAGAACACCTATTCTGAAACATCAATTCTGAAATAACCCATACATGTAACAATGAAAGATTCTTTTTTTCTGTATTTTAACATCATTTAGAATCACTTAGTCAAATGTATTTATAAAATGTTCAAAAAATGTGTACAACAAATATAAATATTAGTTAACTCTGTTTTTTCTAGTACGCTCACTACTAAATACAAATCATTTATGTTTATTTACACGGGCTAAGATTGCACAATGCTTGTAAATGTCCCGCACCTTTTTTTAAAATCATTTTTTTATACTACGACATTGGTTGTCATCCCCAAAATGGTTTTACTAGGTGCGGCAGCACCCCTCGCACCCACGCCTAGTGACGCTACTGCTCCCAGATACGTGTTTCTCCCAAACAATTTTGATTAATATATTGGAGTTCAAGGGCTAGAAAAAAATTAGCCTGCACCATTAACCGGTTTTCTATTCGAACAGCTGCGATGGGCAGGTCACGTCTACAGAATGGAAGACCACCGCATCCCTAAACGACTCTTGTATGGCCAACTAAGCGAAGGAAAGCGCTTGCAAGGTGGTCAAAGAAAGCGCTTCAGGGACACCCTCAAAGCTTCTCTGAAGGCGTTCAGCATAGACCCAGGCACCTGGGAGACAGAGGCACATGGCAGAGAATCATGGCGTCGCGCAGTGAAAACTGGCGCACAGGTTGCTGAGGAAAAAAGAACAACGCTGGCAGAAGAAAAACGCCAAAAAAAGAAAAGTAAGACAAACGACACTAGCTCCAGCTGGAATAACCTGCCAAGTGTGCGGCCGAACATTCCAGGCTCACATAGGTCTCACCAGCCACATGAGGAGGCATAAAACCCCAGTGCAAAGCCCTCAGCCCCCTGGATGACAAAGTGGTCATCATCGAACCACGATAGACGAACTATATATTCGAACAGTGGATTCACTATTACCCACTAGTAGGCCTACTAATCCTGATCTCTATTTAGACTATGTACATCTAGATTCTGGATTTCTAGACTAGTTCTAGATGTATTCCGAATATCTAGGTCTAGATATAGAATCTAGAGTAGTTCTAAAGGAAGTGACATCAGTCAAACAAGTTAAGCTCAGTCGCCAACATTTTTTATCTATAAATTTGTGTATTTCCGTAAGAATTAGACTTAGTACAAAACTGATTGTATCTATGAACTCCTCATTCATTAGCCTTAATAAGTAAATATTGTAATAACTTAAGTGAGGCAACTCAACGAGGTACATCGATATTTATTGACAAGACATCACAGGTACACAAACAACATCTATCTTAGGCACAATCTCTCCATATTGGCTCTCTACTTGGGCGGAAATCGTTAGTCTTAATAATGTCAACATCCTGTTCTAGTTTGGTTACTAGAGGTGCGCATCTCTGCAATAGCCTGGATGGTGGTGCGCATGGCAAAGTCATAACAATATGTTTTATTGTATTAATACTCATCGTTAAAATTAGAAATATGTTTAAGTGGGTTATGTCGTTGATTTAGAAGAGATTAATGTTTCTAACATTTTTCTAGTGCAACCTTATAAGAATCAAACATCACAAGAAAAATCTCGAATACATGAGGAATATGGTGTTTTAAAAGTGTTATAATCTTTAAATTTCTTTGTAAAGTATGGTGTTTTAAATGTATTTTAATCTTTAAAATTTATTACTTATATAATTTTCTTTTAACGCCATATTAAGACAAACAGAATTTAGTCATTTTCATATGCTTCATATCGAATGTACCGCTTCTTATCGTTCATCTCTGCTTAGAAACTGACGATACACATAAGTGTAAAGTGCTAAGCCGAGTAACGCTTTACTGACATATTACCGTACCAGTACTTATTTAATTAAATGTCTTGAAAAGGTCTAAGCTGTTTTTGGGATATAAGGCCCTTTAGATATTATATATATCAGATATTATTTATTTGGGGGAGAGCCAAATAAGCTTTGGTAGCCAATAGATAATCCTGCCCATCCCAAGCTAGTTTACGTGGTTGATCTAAAAAACAAAACATGCGTGGCTCTACGTATCTAACACGTTCAGTGTATGTAACAGTCTAAAAGTCAGTGCTATATATCTTTCGATCGGGACAGGGGGGGGGAAGAAACTTAAAAGCTATGGTAGCTTGTAAACCACATACTTTACCCAAAAACAAATTTTAGAGCACGCTTAGTATTTGTCACACACAAAAACAAACAACATATCTATATATAATACGTATCTAGCACGCTTAGTGTTTGTGACCTAATTAGCGGCTTATCCGTTGGTACTTTCCCCCTACAACTAAAACAATGTTGTTGTTTTTTTTTTTTGGGGGGGGGGTGTTGATGTCCTAGTTGACACCTGTGTTTTGCGCTATCACTGACCTTTTTTTTTTTGTTGTGTGTTAGTCTGATAAATGCGCTTGGATTGAGTCTTGAAATTTAAATATTTTTTTTGCACTGAAAATATGTGAATGTTGGAAAGTGAAATTGTGTAAGAAGCAAACGCGGGAAAGTGGGTGTAGAAGTACATGCGCTAAGTATTGGTTTATAACACATAATAAAAAAATAAATAGAATGGGGCATCTTTTTAGCTTTGACGTCATATGTCGAGCTGTTTACATCCAAGGAATCCCTGGGCTTTTGCTTCTTTTCATTGCCTCTTTTTTGGGCTCTGCCTCTTCATTGATCGCGACATTGCTTTTTCTTTACCCTTCTTTATCCCCTTTCTCTTTTAATCTTCAACTTTTAAACAAGATTTTATTTCTTTGAATTATCATTTACTATTTTATACTAGTGATAATATAAATGTGTGCATCTACATATATATCTATATACATTTATATATAATATCATTTCAAATACATATATTCCAGCACTTTTGTGGATTAGACTGCAGCGTTCCTATATAAAGAACAAGGTTAATGTCAAAACAACTTTTTTCCCTTTCCTTTAATTGGGAATTACTGGTTGCCTCCTTTGAAACCTGGAACATTTCTTTGATTAGATTTTCATTGTTTAGTAGGTGTCTTGTTGGTGATCTGTAAAAGGGCTGGATGTGGGTGACGAAATAGTGGGGGGTGTTGAGCTTTAAACCGAGATAGTACAAGGTTAAGGTGAAATTTTCAAGGTGCCTAACTACCCTACCGATACATCTTGTAAAAGTGTGTTGTGTTTGATACTGGTGAATGTGTTTCTGATGATAAATTTTCTAATGATTTTGTATAGTTTTTTTTTATGAAGCTAGGACGTGGCTACACACTGTTGGCCAGAAACAAAATTTTGGGCACTATTAGGATGTTTAATATAATGGCCCTTTCAAAAAATTGTTGTTGGCCTACCCATAAATTGAAAGGTTTTTATTATTTTCTTTATCTTATCTGATTTATCATCCCATTTTTTAAAATGTGAAGTACCGGAATTTTGGTCCACACGATGTCACAGATTTTAATCTCTTTTTTATCAGAAGACTAAAAGAGAAAACACAGAGGATATACCACCTACCTAACCCCATTATGGCTGATTTCTGAATATTAATTTTGGACCAGCTCGCTGAAGAGGGGAAGAGGGCAGTATCTTCTGCATATGCCTTGATTTAAACTACGGGATTTTGCCCTGGGATTTTAATACCTACGAATTCTTGGTCTAATCTGAGTTTTTTTAATAGGGGGTCCAGTCAGAAAGGAGCACCCTTCCCTGACCGATCTTTAAATGGAATCCGTTCATTAAGAGATCGATTTGTTGACTTATGGCATTCGTGTAGAACAAATTTATGTAATTGGTCAGGGACTTTGTTTGTCTTGTCTAGTGTAATAAAGAGGTAGTATTGGTCCACTCTGTCAAAGGCTTTTTCCTAGTCTATGGTCATGAGGGCTGCCTTCAAGTCTTTGTCTTTGCATTTGTAAATTACGTCTCATATAAAGTGGTTAAGTTCGTCAATATTTCTGGTCATATCCTATCAGAAGAAGGATTTAGAGTTTTTATCACCTTTTTATGTTTTTTTAGATGCAACTTGTTAGTGTTATTGGGCGATAGTTAGCTGGGTCAGACCCATCTCTTCCCTTTTTAGATATCAGTATAACTGTGGCTTTCATCCAGCTGTTTGGGAAAGTGCCCGTTTGAAATACATAGTTGTAGATTTTTTGAAAGGTTTGACAATAAAAGTTTAAGAAGATACTTGATGTATAGTGTATTTCATCTTCTGGCTCTGAGTCATGTGATTTGTCCAGCAAGTCTTTCAGTTTTTTATCCAGAAATTTCTTTTCGCTAACGTTCGCTCTAGCTATCCTGAAAAGCTTTGGATTTTCCTGGAAATGATTATTTTTAATTGCAGCCAGCCGTTTTTCCTATCGCCAATAGCACTTTTGCAAGCAGTATCAAACTATTACCGTTTTGGATTTTCGGAAGCTAAGAGGAAATATAAAGTAGCTTGCTAGCAAATATATCAGCAGGATTCTGTTCATTAAGGATATTTTCTGTGATATCCTTGGAGCATTTTTTGTTTTGGAATTGTTCCAAATCGGCTTTATTCAGCTAACACCGCTGAGATCGTCCTGGAGGTAGATACAGGCTGCAGCAAGTGATATTCTTGTGTAGGGTTATCATAGCTGATACAGCCAGTTTTTTTGTTTCTAGATCTACCCTCTCATTGCGGACGCTGTCTTTCACAAGTTTACAGACTTCACCTGATGCTCTCTCTGAATCCTCAACATTCCTGCTGCAAGTGCTGTAGCTCCGGAAACTGATACTATCTTTCAGATATGTTTCCTGTAAACAGACAACTATAGAAGTCTCCAAGTCCATCAGTTGCTTCATTTCCTCATAATTGGCCATGAGGCCTCTACATTTCCACTTCTAAATAACCTACTTGGAGCTATTAAGCCTTGAGAGGTGCCAAAGGTTTGTATTTATTTATTCCAGTTACTTTTGTATTTTTGACTTGAATTTATTTGAAGAAGAGGACACGTCCTTATGGGGTAAATCCTTCTCTCTGGAAAGGAATGATCCCTCCGGTTAGAGCGGATTCTATTTTTTCCTCCCTCACTTCAGGTATCTTTTTTTATTTGATTTATCACCTAAAGAAGTTGGTTAACCTCTAAGTCAGTAGAGGTAGGGATGTCTGGCTAGGTTCTTTGAGGAGAAACTGAGTAATGACTTTCTTGTCTCTTTGAATATGTATTCTTTGGAGATGTTTTCTTCTGAGTTGGAAGAGGAGGAGGGAGTGTTAAGGTCAATGTGTCCGTTTGTGTGGCTAAAAATTTTCCTATCTTAACCAGAGCATGGGCGTACGTCTTTGTCAAGCTGAATTGGCCCTTGGTATAGCCATAGGTTGATATGTCATTAAGCGGATATTGCCTATAGATAAAATCACCAATCCATAGTCAAAGAAAAGGGGAATGAAACTTTGTAAAGCTCAAGCAAGATAACGGGGCTCTTCCATCAGGTCTCGAGAGAGAAAGAGATCGGATCGTGAAATTTGTCCGGATATAGTTGGAAAATGGGTGGACCAAGAGCACTGGGGCGATAAGCCGCCAATGTGATGTAGTTTATCTGGCGTCTGAAATTTTATATTTTGTTTGCCTGTCCCTGTGGTCAGAGAAGGTTAAAGAGAGATGATCGGGGCTTAACCAGAGCGTAGGAAATTACATTTAGACATTGGCAAGCGCTAGTCGTTTAGGGAAAATGTGGCCCGAGGCGTTGAGTGGAGCGGGTCCAGCCGCTTGTGAAAGGGGGGGGGGTCAACATTGGAAAGCGTCACCTGGGGTGTGGGAGAAGAGGTCCCGTCCACCTTTGTCCACTTCGGTCCAGTAAATAGGAGGAGATGGCAACGGATGTTTGAGTGAGCTAAGACAGCTCGTCAAACGCCTCTTCCTTTTTTGTCTCTAATTTGCCTCAGACACAAATCTGGGGCAAGTAGTTTTTTTTGTTAAATGAGGGGGGGGAGTTTGTCCATGGACATTCTAATACGTTCGTCCCCTGTGCTCTACACCCGCCATCGTGTTTAATTAGGGAACGAGCCATTCGGATGTCCAGAATAAGCCCGCCAGAGCTATACAGGTAATATACTCAATCAGTTGCCGCACCGGACGTGTCCGATACGCAGCCGCCTGATTGACCTTCCAGCCACATCCCTCCCGCATATGTCAAAGGCCTATGCTGTTAGCTCAGCTTGACCAGCCAGTTGACTCTGGGCCTCTGGTTTAGGGGAACTTAGACCCAAAATACCGTGTTGTGGTGGTTTATCCTCGGATAGTCACCTACTTAAACACCAGGATCTCTTTATCCCCCCTTACCCGTCGCGGTTCACTGCAAACGGACTGGTCTAAGACATAGAAATGATTTTAAAAATAAAGAGACAGTGTGATGATCAATGAAGGCAGATCTAGGTAAAGAGGAGGCAGACACAATGATAGAAAAGAAGTAGGGCACTTTTGAGCTCCAAAAGTGCTAAGGAAAGAGGGGCGCAGTTTAACGTCATGTCTCGGGACTCACTGAATAAAAGATTTACACATACATATTATATTTTAAGAACTCCAATGTATGTTAATAAAGTGTGATTTAAAACTTACCGAGAGTTTTAAAGTCACTTATATATTTTACAAAGTCGTCCTGTAGAATAAAAAAAAAATATGTTTAAGATTAAAATGCAAGATTTGAATAGCAAAAGGTTACATTTTTTAGAAGAATTTACATTTTTAATTTATCTATTGCTTAGTTTTACCTTTTTTGTTGAAAACTTGATATTTTCATATCCTTTAATTTTACTTTGTATAATTGTTTCAGCAACGTTGTACAAAGTCTTGTTATTTCCCTTAGGCAAAACAAGACAACATTCTGGAAAACCAGAAAAAATAATAAACAATGTTACAAATGACAGTTTGTGTGGAAACACAAACTCAAAATCGGCCCCCAAAGTCTTCCATCCAGGCAGGTTATAATATTTTCAGAAAGAACATTTGAATAAAAATATATCAAAGACAAAGGAGAGATAAAAATGGAGAAAGAAGGTTCACAGATCTTGTGTAGTGCCCCAACGGTCCAGCAGTTCAAAGGATAGGTGAAAGTGAATGTAAAGTTAGATGTGAACCTGGCCTAACTAGTTCCCCTTTCAGACCTTGTGTTCTATAGGTGATGTAAAGTTCATCTATTTTTGTGGCTTACGGTTAACAAGGGTGTCATGTAGCCATCACAACGACCAACCGCCTTTACTTTTCCCCAGCTAATGTCCGGTACCCATTAGAGCTGAGTGGACGCCCAAAGATTCCAAAGTTAAAAATCCCATTCTTCATCAGGATTCGAGCCAGGGACTCCGGTTCGGAAGCCAAGCGCTTTACCGATCAGCCAACGCACCTCCCCTGGCATAACTGATGTCTTATAATTGATCTTATTGTTTTGAACAATGTTCAATCTCTTATTCGAATCCTCAAAAAAAAAAAAAAAAAATCGGCAATTAAAAAAAAAGTTCATGAAAATGAAGTTTACAAGATTACTATTCGTTTAAATGAGGTCTAACTTATAATGCATACTAATTAGCTTTTTCTTTTTAATTGATTAATTGATTTAATTAATTGATTTAAAAAATTAGATTTTTCGCTTTCAGAAAAAAAAAGTAGCCCTTGCATCAGAACTTTGAATGGTCTAAAATATTGTGATGTCGGATTTTCAATATCTTTTCTAGTTTACGAGATCTAAACGGGACGGAAAGACAGACGGACAGACATTTCCCACAAAACTAATAGCGTCTTTTCCCCTTTCGGAGGCCGCTTAAAAATTAAAAGACGTTTTAAAAATCAAAGCCTATATACGTTTTTTTATCAATTAGTTTAGATTTGTCGTGTAACTAAATTCAAAACTTTTTTTTTTACCAATCTTTTGTTTATTGCTATTTCATGCTTTTAGCTTTAGCTTCCTACAACTTGTTTGGACAAGATTGAGGAAAGAATGAGGGGATAGCGGAAGAGGTATCAGGGTGAAGATTACCGTAATCGCGTTTTAAGTGAATTTTATAAATATAATAAAAAAGAAACACAACTTTTAAGTCTTCAATTAAAACTCGAAAACTAAAGCCTTAAGCCAAAACTGTAACCACCTTGACAACTAATTAGGTATGAATATAGAATGCTTTATAGGTATGTATTGTTCCTTGAAACTAGAAGATACTAATTTAAATTATTCTATCCCATCTGTAAACTAACAGTTATTTTCTCTGTTCGGTGCCAGACAGAAATACAAAGTGAGTTGATATACGTTTTGTAATAAATGAAGCATTGAGAAGTAGTTTAAATAAAATGTTTTATCTCTGTAGAATCGAAGTTAACGACCAGTTGCACGATGAATAAACGATTGAGCCTAGTGTGCTTTGTTATTGGTGTTCCATCTGTCTCAAGCAAGTAATATTTTGTCATTATAATGGCTAAATGCCTTCTCGGACAATCTCGTGCACTACTCGGGGCTACAAATAAAGGCATTCAAGAAATGACCGAGAACCTAGATATAGAGGGACCCAAAATTGGCCTTCAAATAAACTTGGATAAGACTAAGACTGTGGGAGTGGCATATAAGGCAAAGGGTGCCCCAGTCAGACTTGGTGAGTCAGAGCTTAAAGAGTTGGGCAAGTTTTCATACGTTGGTTACAGAGCCGTTCCTACCAATTTTGCGGGGCCCTATCGAAACGTATATCGAGGGGACAAGTCTGTGTAAAAATAATGATAGTAATTGAAATTACGGCTCTGTAATATAAAAAAAAATTGGTCTTAGCATTTAATCATTCTTTATTAATTAAGTACAAAATCGTGATCAAATTAATCTTACGAGCCTTGCGTGTAGCGAAGTCAAAATTTAGTTTTCTACCTAGATCAGGTCCAATAATACGAATTACCAAATTGTTCAATCTCTTCTTAAATTATGGACATTAAGTATTTTTTGATTAATTTAAAATGCGAGAAGCTTCTTTCGCTAGATGCCACAGTTATGGGTATTGTTAAAAATATTCATAGTATATTAAAGTAGTTTCGGAAAGTAGTGTGTCTTTCTTTCATTGGTGGACAGACAAGCTAGGATTTCTACCGTGATTTTGGTGTTATTTAGTACAATATGCCTTAAAAATGTAATTTCATCTCTCGCTCACATATTTTTTCTGACTGGTCTGTTGATGACGTTAATTCTTGCTCGAGGCTCGCTGTAAAACCTTGGTATGTCATTACGTGAAAGGCTCTTTAAAATAACAAGAAACCTAAATAGAGTGTAGTTTGATTTTATTTGTTCCAATTCGGATATAAGGATTGAAATGCCACAATTTTGCTTAAGCAATTAAACTGTTGTCATCATCAGCATTTCCAGGTATGAAGTTTTCTAAAGATTTATCATACTGCCTTTTACTTTCACGTTTTGCTGGAAAGATTGCAACAACTTCCACGTGTTTCCTCTGCTCTAACAAAGATTTAAACAAACCAACAAACTCTCAGTTTACTTAGCTAAGTCATGAATTTGTAAGAATCCATTGCAGTGCTCAAATCTACTGTTTTACCTTGCAAATCTTTACTTACAAAATTGATTTGGAAAAGCATGTCGTACAAGTGACACTAAGAATTTGTACTTTTCAATGTTTCATACAGTGTTTCTCCTTTACTTTTCATTATCGCATCATTACTCTCTTCAGCTAATTCATGGAGTTTATTTATTTATATATATGCCAAGACTATTAAAATAATTAATTATTGAAACTTCCGGTTTCGGTTACAACTCGCCCTATTTTTACATTTTTATAAACATGAAAGCTGAAAATGCATTTCTTTTGGAGAGTAAGATTGTTTTTTTCCATATTAATGACACTCTAGATGACAATTCTGTCTATTTGTTTTTTAGATGATTTGATAAGTTTTTATGAGATTTTAATAATTTCAATTTTTTTTTATGTATACAATTCCAGTATATTCAGTTATAGTTGTTTAATTTAATAATTTACATCTAGAATTAGTGCGGGGAGAGGGGCCTATTGAAGAGCTGTGCAAACTGCGGCCGCATAGTTTGAAGTGGTCTGAAGCCGGCCCTGCTTGTCAGTATCATAACAAATTTCTGTGATACCTAACATGATGTAGCGTGCCGAATAAAAAAAGGCAGGGAGCATTTTCCAAAAGCTATTGGGCAACGTTGGCATGCGAGTAATGGTAGCCATCTGCCAAATTTGAGAAAAAGACTAAATGTGGCTTAACAAAAATTGCTAAAACGGATTTTAATAATCAATAATAAAGATCAGGTCTCAAACAAGGAAATTCTTTGTCAAAATGAGAGTCGACCACTTTTTCATTAACTCTTATAGAAATGTAAAAAGAATATTGATTAAAGAGGATAGGAGTCTGAAGATTTGTTACGTAACAAAACATGTTCAAATGAAATACATTTTTTAAGATCATTTTGTCATTTTAACAATCATGTATGTTTGTAATGTTATCACAGAGACTTGAGCTTAAATTATTTTGTCAACGCGCTTAATGAATTAAATTGTTATTATTATACACAGTTACAGTGGTCCCTTGATTTTCGCGGGTCTGACTTTCACTTACCACAGTGTTGTAAGAAAATTTCAGTATGCGTGTGTTTGTCGTGGAGTAAGAGTGTCACCATTAAGTTACAACACTGTTTTTTTTTTTAGACGGATTGTTCGGACCGATGTATAAATATACAATAGGAAAAAAAGTAAATACGTCATCATAACGTCAATATCGTCGAAAACTTTCCTTTTAAAGTGTATGAATGACGTCTCTAGCTTTGCTTTCAATCTTATTGCTATAGAAGTAGTTTTTTTCCCCAAATTTTTAGTATTGGCATTGTGACACACAAATAGAAAAACTCCATCGTAACTGGAAATGGTCACAATAAGTTCTACATAAACTCAATAATAATTTATGATTTCTTTAGTCTTACCTTCTTTTTTTAATAATTTAATAAGCGGGAAAAGAAAATTCCGAAGGTTGTGGTCAGTTTCGTTACAGTAGCCTTCATCAGATTCTTCTAGAACCGAGCCAACAAGTTTTACTATCAACTGTTAACAGTAAATAGAATATAGTCATTTTGTTGATTATGTATTAACGTTTATGCTTAACAAAAATATAACATATTCTAGTCACCCCCGTAAGGAAAAACGTCATAATCACTCCTATATTTCCGTCACTTAGTAATTGATATTAACAATTAAATAAAAAATACATAATTTAATACCATCTTTAATACCATCAAACAGAGCTTTAATATTTCCCAAGTAGAGACTTAAAAAAAAAAAGTTGTTAGCACACTGTCTAGCCATTTGTTTAACCTCTTTATTAGCAGTTTTGAAGGTTTCCAAAGATTTTGGACTAGGCTTTGTCATGTGGTCAAGGTGTTTCTATCGCTTTTTCTCGATGCAAGGTTCCATATGTGCTAGATTTGCTTAAAACCAGTCTACATTTTTGTATTTTTTTTGTCTACTGTGTTATGCGTACAACGACATTAACGAAGTTGTAATTCTCCATACATGATCCTCTGGCAAACTATTTATCTATTCAAGACTGCGGAAAAAAAGGGGGAAGAAGATAAATATCAGAGAACTCCTGTATGCTGATGATGCAGCTATTGTAGCTTATTTTGACAAACTATCAGCTGCTTGCCAGAAGTTCGGCTTTACTACTTCTCAATGCAAGACTAAGACATTAGTTCAGAACACCAATACTGCACCACATGTAAACAATAAAAGCCAACCACTAGAAAATGTTGATCACTTTTGCTATTTTGGCTCCATCATATCCCCAAAATCTAATATCTGTAGTGGGCACAGTAGGGCGGGTGGCCGGCTACCGTGGGCACAAGGTTACTGCGGACAGAGCGGATCTGCCGTGGGCAGCGTAGTTGACAGGATATGTCCAGTGAGTTGCAGAGGGTTGGCGTAGCTATGACGTCTCACACAGATCTGAATCTATAGGGACGTCGCACCTAATAGCTTGACAGGTGGGCTGTCGAATAGGCGGGCAATGCCGATAGCGCCAAGTGGTCGAGTTGAGTAGTTCTCAGTAGGCAAGTGCAGTGCTGAATAGCACTAAGCACAGATGCAGGTAAATAGGTCGTTGATCCAATAAATAAATAGGCAGGTCAGTGAGCTAGTGCAGTGCTGAATAGCGCTAAGCACAAAGATAGTTGGTGATTCTTGATACCAAACAAATAGGCAAGTAAATAGGCAGACACCTGAGGCAGGCTGCGGATAAATAAAGACAAGTTAGGACATGTCTCTCATGCATCTTATCGATGCCCTCGACTGAGGTGCATTCGTCAGATTGGTGAAATTGCTTTAGAGCACAAAGGGGAGATGATGACAAATGGGATTTGGAAAATAGATGGCTGATAGTAGCAATATAAAAATGTACATAAAAGGGAAAGTAATAATATAAAATGTACATAGAAGGGTAAATAATAATCTCAAATAAACAACACAGGTGGATAGAGAAAGAAAAAAAAGGAGGGGGGTTGAATTCGGCGGTGGTCAGTGACCCAGACGATTTGTTTACATATGACCGTGGGTCGAGAACAATAGAGGGCGCTTGAATGGAGAGGGTGTCCGTTCAAGCGGGGCAACTCTCGTTAGAGTGAAATGACTACAGGGGAGATAATTAAATACAGGGAGATTACACATAACTTTTTTCTAGACGCAGTGTTAGTGCGCTAGTAAAATTATCAAGGCGGTCAACCGAGATAAAGGAAATAGACTAAGATGTACAAATATATACATGGTTGCATCAACGATCAATTGAGCAAGGTAGCATTAATAGATTAATGCAATACATAAATAAATACATAGGACATGTTTATGTTTTCTACTTACGCCAGTGAGAAATACACAATGCACTAATTAAATATAAATGAAATAGGCAAAATACACATGATATAATCCAATGGAAATATACACAGAGTAATTAAGATGGAATTTGTGATTAAGTTCGGCTTACCACCAGGTATTCCTCTAGGAGGGGGAATAAATGATATAGTCCAGACTCGATTGACAGCGATAGAGGAGTGAAAGTGTCTGGCTTGATTTGGATCTACTTTTTATAGGCCTGGAAAATGCGGGCGGAAACCGGAAGTGTCCTAGGCTTAGAATTATCCTACACGTGGGTGAGGTCCGAAAAGAGATGGGATTCGCATATTGGCGTGTCAAGGGGCGTGTTTGTCCTCGTGGTCTCCTTAATCAAAGAGAGACATAGGAGAAGGAGGGGGGGGGAGTGACTTGCATTCCACACAAGGTGGTGTCCGCTGCGGCCGTCAGTCAGACATCCGGCGGATAAGACAAAAGAGATAGAGTGGTTATCTTTCCTCGATCAAGGGCAGATAAATGAAAGGACTGGCCTAGTTTTCTTCCAAGGTGGTGGACTAAGGTCTAGCCTGGAGGGAAAAAGGTGGGGCGGGTGGAGAATTCAGGGGTAGGATGGGGAAATAATTAAAATAAAATAAATAAATAATGAAAAATAATAATTAATGCTGTGATAAATTTGAGTGACTCTGACAGCGAGTTTTTGACTTGTCACACAAGGACTGTGTGATGAAAACTTTGCTGTACGGGAGGGAAACAGTATCAACCTACTCATGGCAGAAATCTCACTATCTAGGCTCTCTGCAAACTGCACCTTACACCACCAACTTAAAGAACATGACAACTCAGGGCTCCAAAGTAACGTAACACTATAATAGTTGAATAAATAACAGCCAATACTGTACAATAGGCAACACGTACACTGTACAAATATCTCTCCGATAACACCGTTCCGCCGTATCAACTCTTGCACTGGCCTCTCCGTCTCGTTCCGACTTGCACTGGGTTCAACACTTCAGGACTGACTCACACACTAGGCTCGTTGTGTCGGACTCGATTGCAGACCAAGATCAAGACGCCAGTCGTCTCAACTGTACTTGACAGTACTCCGCACTGAACCGTCGTAATGCTCCATACAAAACCACACCGCTGAACTGTGCTGTAGTCGACCGGACTGTAGTGAACCGGGCTCTGAACCCCTTTCCTCGACCTTGCTGTATTGAGCCTTTTTTCTCCACCGTCTTGACTGCGACACCTCCTCTCTTATATAGGGTCCCTACTGGCATTCTCGAACCGGACAGAACGCCGCTCGACGTTTCTAGGTGGTCAGATGACTACAACTCTCGTGACGCTCCTGAACCCTGTTCACGCCGACGATCCTTCCCGAACCGTCCTGTTGATACTCGACTCGGCTGACCGACGTAGCTCGTCACGGTTGATCGCTCGTCTAGCGCTGGCCTGGGGCGATTTGCGTCGGCTGACTATACATACATCACTACCCCCATCTGTGCCACCACCAGGTTTATAACACTATTGTCACCATGTTACGGTTGCAGAAAAGAGTGTGGGGCAACATATTGCTGACTAACAAAACTAAAGCCTTAGTCTACCAGGACTGTGTGATGAGCACTTTGATGTACGAGAGGGAAACAGTATCAACCTACTCATGGCAGAAAAAAAAGCTGAATGTCTTCCACTTCCGATGCCTAAGGTTGGTGTGTAAAAAAAGGTGGCAAAATAAAATAATGAGGAATTTCTACGAAGAGCATGATGCCAGAACATCTGCTCTGTTTTTAGCAGCAGACGCCTTTGCTTGCTTGGCCACGTTCGTAGAATGCCAGTAAGTCGACTTCCACAGGACATTCTGTATGGCGATCTAACAGAAGGCAGGAGAGCCGCTGCTCGCCGACTTTTATGTTATACGGATGCATGCAAACGCGACATGAAGTTTTTTTTTTAATTTGACACTAGTATCTGGATAAAAGTGACACGAGATAGATCCACATGGAGAGCGAGCATATAGGAAAAGAGTCTTGGATTGCAGATGTCATACAGAACAGCAGCAGAAAGAAGGGTGAAAATGCAACGTCGCCTGGCGATTACACATGCCCAACTTGTAACAGCAGCTGTTTATCAAGGATTGGCCTCTTTACTCACACAAAAAGTTGCAAAGTAAAAAGAGCATCTCCTGAGATGTAAAATGCCACAGAGTATAACAGAACGTACTTAACAATCCAAATGTAAAAAAGAAACAAAAATCGACAAAAAGACAAAAAATCTAAAACAATTGTTACCTTAATTGGTTTTTCAGTACCTTGATCATTAGCCTTTTGATTAGGTGTACTCTCACCAACCGGCTTAAATTAAAAGAAACATTGATTTTAATATTTAACAATTCTTTTGCTATGGTTTTAATACATGTAATTTGATGTCAACTAGGTAACAAAATAAATAAATCGTCAATTTTTGTAGTGCAAATGAAATTCTTATTTACCGAAATACCCTGCTCTATATCCTCTTGCTTTTCAGACTTTGGGTTCACTTCATTTTTTCCAAAACAACAATTGAATGTTGACCCATTTTCCTTAAAGAATAATAAATGTGTTATGATTTTAATAACCAATTGTATGATCCTTCAGTCTTACAATAATTGACTCTCACATTTGCATCAATACATTTACCAACACTCTCTACGAGTAATTTCATAGACTTAACACAATTTAAGTCAAGATTTTTAATTCTTAAGATTAAACACGAGTACAGTGTTCGCACTACAATGCAAACCAGTTGCGATCTGCATAATTTTTCTAATCTCCTATTGACAAAGCTTGTCTTCGTCAGCGGCTGTGAGACAACGTCATGGCTCACTCAAAGTGTCACTCAGGTCTAAGCATTTAATTATTTTATTTAATATTCTAATCATCATTTTTCTTAAACTTAGTCCATCGAGCTCTAAAGCGCACAAACACTGCCTCTTCAATCCACCTCCCATCGGGCTCTGATTTCACATTTTACATTTCCTTATTGACACAAGCCATACTAGTTTCTTGACGGGAATTTTCTCCCTTTGACCAATCTGGTTGAACGTCCGACCTAGGCACGACCCTTCTATTCACTTAACTAATGTGGACGATCGGTGGTTGGGACTCTCCCCTTCCCATCCTTCACGCCAGGTAACGCTTTCCCCTGCTGATTCCTCCTCAAAAGCGGCTGGTTATTTTAAAGGGCTACCTCAAAGCATCGGGCAATCTCTTCCATGATCGACTAGTGCTCCCCTTCATTTCTCTGACCACCTGGACAGCAAGACAAAGTGACGCGAACTGACCAGTTTCCTGGTCTCCCAATTCACACCTTTTACGCAATGTCTCTCCATGAGAAACATTCGTCTTGATCAAACGGGGACTTTTCTCTGTGTGGCGCAAGGTTGTCTACATCAAATTGTCGGCTTATCGCCTACCACTACTTCCCCATCCTCTGTCCAACGTTAATCTGGACAAATTTCGTGGTTAAAGTTTATATTATCTCGAGACCCGATAGGGAGCGAATCATTCTCTTGTTTGAGTTCTACACATTTTTATTCATTTTTTTTCTTTTAACTTAGATTGGTTTATATAAAGTAAGGTGCTTGAGTACCATGTTATGTAGTTGTTTGTATATAATTGTGAATTTAGTTACCAAAGTATTTGTGTACATATATTTGGTATCCCTTATGGATAATGAACGTAGATTATTTTGATGCTTATATTTTATATCATGTCTTTTGTAGACAAATGTTAAAGGTATCCCCCTATATCTAAACTAAAATATATTCCACTAATTCTCACATGTATTTAGCTCTTTAGTTATTAGCAATTATCTCAGATAAATTTTTGCTCACCATGAGCCCTTAGCATATTGTTACTTATTTCTGAATCTTCTGGCTAGATGTACTAGTAGGCACACAAATAAAAACACTGTAAAGAACTTGACGACTCAACTCTCAGCTTCATATAACTTTATTGACTATTAAATTTAACAATGTGTTACTGTAACATGTAGCGTAGAAGACTGTACAATATCTGTCAGTTTACAGTTAGCTATACTTCGTTGCAATTCATCTCTTCTCAACTTGCATCGAGCCGTATTCCACAGAACAGACCAACGACACACTTACCAGTGTCGCTCCAGGTCTCCCAAAGCTGAACCACGTCGTACTCAAGTCTACCGAATCAGAGCCGTACACGTCTTACATCGACTGTATCGACTGTAACGGCTCAAGTCCACTGTAGTTCGCTGTATAGACTTTAACGACAGTAGTCCACTCTAGTTAACTCTACCCTAGTTAACTTGCATCGAGTCGTACACATCTCTCCTCTACTGTCTCGCACAGTAGACAACAGTACCGACGACTCACTCACGACTGACTTTCACATTAACTCTCTGGCTTATATAGAGTCCCTAATCGCTTGTCCAAAGTTGCACAAACACTCCTAGTATCCTCTGGAATAACATGTGAGGAAATGTCACATCCTGTCTTTGTTTATACATGTAGATTCCAGAAAACATCGGCTGCATTGTCATCTTGCCGGGCTCACAAGTTGTGACCTCTATCTGTCACTGGACATTGCTAGTACCTTCTGGAATAACACGTCAGGACACGTCACATCCTGTCTTTGTTGATACATGTACATTCCAGAGTACAACCGCTGCTGTGTTATCTCGCCGGGGTCATACGTTGACCTCTACCTATCACTGTCATTTGTAACACTATTATAATTGATTAATTCCTTGGCAGAAAATTATCATAATATTTCTGTAGCATGTCATATAACCATATACCAAGTATATATCACGTTTCATTCCCTTGTATGGAATATCAATGTATTATTATATTTTTATATAAGTCATCGGCTATGTTGGCCAAAACAAACTACTTCGGTAAAGTAAAATTGTAGATGGAGACTTTGTACCAGCTGTGTTTACATATGTGAAAGCTTGGGCGAGTATCAGTCATTGATCTCCCTTTCCCTTTTATCTCATTTGTCTATGCAATATATGTAACTGCTATTCAACGGGGCTGGTGAACATAACTTTTGTAACCTCATTATTATTTCTCCTTATGGGATGTCCACTTATTTATGTTATCTTCCTTAGTGGGATACAATATTTATTTGTTAGCTCCATTAATTTATGAAACTAACTTATTGTTTATATATGATATTCTCATTCTGAGGATGTCCTTCTTAGAAATGCATCTACATCTTTTATTTTTAACAACGATTACTGTTTGTTTTAATTAACTAATTATTTATAAATTTAAAATCAATGAACCATTTGCATCCCACCTAATATACCCAACCACACACCAAAAATAATTGTTACTCTAAAATATAAATTTACTCAGAGCATACAAAATGCAAGATAGGTATTCTTATAACTTTGGTGCTGATACGGATTTGGGTAGTATTGAGTATGTAGTCAGACGATGCAAATCACCCCAGGTCAGCGCTAAACGAGTGGTGAATCGTGACAAGTGGCGTCGGCCAATCGCGAATATTGGCAACAACAATTTAATAATTTTCAAATTGCATTATTTGTTTGCCAAAAAGATCAACTGCTTCAAGAAACATCTAAGGTGAACAATACTTAGACCAGTCAGGACAGGAATGGTCATGTAATCAACTAAAAGTGTTATGCGAATTTCCTCCGGCTTCTAGAAGGCCTTTGGGGTCACTATATAGAGAGTGGAGATGTCAATGACAGGACGGTACACTACAGACCATGCATGGTTAAGTTCAGTGTTGTTCAGCGTTGTGTTTTCTTACGATTCATTATGACGGGTCGGTGCGGAGTAAAGGAAAGACATCTCACAAGTACGAAACGACTTCTTGATCTTGATGTACGATCAAGTCCGACACAACGATACAGGTGGGTGAAGTCAGCCCTAAATAGCTGAACCCAGTGCAAGTCCGAAACGAAGCAGAGTCCAGTGCAAGATTTGATACAAATGGTACATGAGTTGGTATGTTGATGCGGTTATTAACGGTGAAATATTTGTATAGCCCGTGTTACGTACAGTATTGGCTGTGATTTATTGGACATTTAAGTGTTACGTTACGTTTATATTATTTCAATAACGGCTATATACATTTTCTTAGAAATTTTAATATATAGATGTATAGTTGAGAAACAAGAAAAATATAATAAAGCAATAAAACAAAATGTGATAAAAAAATTGTAGTTGTATCAATTAGTTTGAATTAGTCACTACATTTGTCCCTCAGAGGAGTTCAATGAACTCAATGCTTTTAGTTGACACGTTTCTACATCAAAAGCTACAGTCTGCGGGATTTTTCAGTGCTCAGACCAAAGGTTTGGAACTCTCCATTGAGCCTACATTTTAATTGTTAACAGCGCTTTATAAAAAAAAATTGTATTATTGTATAGTAGATCGGAACCAAAAACAATAAATAAATCTATTTGCGTTTAGAAATATATTTATCAATTTGTTTAGCACTATTTTATTCTTTTAGCTTTCTAAATTCATTCTGATCCCGTCCTTATCTGTAACAAGGGAAAAACATTATACCACTAACGTCTCTGACTTACAGCACTACACTTAACGTTTTTTTTTTGCAAACAAGAAAAAATGAAACATATGGAATTATCTTATTGTAGGCTCTAGTTGTATCAGCAAAGTCAATCCACCTACATGTCTCTTTGTGATTAAAGTGTAAACAATTTACAATTTATAAATGGTGCAAACCACATTAACCTTGAAACATTTTATTTCATTTGTTTTCACTAATAAATGAAGGTATATACATTTTTGTAAAATTGGTACTTCTTTAAGAGAACCAAAAATATTTCCTAGAGCAAAAATAAAATAAAGGTAGAGAAGAATGTAAGAGAAGAGTTTGGATAAGCAATTTTCAAATCTAGATAGATAGACAGCCAGGCAGATTGATAGATAGTTAGATAGATAGAAAAATAGATAGATAGATAGATAGATAGATAGATAGATAGATAGATAGATAGATAGATAGATAGATAGATAGTAGATATATTGTGACAAGAGGGACAATAAGGGTGGCTACCTTTTTTTTTTTATTAGTGTTAGTCCCCTTTATTACTGTTTACTGTTTACAATTGCCACTCTCTCTTGAGTCTTTCAACTGACCAGAGTAGTTTGAACTAAATCTCTATAATGTTTAACTAGTACTTGTGTTGTTGTACTATTGATGTGTTACACAAGAGGAGTGTTCCACTGTTGTGGGAAGAGTATTTCGATAATGAGCTAAGTAGACTTTATTTAGTTGTTAGTACTAAATTGGTTTATGCAAATAGTATAGGTCTACTTAGTCTCTTATTCTCTACTGTATGTTGTTTTAAGACATCTTTTGTTTAGATACTAGACAGAAGGGTGTCTCATAAGTGACTTCATTTCATTGTTTATGAATGTATGATATTATTGTAAACCATCTTTTTGGTTTTTCAGCAAAAGACATTATTGTGCCTCTATGATGGTGGTTCTTTAATTATATTGACTGGAATCTGTCTTGCTACTTTGCTTTGTTTCATTATGCCATTTTCTTTGGTGAACCTTTATTGCCATTTATATTTTCCATGATCTTTTTCTTTTGTTTGTAAATAAACTCCTTTTTTTGTTGCAATTGAAATCTCAGAATTATTACTTGGTCTGTCTCAGTAGTTTTGTACATCTAGAGGCTATAGTTATTAACCTAGATAATATAATTGGGACCACAAAGTACCACTGGACTAACTTGCTAGTACACTTCAGGTCATTGGTCTTATGACCTATCATAATACTAGGTCACAAAGATAGAAAGATAGATAGATAGATAGATAGATAGATAGATAGATAGATAAAAATTTCAATGACACGTTACATTAACATTATGACTATAAAATATACATAAGAGAAATTGATTAAAAGTAACAGTAAATCTCCCCTTTCACACAATGCTGTTTACAGAGCAGATGATGTAAAGTTCACGTTTCTGTGGCCAGCACAACCACCAGCCGCCTTTACTTTCCCCAACTAATGTCAAATACTCAGTGGACTTAAAATCGTCATAAAGATCCCGAAACTAAAAATCACCAGGATTCGACCTCTGATTGTGATTGTGTAATGGAGTTAGTAAGTAGTTAGTGAAATCAATTGGAAATATGGAAATTCTATATGATATTACCTTGTTTTTGTTGTTCACCCGTTTCTTTTTAATATTTATGGACGCATCTTTCTGCTAAAATTATTATTTGAGTGAATAAAAATAAATTAGTATTTTGTTAACAAAATAATACTCCAATTGCATTGACTTTAAGTATTAAAAAAAAAACAATTTCTATTGTATCAATTAAAAAAATATATCAATATACATACATTTTGAAATATAAGATATGTGTCTGATTCCAACGTATGCTTTGCATCAATAATGCTTGAAGTACTTTCTGCCTCATCCGCTTCCATTTCTATTTTAAAAAAACGAATGGAATTTTTCTTAGTTAATGTAAAATATATATTATTTATCACCGAAATTGAGCTCCTAGTTACGAAGGTTCGAATTACGTTTTTTTTTTTGTTTTTTTTTTCACCTTTTATGTGCTTGCCATAAGAAACGGTTCGATAGATTCAAATAATTACAAAATATCGACAAAAAAATAGAAAATTACATATTTTAATATTTTATGACAAAGCTATTTTACTAGTATTGATTACATTATAAAATGAGATTTAAGGTATTTTGTATACTTTATGGTATAATTGATTATAATTTATAATTGATTTTTAATATAAACTATTGCATATTTTGGAATATGTGGCTCACTATTCTTAACCTGTTAGTTTGCTTTCTAATTTGCATTAAATTAACATTTAAAATTGTCGGCTGCTAAACGGACCAAACTGCTGAGTATATTAAACAAAGTTCCCACCATAGATAAGCCTAAGCAATCATGTATTTAAAAGTTTAAACCAAAACCTGGATAAGACACAGCAGCTACTTGGCGATTGACAGATTGACAGCTACATTTCTTAATTGACTTGGAGAAGGGCAACAGTGTTACTTTTGCAAACGTAAGCTGGATTTCATGTAAGCTTTTTTGTTGGTGACAGGAACCTATAAACTAACTACGATAGTGACATATGACGAACGGTTGTCTTTTTATGAATGTAACAGTTTATTTTTATGAAAATAAATTGAAGAAATTTAAATGTACTAAATAATTCAAAAGTTATTCAATTTTTTAAAAAAGTATACTTGAAAATAAAAGAAAATACATTTTTAGACAAATGCACTCAACTAAACATCCAAAAATGTATTATTATGGATGTAGTTACTCAACGATCTTCTGGAAGTATACGGGTATACATTCATCAACTCATCAAATGCTTCTTACTTTACAATCTCTAGTTCTTTACATCTTGAGACATACCAACTCTCTCTACCGTCTTGATGATACAGTCATAGTTAATAATCAGGGATTAAAGCCACAACAACACTGGGTCCAAAACAAAACTAAAACTGAATTGATGGCAAGGGTTTTCAGCAGCAACAGCGTCTGATATAAGACCAAACAGTACTTAAGTCAATAACACCTCTTTCAAGTTACAGGTCTACTTTCTTTCAGTATACACAATACACACTGGTCATTCTTACAAATCAAAACATTGAGGACTCATTCAGAAGAGAGTTTAATTAGGGCTATCCAGATAAAAGTCACAATAAGCAGACTAAAACATAAAGATGGAGATACTGACAGTTGGTTACAAAAATATACAGGAATTTACAACCGAATCAAACCCAAACTTTAAAACTGATCGGTATTAAGCGAACCGAACTAATTGTTTTTACATTGACCGATTTTGCAATATTTAAAAAAAAAAGAAAAGAAAAAATGTTTTTTAGAGAGATTTTTTGACAGTTTTTTTTATTTTTTATTTTTGAAAACTGGATCATTTTGTATCTTCTTCTTTTAATGCACCTTGAATGGTAGCGAACCTTTTATTATTGTTAATGAAATTGGAGAGTAAAAAAAAACAACTATAAGTAGAGTCTGAAAGTAAAAACTACCAGGAAAGTGGAAAGATCTTTGTCTTTTATGGAGCACGAAAATAAGCCAACATTTTTTATTGGTATAGAGAAATGTGTTTCTGTTTTTAAAGAATGTAGCTTTTAACAGCATTATAAAATCAAAAACATACACAAATATTGCGGCATTTTTAGTTTGCGCCACAAAGACAAGATTGCAAAGAAACGCCTAGAGATTAGTGCATTGGTTGGCAAAAAAATTCTGTTACGCTTCCGCTGCCTAAAATGTAAGTACATGTTCATACTTCGCAAACCAAGCTTTCCCATTTCACAGGGCAAGCAAGCAAAAACAGGCTTTGTCATTTTCCTTTGCAGAAAGGTGAAACTATTTCTTATAATAATATTAAGCTTGTCTTCGAGTTAAAATATTAATTAGGAATGCAGTATTTCCGCTATCTCAGCGGACCCAGCTGTGACCAAATTATTTTGCCTTCATCTATCGTAGAAATAACCATTGTCGCATGTGGTTGATTTCGATTTTCTTTTCGCTGTCTACGTCTGTGCTCAGTAGCGGGATTTTCTTTTGGTCTCAAAAGTGTATCCCGCGGCCTTTGAAAGTTAGAGAAAATTTTTACTTTTTAGATTCCTTAAATGTGGAAGTTATAAAAGCAAATAAAAGCAAAAACAAGAACCAGTCTTAACTACCATCAGCTCACCATTTAGTGCAGAAGCTGACTCAGCTCCGGAGGACATGACTCAAAGTAAATTATGACATAAAAAAAAATTCCAGTCATATCTACCATATGCCAGAAGCTGTATTTCTACTCTTTAAAAAATTTGTTGCTAAACTTTCACATTATTTGGATACAAATACATGTGTGAACAAGTACAGTTTAGTGGAAACTAAGCAAGTGTTATCACAGTTTGATGCTGACTGCTAGTAATTTGACAACAGTCAAAAGATTACGACTGGTAAGCTTGTTTCGCTATTCATTAACATAGCTGACTAGTGTTAACAGTTAAATACTTAACATCAGTTACAACTATGCATTAGTAGTGAAATGATATGATGTGAAAAGACAATATACTTTTTTTTGTAATCGTAAAATTGGTTCCAAAGCCACGATTGGGAATGGAAAAATGAATAGTGAATGTATATTCTACCTTATAAAGTAGAAATTAAGGCTTATGTATGTATGAATGTATGTATGTATGTATGTATGTATTTATGTATGTATGTATGTATCTATGTATGTATGTATGTATGTTAGGAATAGAAATCAAAACCGTTTCACTAATCTTGATAAAACTTGGCAGAAATGTTCCTTGGATACTAACTTATAATTTAGTGTATGTATTGTAGCCCTACAACAAACTTAAGACTAGTTAAGACCCTCAAAAAAATTGACCAACTCTATTAAAGCTATAGTATTTTATGGATTTAGGCTTTGTTTACAATGTTGACATGTGAAAAGATCGAAAGGATTTATATCTAAATCTATATTTAAGAATTACACTTTGTGTCATATAGTTGTTTTTTTACTTTCACATAGAATAATAAAACAGATTTCATTATATAATGAAATTAAACTTCAAATTTGTGTCTTAAAAGCATTTTTTACATAAATTCGTTCATTATAGCTGCGAATTAGATTTCCTGACGAACAATATATCATTAGACAATACCGTAATGTTGCACATCTTTCCATTCCTAGATCTAAAACCCTAATTCAACTCTAAGATGATAGAACTTCTCTTCGCAAAGATAGTTTTATACTTTAACACATGAACATACTAATTATAGTCTATTCATTTCATATTTTAATCAAATTAACAATCAAATTTGTTTTTGAAAAGCATTTTTACATGAATGCAACTCTATTCTTAAAATCGCGTGAATGTAGGTCAATTTTATCTCCATTCATAATATTTTTTTATTCATGAATTCATGCATTCGCTTATAACATTATTGTTTTCTTTGTTTCTAATGCATTATATCAGTGACTACATCAGCAATACGCAAGTTAAGACCCGAGGTAAGCGGGTAATATCTGTCTAGTATGGTTTAAATATGAATTAAAAGAAATTTTACACTGTTAGCAAGCGTATTTTTCAAATTTGTAAGTACATATATATATTTATATGGTCCCCCAGTCCCAATTTTTTTTAAATGCAGAATCTGAAAGAAAAAGGTTGCTCAGCCCTGGATTATAGGACTGTTTATAGGAATGCTTATTTCCAAATCTTTAAAAACGTATCTGAACTGCCTGTGGTTAAGACAACTAGCTCTTATAATGACATCAATGATCAATGAGATATTAGGGTCAATAGCATGTTTTATATTAAATGCAAATTTGCATAATCAATCCTGTGTAGAGGTAAGTTTTGGTTGGAATATTGTTCTTTAATTTCATTATAAACACACATTTGTCTCAGTTAAAGCACGGGCCCCATCAGTTGTTACACTCGCAATCTGAATCCACAGTTCTTCATAACATAGAATAAATACTGAATGTGCGTCTTTGACTCAATGTTTCAATGTAGGCCTTCTTTAACTTTTCAGAATGTCAAGATAAGACACTGTTTCGTTTTTTTAGCCACTTCATTACAAGAATCGAAAATTTGATAAATTACATAGAAATAGATACTTTCAAATATCTATTTCTAATAATCATGTATATTTTGCAAATACATTCTGAAGACAAATCTAAGAATTTTAGAGGTTCGCGGGCCGCAGAAAACACGCCAGTTTGCCGCATATAGCGCGAGGTCCGCTGCTCTAGATGTATTATTAAATTAAATTACATACCTGATCCTAACCATTACTATACATTTTTTTCAAAGTATTCATTTTAAAATTTAAAAATAGAAAAATACTAAGCTCATGTTAGCTCATGTATGAGATGGGTACGAACAGTAGTAAAGCAGTATTGTCAAATGTCAAGGTTGTGTTCAGTAGTTCACGTAACAACAGTTCCAGTTGACCTGTAAGTCTTGCAGACGTACAGTCCTTACTCTTTGACACTGATTATGTAATTATGAATGACTAAATCATAGATAATTACCTCTTTAAGACTAATAGGCTACGGTAAACGTGATTGAATAGCCGTGCGGAACGTTTTGCTAGGTAGCTGTCTGTTACGCTCAGAAAGCTCTTTTCATTCCCTCGAGGCTAGGGTTGAATGGATGAATGAACTTTGCGACTTTAACCTAGGACGCACGTTATGTCTGGCACGCAGTATTTTGGAAGCCTTATCGGCATCCATATGATACCAATAACCATGCAGGCTCTTGAGGTGACATTTTTAAAAAATTTCAAATACAGTTCCGTTTCGGTAAAGACAGCATCTTATGACCTGTTGATTCTACGAGGCTATCAATGTTTAACAGTTCACATTAGCATCAATAAAGACAAGTAGCCCTAATTAAAATACATTAAATCAGATTTAAATAGGAAATCGCGTAGTGATCAAGTTTAAACCAGTTGCGAACTATAGTTATAGTTATTTCTATATGAAAGAATCATGGGTCAGTTATATTTTTTTTAACATAAAGGAGACTTTTGAAGTATTGATTCCTTGATAATAATAAATAAAGAAATAAATTGTTTTCTTGACTTTCGAGGAGATACGATCTGAGACCGCCCTCAAAAATACAATTTCCGCGGTATTTAATTTCATATGCGTACAACATTTTCGTATAGGAACAACTTTACATCTTTTAAATTTGACCTTCTCTTAATAATCTTTACATCCCAACTGTTTCTGACGTTATTGCCTGTAACGGAGCAACGAGCTATTGGTCTACACAGGTTGCGACGCCGCAGGGCAATTATGAGGCCTTCTAAAACGATTGATGTTCTATACTGTAACCACTATTTGGCTTTGGCGTTCGGACCACGCATCATGAGAGATAATACATTATACTAGCCATATTAAGAGAATGGTCATCATTTCCTAAAAGACTCAGTTGTCTAAAAAGGGTGGGTTTGGACACACACCTGTGTGCTCATACCTGTAGAGCGAGGAAGGCGTGGGTGCGGGTGGATAGAGGTTCTAAAAGGTGTTAGAGAGTTAGAATGCGTGGGTGGTGTCCAGCATGGTTAAACTGCGTAGATAATTATATATATATATATATATATATATATATATATATATATATATATATATATATATATATATAGATATAGATATATTGTTATAAACCTGGTGGCGGCACAGATGGGGGTAGTGGTGTGTGTGTTGTCAGCCGACGCAAATCGCCCCAGGCCAGCGCTAGACGAGCGGTCAACCGTGACGAGTTACGTCGGTCAGCCGAGTCGAGTATCAACAGGACGGTTCCTGAAGGAACAGAGCTCAGGAGCGTCACGAGGAATGTAGTCATCTGACCACCCAGAATGGTCGAGCGACGTTCTGTCCGGTTCTATAAGGCCAGCAGGGACCCTATATAAAGAGCGAAGGTATCAGAGGCGAACCAGTCACAACGTCCCGATCTACAGTTCGTTACAACGGCTCAGTACAAGTCCGAGGCGAGACAGAGAGAGACCAGTGCAAGAGTTGACACGGCGGAGAGATATTTTACAGTCTTGTGTTACGTGCTGCCAATTGTACAGTATTGGCTGTTATTTATTGACATTAAACTGTTACGTTAATTTGAAGCCCAGAGTTGTCAAGTCCTTTAAGTTGGTGGTGTCTGGTGCAGTTTGCAGAGAGCCTGGATAGCGAGATTCGTAACAATATTATTAGTGCAAAGCGACAAGCTAAAAAAAACTCCGTAAATGATTTCTTCTGTGACCGTCTTAACAACTGTTTGGTTACTACTTACATATTATCTGCTTTGTTTATATTCATGCAAAATGTTTCTGAATCAGTTACGCTTATCAACCTTAAAAGGGGAAATTACAATACAGTATGTAATTAGTAATCTTATCTTATCTTATCTTATATAATACAGACGTTACTTCAAAAAAGATGATTACGTCCTACGTGTCTTGCATTTAGTCATACATATTATGACTTCAATTCAGTCAAGTCACTGGTTTTCCTGGCTAGCTCAGGCAAGCCATTCCAAGCTCTAATAGCATTTGGGAAGAAGGAGTATTTGTACAAATTTGTCCTAGCATATGAGACGAAGAATGTGCCTTTATCTTTGTGTCTTTCAGAATATTTTATTAAATTTAGTTTTTGTATTTGAAGATTATGGTTTAGTGTTTTATGTATAATTGCTACTTTACTTTTGAGTCTTCTGTCCTGAAGGCTTTCTAAATTTAGTGATTTTGCTAAAGGTGTTACTCTAGTCAAATGTGAATATTCGTTTGTTATAAATCTCACTGCTCTATTATGTGTCTGTTCCAGTTTCTTAATGTTTTCTTGAGTTGAGGGGTCCCAAACAGAGGATGCATATTCTATTATTTATAGAAATTTCTTTTAATAAATTCAAATGCTTTGTTTGATTTTTTAAATAGTTTTATCAATATGTGGATTCCATAACAGTTTTTCATTTATTATAACACCTAGGTATTATGCGTTTTTAGTCTGTGTTACTGGTTTGCCATGAATAAGATAAGTGGAGTTAATTTGTTTTAGTTTTTTTTTGTTACTCTTAAGAACTGACATTTTTCTGGGTGGAAAGACATGCTCCAATGTGATTCCCATTTCTGTAATTCATCTAATTCTCTTTGTAAAATATCTGTGTTTTGTGTTGTTTTTATTGTTCTATATATTATGCAATCATCTGCAAATAATCTAACTTTTGTTCCTGAAGTAATGAAATTTGGTAAATCATTTATGTGAATTAAAAATAGTAGTGGACCCAAGACTGTTCCTTGAGGTACACCTGAGTTTATTGTTATCGGTGTTGATTTAGAGCCATTTATTATTATAGTTTGTTCTCTCCCTATCAGAAAATCTTTAATCCACTGATGCAGTGGACAATTAATGCCGAAATATTTTAATTTTTTTAAGCAAACTATGGTGGTGAACTTTGTCAAAAGCCTTAGAAAAATCTATTAAGATAGCATCTATTTTATCACTATTATCTAAACCTTTTGAAAAGTCATCAATTAGTCATATTAGTTGTTTTTCACATGATCTATATTTCCTAAAGCCTTGTTGGTATGGGGTAAAGACATTATGTTTGTCTAAGTGGTTTATGTTGTTGATACATATTATGTGTTCTAGGATTTTACATGTGATGCTAGTAAGTGATACTGGTCTGTAGTTTCCTGGGTCAGATTTTTCTCCTTTTTTAAATAGGGGATGCCATTAGCTTCTTTCCATTCATTTGGTACTCTGCCCTGGTTAAGCGATGCCTGAAAGAGTATATATTTAAATACTGGGGCTAGCTCATTGCTTAGTTCTTTGAGTAATCTAGCTGGAATACCATTAGGTTCAGTCGCTTTATTTGGTTTGGTGTTAGCTAATATTTTTTTATTTCCATTTTCTTGTACTATTATATCTTCTATGTTGTCTACTTGGTTCAAATTAAGTAATTTGTCTTTGTCTCCTGGGGCTGAGAATGCTGATGCAAAGTATTGGTTAAGAATGTTTGCTTTAGTTTCATTATCATTATGTATTATGTTATGTTCATCTTTTAATGGCGTTTTGCCTGTTGTTTCCATTTTCTTAGACTTAATGTATGACCATAGGTTTTTGTTGTTATCTTTAGATATTTCATTGTTTATGTAGTCATTCTGCAGCTGTCTGCTTACTTTTTGGGTTTAGTGTTTAATTTTATATACTTTTTGTAAACTCTTTCTGCCTTAGTTTCTTTAAATTTTCTATATAGTTTTCCATCTGTTTACAAAGCTTCTTTAGTCTATTATTAAACCAGCATTTATTTATTTTGTTTGATGTGTATTTAGTTGGTATAAGATTTTCTATAATGCTTTTAAGATTGTTTTAAATGAAATTCCAGAGGTCATCGACTGGTTTGTTAATGTATTTTTCTAATAAGAATGTTTGTTTAAAGTTTAATGCAGCTTGGTGTAGTTGTGTTAGGTTACATTTATTTCAGAGAAAGATTTTGCTTTTGGGTTTAGTATTGGCTACTGCTTTTATCTGACTGTATTTTTATGATCTCATGGAAGAGAGCACCTGGCCGCGGGATACACATTTGAGACCAAAAGAAAATCTGCTGACGAGGATAGACAGAGATGGCGCAGCAACCGGAAATACTGTAATCCCCACTCGATGAAAAGTCTTATTATTTACATGGTTAAAAGGTTTATTTTAATTATAAGCAACATCTTTGTTGATATATTACATTCTATTTTATTTTTTTTCAAATCACAGATTTATTTATAAAAAGGAAATTTGTTAAGAAAAAACAAGAAAGAAAGAAAACATGAAATATTTACCTAGGCTGCCAAAAAGCAACGATCTGTTTGAATGAGTTACTTTCTATGATAACAAATGTTTCATACTTATACACTCCTTATCTAAATATTTTCCTAACTAATTTATTAACCACCTAAAAAACCTTTTAAATAGATTTATTGCCATTGATAACAAAAACAGTTTGCATTCTAGTAACTAATGACAACTAACCTATAACGAAGTTCCAAGAACAGATTAACAGCAACCATTTCAACGTAACTTTTAGTAATCAGCTAGGAGAACTAGAGCGTGAAATCAATGTATTGTTATGTTCATTTCTACGTTAAGGTGACATTGACGCAACAAAGACCAAGACGAACTCTAGAACTATATGTCAGCCGACTTGACTAATTCCAAATGGGATTAATGAGGCCTTTACAACTGTATAAACATGACACATTTTTTAAGAACAACAAAATAAGGAATAACAGTAGAAAATAAAGTAACTCCTTTCAGACCTTGCAATCTATGGGGTGGATTATGTAAAGGTTAACTGTTTCTTTAAGCTAACTGTTAACAAGCAAAAAAGTCAAGTAACCATTGGAGTTGGGTGGACTCAGAGGCGTCGTTAAAATCACAAAAATAACAATCAAAGTCTTCACCGAGATTTGAACCAGGAACATATTAGTTTAGTTAAGTAGCTAATCGCTCTAACACTTAGCCAGCAATATATTTATATACATTTTATATATAATATACAAGATTACAGAGGTGGCTAATGTGACGATTGCACTTGCCGGGGATTATATTATCAAACTTGATAATTCTATGAAATGAAGAAACATCTCTGTATTTTCTTCAAAACTTCTTTAATAATACTTCTTCAACTTCTTTAACATCAAATTAACTTCTCAATTCAACAAAAATTTGACTTGATACTTAATAAATAAAACTTAAAGATATATGAAACTTTACTTAGTATAACTTCAACTTTAACTACTGTAACTTCAATTAATATAACTTCAAATAATATCACTTCAAATAATATTACTTCAACTAATATCACTATAATTAAATAGACCCGCTAATAGTACAAAACATATAACTCAATCGAACCTTTACTAAGAGGGGACTTAAGCGAGGAACATCGCTCTATGCGAGGAACAACCACTATATTAAATCATTTTAAGCGAGGACCCCGAATCACTGACCTTATACTTTATACTTTCTTAATCGTACATTCCTTCTAGAAGCTGACGTATGCTATTTTTTCCCCTCACCTCTTTCTTTGATTGGATACCTAAAATTAACTTGTTTACACTGGACAGCACTGGTTTAACCTTGCTTCTAGAAAATAGGTCAAAGACTCGACTCGTGACACTACCTTCGGATCCCCATGTTCTCCGCCTATTTGCAAGGAATATTCAAGACTTGATTTTGTTCTGATTTTCTAAAGTAATAGTGTTTCATAGATCATTTGGAAAATGTTGTTTGTTTCTTTTTGTAAGTTTTACACGTTTTGAATCTTTCTTCAAAGTTTATGTTAATCTACTTCCTAGTCCAAACCTCCAGATGAAACATACAAAAGTGTGGTTACCAGGCGTTACATTTAAAAACTTTAAGTATTTGGATGAGGTGGCGCGTTATAATGCAGGCAGACTAGAAGGCTTCAGCAAATTGTTCTAAGATATGTTTGTTCAACCTTTATAATACGGGGTTCTGGAGCGATTACAGAGCTTTAGAAAAAGGAGGAATAATATAAATTTAATTGGTAGAAGTTTAATTGTGGGTTGGAGGAGTTGTAATGTGTTTCTATTTATTTCTTGAGCAGTATACACATATACTTATATTTTAACCTTAAAGTTGCACATGTATCAGGAAATTAATATTAGATTAGTATTTAAAACAAATTATTTAAATTTCATATTAAATTCTAGAAATCAACTAAATTATTTTAACTGTGTTAAATTAATGAAAGCACGTGTTTTTTTTAATTACAAAATGGTCTTGCATTCTCCCACATAATTGTTTTACTTACTGCTGACGTCTTGATCACAGTTATATATTGAACAAACTATAACATTAATTGTAGAAATAACCAATAGAGTACAAGTTGACAAATGTACTTAAATAAAAATCCATCCAAAGTTATCAGTTATTATGAAAAAAAATCATTTTTAATCTATATCTTCTAACTTCTGTTTCTACAGTATTTATATCTGAATAAACAAGGCCATACAGAGGCACTTGTATTAGAAACATAATTACCGTTATTACAAATGCACAGAATTCTATAACGTTATAATTTTAGAAACATGAAAAGGAAAACAGAAAGCAATCATTCTTTCAGCGGATAAAAAAGTTACAAAATATGTGCTTGAATATAAAGCCAAGACCTTAACATTATCAAAAATCAATAGAAAGTAAAATAGTATTGTAACTGAAAAATGTTTATCAAAGTAGAAAACAATGTTAGACATTCGAAAATCACACTTTCTTAATATAATATTCGACATAATATTTATAGCGCTTAGTATGATTAGTAAATTTAATATATACATAAGTAATTTATAAAGCTTTAGTAAAAAGTTGTATTTGTTGTGACTTTGAATAATAGATTCGCCCTTCACAAAATACTTAGATCAATAAGATAATCATTCAATAACATCAGTTAGGCCAGTTTACATTTAACTTCAACTATCCTTTAGTTTGCTGGACCATTGGGGCACAGGACGAGATCTATCAATCTTTTTCCATTCCTCCTTGTTCTTTGCCTTTGATAGAATTTAATTCGCAGACATGCCTCTCCATTTGTTGATATTGTCTTCCATCGCTTTGTCTTCTTTTCCATATTTCTTCTGTTTTTTTCTTGTTCTTTGAAAGAAGGTCTTTGCGAGCTCAATAGCTTTATTAAACTGTTTCAAATCTCTTCATTATTGTTGGTGTCTTTGCTAGTGACAATAAGGAATTAAAAATATCTTCAAAACAATCAGTTTATAAAATACGTATGAAAATTATCAATGTAGTAATAATAACCTTAAGGAATCTCCGAATTCTGTAGTATCAAGTCGTTAGATCAACTAACAATACAATAGCAAGTCTTTTTTTTTGTTTCGACGGATATAAGGTTGTAGTTGTTAAAAGTTTGTAGAATATAGTTTCTGATATCCTTTTTGAAAATATTGAAATCTGCCTTTTTTTTAACTTGCCTGAGTGGAACAATTCGGTGGTCGATTTTAGTTGGTGTTTTAATCATATTGAGAAAAGAAAATAATAAAAAAAAATGAATAAACATTTAAACAAAAAAATTGGAATGTTTCATATGTATATCATAATATATGCTTTCATTAAAAATTTAAAAAAAAAGATAATTCAAACAAATTTGAATAGTATTAGCTTTGGCTTCTATTCAACTAAAATACACTTTAAAATAGTATACAAGTGTATCCAGATGTTTAGTGTGCACATAAACATAAAGAAAAGAAAAAATGTAATTGTGATAAAGTAAAGAAACGTTTATATTTATATTGTAAGAAATAAAAATCATAACTTTTTTACATAACAATTGTTTTCTCATATACTATTACATGACATATTATGTTAAAGAAATAAATAGCATTCAATGTTAAGTTTTTAATCCTAAGTAAGATTCTTCAGTTTAGGCTGTAATGAAAAATAGAATATGTCTGTATTAGTATTACATTTAAACAAGAAAAACATTTAAAAACTTAAAAAAATATAATTATAGAATCCTTGATACACTATAATGAATCTCCACCCAGGGACTAAAGCTCCTATCCTACTATAAGCGACCATATTGTAAACATAAAAAGAAAAAAAAATAACTACAGACCAACAGAGCTCCAGGAAATAGTGAACTGTTTTCTACATACCAATTATCCTACCAATCAGTGGATTAGAGTTTACACGGATGGCTCATCCCATTAAACCACCACAAATGGAGGAGCTGGAATACTCATCGAATGGCCTGATGGAGAAAAACTAGAAAAATCCATTGCAACTGGAGAGCTCTCTGACAGCCACAGAGCAGAAAGGGAAGCACTAGAACTAGCTGCTACCATGCTAGCAAATCATCCAAGTTCCCCACACAGTCAGATTGCCTTGCTAACCGATGCGAAAACAACCCTCCAAAGCTTGCAAAACTTCTCTTATTCCTCTTATTTTAAAAACCTCAAAACATCACTTACAACAGCAAAAAAAAAACTGTTATTAAATGTTTACCAGCTCATATACAACTAGAAGGAAATGAGAAGGCTGACACACTCGCCATGAGTGGGAGAACTAACTCACAATCAAAATCTGCACTCTATCCAGAAGAATTGAAGAAATTAATTGTAAATAAAATAAATGAAAAATGGACGAGCTCTCATCCAAATCAAAAGAAAGATGACGCTTACTATAAGCTATCCCGACAAGACCAACGTCTAATCTTTCGACTCAGGACCGGAAACAACAGAATGCGAAAACACATGTACCGGAAGCTCAAAATAGGAACCAGTGAAATCTGCCCATGTGGAGTATCACCAGAGAATACCGACCACGTCCTCCAAAACTGCTCTCTTTACGATTAGGCTCGTATAAGACACTGTCCCCCAAACACCCAAATAGAAAGAAAACTGTATGGAAAGCTTCCTGATTTTGAAGCCCCCGCCCTTTTAATCTCATATATTGGTCTAGTCATCTGAACGCTCCAACAGAACAATGAGAACAAAAAAGAAGAAGAAGCTTTAAAAATACTTTTAAAAAAGACAAATCCTCATTTTAAAACAACACTCGGAAAGACGTCTAATTCGTTCCAGAACAGTATATTCTCCTTTACTAGACAAATTGAAATTGATAAGGATTAAAGTAGAGTTTAGAATTCTAGAATTTTTTTTTTCAGCTATTTACATAACACCAACTCTCAAATTTCAACGAATTTCTTTTTAACTTTTTTTCGAATTCGTAACCCGTAAAAAAGTCTAGACCCATGGCACTATGAGACTCTTGGTGGTCTGAGGGTTGTGACGTGTGAGCTGACTGATTACCAAATATGTGAAATTGGCGAGTGATGACTGTAATTGAAAAAAATGTAAGCTAATATTTTAGAAAATTCTTATTGTATTCATATCGTAATAAGATTTACAAAAACTATACACAAAGAACAAATAAGGATTTAAAAAATACTGAACATATGAACTCTGCATTTACAACCTGAACCAAATGACAACCTATATTTTTAAAATTACATAATCGTGTATATTTTTTGTAAAATACGGACGGTGCTTTAAAAACGAATATGATTACGTCTTAAGAATTCCCGTTGGTCAATCTTGTAATAAATGTTAATGACCTAAACTTCCAAGTCATTGGTTTCCCTGATTGTACTCATTAAGTACACGAACTTACGAGCGTGTGTAAAAGAAAAATGCATAACACTCTTTGTGTCCTACTACACCAAGTAGATGTTATGACTTTTCTTGAATGTCTATCAACAAGAAAACTTTCATGTGCAGCTGCTATGCACAAACCGCTACCTTTTTTAATGTTGGAAAAAGGATAACTTTTCTTGTATTTTAACGTTTATTATTGATTTATTATATTATTATGAGTTAAAATTATTTTTTTTTAGAATTGCGCGAAATAAGAATTAAAATATAAAATACAAAACTACTTTCTGCACATATATTTCCGGTCAATGCTGTTTTTTAAGACATAATGCCTTTAAAATTTTAAATTTTGAATGTAATTATTAATATGACCCTTTTTAGAAATTGATAATTTTATTAATTATTATTTATTGGAAATGATTTCTGTTAGCAGTCGGGAGTATACGTCAGATAAGAACTTATTTAAACTTTGAGACTTATTATGAATATCTTATTCAACATTTATATTTTATTTTCATTTGTAACATAATTTATTCCTATAAAACACAACAGAACTTGACAATTGTTTTTTTTTTAAGTAAATTAGGAGTAAATTGAAAAAGTTGTTAGTTAAATTTTATAAATCATAACAAATGTATATAGTATACTATTATTATCTCTCTATATGATCCTCTTCATGGCTGAAGAGTTTCGACACACAGTAATGGAAAGATGACTTTTTTTTATTTGACGTAATTTTAGAAACGAAAAAAAAAGGGGGTGGGGAGAACAAGTAATATTCACCCGTCTTAGCAATAGCAGGGCTGAACTTAACCACTGTGGAGCCCAATGACAAACGGATATTGCAGGGCCCAGTTTAGATAGGGATACCATTAATAAGTGAAAATTGATATTTTGTATTAAAAAATATATTCGTATTTGCATTTTATTCATTCTTTACTACGCACATAATTACTTTACGAACCTTGCGTGTAGCAAAGTCAATACAGTATATTATAAGAATTCTGTTTCCTACATAGATCAAGCTCAATAGCAAGAATTTGCAAATGATTCTTCCTTTGAGAATTGTTGCCGTCAAGTAATTCTTCATTAACTTTAGGTGTGAGAAGCTTCTTTCACTAGATTCCACAATTACGGGTATTAAATTATGTCGGTTTTTTTTTCGCGCGTAGGATTGGCGTTTTCCACATTGAATGACACCCCACAATAACAATTTGTTTCTATATATTTCAGGAAATCTGTATGACTTTTCAAAAGATCTTAATAATTTTTGGAAATTTCCTGGACTTTTTTGTGTATATTTTGCATTTTCAGGCGATTTCCAGGAACTCCTGGTAAATCAGCAGGAAGCCTCAGGAAATCAGTTATAGGTTATAAAATGATTCAATTGAATAATTTATACATCTAGAATTAGCGGGTGTCCTGTGTAAGTGCGGGGCCCACTGCGGTCACATATATTGCAGCGGCCTAAGGCCGGCCCTGCAAAATAGCGGCGTACGCCAAAATACCTAGGCATCACCCTAGACAGAAAGCTCTCAATGCACTTGCACATCCAGGATGTTGAACGAAAGGCCTCGGAGAAGTTAGGGTTACTCAGAAAGCTAGCCAGCACTAAGTGGGTCGCCAGAGATGACATGCTTCGCACACGGTACCTAGGGCTGCCAGATCCCAAATCGAATACAGCCTGCCTGTGTAGGTGTACGCAAGCACGACGGCCCTCGAATCACTCGACCGTTAGCAAATCCAAGCTTTCAGATTCATTTGCGGCACCTATAGAACTTTCGCTGCAGGAATCATGTTCAACTTGGTTCCTTTCATCCTGAGGAGAGAGCGCACAGTGCTAACAGCCCTAGAACGCTATAAAAGGGGCGAACCAGGGCTACCGAATCATACTTTAATCACTCAGTGGAAAAATAGAAAAAGGATAAGGCGTAAATCGTTTCAGCTTAATAGCGGAGAATTTGAGGGTGCAAGCTGGCCTCTCCACTGATCGAGTCCAAATTCGAAGAATAGGCACCAGCCCGCCCTGGAGGAGACAATCCATCCCTCCCATAAATTTTAAAATACACGAGTTGGAAAGGGACACAAAAAGACACACACCCCCGGAATTACTAAAAAAAAATGGCAATGGAAACACTGAAAACCTACCCGCCAGTTGTAATATATTGCTACACAGACAGGTCGGTTCTGAAGGACCCCGTAATAGTTGGGGCCCATATTTGTTACCGAGACCTCGAACCAGACACGCTGTCGGGCGCATGCGGCCTCGATGCATGTAGCTTCGATGCAGAACTCATGGCGATAACTATCACTCTAAAACACGTGCTCCAAAAACTGCATAAAAAGCTAACCGTTGCGACTACCGTTGTAATGGTTACCGATTCCCTCTCCTGCCTCCTAGTCATTGCTGGCTTAAAGGGAAAGTCCGAATTGGTAGAAGAGACATTAGGCGCCGCAAATAACATCCTTCTACTTATTGGAGCTGTCATCTTTATGCAGTGGGTGCCATCGCACTGCAGCGTGAGGGGCAATGCCTTGGCTGATGCTCTAGCACGAGAAGGAGCACTGGCCGTGCCCACTTTCAAAGCACCAAGTACGTTTCAACAGGCTACAACAGTTATCCAAGAGTGGGTACATGACAGATGGTTGAAATCCGGGGATGACTCCGAAACTGCCAGGGAAGTCTGGCAGTGCATGCGTCACCCAAGTCGATAGGACCCGTGATGAAGGTTAAAAAGGTTGGAACAATCAAAACTGGACACTGCCCCATAGGTTCGTACTTTGCCCGGTTTCGACCAAATTTTGATGCCCGTGCTGACACTACGAGGAATCAGAAGAGACGGTGGTGCACGTCTTGCAATAGTGTCCGCAGCTCCGCGAGCTGCGTGGAGACGTATCCAGTGATGAATTATTTTTCTATGGAAGCTGAGTTCCTTACCAGGGCACTAGTGGAAGCCTAGACCTCGCTCCCCTGTCACCAATCGGAGTTCGTCTCAGGTAAATCAACAGGAAACCGCGAAAAATCTATTCTAATATATAAAATGGTTTAATTTTATAATTTATACACCTAGAATTAGCGTGGGTCCTATAAAAAGTTTGAGGCCAACTGTAGTTGCATACGTTGCAGCGGCCTAAGAATGGCCTTGCAAAATAGCGGTGTATGCTACGCCGTTGATCGACTTGTAAATAGTAAAACAATTTAATTTGGTTAGACATTGTTAGGACATGATTAGGATTTAGTTATTTCTTTCGAAAATAAGAGGAAAGTTTTATTTGTTGACGAATGACGTGATAGATCTTTAAAAATAAGAGCGCTCAAGTATTTTATGAAGACAAGACGCTCTTCCTATTGAAGTAAGGATAAGGATTTTAAAGACGGCTAGAATAAAGGACATTCGACAGTTCCCTTCATTGGTATTTAAACGAAAATATTTTTAACGATTGTTGGCCTTTTCGCCGTGTTATCTGTTCCAGTATTAAGTTTAGTGTTACCTCCAGTTGGACTTAGTTATATTTTCAAGTACTGAACACCGCAAAAGAGCTTAACAACATAAATAAAAATGTTTTCGACATTTAGTATCTTTGCAGTTGTGATTTAGCTTTCATCGAGTTGGATCTGGGAGTTAAAAGATAGGCAATACATCAAATAGTCCCGGCAGCAATTTTTCTTCTTTTTTTAACAAAATTTGAGATATTAAATATATTATGGTCTTCGTCTTCCTTTTTCTTCTTACTTATGATATAGTACAAATATAAACATTCATTCATTTTGCCAGATAATTATAGTATCTATTGCATTGAATTTCACGGCCCGTAAATTTAAGCATCATTCTCCCCCCCCCCTCCAAACTTACCAAATAGTCTTAACACTGTCTGACTGTTCTACTGCTTTTCAGTTCTGTTTCGAAATATTTCTTAGGCTTAATGATACTTCTACCCGCACCTTTTTCTTCTACAATCTAGTGTAGGTTACGTTAAAAGGGTAAGCATCAAACGCCTTCCTAAACACATTCACGTCTGGTCTAAAATTCTATATTACATTTCTAAATAAGCCCCTTTTTTATCACATGAATTTTAATAATTTACGTCTATTAAACATGGCCGCTTTCTAACCCTATCTTTCACAAACATATACCTTCAGACCATGGGCGTAGCCAAGGGGGGGTTGAGGTTCAACCCCCCCCCCTAGAAATGAAATCCCCTCCCGCAGGGAGTGGGTGTCGGAGTTTAGTGACTGATCTTTTGCTTAATTTTTGTTTATTTTAATAGAAATTTTAATACTAAAACATCACTTGCCCTAGCACAGCCAAGAAGGTTGTGAGTTTAACACCCTACCAGGGAATTTTGAGTTTGAAACCCCATACCATGGGTTTTGAGGGATTTTGAGTTTGAAACCCCATACAAGGGGGTTTTGAGTTTAAAAACCCCTACCGGGGGGTTTTGAGCTTAAAACCCACTACCAGGGGGTTTTTAGTCTGAAACCCCCTATTAGGGGGTTTTAAACTCAAAACCCCCTTGTATGGGGTTTCAAACTCAAAATCCCTAGCAGGGGGGTTTGCATTTAAATCCCCCTCTTCTATAAAGCAAAAAAAAAATGCAAACGACAATCCCCAATTCCAAGAGCACATCTAAGAAAGATTTTGATTTTAACACCCTCTTCAAAATTTAGGAAAAACCCCTCTTCAATATAAAAAAGCAAATTACTCACTCAAAATAATATGAGCATAGCCAAAGTGACTTTTAGTTTAATTAGTTTAAAAAATAATTCTTCAAAAAAAAAAATTAAAAATTCGCAATCAAAATGCTAAGAACGTAGCCAATCCTATTGGGTGTTTTGAGTTTAAATTTCACTTCAAAGGAGTTTGCTGTAAAAAAAAATACCTCTTCAATATAAAAAAAAACCAAATAACACACTAAAATTCTTTTAGCGTAGCCAAGCCAATGGGGGAGGGGGGGTTTGAGTTTCAACCCCTCTCCTCCAGACGGCTTTTTTAAAACTTTAAAACCCCTCAAGATAGTTTTGAGTATAAAATCCCCCTACAGATCGTTTTAAGGTTGAAAGCCTCTCTCTCAATATTATTTCTAAAGCAAACTAAAGTCACCAAATTTTATGAACGTAGCTAAATGTGGTTTTGATTAAAAAAAACACAACAACTCCAGATATATTTTAGTTTAACTCCCCCCCCCCAGATGATTTTAACGATAAAACTTCCCTTTTCGATATAACATCTAAAGCAAAATAGTCACATAATTCCAAGATCATAGTCAAGAGAAGTTACACATGTCTACCAGTTGCTGGGCTCCATACTAAAGTGCAATGAATAGTCATCTGCCGAAATTGAAAAGCACTAAATGTAGCTCTACAAAGATGGCTAAGACGGAATTTAGGAGTAAGTTATAGAGATCTGGTCTAAATTAAGGAAATCCTATGCCGAAGTGGGAGTCGACCCCTTAGTAAGGTTGTGACAGAGCGTCGCATGAGGTTTGCGGGACATGTTCTCCGACAAAATGAATTACGCATAAGAAGAGTTGCGATGACATACTAGTACAACTTGGCGCCACTCTTTCATGGAGGTCCTCAGAGCATGTGGTAAGATGCTTCAGACATTGGCAGTGACAGTTTTTTATGGAAACAGCTTTCCTGCAAATGCGCCAAACGGCGTGGTAGGGTCTAAGTAAGAATAGCACATTAGGTTTTTTAAATAAAACTTTTTAATAGCAAAAAAAATGCACTGTCACTGTAGGTACCTCAGAATATGCATTTAGTTTGCTTTCAATACAAGAAATAGTGCTTGGCGGCTGGGCTCTCAGCGTCCACCTGATCCCTTGCTGGCAATGGTTTGATTTAATTTGATTTTGATTTTTGGCACATCGGCACAATTTAGGCCATGTCGTGCCTGCAGTCCCTCAAAGGCCACTCTCCCTTCACACAACAAGGGCCAAATTCCATACAGTCAAATCCTTAAAATCAAGGTCTATTTACAGTTAAAATAGTAGAGGTAGTAAAAATTTAATAATTTGGTAAAAATCTAATGTAAATAGTGCATGTTTACAAATTCATAAATCAGATCTTCGTAAACAACCCCACTTCCCGGATAAACACCAGTACCTTTCCAGGGTCGACATTATTGAATAGTGTTTTTAAATTAGTGGCTCTAAAATAGTTCTCCCTGATATCCTGTTATCTGGGGCAGTCGATGAAGACATGTTCCACGGTGAGGCGAGAGTCACAATACTCACAAAGTGGCTGCTCTTCTTTCTTCAGCACAAAAGAGTGCGTGATGTACGTGTGGCCAATCCTAAGTCTGGACATGGCCGTACTACAACGCCTTGTCAGACCCTTAGATGTGGTCCTCCTCCTGACATCCGCCACAATCTGCCTGAGTTTACTGTGAGTCTCAGCCTCCCATCGGTTCTGCCACTCTCGATAGGTGGCAGAGGCAATACTTTGTCTCAGGTCCGAGCAGATAATTTAGGTTCATGACACCGCATATTTTAGGGCTCTCTTTGCTTCTCTGTCTGCGGCTTCGTTTCCCTCATTGCCCACATGGGAGGGGACCCAGATGAAGTTGACATCGACTGTTATTTGGTCCAACAGCTTCAGGCTCTTATGTACCAATGGAATATCAGTCTTCATCCGCCCCAAAGCTTGCAATGCAGATTTGGAGTCGGAGCAGATTATAAATTTCCTCCTTTCTGATGCTTTGACGGTCATAAGTGCAAGCGATATTGCATGCAATTCGGCCGTAAAGATGTAGCAGCCATCTGGGGAGTCTACGGGAGATTGTTTTGTTCCGAAAGGAACAGGCACACGCGACTTTTCCATCCATTTTGGATTCGTCTGTGTAGATGGTGCCACAATCTCCGTAGGTCTCCTGCAGTTCCCTAAAGTAGACTTGTAGTATGCTAGGGTCTGTATTTTCTTTTTTTTAAATTAAGGAGGGATAAATTTAATTTGGGTTTATTCATTAGCCAAGGAGGATTTTGAGGGGTTTCTATTTTAGAGATTTGGTCAATGAGTGGGGTTAAATTTTGGATGGGTTCTCTCATTCGAATACCCAACGGCTGTATGACGTTAGGCAGTCCTTCGATTATATAATTTTACCTCTGTGGGGTTAAATATGGGGTCGAAAGAAGGGTTCGTGGGGTTGGATTTTAGCTTGACTATATAATGTATTGCAAGCTTTTTCAGTCTCCACATGGAGATTTGGGATAGGTAATGTACGAAACACGCCGAGACAGAGACGCAGGGCAGCATTTTGTATTGGTTCCAGTAGTTTTAGATAAGACTTTCTTGCAGCAAGGTATCTCTGTCAGCTCCCCAGTCCGTATGGCTGAATACTCTAAATAAGTTTAATAACTTTTGGCATTTCTTCTTAAGTTCCTTAATGTGGGGGAGAAAATTAAATTTGGAATCTAGGGTGAGGCCTAAAAATTTTGTAGTTTTCACGACAGAAATCTTCCTTTTGTGTTTGAAGAGTTCAGGGTCTGGGTGGAGCCCCCTTAATTTACAAAAATGCATACTAACTGTTTTGGAGTCCAAAAATTTAAAACCATTATCGTTTGCCCAATTTTGAATTTTGTTTAAACACAACTGTAATTTTCTTTCTAAGGTGTTCATGTTTTTCCCATAAGTAAAAATGACAAAGTCATCAACATACAAAGAGCACTCTATGTCAGGGGACAGAGCATTTATAATGCTATTTATTTTAATATTGAACAGGGTGACTGACAGAATGCTGCCCTGGGGTACACCCATTTCCTGGTCATGAGTGTCAGAAGTGGAGTTGCCCACTCGAACCTGAAATTTTCGGTCTTTCAGGAATTCCCCCACAAAGCGGGGAAGGTGTCCCTTAAGCCACATAAGCTCCAGGTCACGTAGAATGCCATGTTTCCAGGTTGTGTCATAGGCCTTTTCTATATCGAAGAATACAACTACTAGATGTTCTCTTCTGAGTAATGCATTTCTAATATAGGCTTCCAGCCTTACCAGGTGGTAAGTTAATGTCCGCCCCTTCCAGAATGCGCACTGGTAATTGGAGATCACTTTATTCCTCTCCAGGTACCAGACCAGCCTACTGTTAATCAATATTTCCATGGTTTTGCAGATGCAGCTTGTTAGTGCTATTGGTCGATAGTTAGCTGGGTCAGAGCCATCTATTCCCAGTTTAGGTATCGGTATAACTGTGGCTTTCCTCCAGCTGTTTGGGAAAGCGCCTGTTAGCCACACACACAGTTATAGACCCCTAGAAGGACTGCCAATGAGGGTTCGGAAAGGTGCTTGAGGAACTGGTAATGGATTTCATCTACTCCAGGCGCTGTGTCATGTGACTTGTCTAGCAAATCCCTCAGTTCCTCAAGCGAAAACGGTTTGTTGTAGTCTTCATTGTTCTCTGAACTGAAATCAATGGGGTGTCTTTCTTCCATGGTTTTGACTTTTTGAAACTCTGGCGTGTAGTGTGCAGTGGATGACTTTTCTGCTATTGAGGATGCAAGACAGTCAGCTATTTCTCTGGCAGACGTGATAGTTCGTCCTTGGTTTTTCAAATACCCTATTGCATTTGATTCTTTCCTTTTGATTCGCCTTACTACCTTCCAAACCGCTCTAGCAGAACTTTTGGCGTCCAGACTGCCTACAAAACTTCTCCAGGAATTCCTTTTGGCTGACCGTATGGTTTGTCTAGCCTTTGCTCTAGCTATCTTGAATAGCTTTAGGTTTTCCTGCAGCCAGTCGTTTTTTCCTATCGTCAATAGCACATTTGCAAGCTGTATCAAACTATGGTTTGCTAGGCCGTTTTGGATTTGCGGAGGTTAGGGGTACAACTTTCCTGGCTATACGAAGTAGCTTGCTAGCAAAGGTATCAGCTGGGTTCTGTTCATCGAGGATATTTTCTGTGATAGCCTCGGAGCATCTTTTTTGGAATTGTTCCCAATCGGCCTTATTCAGTTTCCACCGCTGAGGTCGTCCCAATGAGGGGAGATTGTTAGTAATGATTATTGGGAAGTGATCACTTCCCCGTAGATCATTGCTATTTGACCATTTAAAGTCGTCCAGAAGTCCGGAGACGCATACGATGAGGTCAATGCATGTGAGTGATCCAGTTCCTGGGTGCAAGTAGGTCGGTGATGCATCATTAAGTATGCATAGATCGTGTTGGAGGTAGATATCCTCCAGCATACGACCTCTTGTGTCGGCATTGTTGGATCCCCACATGGTGTTATGGGCATTTAAATCCCCAAGGATTATATAAAGCCGGGGGAGTTGTTTCAATAGCTCCTTCATGTCTGTTGGGTTTAATGGAGCGCCTGGTGGTAGATACAGGCTGCAGCAAGTGATAACCTGGTGAAGGGTTATCCTAGCTGCTACGGCCTGTAGTGTGGTCTGTAGTTCTACCCTCTCATAGGGGATGCTGTCCTTTAAAAGGATACAGACTCCAACTGTTGCTCTCTCTCTGCATCCTCAAAATTCTTGCTTTAAGCACTGTAGTTTCGGAAAATGATGCTATCTTTCAGAAATGTTTCCTGTAAGCAGACAGCTACATGAGTCTCAGAGTCCATCAGTAGCTGCATTTCCTCATAATTGGATTTGAGGCCTCTAGAATTCCACTGTACAATTCTGGAATCCTTGGCTTATTCTTGGAGCTATTTTGCCTTGGGAGGCCCCCGGAGGGGTTTTCCTTTATTCCAGTGACCTTAGTATTTTTATTCTTGGGTTTGGATTGAGAGGAGGACAACCCCTTTTGGGGGAAGTCTTTCTCTCTGGAGAGGGAAGATCATTCTGGTTAGAGCGGAGGTTATTTCCTCCTCTCTCACCTCGGGCATCCTCTCCGCTTTGATTTCTCCCCTTAGGGAGTTGGTCAACTTCTAATTCGGTAGAGGTTGGGGTGTCTGGCTGGATTCTCTGAGGAGAACCTGTGTCAGACATAATGTCTTCGGGTTCTCCCGGAGTGTTGGTTTTGACATGCTGCTCAGTCTCCATGCTCTCATCAGCAAGCACAGAGAACCTGTTCTTTAACATGACAACAGGACTTTCTTGTTTCTTCGGAGGTGTGTTCTTTGGCGGTGTTTTCTTCTGAGATGGAGGAGGAGGAGGGGGTGGCGGGTTAAATGTGTCCGTCTGTGTGGCTATGGATCTTCCTATCTTAGCAACAGCCTGGGCGTAGGTCTTTGTCAAGCCAAATTGGCTCTTGGGTAGGGCCAATACAGCCGATTTAGCCTAGCTGAAGGTACATCCATTTCTTGCTTTGTACTCCTGCACGGCAACCTTCTGTTTCTACACAGGGCAGTCCTTGGAGTAGGCTGAGTGGCCAGAGTGACAGTTTGGGCATTTGCACTGGGCTGTGCAGCTCTTGTCTTCATGACCCTCTCCAGCACATCTGGCACACACAGTGTTCCTCTTGCAGACTGCCGCGCCGTGTCCATAACCCTGGCACTTGTAGCACCTCATGGGGTTAGGTATGTAGGCCCTCACTAGAACTCGTAGGTATCCTGCCTTCACATACTCTGGCGGTGTCCTAGTTTCGAATGTGAGAATAATAGTGGCGGTTTTGACTTCCTCACCATCCCTGCGCCTGATAATGCGCCGGGCATGGGTGACTCCTTCAATGTCCTCCACTATTTCCTTCTCGGAGCATTCCAGTAGGTCCCTAGAGCTGATACACCTTCGCTGGTGTTCAGACTCTTGTGTGGCATGACTTCCACTTGGAGATCACAGAGTCCTCTGCATCTTAAAAGCCCATCAGAGTGTATCTTGCTATCTACTTCTACAAGAAGTTCTATCGATCTGTGTAGCTTAGACACACTCTTGGGCTCTCCCACTACTGACTTGAGTCCCTTATAAATAAGGAAAGGGCTCAGCTTTGTCAGGCTTTTCCCTTCCTCTGTGCACCTGACCACCAAAAATGATGGCCAGGTAGTACAGCTTTTTGTGGCCTCCTCTTTTTTTGCCTCAAGACGGCGTCTCTTGCCCAGACCTAAATCTGGGGCAAGTAGTTTATTGGTTTTTTTTTATCCATATATATTCTTGTTAGTTCGGCACCTGTGCTCCCCACCCGCCATCGATTCCAACAAGGGGACGGGCTATTCGGATGTCCAGAATGAGCCCGCCAGGGCTACACAGGTGCTATACTCAGTCAGCTGCTGCATCGGTTATGTGTCCGATACAGCAGCTCCCTGATTGACCCTCCAGCCACCGCCCTCCAGCTCGTTAGCTTGGCATGACCAGCCGGTTGCAACAGAGCGGGCCATCTGGGCCTCAGGTCTAGGGGAACTTGGTACCAAAGTATTGTGTTGAGGTGGTTTATCCTTAGATAGCCACCACTCAAACACCAGGATCTCTTTATCCCCCCTTACCCGTTACAGTCCACGGCAAACATACTGGTCTAGGACGTAATGAGATTTTATAAGGAGACAGAGTGATGATCAATGAAGGCAGAGGAGGCAGACACAATGATAGAAAGAAGTAGGGCACTTTTGAGCTCCAAAAGTGCTAAGGAAAGACTAAGACTAAGACTAAGACTGCTTTATTGAGTTTTACGGAAATGTGTTGTGATTACAAGGACTCGTTTCTCATATAAAGACAACACAACAGAAAAATACACATAAATACAACAGACAACATAAAGAGTTCATTCAGCGACTACACACAGGTTTCCGTGAAACACATTAAGGAACACTCTCTAAATTGATACAAATTTTCACAGCAACCTGATTGTAATAGAGATAAATTATGTACACCACACACATCCATCCATTCAAACCCTCCCCCCCCCCCGAAAAAAATCCTGTCTACGCCCATGCTTCAGGCTGTACATTCGATTATTTTATCACTTATTTTCTTCCCACCCTACGCCTTATAAAATTGTTATACTTATTATATATGAGTATTTTTTTGTCTTGAAAGGCTGTCTGATGCTTTCCGACCCCAATTTTTTTTTTCATTATTAAGTCCTGCGCATCAAATGCCCACAAAATATTTTGGTGAATTTTTATAGCTCCCAAAACTTAATTTTAGCCCATGATTTGTAGTTTGTTACTTTGGATTACAACGCACCACTATTATCGACCTTCCAACACAACAAACGTGTACTTCTAGCATGAAAATTCCGACTTCACTTTCTAGCTTTTTACCCCTAAAAAATAAATTTACATATAGTCACGTAACTTTTCTTTGGCTTCTTAATTTCATATCAAAATCATTCATAAGCTATATAAATCAATAAACAGACCCTTTATAGTTATCCATTTGACGTCGTAAAGCTTTCACACAACACCTGCTAAATGTGACCTAGGCCAAGCTATTATTACAACATTTAAGCGGGCCATTTCTAGTTAGCACACATTTTGCAAGTCTTAGCCATATTACGGTACCCCGCTGCGAGTAAGGGGAAAAGAGAAAATGTTTTTTTTTTTTTTTTTTTTTCGGGTGCCTGATTTTTTATTTTCGTATCGAATCTAAAAAAATCTTGGAAACCACATTTTTGAACTGTATGGTGAATACATGAGCTATTCTAGCATAATGGTTATTGTTTGTGTATTTGGCAAAAAAAAAATTTAAATTTCTAAAGCCCTCGCTCAAAAGATAATTTTCAAGTACATGAGCCAGTTGCTGAGTTCAGAGAGCCATATAAACAGCCTTAGCAGTATTTATGTATATTACGTCAATGTTGAGATTTATTAAAACAATCTTCTTTGTTTGTAAGTCCTAAAAATAGGTAATTAAAATATAGTTAATGCATATATTATCTATAGTTAACGTCTAATTAAGAATATGGACAACTTACAACTATTACATGTCTTGCGGTATTAAATAGGTCTTCAGATGCTGAAAAGAACATAAATGGCTCTAAATAAACACCAATACCAGTAAACTCAGGTATAAATAAAGGAACAGTCTTAGGTCCACTATTATTTTTCAAATTACTTAGATGATTTATATATTTATTAAAACATAGACTAAAAACGAAAATACTTATGAGTTATAATAATAGGACTTGTCTTCGATTCTGAATAGTAGTAAGAAACGCAGTATTTCCCGCTGTTAGCTAAATACTTTGCCACATCCATTCCTTGCCAGGCATAAACATTGTCCGCAAGTGGTCGATTTAGATTCTCTTTTCGCCGTCTGCGTCTGTCCTCGGCAACGGATTTTGTTTTGGTCTCAAATGTGTATCCTACGGTCTTTGTGAGTAACATCAAGCTCTTGTTATGAGGGCACATGCAACCAGGTGCTCTCTTCTGTGTCAGCAAGTTCAAAGCGTTTCCGTGGGGCACCTTTGTTACCACCTTTCAGCTCACGAAAAGACTGCCTTTGGCATACTTTCGTCTCCATGCGGGATACGTGTTCTGGATTCCCCCACCGGACAGTGTAAACCAAAACAAAGAATATTAGCATATGAACCACGAACTAAATGGAATACGAATACCGAAGATAAGATCGAACTAAATCATTGATTAAACAACAATTGATCAAAACAAACAATGTGATCAAAACAAACAATATCATATATAATATGATAATTGTAAAGTAACAAGATATTTTCATAGACATCCACTTCACGGTGGTGAACGGGACATTTATAATTGTTCAAATAACAATAACACACAGTCACAGTAAAGATACCAGAAATTATCACAGTTCTTCTTCGTGTGTTTGAAGGTGCTAATTCGTTAATAGTGCTCTTGCTGATCTTGGTGCTGAGATGTGCTTAAGTTATTAAAACAAGATTTTGTGACTTGCCGGGGATTCTATAGATCTCTAGATCGAAATACTGTCTTAGAGATTCAATAAATGAAGATCCTTTTTAAATCAAATACAAAACTTTAATTCAATAACTAGGAATCACTGTATATACAAAATGTACAGATATAATATTGTATCAGATGAATAACTTTTTTCATAGTACAATAATAGAAATATTCAAGTTTACTACAATATTTTTCTCTACTAATTCTAACTCAAAACTAAAGTACGTCCTATCTCTACCAGATTTACATTTAGACTCAGGTTTATTTCAAATTTATATGTGATTATTTTAAAGTGAAACGTGACATACACCTTCCACACGCACACTCCATCTCGGCGCCCTACAGAATATCAACTTAATACACCTCCAACAACCTTACGACTCCAAGGGCGGAAAGGCGACACTCTTCCCCATAGCCCAAAGCCTAACTCCCTGAAACGAATACAAAACGTAGATCTAGCGATGCCGATACAACAAAGAAATTTTCATTAGCGACACCCGTACCGAAAGATTAGCCTACTTAATAAAGCTATGTACTAACGTACTGTTAAAACGGGAAAACAGAAAACAAGCTAACCAACTAACAACAGAAGCTCTCTCCACTGCGTAAAACTAAGGATAACGTAAGCATACAAATACACAATATTCTAGACAACAAAACGTGCCTAATACAAAATACTTCCTATACACGAAAACGCAAATATTAAACACAAAAAGAAAACTTCACGCACGCACGACAACATGCCCTGCCCAGCGAATCTTTAGGTCCATATGCTGTTAATACTGGCGTTCTCAAGACATAGCTGTTTGTAAAGCAGTCTTGTCACCGTATATATATGATGGAGCGCAAGCATCTTTGATGAAAGCGCTCAAGTAGTCCTAGTTGCTTTATGTATATTACCCATCAGGTGGGGGGGGGGGGGGTTGGGGGGGAATTTTTTTCCTTCCCCCCCCCGACCACCCTCCCCCCCCTCCACCCCCCGCGAGCGAAAAAAATATCTATATGTATGTGTTTGTGTGTGTACATAATCTTTATAACATTCTGACCTTTCATTCTTTCGGAAGACGTTTATTGTGCTCTAGAATAGGTTCTTCCTGGAAAAAATTTGGACTCTCCCTATAGCTAGAAAGGGGTCTGAGGGAGCGTTAGGAGCTCCCCCAGTGCGGGGCGAAGCCCCGCAGCCAAACACTATTTCTGGTATTAAAAGCCAACAAAATGCATATTCTATGGTATCTACAGTGCATTTTCCTGCTATTAGAAAGTTTTATTGCAAAAACTAAAATGTTCTATTCTTACTGACTTAGACCCTCCCGCGCCGTACGGCGCATTTGCCGTCAAGCTTACTCCACAAAAATCTGTCACTGGTAATGTCTGAAGCCTCTTCCCACCTGCTCTGAGGACCTCCATGAATGTGTGGAGCCAAGTTGTACTAGGATGTCATCGCAACTATTTTTATGCGTAATTCATTTTGTCGGAGAACATGTCCCGCAAACCTCATGCGAAGCTCTATCACAATCTTAACAACGGGTCGACTCCCAGTTCGCCAACATTTAAGGTTTCATTTTCGCTAGATGACTATTCACTGCAGTTTATTAATGGAGCCCCGCCACAGGTAGAAATGTGTAACCTCTCTTGAATACGCTCTTGAAATTAGGTGACTGTAGTTTTTTTTAGATTTTATATCGAAAAGAGATGTTTTATCGTCAAAACCATCTGTTGAGGGTTTTAAACTAAAAAATCTCAGGAGTTATTGTATTTTTTTAAAATTCAAAACCCCATTTAGCTACGGTCATAAAATTTGGTAACTGTAGTTTGCTTTAGAATAATATTGAAGAGAGAGGTTTTCCAACTCAAAACGTTCTGTAGGGGGATTTAAAACTCAAAACCATCTGGAGGGGTTTTAAACTTTAAAACATCTATTGGAGAAAGGTTTAAACTCAAAACCCTAAATAGGCTTGGCTACGCTCAAATAATTTTAGTGTGTATATCTTTTTTCTTTATATTGAAGAGGTATTTTTTAGCATCAAACCCCCCTGAAAGGAGTTTAAACTCAAAACCCCTTTTAAGAATGCTTATAGCATTTTGAGTGCGTAGTTTGTTTTTTTTTGTTTTGTTTTATAGAAGAGGGGATTTAACTGCAATAAAACCCTGGTAGGGGGTTTTAAACTAAAAACCCCCTGGAAGGGGTTTAAAACTCAAAACCCCCAGGTAAGGGGTTTTAAACTCAAAACCCCCTGGTAGGGGATTTAAACTCAATAACCATTGGCTGTGCTGGGGCAAGTTATGGTTTAGTATTAAAATCTCACCTATCAGTCAGTCATAATCAGTCATTTAATTCCGATCCCCCCCTGCGGGGGGGATTTCATTTCGGGAGGGGGGGGGGTTGAACCCCCAAACCTTTCCCCCCCTGGTTACGCCCATGTTACCCATATCTCAAATCCATATAGAAGAATTGAGAGAACCACCGCATGGTAGACAGGTGGAACGATTTATTCCGTCATCTCTCGCCTGAAGGCGTTCAAAATCGCTTCTGGCCCTACCCAGACGATATCAACTTCCCTTGAAAGCGAGGATACATTTGATACTATATTACCTAGATATGTGAAGTGGTTTACAATGTCAAGGTGATCTTTAGGGATGAATAGGTTTATTGGGTGACTTCTGAAACATGACTACTGTGTTCCCAAGGCTTATAGATACACCGAAAGAGGTGTCAGCGTATGCTAATTCGTTGACCGCGTTCTGGAGATCATGTTCATTGTGAGCTAGCAAAGCGCAATTCTCGACATAGAGAAGCTTCTCTATGACTATAATCTTTGTTTTTGTATGGGATAGTAGACGTCAAAGATTGAACACATTGCCGTCCGAACGAAACCTAATGCAGATGCTTTCGTGTAATCGCTACCTAGTTTGACCCAGCATTACGCCAAAAAAGATAGTGAATAGAGTAGGAGCAAGTAGACAGATTTGCTTCAAGCCATTTTCTTTGGGAAGTGATCAGACAAGTCACCATTGTGTTTGATCTGGCCTTTTTTGTCCCACTAAAACTGCTTGAGAATGGATAGGAACTTAGGTGGGCATCCTGACTTGCTAAAATTGTCCAAAAATCTTTGCGACTGACGGTGTCGAAAGACTTGTTTAAATCCACATACGCAACGTATAGGTTTAGGTTCAGCTCTTTGCATTTTTCTTGTATTTTTCGCAGAACAAATATCATGTCAGGTGCATTTCTACAGGCTCGTCTACTAAAGAGTGAGTTAGTCTGTCGAGCAAGACCTAGGTGTTATAATAAATGGAAAACTGCCATGGAATTTCTATATAGATAAAACAATTAAAAATCAAATAAAGCTTTAGGGATTAAAAGAATTTACTACAAATGAAATAATAACATTAAACTAAAATGTTACTTATCTTTAGATAGGCCAATACTAAAATATGCACCCTCTCTTTAAGACCTTTCTCAAAACAAGAAAACATTAAAAACTAGATTTGAGTAGAGTAACACCTTTAGTTAAATCTCTCAATTTAGAGAAACTTTAGGATAGAAAACTCAAAAGTAGCAATCTATAATATAAAGCATAAAGTAATGCGAATGTATGTATGTATGTATGTATGTATGTATGTATGTATGTATGTATGTATGTATGTATGTATGTATGTATGTATGTATGTATGTATGTATGTATGTATGTATGTATGTATGTATGTATATATGTATGTATGTATGTATGTATGTATATCTGAACGTATGAATGAAGGTATGTCCCGAATATATACTAAAACCATTTGACCAATCTTGATAAAACATAAATATTCCTTAGTTACTAACTGGAACAGTAACGTATGCAAAGTAGCCCTAAAAAATAATAAGACCCTCTAACAAATTCCCACTTCTATGAAAACATTATTAATTATGGATCTAGGTCATATAGCCGTGTATACAAGAGAAAAGACCGAAAGGATCTAGATTGAATTTTAAGAACTACACTTTGCAAACAGGGTTTTTATTTTGACACATGAAAATACAAAATATCTTATCTTCTTATCTTATATGATACAAATGTTACTTCAAAAAAGGAGATGATTACGTCCTACGCGTCATTCATTTAATCGTGCAATTAACCAATGACTTAAATTCTGCCAAGTCACTGGTTTTCCTGGCTAGCTCAGGCAACCCATTCCATGCTCTAATAGCACTAGGGAAAAAGGAGTATTTGTCCTAGCATATTGAACGAGGAATGTGCCTTTATCTTTGTGTCAAATAGAGTATTTTATTAAATTTTGTTTTTATATTTCAAGATTATGATTCAGTGTTTTATGTACAATTGCTACTTCACTTTTAAGTTTTCTATCCTGAAAGCTTTTTTAAATTTATTGATTTTTTTTTCAAATATAAATATTCTGCTCTATTTTGTTTCTGTTCCAGTTTTTTAATGTTTCTTGAGTTGAGGGGTCCCAGACAGAGGGTGCATTATTGGCCTAACCAAGGTTAAATAACAGTTTAGTTTTGTGTTTTTATTTGATTTATACAAATTTCTTTTAATAAATCCTAATACTTTGTTTGATTTTTTGATAGATTCGTCATTATGAGCATTCCATGACAGTTTGTCCTTTATCATAACACCTAGGTATTTTGAGTTTTTTAACCTGAGTTACTGGTTTACCATGAATAAGATAAGAGGAATTAATTTGTTTAAGTTTTTTTTTGTTACTATTAATTACTGTCCTTTTCTAGGTTGAAAGACATTTTTTAATTCAATTCCCATTTCTGTAATTCATCTACTTTTCTTTGTAAAATTTCTGTATCTTGTGTTGTTTTTATTTTTCTATATATTATGCAATCGTCTGCAAAAAATCTTTAATCCACTGATGCAATAGACCATTAATGTTTATATATTTTATTTTTTTAAGCAAATTATGGTGGAGAATTTGGTCAAAAGCCTCGAAAAAAATCTAGTCCCTTCCTTTTTTTTATTTAATAAAATTAAACTTTCAATTTAAAACATTTTTTTTATAAAATCTTTCGCTAATGCTGCAAAATGTGAGTTTAGCCGCGTTGACATACAATATAATAGTTCCATTTATGTGTCGCGTTTATCGAACATGATCCGAGTATACACACTACGACTGGACAGGCAAGAAGGGCTCTATAAAAGGGATTTTAAATATATTAACACACAATAATTAATAAGCTAATTAAGCCTTTGAACTCTCTTTTATAATATATAGTTTTACATCTATTATAATTGTATCTAGACCCTAAATCTAGAAAAATAGTTCGTCCACCGTGGTTCGATGATGACCATTTTGTCATCCAGGGGGCTGAGGGCTTTGCACTGGGGTTTTATGCCTCCTCATGTGGCTGGTGAGCCCGAAATGTTTGGCCGCACACTGGGCAGGTTATTCCAGCTGGAGCTAGTGCCGTTTGTCTTGCTTTTCTTTTCTGGCGTTTTTCTTCTGCCTGCGTTGTTCGTTTTTCCTCAGCAACGTGTGCGCCAGTTTTCACAGCGTGACGCCATGATGCTCTGTCGTGTGCCTCTGTCTCCCATGTGCCAGGGTCTATGCTGAACGCCTTCAGAGAAGCTTTGAGGGTGTCCCTGAAGCGCTTTCTTTGCCCACCTTGCGAGCGCTTTCCTTTGCTTAGTTGGCCATACAAGAGTCGTTTTGGGATGCGGTGGTCTTCCATTCTGTAGACGTGACCTGCCCATCGCAGCTGGGGCTGCATCAGGATTGTGTGGATGCTTTGCAGACACGCTCTTTGAAGGACTTCTGTATCTGGTATTTTGTCTTGCCATTTCACATTTAGTATGTCATGTGGAAGCGGTTTAGTCTCTTTGCATGTTTACTGTACACTGTCTATGTTTCTGAGACATAGAGCAATGTAGGGAAGATAACGGCTCTGTAGACCCATAGCTTGGTGTTTGTGGTGATATTCGTCTGTTCCAGACATTTGTAGACAGTCTGCCATAGGATGCACTGGCCTTGGCGATACGCAGGTCGATTTCACTATCGTATTTTCCATTTCTGGAGAGTGTGCTGCCAAGATATGTGAATTTGTCCACTGCGTTTATATCCTGTCCATTTAGAGTAGGCTTTCCCAGGAGCAGGTAGATATAAGACTTCAGTCTTGTTCGTATTGATGGTAAGGCCAAAGTCTGAGCATGCTCTTGAGAAGTCACTGGCGATGCTCTGCAAATCGTTTTCAGAGCAGGCATTTAGGGCACAGTCATCAGCAAATAGCAAGTGTCTGATTACTGCTGCATTTGTTTTTGATTTTGCTTTAAGCCGCCTCGGGTTGAATAGGCCACAATCAAATCTGTATGATATATTTATCCCGTTGTTTTCTCTATTTGTGAATGCATCTGTCAGCATAGCGGAGAACATGATACTAAACAGTGTAGGTGCGAGGACACAGCCTTGTTTTACCCAGGTTTGATACTTCGAAGGGCTCTGATGGTTCTCCACTTTCTTGGACACGAGCCTTCATGCCATCATGAAATAGTCTCACCATGGTTATGAATTTTTGTGGACAGCCATACTTTGACATGATCTTCCAGAGTCCTTCTCTGCTAACAGTGTCGAATGCCTTTGTTAAGTCGACATATATTGAGAACAGGTCAGCATTTTGTTCTTGGCATTTTTCCTGGAGCTGCCTTGCTGCAAAGATCATGACAATGGTTCCACGGCTCTTTTCTGAAGCCGCACTGGCTTTCTGGTAGTAGACCATATTCTATGTGTTGCATAAGCCGATTTAGAAGGATGCGTGCAAGGATTGGGGTTGTTCAGACACAATTTGTGGAGCTTGTGCTTTTCGTCTAATAGTTTTCTGATCTCAATACTGTTTTCATCAAACCAGTCCTGATGCTTTCTCTCCATAGGACCGAGTATGTTTAATGCTGTGCTATAGATAGCTTCTTTGAAGCATTCCCAGCTTTTATCTACATTTGATTCAGTTAGAACGGTGGACTTAAGGCAGTTCTCTATTGCATCTGCAATCGACTTTTCAGTTTTGTCATCTGCTAAGCTGGCCGTGTTTAGCCTTTTTAGGGGTTTTGATTTTTGCGGACGTCTCTTTGGTTGGATACGAATGTTTAGTTTTGTGATGATGAGGCGATGGTCTGTTCCACACTCTGCACCACAGCAAGATTTGGTGACACGAATGTCCAGACGGTCAGATTGTCTGGTGATGACGTAATCTATGAGGTGCCAGTGTCTTGAGCGGGGATGCATCCAGGAAGTTCGCTTTCTCATTGGAAGACTGAATATTGTGTTCGATATGAGCAGCTTGTGTTCAGCACAGGTCTGGAGTAGTAATAATCCTTTGCTGTTGCATTGACCTATCCCAAATTTACCTAAGACACCTTTCCAGATGTGATGGTCAGAGCCGACTCTTGCGTTGAAGTCACCGAGAATGAGTAGCTTTTCTGTTTTTGGAATATTAAGCAAGGTGGAGTTTAGTTCTTCGTAAAACTTTGCTATGACATCATCTGGGTTAGTCATGGTGGGTGCGTAACAGCTAACAATGGAAATATGTTTCTTTCCGTTTTGTAAAGGCATCTTTAGGGTCATGAGCCTATCACTTATTCCTTTGGGAGGCCCGACTAGTTTAGATACTATTGATGTTTTTATAGCAAAGCCAACTCCAGATTCACCTCGTACTTCAGTGCTTCTACCGCTCCAGAAGAAAGTATATCCAGCTCCTCTTTCGCAGAGTTCACCTTCATCTGCAAGCCGAGTCTCGCTTAGTGCTGCTATGTCTATGTTGTATCTGTGGAGCTCCCTGGCTACTAGTGCAGTTCGTCTTTGTGGTCTATCAGATGTGTCGTTGTCAAGTAGTGTGCGCACATTCCATGCGCCTATGGTAAGAGGAACTATCCTCCTCTTTTTCTAGAAATAAATATATATAGGCCTACAATCAAATAATTTTATTTAAAAAAATGGATTTAGGTCGATTAGACACAAAGATAAAGAAACATTCGCTGTTGCATATACTGTAGACCAAATTTATAGCAATGCTCATTGTTCCTTAACGCTATTATAGCATTGAATGTATTGACTAAATTAGTAAAAAAAAAACAACAATGACATGCCAGAATTTAATTCATTGGTTAACACGTATTGACCTAGAAACATCTTTTTCACGCAATGTCTGTATTTCAAAGAATAAATAATATGATCAGAATTAGCATAAGTAATACTTTATTTACTTTACATCATGCTGATCGCGTCCGATTCGATTTTAATGGGATACTTCTATACACTTATTTTCACCTATTAGGTTTATAGAAGTTAAGCCATTGCCTTAACAATTTATAGATTTATTTCAAATTATTACAATATTTATTTCTAAATCTAGATCTAGATCTACGCTCTATTTCGTACAATACAGACTGTAGTCAAGTATGTAATGATGGTATGTAAAGATAGCGCGTTATAAAAATAGTTCTTTTGTATACTTACAATTAAAGCTAAGTACGTATAAAATATATTTTTAATGAAACATTTAAATCAGTGTTTCATTCATTGAGTTAGTTAATAAATTAAACATATATTTTATAATTCATTGATACTTGTTCAATTGTGACCTTTGATGCAAATTATTTTGTGCAAATCTATGAATGAAATATAGTAATTAATGAATTTAAAAACAATTTAAAACTTACCTCCCCTAAAGTTTGTTTTTAAAAGTGGTGTTTTATTTCATTGACAAAATCTGACTGAATAGTTAATTTTAAAAAAATACATTTTGTACTTCGGTACTATACAGTGTAGAAATTATGGAATTATTTCATTGGCAAATATTGCATTAATATTTTATTGGACGCGGGGGGGGGGAGGTAGTTAGTTGAAGAAAGGTCAAACGGGATGAGTTCTTGCGCTTTAATACACCTGGTCAAGCTGGTCAAAGGATGAAAAATATAAAATTCTAACAGCAAAACTTTCTCTCCAACGTTTTAAAGCGCAAATGAAATTTTATATGCAAGCCTTTACGGAACGTCACAGTTCCTTTATTTAAAACAATATACATTAGAACACCAAACACAATAGAGTATTAATGCATTATTTGCTATTGAAATAATTCCATAATTTCTACAATGCATAGTACCGAAGTACATAATTTCTCGAGCTGAGCACCGAGATTGATATTTGTACTATCCCCTCTCGGGCAGGACACATCGGTCCATAAAAAGAAAAACATTGCTCAACAATAGAGCCAGGTAGTAACATCTTCTCGTCCAAGCAGTTACTAGGGAAAAAATAATTTTCCAAATTGCCACCTTAGTTAACTCCTGACCTGAACACAAGTTTAGATAGGGCCCCATTTGTGAGCTTAATAAAATTCAAGGTTCAATTCTACTGGACGCGGGTAAAATTTAGAAGTTATAATTTCATTGGGTCAAGCATGAATGTTAATTTAAAATAAAATTCAAAATACCCCCAATCCATTTGATCCGACACTAGTGGCTATGCTAATAAGTTTAAGGCCCAATCTATATAAGAGTGTACTGAAACTTTAACAGACGCTCACACCCGACAGATCTCTTCATTTATTAGGCATGGCTAAAGCTTAGGCGCCTGTTGTGCAATATTAAGCACACTAGACGGGCAGTTATTATAACCACTAGATCTGCACCGTCTGCACCTGTTAGACCTTTAGCATCAACGGGGTCTGCAGCGTCACCAAACCTGAGCCGAAATACCAGAACTACCCCCTCTCTGTCAGCGAGAAGGAATCTCTGTGGTGCCCCCTACCAATCGCCCTCGGCCAGTGCCCAGTGAATTGCTCAGTTTTCAACACCTGCTGCCCAGTGTCAACTGCCCAGTACCCGGCTTCAGCTGTTTGCTGCCCACTGTCGACAACCTAGAAAATATCCTTCCCACCTTTCGCTGAAGTCGATAAACTTCTACGAATAAACATCCTCTCTCTACAAGTGAAAGAAGATCAGTCCCGAGACCATCCTGCATCTATTATACGGACGAGTCCAGCGGCCAACCAACCAGCAGTGAAAGATAAGAAATAAAAATAGAAACACTTATTCACACCTCTATATGCAATCTGTGATGAGATCAATCCATTAAACTGACACTGTCAACCCAATACCCAAACTATTTTCTTTTATTAAATCATTCATATGTTAAATATATATTTGGTTTATGTTGTTTTATGTGAGAGGGAAAAAACTCAAAATTACTTCCCCTAGAGTAAACGAACCAAATTAGTTTAAAATATTAAAAAACCTCGCCACAGGAACGTCACTAAAAGCATTTATAAATCGTGTCTCAAAGTTAAATATGATTCTTGAACATACTTTTAAGAGAGAGAGAGAGAGAGAAAGAGAGAGCTTATTTGTTTAAGGGTTTGAAAGACATTGCCCAAATTATACTTAAAATTTTTTGATCCACCCAGTAACCAAGGCTTCCAAGCTTCAATCCATTTAAACATTTCTATACATCTTAAGCAGTTGACAGTGTCTTCAAATGTTGTAGATTATAAAATAGATTTCCGTTGTCTAACTATCTACTCAAATTGCAACATTTCTTTCTATTTATTAAGATACAAAAATGAGATTTAAATATGAAAAATATTAAAATAAGTTAAAATATTAAAACATAAAACTATCATTGATATACTGCTTTTATTTCTAATTTAAAACCAAATTTAAAATGCAATTATTTAATACTATACAATTGTATACCATATACCGTTATAATTACCGTTATATATATATATATATATATATATATATATATATATATATATATATATATATATATATATATATATATATATATTAGCTGGATATGGGATATCTGATACATTGTAACGAAGGTTTTTAATTTTACTTCTTGGAACTAAAAGGTGAAGGTCAAATTGTAAGAAGTCAATTAATATGAAATACTTTGGCTCATTTTACAAAATATGTTTAAAATCTCCAATGACTTCTTAAAGACACTGAAAGTTATTTGCAAAGTCGATAATATATTCTTTACAAATGAGAGACACAGAAAGAACTGGGACACATTTTCCAGAATATGGTTCAAATTTCAAATCACTATGGGCTTTTTAAAGACCCTGAAAGTTAAGTGTACAACTGATAATATATTCTTTACAACTGATAGGCACAGTTTCTAAAAACGAAATGGCTGACGTATTTTTCTTTCTGAGAGTTTTCAAAAAAGTTTTTTTTATTGAATGGGAATAGTGAAAACATGTTTTTAGTCTTTCCATAGATTGTAAAATCTGAATCAATGCAATGTAACAGTTTGTTTTTTTACAGTCACAAAATCTATACCACCAGACAGCTTTGTTTAATCAATAATGTTTGCTCAGTGGAACCACGTGAGACCCTGTCCTCGATTCTTTTCTTGTCGTTCTTCAAAAGCTGAAAGGGGAGGCGTTAGATTGCACGATGAAAGAGCTTGGAAAAATGGGGACTAAAAGAAATTAAATTGGGGGTGGGGGAGTATTTATGCGTGCCTTTTTATTTATCGGGCAGTATACATGTATACATAGACGTCTATTGATAAGACTGTTTAAGAGTGTCTATGTGTTTTTTTCCGTGTGAATGTTGTTCGTATGTGCATGTTATTGTTACACTGAGGTTGTCATATGTAGTCAAACTGAATTTGTTTTTATCAATATGTTATTTTATCTTATCTTATTTTTAAAATACATAACACAAGTATCAGGATGTCAATAAAACATTTATATTTGAAACAAATTCTTAACATTTCTTCTTAGTTACGATAAATGAACTAAAGGATTATAACTATGTGTATTAATGAAGCAAGTTTATTTTCATTACAAAATGGTTAGTAGAAATAGCAAAATTGCATCCATGACATAAAATAAATAATAAAATAAAATCTCTTTAAATTTAAGATAAGATATACATTGATTCAGGGATACATGTTATTTATGTTCGTTTTAATTAAAAATGTGTATTTTGTTCAAAACCACAACATAATTTTTTAATGTCTTGTCAAACTTTAGACTTGTTAATACGTACATTATAAAATTGAATCAACAGTTCACTGCATAAAGAATTTCAACGGATGAAAGTATCAATTTATGTCTCTTGTTTCAGAAGGTACAAGAACAAATCTTATTAAAATGTCAACAAACATAAACTTATTTTTATACATCTATCATTTCTTTTCTTGGGTCTTGCATTTTCTAACACAATTGTTTTACTTACTGCTGACGTCTTGATCACAGTTATGGTCATTATTGAAAAAAACTATAACAATAATTGTAGCAATAACCATAGAGTACAAGTTGACAAATGTACATAAATAAAAATCCATCTAAAATTCAGTTATTATAAAAATAATTATTCTCCTATATTCAGTTTCATTGTCTACAGTATAAATATGTAAATAAACAAGGCCATACAGAGGCACTTGTATTAGAAACATAATTACCGTTATAACAAATGCACATAATGTTATTCTATAACATCTTATTATTCTAGAAACATGAAAATGAAAACAGGCATCAATCATTCCTTCAACGGATACAAAAGTTACAAAATATGTGTTTGAATATAAAGCCGAGACCTTAACGTTATTAAAAATAAATACAAAGTAAGATAGTATTGTAACTGACAAATGTTTATTTAAATAGAAAACAATTTTAGACATTCGAAAAGCAACAGTCAAAATAGAAAACATGAAATCTGATATTGCGAGGTAGAGAAGAAGTAAACTGGTTGTATCCATCATCCCTTGCTGAGACAAAACAGAAATATTGAGAACGTTTCCAATGAAACTTACCCAAGCTAGAAATTGGACTGGAACACAATATGTCTAATGCAGTATAAACATTATCACTCACATCTAGTAAATAGTCTGAGTTGATATTATAGAGTTCTTCATCTGTTGATTCATTCATATTGTAAATATCTAATGAAGAAGTTTTGCTAAAATATATGAACACAGGAGTATAGAATCCTTTTTATTCAACTGACATAATGTAAAGTGATTATTACTAATTAAATTAACTAAAAAATCAGCGAATAAAAAACAAGCGAAAAAAAAAAAAACAAAAAAAAAACGATTACAATCTTCTAGTAGAGAACCTAAATGCTCACATAACTAAACTATAGTTGTATCACATAGTGCTGGATATTGGCTACTTATGTTTGCTATCTATCAGTGTCAATAATCCTAGCATTAAATGTTTAAATTTAGGTCAATTAATGAACGACATTCAGGCTTTAATATTTCGTAAGGCCCAGTTTGGGTAAAGATACGGATAATAAGTGAAAATTTAGAATTTGTATTAGGAAATAAATTCATCTTTGCATTTTAATCCATTCTTGACTACGCACAGAAGTACTACACTAGCCTTGCGTGTAGCGAAGTTATGCAGTATATCATAAGAATTTTTTTTCCTACATAGATCACGCTCAATAGCAAGAATTACCAAATGTTTCAATCTATCTACGAGAATTGTTGACCTCAAGAAATTCTTCAAAAACGTTTGAGGCGCCAAATGCTTCTATCACCAGAATCCATATTTAAGGATATTAGATAATGCAGTTTTTTTTTATTGCGCATAGGATCGGCGTTTTCAATATTGAATAATAATAATTTCTGGAGATTTACAGCACTTTTTCGTGTATTTTTTGCAATTTTAGAAGATTTCCAGATGCTCGTGGTAAATAAGGAGGCCGCGAGAAATCTTTTATAATTTATAATATGGTTTAATTAAATAATTTATGTATCCAGAATTAGCGCGGGTCCAATGAAAGTGCGAGCCTCACTGCAGTTGCATGGGCTGCAGTGGCAAAATAGCGCGTATCATATGTCTTGAGTTAACTAGGTTATCAGTAATAGGCCTTGAGATCTAGATATAGAAGACGGTGCGCTATTTTATTCTGGACACTAATTTATTAAACTGTATACCAAACTAACCGAAATAATATAGTCTGATCAAGATATTATCTTCTATTTATCTGGCTAAATTAAAAATTATTTATTTTTTAAACTTTAAAAAACTATAATGGTCAATCTAGACATTTCTAAGAGTGGCCAACAAGGTAGTAATTCTTTACTAACGATACAATCAACTTTTAAGTTTGTATAAAAATTGTTGAAGCCGTTTTTGAGATCCGTGTACAAGTTTTTTATAGACGTTTAGACGAAACTGTAAGCAAAACCTATCTGAACACATACATTTTAAATGGTTTCTGATGATAAATATATACAACCGCTTATACAAAGGTCTGAGGATAGTTATGCCGCAAAGTGTACATTCATATATCTTAAAGCTGAAACAAAAGTGAAAGCAGAAGAAACAGGAGACTAATCAAAATTGCGCTCTACAGTAAAAAACAGGCAATTCGTGTTTTAGTTAAATTATAATATTGTTAAACGATGCCACTTTTAGATATTTATACGTTATTAGTCGTCAAATTTACGTTTTCTTTCAATGGTGACTCGACAAGGAGTTAATAGCTTTAATGGGTTACTAGATCTTAAACGTTTAATCTTTTTTCTAGATAAAATAAAATCATTTACACATAAAATGTTGAAAGATCTAGATCTAGATTTATATATTTCTTACAAAATATGACCAGCGTGTCTTAGTTTGGGTATTACTGATTTGGTACTTGGTCTAGCTCCTTCATTGTGGGTAATTGGTTGATAGCGTTAGGTACTGAGATATAGACTATGCTGATTGCATAGAATTCTGAGTAATGTTGAAGTTATGTTGAAGCTGCAGTATGCAACATAAACAGCCTACGAAATGTAGGTTTTCTCATTTGTTACGAAACTTATTACTTTTTTTTTTTAATTAGATTTTTTTTATCCTTTTAAAACGGTATTATTCCAGTAAGGTGACTATGTAGATTGGCAATAAATGTGTTGAAATTTATCTAAGGCTTTATTACTCGGCAGCGGGTAAAATTTCTTCCAAAACCAGAGAGTCCATGAAGGTGTGCTAAGAAGAAAAATATAATGTTTTAATAACTGTAATTAATTCCAAAAATAGTCCTGACAGCGAGTGATTAGTAGACTATACAAAATGTTTTAGTAAATGCAATTGTTTCTAAAAGATGTCTTTATACATTTTTGACTTTTCTGTTGTCGGTATCCAATTCATGCGTGTGGTAACCTTTTTTTGCTTTTTGAGTGGCTCCAAGTAGAGTTGCCTTTTGTTGTTGTTTGTTCAAAACATACTTCAATTAGTTCGTCATTTTAACTGTTTGTTGTTGATTTAATTACAACTGTCAGGTTTAGGATTTATTTGGGTTGTTAACCAGCTGTATGCTATTAAGGTCCCGGGGTTCAACCTGACAAGAACATCACTCACACACAGTCGTACATACAGTAAACAACTAGGTGAATAATTTAAATAACAACAAAAATAAATGAATTTTAATTGTATGAAACATATATGTGTATGTACAATGAGGATGATAAATAGACAATATATATATATTAGATATATATATATATATATATATATATATATATATATATATATATATATATATATATATATATATATATATATATATATATATATATATATATATATATATAATAGGTATATATAAAGATATTATACAATAATTAATTTAATCACCTTTGCTACTGTTATCACTTGTCACCCTGGTTGTATGGTCCATCAGGCTCTAACCGACGGGCGTCACAAAACTGCCAAACTCGGTAATAGTAAAGTTAGACCTCAGATAATCGCCAATTTGACAATGACACTGGCAAGCGACGCCCACAACTCCAACACTGGCACCCTATAAACGAAATAAACACAATACTCTCAACTTCTACACTAAAACTAGAAATAGTGACAACCTCATACAGCATACAATAATAGATATCACAAACGAATAACTCACCCTAAACAGGGGTCCCAAAAAATCCAACTGAATAATAAGTCCGAGAAACTGAACTGGTACAGACAAATAACGTTTTACGGGCCAACACACCGTCCGTTACAACCAAACTCAGAGGGTGAACTGCCTCATGACAAAGAATGACCCATAGATGTCACCGGGCTTTGTGACGTAGCAAAACAATTCAAAACAAAAAAAAATACAAGACACTCTCGCCCCGTACACGTACTACCAGTAGAGGAAATAAAAAAAAACAGAGTTAGGAGAAAGAAATAGACACTTGTCTATACTATGCGACAACAACCATTGCGTTGATTTATTATAAGTGTTGTAAGATTATGTTATTACAAACACAACAAGGTAGACAACTAGAAAAAAAACACAACTTTTTCATTAGAAATAGCTTGCTATATAAAATGAAAAAGATGCTCTTATAAAATTTTTAAACTACAAACATTGTTATTCTACTTTCAAAGCTCGCTATAATTTCCATTCGTTTAAAGCGACATAGATTACAAAATTTACAGAATTTGTTATTTAAAATATTATTAATTTTCTATTTAAATAAGAAAAAAAAATATTTTCATACACTTTTCACGTTATTAAAATAATAATAAAAAATAGCAAAGTTTTTGATTCCAAAGATAAAGGATAAATTCAGAGTTTCACATGACTACAAAAACCTCTTGCCTTCTTCATATTTTCCATTATCTCTTGCAGACAAAGTCGTTTTAAGCTTGCGGTTCATTTAAGTTTTCTTTCCGTTTCCTCGCCTGAATTCAGTAATGGCCATCCTTCCAAACTTACATGTTTGTCCCGTAGCCTTTGTGCGAATTCTCTTTTTGTCCTCTATCCCAGTGATGGCAATGGAGTTGATATTTATATCACTCACGGGGGTCACCTCGTTAAGCAGTCCTCCTTTAAGCTCGCCTAAAAGATTGTCATTGGTATGCAGTTATCCCCCATAATCAAACCATTAAATTTGGATATTTGTGTTCGCCATCTCTTTTCTTGGCCAACTGTTAACAAGTAGAGTGTCATGTGGCCAGCACAACGACCAATCACCTTTACTTTCCCCAACTAAAGTCAGGTACCCATTAGAGCTGGGTAGACTCAGGGACGCCCTAAAAATCCAGAATTTCAAAATCTCAGTCTTCACGAGATTCGAAACAAGGACATTAGATTCGAAAGCCAAGCGCTGAAACACTCAGCCTCTGCGGCCCCAAACAGATTTCCTTAATATCGTCTACCTCGTAGATTGCAAGGTCTAAAATGTGACTATAATCTAATAATCTCCATTCACTTAATAGTTTAACAAAGAAACTTCTATAAAGTCTTGCAAAAGATCATTAAGATCCTGGATGAAATGAAATAACTCCGTATCTCATATCATCTATAATATAACTCTAATAACATCCTGTTTAGGTGGTCACATATCCTTATGCTATTGCATAAATATAATCAATAGCTTTAAAAAATGTAAACAATAACAAATCTATTCTAAATACATAACAAAAAAACATATTTACCTATCACATCAAATAAATTTTATTTAAATCAAAACAGCATATAAAATAATAGTTGTATATATGAAGAAACAGAATGGACTGTCATCTGGCTAAGTGTTCATTAAATACACTGCTTGGTGAATCATGCATATAGAGTTTGAGGCTTAGAAAAATATTTTACTATATTTATTTAGCCTTACACTTCAATTTTTTATAGAGACTCAAACTACTTGAAAGGTACAATTCATGCAATGAAACAGTTTGCGATTAGTAGCACCGCAGGCTCTGCCAGGCTGTAGCATGGTGTGCCAAAATCTGCCTAAGGGTCACCTGGTTAAGATTTTTCCTCAGGGTTGTCTCCCGAAGCCTTTTCCAAGGCAAAGGAGGTTTTGATTCAGAGTAGCACGCTATAAAAAGTAGTAATGTTTTTGAGATAGGGAGATAGCTGATTGTTGAAGGTTATTTTCATCTTTCGCAGCTTTCTTATAAGGCTGTCATGGTATACTTTGATACAAAAATGTGCAACAAAAATGTGCTACAAAAATTTGCTATAAAATGTGCTAAAAATTAGGTAAAAAAGTGAGCTTTTATTAAACAGTGGTTTTTCAACATTTCTGTATTAATTCATCTAAGTCTAAGACGTGGGTACTGAAAATCAATAAAACTTCCACCAAAGAAGTGCACTCTCCATTAAAGGCTATCGATTTTAAGACCACGGTAAAAAAAACTCTACTGTAGACAGTAGAGAGTCACTGATATTCGACTGTTGCTCCACAAGTGTATGTTAAGTAAGGATGCGTAACAGATGTGCCCCACCAAATGTATACGTGAATTGACTTCAAAGATAATAGATAAAAGCTTCATATCAAGATAGCTTAATATATTTTACTAAGGTTGCTAGATACAGATCTCAGACTACCAATAAAAAAGCAATAACGGCGAAGACTGGAAAAAAAAAAGATTAAAAAAAACTTTAATGGACGACCAGCAAACAATGGTTTTATTTGTTTTGTATGTGAAAACTATGAAGCTCACAGATCGTACTGCGTCATGTCTTAAGGTTTAATACAATTTTAATTATATAGAGAGAAAATAAACTAGGACAAATTTCTACACAAGCTCATTTTCCCTAGCGCTATTAGAGCATGGATTGGGTTGCCTGAGCTAGCTAGAAAAACCAGTGACTTGGTGACATAGGTAGACAAGCCAAGCCAAGCCAAGTTCAAGCGTACTTACCTCTCAACCACGCTTATACAAATAAAACAAAAATAATATATACAATATTTTTATACATGTGCATTCCAATACACGATTGAAATAAAAATTATAATGTTAAAATGATTTTCATTATGTTCCACATTTTACACGTTAAACTTGAATATTGTATTTTTTCAAGGTTTTCCATTTATTCCACATGTTGTAGCAGAGGCTGGGAAAAAAATCATATACTCTTTTTTAGTTACAAATTTAATACATAACAATATTCATTTTACTAAAGCAATGTTACCTAAAAGGGTTATCATAATCATAACATATTTACTGAACAGTACTCACATACACTGCTCATTTTGGGAAGTTGAAAACTTTTCTGATATCTAAAAAAATAAAGTTACATATTGTTATAACTAGATGGTGGTGTGGATAGATAAGTAGTCAACAAACGCAAATTGCCCAGTGCCAGCGCTAGACGGGAGTCAACGTGACGAGTAGCGACGGTCAACCGTGATGAAGATTCATTGCAAACTGGCAGTATCAGTAATTAGAAAAAAAAATGTCAAATTGAACGGAAACTAAGTGTCAAGGTGTTGATGTGCTAAGCCACAAGACTTTAAAGTTTTCTGAAAGAATTAGAGTCCGATTATAGAGACTATTTTTACATTGAAGTGCACTGGTTAAGCAGAGAAAGGGTTCTAAAACATTTTTTATGAGACATGAAACTGAACGTTTTATGATGGAAAATTAAAATGTAATGCCTAATTTGAACGACTCCGTTGCGATTGTGGGAATTGGCTTTTTTAAGTGTCAGGACATCATATCTAAATTAACTCAACAACAAAACTACAAGCAAATGAAGATAATTACGTATTTAATAGCTGACATAAGTTTAACAGACGAGCATCTAGATTGAATGCTTTAACTTGCAGCGAAATTTTCAGAAGTTGATTTACGAAACATTTCACACATTCCATGAAATAGTATAAGTGTAATATCCACGGGTTTCTAATAAAAGTGATTTATTTTTTATTTAATATTATATTTTTATCATTTCTGTTATGTGGCCCGTGACATGAGTGTCGGAAATTAAAATGTCACTAACTTTTAATGAATTGGGGATCAGATTTTAATTTAATAAATTGATTGGAACACGATTACATGTAAATAGTTTGTGCTATTCCCTAATTTCATAAAAGGACAACAAACCCAAACTTAAGATCTGACAGAACCAAACCTATACTCATTAACGAACAGAACTAAATCTTAAATTACACCAAACCGAACACGAACTTTAATAGTTATGTTCAATTTCCATCTCTAAAATCTAGTCATTCATAAGATAATTCTTTTATCTCCAAAATAATTTCTTCTTCTGTAGTTCTCACAGATAAAATGCATTTCTGTTTACTATTTACAGTCCATATGTACTTTTTTTTCAGTCAAATATAACTATTGTACTATAAAAATGTTGCTCTTCTACAGTTAATATGTAGTTTATCTACAAACAGAATGTAGTTCTTCTTGCGTCAAAACGTTGTTCGTCAACAGTTAAAATGCAGTCTTTGTACAGACAAAACATGTCACTTCCACACAGAAATGTAGTTCCTCTACAGACAAAACATGTCACTTCCACACAGAAAATGTAGTTCCTCTACAGACAAAACATATCACTTCCACACAGAAAATGCAGTTCCTCTACAGACAAAACATGTCACTTCCACACAGAAAATGTAGTTCCTCTACAGACAAAACATATCACTTCCACACAGAAAATGCAGTTCCTCTACAGACAAAACATGTCACTTCCACACAGAAAATGTAGTTCCTCTACAGACAATATATAGCACTTTTAGAGTCAAACTTTGATACGTATGCTGTTAATAACTTAATAAAAAAAATAAATGTAAAATATTTACCTTTTAATTTACGCTTAGAGAAGTAAGAGCGATATACTGTCAAAAATGAACAAAAATGTTATTTTAAAACTTACATAGTAAAAATGTATTTTTAAACATACACTCATGTGCATTTAACATACATACAAATATTATTTCAAGCGTGCTCTAATAAAAAAAGAAGTTCTAAAAAGTATTTGAAATGGCCTCAAAAGACTTATTTAAAATAGAATTCGATCATTAGGTGGTGTTACTTTATTGTCATTTATAAACTTTATTAACATCTGAATTTCTAGTGCTGGTGGTATTCCTTCTGTAATGTGTGTCTATTTAAAAGTGTTAGGCAAACTAACCCAAACATTTCTTAAACAAAATGGATTGATATTTCGGAAACAAAAACATTCAATTATTTTTATCTAAGACCTGGGTTGTGGTTTCAAAATACGGTTTCCAGTGAAGCCCAAAAGCTCAACTTAAAGAGAATTTTCTCACTCAATTCATCAAGTGTCTGTAAATAACAATCATTTTAATGAACTTCGACAATATCTCTTTGAAATGCGTTTAGTAAGGCGTATTGCAAGTATTCCGTCGTTTACAACAGCACGCAAAACGTTTGAAAACGGACTTTTATGTATTATGAATGAACGTAGACAATATCAAAGTGCTTGTTGTGATTCCAGAGTTTTCGATGTTAAATTTCTATCGGTTAAAATAACATTTTATTACCTCATTTTGTTATCGACTTTAAAGTTCAATGGTTTTTAAAAATTTGCGCATCGATTGTTAATTTATCAAAGCCTCATTAAGGTAAGCACATAAGAGGTAAGATGCATCATTTATAATAAATATTTATATATATTTATAATTCCAATCCATTCGGTGGTAGAATTACTTAGTAGGCTTACAAATTCAAAAACTTCAAATGCTTCAGAGGAAGTTTTAAAAAAATGATTTCGCACATTCATATAATTTCTGTCCATAGATTTTACTAAGATGGAGACTATGTTTTTTTTTTAACATTAGAGTATTATATTATTTTATAGTGGAGAATACGATTCTGTATAAAAGTGGTTTTAATTGTCTAACAGAAGCAAGTTTCTCTTTTACAGTGGAAGAATCAGTTTTAATACAAGTGCATCCGTTTTTTAATTGAGAAGTATTCAATTCTTATACTGACTAGAAGTAGAGTAGCAGTCAGATGTTTTACAGAATAGAATGTGATTTTTTACAGAGTACGTTTTTTTTTTCATTGATCAGTATTCGATCCTTATAATGATTCCGTTTTTGAGTAAAGTTTGAATCTTACACAGATGCTGATTTAATTCATTTACAGTAGATAAGTTCATTCTTTCACAGAAGACAAGTCGATTGTTTAGCTGAGGAGGATTCTAAATTTTCAAACTTTCAATTATTCAGTATTTTACGTCAGAGTTTATCCAGTGATCTACGTCTCCTAGACTGGTTTTGGACTGCATTTTGTTTAAAGATTTGTGTTACTCTGCGTAGGCTGGAGGCAATGCAATAATTTATTTAAGCTGTGTTCCGCGTAGAAAACTAGTGTTCCGCGTTATCTAAAAAGGTATTCCACGAACTATTGAAATATTTGACAACCGTGTAAATCAATCTTTCTTAAATATAAGCAAAGTAATCCTTTAAATATTCAACATTTGTGTTGAAAAAGTTTGTGGAAAAATTTGGGAAAAACTTTTCAACAGTAGCGTCATAAATGGGATGGTATCAATAGACATTAATTGCGTTGTTCGTTTTGAGTTGAATAAAATAACAACATAATGACATTCTCCTTCCAGGAGAGTAAGAATTATAATTTTTCATAACAAAAACGTATCTAGGTAACAAAAATTACCTTTTTCAATGTATCCAGAATGTTTCTTTTTATGAAAACCTGATAAAATATCTAGAGAGAAAAACGTGGGAATTAAAAAAAAAACATTTAAAATACCAGCATTTTATTTTAGAGAAAATGCGTTACTCATCTTCTAAAATATAAAGCTGAAAGTAAGAAGAATGCATGTATCTATGTTTGTTTGTTTGCATAAATGTATGTAATCCAAATCGTTGGACCAATCGAAATAAAACTTGGCAAAAAAGTTTCCTTGATCATGGCGAGTATGTAGTTTATGTTTAATGCCTAACGCCCACAATCGATAAGCCATAAACATGTAAACCAATTTCCACACCCTACTTTTATTTTCGTGGCAAAATGTTTGTAAAAATGTTAATGGAACATTTGCCATGTTTGACAAAGATCTAAATGTCATCAAATACATCAGTAATACCCAATCTAATGCTTCAGACTGCGGGTCATATCCAGCTAGTTTTAAAATAATCGTAGCAATAGTTAATGTTACTTTTCTGGTCTTGCTGTTATGCCCCACTTGTGTGATTTAAATTAAATTATAGGACCCGCGCTAATAAAATTAGCGTATTAGTAGCGTATTATTAGTGTATAAATTATTAAATTAAACAATTTTATAACTTATAACAGATTTCCCGCGATCTCCTGTTGATTTAGCAGGAGGTCCTGGAAATCTACCTCCTGAAATTGGAAAATATACGAAAAAGTCCTGGAAATATCCGGAAATTATTAAAATCTTTTGAAAACTCATACAAAGCTCCTGAAATATATAAACGAAAGATGCCTTTTTTTCGCCTCGTAAATTACCTAGGATAACTCCCTCTGTCCGAGTTGCAAAAATAAATGAGTGATCCTTCCATTGTGTCCAAACTCTTGAGCGTGCTCTGTGGCCTCGATAGTTACTACAGAGTAGATTTCCCCCCCCCCCACTTTTTAACGTGAGGTGATATTACAACTGTCTGGCCCTGCTATTTTGTGTCTACGTGTTCTCCCCCCCCCTTTTTTTCTTGTTTTCTCGTGGACTATCCGCAGAGTGATCTTTCCTTTACTTCTTGCTTGCTTCTCGACCAAACTGTTGAGGGAAGAAGATTATTATATATAGATACATTGAAATTAATTTCTTAATGTGTTAAATAAATCAGTAATGATCTCGTCACATCTAAAGGTTTCTAATACAACTATTCACCATTATACAAGCCAGGTTGGGAAAAACACACATATATGTTTCAACTATATGAAAAAAATTATTTGAGTTCAAAAGCTAAAATATGCAAGAAATAAAACGAGATCCACACTAGTAATACAAGCCACCAACACAGTTACAGCCATAATTACAATCCCAAAAACCTCCGTCATAACCGCTTATGCATCCGAAGCATAGTTTAAGAAACGGCTTTTCAAACTAGACTATTTAAGGCTTCCAGTGTACCCACTTTCGACTCAAATTGTCTAATTTGTTTTAGGATTGCATTCACCCAGTTTATGTTTTGATGCGTCATTCCAAGTATCTCAAAGATATCAGGTTCTATTTCAAATATAAAGGTGTCAGGATATTCGTCTTTTTTCATCAGAGACTTGCCACAGACATACGTACAGAATGTATTTGTTTCTTTCTAAGTTTTTCAAGCCTCGCAATTTATTTCACCTGTATGTAGTTTAATTAGTCTAACTTCTTTGTCTTTCTTGTTCTTTCCTATTCTGGGCTGCTTAATCCCATTTGTAGACAATATTTGTTGTCAATTGAGGTCAAGCTCTCAACGGAAGAAAATGAACAATTTAATTTTAAAATAACACAAAGTTTCATCTATTTCCAAGAATTAGCCAGAAACCACTGTCTCTTGTTCGTCTCTATCTCTGTCTTCCCCTTGTAAAGTAAAGTTCCCTTCCAGACCTTGTTATCTATGTAGCAAAGTTCATGTGTTAACGAGGGTGTCATGTAGCAAGCAGAACGACCAACTATCCTTTACTTTTCCCCAAATAACGTCAGGTACCCAGAAATGTATGTGATAAGTATGTATTGAATGGAAATCAACATCTTTGGACCAATCTTGATAAAACTTGGCATAAATGTTTCTTGGATACTATTTCGAACAGTGACTATGTAAACTAGCTTGAGACCATTAAAAAAATAGTTGCCCAGCTCTTTGAAAATATTACTATTTCATGGATTTAGGTCATATAGCCATATTTATATGATGCAAAAACGAAAGGTAATGCATGTTCCATTTAAATCCAATTTTAAGAACTTCACTTTGCAAATATTGTTTTTTTTTACTTCTGTGACAGGTGGGGAAATGTGACGTGTGTTTGGCACGTTTTATGTCTAGGGGATGATTATTTTTAATGCTATCACACCCCCACTTATCAGCATATGAATCGGGAGCAGACACGCAACGAGACAAAGCAATGAAAGGTAGATACAAAAGTTAAAATAAAGAATATTTATTTACATAAATATACATATAAGGATAAAAAGGGGGAGGGTTTGCATCTATCTCTAGTATATTCTATATTTAATCATCACTCTTGCACCTAATAAGAGAGTATGTCACTTTGTCCTCTGACTTAGCTGGTATTCCTGTTGATGTCGCAGCTGGCTGTGTCCTAGCTTGAGTTTCTGCAGCTGGAGGTGGCGCTCTAGCGGATAGAGGGACGCCGGTGATATAGTTCTTGTGGAGTCTCAATCCCAAGTTCTAGTATCGGTAGTGGGCACAAGGTTACTGCGGGCAGAGGCTGATCTGCCGTGGGCAGCGTAGTTGACAGGATATGTCCAGTGAGTTGCAGAGGGTTGGCGTAGCTATGACGTCTCGCACAGACCTGAGTCCATAGGGACGTCGCACCTAATAAGATGACAGGTGGGCTGTCGAATAGGCGGGCAATGCCGATAGCGCCAAGTGGTAGAGTTGTGTAGATCTCAGTAGGCAAGTGCAGTGCTGAATAGCACTAAGCACAAATGCAGGTGAATAGATCGTTGATCCAATGAATAAAGAGGCAGGTCAGTGAGCTAGGGCAGTGCTGAATAGCACTAAGCACAAAGGTAGTAGGTGATTCTTGATATCAACTAAATAGGCAATAGGTGATTCTCGGTAGCAAATACAGTGCTGAATAGCACTAAGCATCTAAATAGGCAATAGGCAGACACCTGAGGGAGGCTGCGGATAAATAAAGACAAGTTAGGACATGTCTCTCATACATCCTATCGATGCCCTCGACTGAGGTGCATTCGTCAGATTGGTAAAATTGCTTTAGAGCACAAGGGGGAGATGATGACAAATGGGATTTGGAAAATAGATGGATGATAGTAGCAATATCAAAATGTACATAAAAGGGGAAATAATAACATAAAATGTACATAGAAGGGGAAATAATAATCTCAAATGAACAACACAGGTGGATAGAGAAAGAAAAGGGGGGGGGTTGAATTGGGCGGTGGTCAGCGACCCAGATGATTGTTTACATATGACCGTGGGTCGAGAACAATGGAGCGCGCTTGAATGGTGTGTCCGTTCAAGCGGCGCAACTCTCAGAGTAAAATGAGTAAAGGGGAGATAATTCAATACAGGGGAGATAACTCATATCTCCTTTCTAAGCGCAGTATTAGTGCGATAGTAAAATCATCAAGGCGATCAACCGAGATAAAGGAAATAAAATAAGGTGTACAAATATATACATGGTTGCATCAATGATCAATTGAGCAACGTAGCATTAATAGATTAATGCAATACTAAAACATATACATAGCACATGTTTATGTTTTCTACTTACGCCAGTGAGAAATACACAATGCACTAATTAAATATAAATGAACTAAGCAAAATACACATGATGATATCCAATGGAAATAGCACAAAAGTAATTAAGATGGAACTTGTGATTAAGTTCGGCTTACCACCAGGTATTCCTCTAGGAGGGAGAATAAATGATATAGTCCAGACTCGATCGACAGCGATAGAGGAGTGAAAGGGTCTGGCTTGATTTGAATCTACTTATATACCGGCCTGGAGAATGTGGGCGGACACAGGAAATGTCCTAGGCTAAGAATTATCTTACACGTGGGTGAATTAGACTTAAGATGGGAGCGTCGAGAGGCACTTTGACTCGAGTAATCTCCTAGATCAAAGAGAGAAGTAGGAGAAAGGGGGGGGGAGGAGTGACTTGCATTCCACACAAGGTGGTGTCCACTGCGGCTGTCAGACATCCTGTCGATAAGATCAAAGTCTGTGCGTATCTTTGCCCCGGTCAAGGGAAGATAAGTCGGAAGACGCGTCCTAGCTATCTCCAATGTGGTCAACTAAGTCTAGCCTGGAGAGGAAAAGGTGGCGCGGGTGAAGAATTTGGGGGTAGGATGGGGAAATAATTAAAATAAAATAAATAAATAATGAAAAATAATAATTAATGCTGTGATAATTTAGAGTGACTCTGACAGCGAGTTTTTGACTTGTCACAACTTCGACACACAAAAATACAAAATATCATCCATTCATTTCATTATTTAATAAAACTAAACTTTTTACTTTAACATATGAACATTCTAAATATATTTTATTCATTTCATATTTTAATCCAATTAACCTTCACATTTGTTTTTATGTTTTTTTAAGAAATTATACTTACATACGTTTGCTATAGCTGCGAATTTGCCGAAAGGTTCGATATCGCGCGAGTCTTACATTAGTTACTACCGAAAGGTCACGCATGCACCAAACAGAAAACTTGCTATTCTTAATCAGCTCGATTAGCTATTTTTTTAACTCCATGAATAATATTTTTAAAAAATTTTCACGCATTCGCTGTATTTCTAACATTATTCTTTTGTTTAATTGTTTCTAATACAATATATTAGTAATATAAACTTAAGACCCTCGTGACGCGGGTAATATCTGGCTAGTAAATAAATAAATATATATATATATTTATTTATATGTATATATATGAAGAGACCCACATTTAGGTGACTGATAGTGAACGCATAAATGTGACGACATAAATCCAAAGCGAGACAGCAGCTTTGCTAGACAGTTGAGGCTAGGCTTTCATAAAGGTGTCATGGTATATGTAGTGGAGTGGATTTATTTTTCAGGAAACACCGGCCACCCCGATATCCAGGTGACCCTTCCCCCCTAGATGGCACCTTGTGTCCGCGCATAAAAAGGCAGACAACGTGGGCACTGTCCATTCTACCGGCATCTTTTGTCACAGTAGTGTCCGTATGTTACTGGGCCTACGTCGTCTTTACTCCCTTTTGTGCCTGGTTCTACACCATGTGTTTACGTATGGCTGCAGGTAATCACATTTTACGTATTTATATTAGATTGTAATTTTAATTAGTAGTTTATATAGAATATCACTACCGCGGTTTTTGTTCATGTTGGACTACTCTTTTTTTTAGAAGCCAGCATGTGGATGAATTCATTTATTGAAATGCGTTCCTGTAGTACACTAGACGAAATAGTTCCTATAGAATGCTAACTGTCCATCTTGTAAATGTATTTTTACAACCAGTGTGTAAATACTGGCTTCTAAAAAACAGTGTATTTGTGAGTGTACATATTTGTTCTATTAAATTGTTGTAGTCTTTTGTAAGGAAAGTAAAGAGCGAAACTCTTCAAACAATGTATATATATATATATGTTAGTTTTATGTAGAACAACTAGTTGATTTATTTTTAGAGAACTATGTTGTCATTTATTTTTTTAATGTTTTTGGTGTTCCATATCTCTCTTGTGTTTGTAAAAGGGATGATTGGTTCACACTATAAGATTTTCTTTTTGTTTTTCGTTAGATCTAGTATTTAGGCCTATTAATTATGTTTAGTTTATGTTTATTTGTAATTATGTTTTATGTTTGCCTTTGGCAGGTCTTTAATGTATAATCAACAGTTTGGAATCGTCCTACGAGTTGCCTTCGTCATGTCATTTAGTTCGTTCTGTGCCAAACCCACCACATATATAAAAGTGACTGAGACTAGACTGCTCCCGTTGTGAATTAAACCGTCAAACTTCATACGCCTGTTGGTTGTACCCTCTATTTGAGGAGTTGTATTATTCGTCTGCAAGTCTGTAGTCAAGATCTCGCCAGTAATCTGACACGTACAGAAACACGCAACCTATTCACTGAACAGTACACCTTAAAAAGACGCAGATTAGACTTCACATATCCACATATATTCAAAAACACTAATTATATTTATTTTGTAAATCCAAAAAAATTACCTTTCATATCTCTTCGATTCACAACTCGTAATCCTTTAACAACCCATCTATCTGCTCCAAATAAATGAGAAAAAAACAACATGTAAATATAATCAATAATTGTATATACATATATATATAAGGGTTTGTCGTAATGTGTACATTGAGTGCTTTATCCATTATTTATTGAAACGACGCTTTTTATAGTAACTTATTTTTTATTTTTTTTTTAGGAATTAAGAGAAATCAAGATTTTTCTAATTTTTTTAAATATTATTTTTTAGTAATGTTATATAATAAAGCTGATATTAATATAAGTATTAAAGTAATGTTGCTTGACTATAGACATAGATCTGTTTTTATGAATTTGAAACATTACAAAGGCATATATAGTGTATATATAGTGTATAGCAATAAATAAACTGTAACATGTCTAAGATTAATTGATGTTTTTTTTTTAAATAAATGATCTTTTTACCTTCTGAAGAGATTTTTTTTTATCACAGATTCCTTCTCAACTTAATTAGAACTTATTATACGATTTTTTATAACACTTCCAGACTTTTCGATATATGAGACACATGATATAAAGGTTATTTGATTATATGGCCCAGGGTTAACGAGGGTATCTAGGAAGTGCAGTAAGACAAAGAAAAGCAAAGTTCTGTAAAAATGCGAGCCTGACGAAGGAGAAATGTTTATAATTTAAATAATTATCAATAGGAACTTTCATACTATTTAAAGGGCTGTTCTAGATAAAAATGTGTTTTTAAAATTACGTCTAGAACAATCATGTTCTCGTATTTCTCAACCAATCCAGTATTTATATTTATATCATTGGGGTAGCCAGGATTACCTGTTTTTTTTATGGTGGGAGTTCTAACACGAAATATATATATATATATATATATATCATAATAAAAAAATTAGTATGTGTGTGTGTGTGTTTGAAAATAATTGATCTTCGTTAAATTCTTACCCTTCATTCTTTAGAAATTTTATTGTACCCCAGAAAAGGTTCTTTCTGGAGTAATAAAAAATGTAGACAATGGACACCCTCACCTTTGTTATCAAGGGAGTCTAGGGGAGCGCTGATAGCTCATCAAACTAGACTCGGGGCAAAGCCCCACCGCCAAGCACTATTTTCGGTATTTAAAACAAAAACAAATGCATATTCTGCGATATCTTCAGTGTATTATACTGCTATTAATAAATTTTATTTGAAAAACCTAATCTGTTATTTTTACTTATGACTGCAAGTCGTTCAGCGCATTGGCTGACAGCCAGTTGTCTCCACAAAATTAAGTAGCTGGCAATGTCTAAAGCCTCTTCACACATGGCTCTGAGGTCCTCATTGAAAGTGTGGTGGCGAGTTATACAAGGATTTCCCTGTTTTCAGCTTTCCTTGTAATGGCCCCCATGTCATCTTAAGTCTTTGTGGACGTAATTCAATTTATCAGAGAACATGTCCAGCAAATCTCGTGCGACGCTCTGTCACAATCTCATTAAGTGGCAATCTCCAGTTCGAGATAGGATTTCCTTGATTGAGATCCAATCTTAATAACTGACTCTTTAAATTGTATATTATAATCTGGCTCTCTATTATATAAAACACACCATTAAGATTTGAAAAAATAATGTATCCTTTTCATTCTTTGAATAAATACGCAAACCTTATATCTAATTAATGAAAATAAAAGTGATATAATTGCATTTTATTTTTTAAAATTTGCATATTTTATTTTCCGTAATATATATATATATATATATATATATATATATATATATATATATATATATATATATATATATATATATATATATATTGTTAAGACATGATTAGGATTAAGTTATTTGTTTCGGGAATTAGGTAAAGTTTTACTTAGTGACGAATGAAGTGATAGATCTTTAAAAAGTAAGAACTCTCTGGGATTTGATGAGACAAGGAGCTTTTCCTATCGAAACAAAGATAAGGATTTTATTGCGCTAGAAGAAATGACATTTGACGGTTCCCTCTATTGGTATTAAACGTTCTTTGTTCAAGTATTGAGTTCAGTGTTACCTCCAGTTGGACTTAGTTACATTTCAAGTACTAGACACCGCGGAAGAGCCTAACAATATATATATATTGTTGTAACCCTGTTCCTCCCTAACTAACCTTTTTTTTCCATGTGCTAACTACAGGATTTTTGTTTATGCTATAAATATGTTAAGAAACTTGAGGTATGAGTTTGCATTTCTTGACTGAGAATTGAGGATTGTTTTATATTGATTAGTAAATCGGAATATGTAAAATTGACTTGGAGATTGTGACGTTATTTCTTTTTATCGGGGATATCAATTGATCATAATTGGAATGTGGTTCTGTAATTGAGGAGATACCAGCTGTTGGTGAGCTATTTTCTTTAGTTCAATCCCATGTCTATATATATATATATAATAGGCGTAGCCAGGGGGTGTTCCTGGGTTTCCTATACCGACGTTAATGTAAAAGTGAAATTAAAAGCAGAATTCCTTACTTGTAGATGGAAAATCTGGTGAAACAGAAATTCGGCCCACCAATGGACGATATTTTTTTTTATATGCAATCATTGGTTCTGGTATTACTGAAAATATTTTAAAAACAATTGTAAGACACGTTACTGTCTATCAAATATTTTTAAAACAATAGTAAGACACGTTACTATCTATCAAATATTTTGAAAACAAAAGTAAGACACGTTACTGTCTATCAAATATTTTTAAAACAATAGTAAGACACGTTACTGTCTATCAAATATTTTTAAAACAATAGTAAGACACCTTACTGTCTATCAAATATTTTTAAAGAAATGCGAAAATGCTATTCAGGTATTTATACATTTTATAAATAATAATTAGATTTTGAAGAATAATAAATATAATTTTAAAAGTAAACACACTTACTGTCCTGTAAAAAAGTGATAACAGTTTAATCTTAAATATAGTGTGTACTTTATTTTTTTTAAAATCAAAACTTCAATCTTATCTTAACCTAAACTTCAATCTTACTTTTTGTAAAATAAGCAAATAGTACACCTCAAGCTGCGTTAGTGAAAAAAGCATCTAGCTTTAAACGCCAGAGCAAAGGACATTTAGAAATGACAACTATGCCCTGGGGAAGTATTTAGATTAAATATCTTAGGTACTGGCGTTTACGAACAATAAAAAAAAGATATAATGTATTAACAAGATTGCAAAGAGAGCTTGTGTTATCTTACAAACTCAGATAAGACCCCCGTCGGATCCCTATGAGATCCACATATTTGCAAAGAATTCACAAAAAGGTCATTTTAATATGATTTTCAAAAGAAATAATGTTTCAAACACAAACACTCTTTTGGCGTTGTAATATGTTGTTTTTATTCTGTAAAATATTTTACATTTTTTGGATGTTTCTTTAAATTTAAAAATATTTTACTTTCTAGTCCAAACCTCCGCCACAACTTAACAAACTAAAAGCCAATTATTGATAAAGAGATATATTGCACATTTCGGCATGACAATTACCGAATAAATACAATATGTTAGACGAGCGATTTTAGATAATCTTTTGGCTTTAATTTGTAAATAAAAAAAAAAGAACAGGTATCGAGTATGTACTTCGTCAACGTCTGATCGATGTCCCAGTACAGTTTAAATTGTGTATTTAAATTAGTAATAAGACATAGAGTAATATTAAAATGCTTGCTCTTTATTGACGTTTGTGTGTGTGTGTGTGTGTGCTATAAACGGAAAAGCATATCAAAATTCTGCAGTTCTAAAATTTAAAAGAAACAATGTTTATTAACACTTCCTTTATTTTGTACACCTAATGAAAAAAAAGCTAGCTCTGTGGCCTTTTAAGTCTCGAGAGACGCTCATTTTCCTTTGCAACTTCTTTTATGACCTAAGAAACCAATCCTTGATGCACAGGTAAGGCATATCTAATAACTAGGCGGAGTTCCATTTTCACCCTTTCCCTTCTACTGCTGTGTATGGTATCTGCAATCTGGGACAATTCCTTTATCTCACTTTTTAGGCGATAGCCATACAGTATGTCTTGTTGAAGTCGACCTTCTGGTATCCTATGAACTTAGCTAAGTTATCTAAGGAGTCTGCTACTGAAAACACAGCGAAAGTCTTGGCCCTTTGCTCTTTGTAGCAAATCTTTAGAGGTTATTATATTTAAAAATCCGCCTTAGGCATCGGCGGTGGAAGATATTTAGCTTTATTTCCTGCCATGATTAGGTTGGTCATATTTTACTCCCAAATAACAATGTTCTCATCGCACAGGTCTGGTATGCTAAGACTTTGTTTATCTTAGTCAGAAAGGTATTGTCCCACATAATGCATATTTCACATTTCGTTGGCGTTTCAGTATACGCCAATCACCTAGAAACTGATTACCGGTAACTACCATTCTTTTATTTTAGAGACATACTGCTAGAGATGGAGTGACCTATCTATTATTGAGAAAATCATGGGTGTAAATTTGCGAGTGCCCGGCGGCCATCACGTCGAAACTCGCCTCTCTTTCATATTGACCGGTCCAAAGGATGTAACGCCATCGCTATTTGGGGTCAGGTAGCAGTAGGAGTTTATTAGAGAGCTGTAGTCTTTCTACTGCCCCCCCCTTACCTACGGGCTTCATAACTGGAGTTTTTATTAGGTTCTACTCACTTAGCCTTAGACCTCACAAGGCAGTGAGGCTATTAATCTATAGCTAGGGTTTTGGTTTTGTGGCAGCAGAGCGTATCTGCACGACGTCTGCCATGACTGCCACACATCTTGTGACCACCTCTTCTCCGAGATCCTTGCAGATTTGCATGAGGCTTCAAAGCATCAGTTTCCATCTGTCACCACAAGGAGGTAATGCATATTACTTTCCTTGTAGAAGCTATGTACTGTCAAGAGAGACTTACAAAAGTGCTCAACTTTCACAGATGCTAGCCAGCAGCGGCAACAAGTCAAGCTACCTAATTAGAAACTGCATACAACCTTTACAAAATTTAATTTCACTGTATTTAATACAAGTTACTTTGGTAGAATTATTTAATTTTCAAAGTTTTCTATCTTTTAGAATCATTTGAGGTAAGGCATCCTGCATGGCAATGCTGTTTGCGCAATTGACTTTCTGGATTTATTCGTTCGGATTTAGCGATAGTCCCAGGTTCAAATTCTGCCCCCTCCCATTCCATTAGGACTAAAAAAAAAATAAATAAATAAGTATTGCTTTTATGTAGCGTTACTTGCATGCTCAGGGCACTATTTTTTTTCTCATTTGTGGACCAGTAGGAGGGGGAAATTATCTAGGAAGTAAATTATCTTCTCTGAAGGAACATCTCAAACATGTAATATACAACAAAAGATCCCATTTCTTTGAGTTTTTGCATTGACCAATAATATTGTTGTTTTTAATTGTTGATATTATTTAAAATGTATTCACTTAAATTAATAAGTGTATCGACTTTTGTAAATATAGGATTATTTGGGTCATAAAATACTGACCTGTTTGGGCACCAATGTCGCAGTGTTCTTGAGTTTTTTCATTGTTGTATTTTGTGGAATCTGTTTCAGTTTCTTTGTCACAAATTTCTTTTGGTGGTATTTTAGTTTCTTCGTTGTTGTATTTTGTGGAATCTGTTTCAGTTTCTTTGTCACAACTTTCTTTTGGTGGTATTTTAGTTTCTTCGTTGTTGTATTTTATGGAATCTGTTTCAGTTTCTTTGTCACAACTTTCTTTTGGTGGTATTTTAGTTTCTTCGTTGTTGTATTTTGTGGAATCTGTTTCAGTTTCTTTGTCACAACATTCTTTTGGTGATATTTTTGTTTTTTCTTCTTTATTTCTTTTTTGGAATTTGTCAGTTACTTTGTTGTAATTTCCAATTGATTGTGATAGAAATTCGTTGTCAGTTATGCTAGTTGTGGATGTTATTGTGCTTAAATAAAAAAAAAGAAATATATAAATATAAGTACATTAGATCAGTTGTCACGTGATTCGCACTCTCTCTATCCCCCATCTCTCTCTTTCTCATTTTATTTTAAGGCACCTTAACCTCAATAATGTACACTTAAAACGCTATAAAATATAAAAGTGGAACAATAAAAATTAATAACTATCTTTTTTATACATTTGTCATTGAGAAATAAAGAATATATTTTATTTTAAGTCCTATAAACACATTTTAATGTTTTCAAAATGTATAGGTCATATGTTTCATAAAAGGACATAACAAGCATATAAGAATTTGGGCATAAAAATTCTACAAAAATATCCCTTCACCTCTACTTCACCTTTTTTCTCCACTTCCGTCTCGAAATGAATAAAAAATCCTCAATTATTTTATATTTATTGTTTTGCCTGCCTCTTATCTTTTTTCCTGGTACCGTTTCTTGAAAGAAGGTCTTTGTGAGCTCTAACGACCTTGTAATATGACCATATCATTTTGGTATGCATTTTTATACAAGGTTCATCCTGCTTTGAATTTCATCATCTGCTATGCTGTATTTATGGATGATGCCGTTTAAAACATCTTAAAAAAACTTGGTATGGAAGTAGGTCATATAGCCATTTTTACATGAGAAGAATGGAGAAAGAAGGTTGACAGATCTTGGGTGGTGCCCAGCGGTGCAGCAGACAAAGTGGTAGGTGAAAATGAAGTTCAATGTGAACCTGGCCTGATGTCATATAATGATTATGCCAATGAATAATGGTGTAAAGTTTCAATTTGATCGAGCATATGTGTAACTACTTGTAGAAACATTTAATCAGAAAGACAGACAAATGAGTTAACATAAACTTTGCACACACAAAAATAAAGCGTATATAAGCTTTATAAGATATGATTACGATTGAAATAGAAAAGAAACTCAACATACCTTCATTTCAAAAAAGATAAATAATGGATTTAGAAGACTTGGTAGCTATAGAAGGACATGGCGCTAAGGCAGGATTCAAAGAAGTGGGGAAGTCTGAGCCTCTAGGGCCTGTTGATTTTCTCGTTCACGGGTTTGGAGTAATAAGATTAAAAAGGGAAATGGATGGAAGTGGAGATGACTTGACATGGTCCAGGAGAAGCAACATTAGCTATATTATCATGGGCCTAGGAAAGTGGCTTTTTTATGTGAATTTTTTGCTTACTTAGAAAGGGAAGTGGTACTTCAGTGGTATTTTAGCGTTAAAGTCAATTTTTGGAAAGGGTCAATAATTAAAGGCTTTAATAGAAATATATAAATGCTGCGTCTAATTTAGGGAAACTGGGTACATTTTGTGTTTGCGTATTTCAATATAAAAGTTTAGTTCCCTTACAGACCTTAAAATCAGTGGTACAATTAATGTTTAGGTCATCTGTTTCTTTGGTTAGCGGTTAACGAACTAATCCCGAATCCCGAAATTTAAATTTCCCTGTCTTAAGCAAGATTCAAACACAGGACCCCAGCTTCAGAATTTAAGAGTTTAAGCAGTTAATAAGCAAAGGAATAGCAGAATAAAATTACATTAGTATTGCTATGCTATTTCATGTAGTGTTATTTATTGCACTACTTACCTTTCTTCTAATAACTGAAAAAAAAAGTAATTTAACAGGTGACACAAATTACGTTTTTTTTTTAATAAATTTATAATATATATGTTATAATAATAATAATATATATGTTGAATTAAAAATATTTTTAGGTTCTATTTAAAAAAAAAACAATAAGGTCGTGACAATTGAAATTCTCTATTTATAAATGTGTTTATGTTTGTTTATTCAATCTTTAGCCACGCAACAAAATAGAAAAAAAAAAACAAAAAAAAACCTAAATTCTAAATATAGACTCAGAGCCAATAAATAAAAGAAGAAAATCCAACATATCTTGGTGTAAAAATAGACCAAAGACTGTCTCTAATACACTTTATGGCAGATTTAAAAGAAAAGGCATCATAAACATAATAAAACACCTAGCAGGAATATCTTAAGTTAAGGCGCAATAGAGCAGCATTAGAAGCTATTAAAAGATACAGCAGAAGGTTGAAGGAGGACCATCCATATAAACTACTAACATAAAGAAGTAATGGCGACACTTTCTTTTGTAATCAGCACAGTTGGTCCAACACCCCTAAAAGGGAAAATCAGATGGTTTTGACAATTTTTGATATAATATGTGTTTTGATGTACAGATAATGAATATATGATTCTTTTTTTTTATTTGCAATTATAACTTAGTAATTGCTGTTTTTCGACGTAATTTTCCTGCGCATACTAAACAGTCAGACATTAACCGGATTTCTATGTGACGTCACAAATGTGCTTTAATCTATTAAATTATCATTGTATAACAGGAGACCATACAGCATACAGCCATGTCGTCCCACATAGCGCATAATAATCCTCATCCATGTCGTTATGGTCCCACATAACACATAATAATCCTCAGCCATGTAGTTATAGTCTTACATAACACTTGATAATCCTCAGCCATGTCGTTATAGTCCCACATAACACATAATAATCCTCAGCAATGTCGTCCCACATAAAACACAATAATCATCAGCAATGTCGTCCCACATAAAACACAATAATCATCAGCAATGTCGTCCCACATAAAACACAATAATCATCAGCAATGTCGTGCCACATAAAACACAATAATCATCAGCAATGTCGTCCCACATAAAACACAATAATCATCAGCAATGTCGTCCCACATAAAACACAATAATCATCAGCAATGTCGTCCCACATAAAACACAATAATCCTCAGCAATGTCGTGCCACATAAAACACAATAATCCTCAGCAATGTCGTGCCACATAAAACACAATAATCCTCAGCAATGTCGTGCCACATAAAACACAATAATCCTCAGCAATGTCGTGCCACATAAAACACAATAATCCTCAGCAATGTCGTGCCACATAAAACACAATAATCCTCAGCAATGTCGTGCCACATAAAACACAATAATCATCAGCAATGTCGTCCCACATAAAACACAATAATCCTCAGCAATGTCGTGCCACATAAAACACAATAATCCTCAGCAATGTCGTGCCACATAAAACACAATAATCCTCAGCAATGTCGTGCCACATAAAACACAATAATCATCAGCAATGTCGTCCCACATAAAACACAATAATCCTCAGCCATGTCAACTGGGATCTCAGTTCAGTTACTTTTTGTTAGTGTTGCCTTCAAATCGTCTGCATCATTTTTCATTTTAGACACAAAATATTTTATAAAGCTCAATACTTCACATCTTTATTCTTGAGTTCTTCCTCTATTTTATCTTTCTTACAAATCACTTTCATAGTCTTGTGTTTAACATTTTGTCTCTTTATTCTTCTCCTTTATCGACTAATATATCATTCATGTACGTTTTCATTGACTCTTAAGTTTACCATTCATTGAGTCCTCCATGTAGCTGTCCAGATACTGCTCTACCTCTATTGCAAGGAACAAGCTCTGAGTGTCTCCTTGACGCGGCTAATCATCAGCTCTCTGGTTTGGAGTTCCTACTTCAGCTGTGTGTAGCTCATCTAGCCTCCTGAGCGTTAAAAAAATCGCATATCTGACACCAAAGATTGTAAATCTATGTCAAGTACTTAACGAAATTAGACAATTATACATAAGTATAATCAGTAAATAAAAAATCAGATAAAGTCAAAGTGCTGTCGACTTCTCTAGAATATAGCCGAAAATCACTGTCTTTTAATCGTCTTTACATCTGTCCATCCATCACTAGGGTTGATTAGTGCGCTCTTGCGCACCATATGCAGAGGAGCTGAGTTATAAAATTATGTTGGCCAAAATATGATACATACATTTTATCGCGCATGTTTTTTAATACTGAAAATGATATGAATAGATTTTTCTTTATCAAAATATAATATTGGCTCATTTAGATTTTTTTTCATTAAAACAATAAATAAAATAAGAAAATACCTTTTTTTCATTCAATGTTACATCGTTCTGTACGAGTTTTAATAATTCTGTTGAATAGTCAATTATACTTAAAATAAACATCCTACTCATAGGAACTATTCGAAACATTTTTATGTTTCCCCTACCCCTACCAGAAGTATTGCAGTTAAAGCCCCCTCTTTTATAAACAAAATTAAATTTAAAAAATGCAAACATCAATCCCCAAATTCAGAGAAAAAAGCTAAGGAAGATTTTGACTTTAAATCCCCTCCAAAAAGTATCATAAAAATATAAAAAAAGCAAATTACACATTCAAAATTCTATGAGCCAAAGAGGTTTAAAGTTTAACCCCCCCCCCCTTTCAGTTGGGGTTTAAAGCTAAAAAGTTCCTATTCAATATAAAAAAAAAGTAAATTACACACTATAAAATCTATGAGCGTAGCCAGCCAAAGGTGTTGTGAGTTTAAAACCCCCTGACAGCGGTGTTTGAAGCTGAAAAATACTTCTTCAATATTAATTTAAAAAAAAAAGTAAATTACGCACTGAAAATACTATTAGCGTAGGCATAGGTGAGTTTAAATCCCCCTTCAGATTGTTTTGATGCTAAAAAATATCTCTTCAATATAAAAAAAGTAAATTACACTAAAATTCTTTGAGCGTAGCTAAGCGAATCAGGGGTTTTGAGTTGAAATCTCCCTCCTCCAGATGGTTTTTTTTTTTTTAAACCCCTTCAGGTGGTTTTGAGTTATAAATTCCCCTACAGAGCGTTTTGAGTTGAAAACCTCTCTCTTCAATATTATTTTAAAGCAAACTACAGTCGCCAAATTTTATGACCGTAGCTAAATGGGGTTTTGAATTAAAAAAAAACACAAAAAAACTTAAAACCCCTAAATAGATGAGTTTGACGATAAAACTTCCCTTTTCAATATAAAATCTAAAGCGAAATGCATGCATCTAATTCCAAGAGCGTAATCAAGAGAGGTTACACATTTCTACCAGTGGCTGGGCTCCATTAATAAAGTGTGAATAGTCATCTGCCGAAATTGAAAAACACTAAATGTGGCTCAACAAAGATGGCTAAGACAGATTTAAGGAGTCAGTTATAGAGATCGGGTCTAAATCAAAGAAATCAAATGCCGAAATGGGAGTCGAACCCTTAGTAAGGTTGTGACAGAGCGTCGCATGAGGTTTTGTGGGACATGTTCTCCGACAAAAGGAATTACGCATAATAAGAGTAGCAATGACATCCTAGTACAACTTGGCGCCACATTTTCATTGTGATCCTCAGAGCAGGTGGGAAGAGGCTTCAGACATTGCCAGTGAGAGATTTTTTGGAAACAGCTTGCCGGAAAATGCGCCGAACGGCGCGAGAGGGTCTAAGTTAGTAAGAATAGCACATTAGGTTTTTGAAATAAAACTTTTTAATAGCAAGATAATGTACTGTAGATACCTCAGAATATGCATTTTGTTGGCTTTCAATACCAGAAATAGTGCTCGGCGGGGGGCACAATAAACGTTTTCCGAATGGTTCAGACCTATTGTAGATCTAGATCTATAGATGATTACAATTATTTATTTAAATGTATTTGCATTTTTATATGTGTAATGTGTGGGCACATCTGATTTCTTTTGGTGCCGGCGGGCCGTATAAAACACTGCTGCTGCCCGCATCTGGCCCGCGGATCGTAATTTGCCCACCCCTGGTTAACATATATCCTAATGTTGTAGTTTTTTAAACAGTTGGTTAAATTGCTACAAATAAATGTTCTTACCTTCTTGTGAGTGAAAAGTATTATACGTGTTATAGTTGTAGGTGTCTAAGAGAGAATAAAATGACAAAGTTTGTAAAGTTGTATCTGAAATAACATATTCAAAAACATAGGCCTACTTTTTACTTCACATAGTTAATGCAAAGAATTGCAATAGCTATAGTTAAATGATACATTTATTTTTACATTTTTCTTTCCCTTTTTTTTAAAGTTTGTTTCAATAGTAAAATGGAATCGTTAAAAAGTAATTTATTATATGTTTTAAAATACCACTCACTGACACATTGATCAAGCCGTATTGATTTGCATAAAATGTCATAACAGATTCGATACCTGATGAAAGCTAATAGTGAAAAACCGCAAGCTTTGTACTACTACTTTCTATTTTCTTTTTGGTATTTTTCCAAAATGTCACAATCCAGTTATAAAGCATTAAAAAAGAAAGAGCGAATTGTTTGTTTAATGTTAACTATTTCTTTTTCCCAAAGTCTAATTATTTCTAATATGCCTAAATCTTTACCGCTTTCTTTTAGCAGTTAGATTCCTAACAAATGAATATTCATATTTGACTAGAGTAACACCTCAAAAGACTCTAAAGTAAAGTAGCTATTATACATTAAACACTGATCCATCATATACAAATACAAAAACAAAATCTAATAAAATTCTCAGAAAGACACAAAGATAAACGCACATTCCTCGTTCCATATGCTAAGACAAATAGTACCAATGCTTCTTCTTCCCTAGCTCTATCAGAGCATGGCATTGGTTGCCTGAGTCAGCCAGGAAAACCAATGACTTGGCAGAATTTAAGTCATTGGTTAACATGTTTGACTAGATGCATAACGCGTATGACGTAATTATTTTTTATGAAATAACGTCTGTATTTTTATAAGATAAGATAAGATAAGAAAAGTGTACGAAAGACTAACTTTTTGGTTTTTGACGGAGGGGGGAAGGGTAGGTGAAAAATGCTACTAAATTAACGGGATCAAAATATTATTTCGTGTATGTGTTGTGGACATATTATAAAGCGGGTCTTTCCAAATCAAAGGTCCAAAAAATTGCAATGCTCCGGTTAAAAAAAACATAAACAAATGGGGGTTCCAGAGTTCTACATTGTTAGGTTGAAGGTTCATTTGTGGCCAAATCATTGCAAACTGAACAAAAAAAAAGAAGTTGTTTCACAGGTCTAGCAGATTGGTACTGCTAATAGAATATATATTATACGTCTTTTGACTTAATAAAATGTATATAAAAATTTACATTGTGGAAAGCAAATAAACAGAATATACCTTGTGAAACGACTGTAGATGTAGCAATATTAACTTTGTTCTGTCTAGGGAAAAAAAGATAAATTTTTGTTACTATATTATGAAATGAAAAAATCATATTATATATATATATAGATATATATATATGGATATAAATAAATATATATATATATATATATATATATATATATATATATATATATATATATATACATACATATAGATATATATATAGATATAGATATAGATAGAGAGAGAGAGAGAGAGAGAGAGAGAGAGAGAGAGAGAGGGGTAGAGATTTATATTAAAATGTGAATGTGAATAGATAAATTGCATTTTATGTAAGCGTGAGTGCTTGGCGTGATTGTGAATACAAACTAAAGTTTCTGGAGAATAAATTGTATTGTTTAGTAAAAGTTTGGATATTTATGTTTAAAAGTGTGTATTGGAAAACCATGTGTATGTGTACAAATCTAAACACCAACTAGTTTAAAACTATAAAAAGCACGACTAGTCAGTACACTTTAATAAAAGTTGTTGTAGAAAAGATCAACATGAGGCACAATAACATATCTTAAGTCAATTAATTATAAGAGAAGCAAGTGCATATCCATTGTCCATTACATTGCGAAGCAAAAATATTTCATTGGAGAGGTTTGTTTGTGTACCTCTGCTTTCTCCCAATAGGTACAGAGACTCAAGTAGGTAGATAACAAAACAAACGTTTCTTTGCCTTTTTACATTCATTTATTAAAATAAAAATTATAATAAACTTGTCAGAAATTAATTGTAAAAAACAACTATAAAAAATGTTTAGATGTACACACTTTATGTCTTCAACTTCTATAAGGTACATGTCTCTTTGTTGTTCTTCAATACTTGCTATTGTGATCATATGTTCAAGGTGCTTTCCTTCCACTTCTGTTAAAAAATCAAATGTGTTATGCTTTAATAATTTTTATTTTGACTTTGCGTTTAAATTGCAACACGTATTCCTTAAAAGCATCATTTAAGTGAAATTGTCATACCATTTATACCAGTAAAGTATATATGTATACAAATATATACATACACACACAATATATATATTTATATATATATATATATATATATATATATATATATAATATATATATATATATATATATATATATATATATATAATATATATATATATATATATATATATATATATATATTGTTATAAACTTGGTGGTGGCACAGAGAGGGGTAGTGGTGTGTCTGTAGTCAGCCGACTCAAATCGCCCCAGGCCAGCGCTAGACGAGCGGTCAACCGTGACGAGCTACGACTGTCAGCCAGGTCGAGTGTCAAAAGAACAGTTCGGGAAGGATCGCCGTCGTGAACATAAATCAGGAGCGTCACGAGAGTTGTAGTCATCTGACCACTAGAAACGTCGAGCGGCGTTCTGTCCGGTTCGAGAAGGCCAGTAAGGACCCTATATAAGAGCGGAGGTGTCGCAGTCAAGACGGTTTAGAAAGGAGGTTCACGGCAGGGATTCAGAGCCCGGTTCACTACAGTCCGGTCGACTACAGCACAGTTCAGCGGTGTGGTTCTGTACGGAGCATTACGACGGTTCAGTGCGGAGTACTATCAAGTACAGTTGAGACGAACGGCGTCTTGATCTTGGTCTGTGATCGAGTCCGACACAACGAGCCTAGTGTGTGAAGTCAGTCCTGAACTGTTGAACCCAGTGAAAGCCCGGAACGAGACGGAGAGGCCAGTGCAAGAGTTGATACGGCGGAACGGTGTTATCGAAGAGATATTTGTACGGTCTTGTGTTACGTGCTGCCAATTGTACAGTATTGGCTGTTATTTCTTCAACTATTAAAGTGTTACGTTACTTTGGAGCCCTGAGTTGTCAAGTTGTTTAAGTTTTTGGTGTACGGTGCAGTTTGCAGAGAGCCTGGATAGTGAGATTCGTAACAATATATATATATATAATAAAACTTTGCAGTAAAAAGCTGCTATTGTGTACTGGTTGTTCTGTTTATCCGTTTCGTTAACATTTTAAAACAATTGATAATTTAGTTTTACAATTTCTCCTAAATGTGCAACCAGCTATTATGAGTACCTAACACTAGTTGGGGAAAAGTAAAGGCGGTTGGTCGTTGTGCTGGTCACATGACACCCTCGTTAACCGTAGGCCACAGAAACAGATGACCTCTACATTATCTGCCTTAAAGACCAAGTTACTACCTCACTGTACATTATATAGTTGTGTCGATATATGTTAGCCTTTAGAAAAACTTGTACTATTATAACCCCGCCATGCACATCGCTATACAAAATAGTACAGAAGGTGCGTTCTATTAGGACTAAACTTAGAATTATGTTGGCATTAGAAGAGAGAGAACGATTTACGCCCTAGTCTAGAAACGATATTAAGATGCTGTGTTAAAGGCAGACGTTGTGTTATGTATGTGTAATGTCAGCGTGTAAATAAACATCGTTGCCTCGTTGAGTTGCATCCGTTTAGTTATTACATTGGTGCAAGAGGTGGGCTTAATAGAGGTTAAAACAACTAGACCAACTCTTAGTTAAAAAACTTAAGCAGGTTCTATGTTTCTGACGTCTTAGGTTTGGTGGTAGCAAGGAGATGCTAATAGCTCATCTCCGGCAAGCCCTGATCGATGAAAAAGAAGATCCGGACACCTACTTATTTGAACTTAAGCCGGAGATTGTTGAGTTCATGGTAAGATACAGGAAGGTATTGATGCAATGTGTGAACAAATAAACAGGATGGGAAACAAGGTAGATAACATGGTGTCGTAAGCGAACGAAGGATAAAACTCGATGAAGGAGCAGTTGGCTGTAGATTCTAACCCTAACCTATATTGAGTATAATAGTAAAAAATAAAAAGAGTAATACTAAACATGAACCTACCGAATGGGTAACGTCTGTTGTTCTCATCTTCTGGTAGCAGACAATACAGCCATGTAATTGGTGGTATCATAAAAAAAAGTATACTATGTTTACAGGTAAATGACATAAACAGACGATGCCATAATTCTTCCGTTTGTTGCTCATTTGTTTTTATTGCAGAGCTAATAAAAATAAGATAATAAAAAACATACACACACACATATATATATTACATCGTTATATATATAATATTTTTATCTACTTTAAAAAAAATATATCTAAAAGCATGCTATATTTGCAGAAACATAGAGTACATTAAAAGTTTTATCTAATTTTTCAAATGCATTACTTGCTAAAAATATATTTTTCAAATGTGGTGACCATTTTAAAGATTAGGTATATGATGATGTCTGAGTTACACATGTGTGTTATAATGAAAATTTATTTATATATGTACGTGTCTATTTACTAACTTGAAAAGTGCGATGATTAAATTGAAGAGAAGAATGTTAACTATAATGGCATAGAGGCCCATAATTATTGGCACGTAGATACTTCCCACTTCAGAAGGACATCGTAGCTGCTCATTATCGAAGTACATTGACGCATTAGAAGTACATTCTGAAATTAAAATTATCTATGTATCTATGTATCTATGTATCTATGTATCTATGTATCTATGTATCTATCTATCTATCTATCTATCTATCTATATATATATATATATATATATATATATATATATATATATATATATATATATATATATATATATATATATATATATATATATATATTTATATATGTGTGTGTGTATGTGTGTGTGTATAAATATAAAACCTTTAGAAAAAAAGCTAATTTCATTGTTTAATTCTATTGACTTAATATATAAAGGAAAACCTTACAGCACAGTTTAACATCGCAGAAAAAAAAATTGATCTAAAGCATACAATTAGATCTAGCAAACAAAGAAAAAATATGCTTGAATGTTTTGAAACACTTGACCTCTGTAACTAGTGTACGGACATAATTTATCTATATGTTTTACTGATCATGCCAATGTGTTATCTTTTTTTGCTTGACTACTTAACACTATTGCGTATGTCCAAGGAAAAAAAAACGCGTGAAGGTCAACACAATCATCTATACACACTACACTAGGACTACTAATGTGTAGGCTTGCTACGTCTATTTGACCAGGTTGTTGCAATCAGTCGAACACAAAGTCTATTTATTATTTTTTTTTTGGTAGGGAGTGTGTGGATGAGTTTTTTTCTTCTATAGTTGGTTTTCTTAATGCTCTTAGATCTATATAACAGTAGATCTAAACATAGATATCAATAATAGGCCTACAGACTACAATTAAATCTATGCTTCGCAACATTTAAGGTTCAGGTTATAAGTAGGTATAATGGATGCTCCTGCTGTTAATAAAATATCGTTTGCCGCAAATGGATTAATAAATATATAACCTACTACGCTTCATATTCCAACTATTAATTAACAGCTATCAGTATTAAGCCAGAACCAGAAGCGGTCTTTTGACTTAAAATTACAAGTCTGTTGACCTGTTGTTGGTCAGAAATTCTTGAACACATACATCCAACCACTATACAAACCAGATGAGATATTTACATTATTAACTAGTTAAATATATACTACAATATTTTACATTGACCCTCCAACACACAGCCTTTATAGTTGGTGGCCTCGTACATACACACAGACACGCTCATGCTACACAGATTAATGTCTGTTTATAGATACTGTTAAGCTTTAATAAATCAACCATAGTTTAAAACAATAAGGTATATAAAAGGAAAAAATACCAACAAATATAGGTATGTTATTTAACAGTTTCGTAAAATGTTCAGCAATACAAGCTATTTAGAAGACACTTAGGTATTTGGCTTCGGCTCCAGCTCCGGCCGAATATCAAATTTTACTATCCGGTTTTATCCGGCTCCGTCCGAATATCAAAAAGTACTATCCGGTGCACCCCTTCAGCATATTGACACTCTCTCAAGGTCACAACTAACGAGGGAATTGAGTTTTTTCAATTGCTACTAAGTCTTTATTAAGGGGCTGGACTTCAAGCAAAAACTCTACACAAGAGATAGAGATGAACAACTCCCACCATTTATTTGTTTAGTCTATTACATTTAGCTTATTGATAGACAGGTAAATAAGATAGAATGGAGGTATGCACTCTCGAAAGGTTACACTAGGGAACTGAGTTTGTTTAATTGCTAGTAAATATTAATTATGGGGCTGGACTTATAAATAAATATAAATTAGTTAGATGGACTAAAGATCAGACACCTAAACGAGTGACTGTTTACTACACAGAAGATGAACCGCAAGATTTAATAGCCCAGTAAGCCAGTTACTAATTTTTTTTGTAGAAAAAAAAATAAGACAATAATTTAGGTATATTAAGGTAAAAGTTACGACCAAGCCTATCTTTGAAGGGAGAGCTTGACACCCCTTCTTCTATTTTTTATGTCCTTGGAACTTATTTTATTGATAGACGTTGACTATGTTTTAGACAGAATTGATAAACACAACATACTAGGATATCACATTACACGGTAAATAAATATTACATGTTTACAGCTGAATTACTTTTCCTAACGTGTTAACTTGAATAATGCTCCTGGGTTAAGTGTCTCGCTTTGATAACGATATTCTTAACAATTTTTGAATGGCAATTAACTCCTCATTATAATTGTGTTGTTTTTCTTTTTACTTACGATGCTTACTTAACCAACGTGTATCAGGCCAGTACGACCTGACACCCACGGGCTTACTAACGTGCCCTTTTATTACATTGACAGAAACCACGATGAAATCGGTACTAATAAAGGAAGATGCTTCATACATATGTTCTTTGCACAATAAAACAAAACAAAGATGTGTGTGTGTGTGTGTGTGTGTGCCTGTATTTATTTGCCTCGGTTAATTTCATTTTTTAATTCTATTGAATTATTATTACACGGAACGAACACTTTACAGTAAATTTTAAAATCACATTAAAAATGTGAACTAAACTACCAGTATTTGAACTAGCGAACAAAGAAATAATATGCTGGAGTGTTTAAAAAAAAATTACATAGTTTAAAACAATAATGTAGAAAAAAAAATACAAATAATAATACAAATGTCTGTAAGTTATTTAGCAGTTTTACAAAAAACTCAGCAACACATTTTCAGCTCCGGTGGAATATTATATTTTAGCATCTGTCCATATCAAGCTTTGGCCTAATATAAAAAGAACAATCCTATGAACTCATAATATATATAAATATATATATATACGAATCTCACTATCCAGGCTCTCTGCAAACTTCACCACACGACACCACCAACTGAAAGAACTTGACAACTCAGGGCTCCAAAGTAACGTAACAATTTAACGTCCAATAAATTACAGCAAATACTGAACAAAAGGCAACACGTAACACAGGCTGTACAACAGTAGCGTCGTATCAACTCTTGCAATGGTCTCTCCGTCAAGTTTCGGGCTTGCACTGGGTTCAACAGTTCAGGACTGACTTTACACACTGGGCTCGTTGTGTCGGACTCGATCACAGACCAAGATCAAGACGCCGTTTGTCTCAACTGTACTTGCTAGTACTCCGCACTGAAACTTCGTAATGCTCCGTACAGAACCACACCGCTGAACCACACTGAACTGTGCTGTAGTCGACCGGACTGTAGTGAACCGGGCTCTGATCCGTCTTTACTGCGACACCTCCGCTCTTTATATAAGGTCCCTGCTGGCCTTCTCGAACCGGAAAAAAACATTACTCGACGTTTATAGTCTCGTCACATAACTACATCCCTCATGACGCTCCTGAGCGCTGTTCGCGACGCTGATCCTTCCCAAACCGTCATGTTGACACTTGTCTCGGCTGACCGTCGTAACTCGCCACGGTGGACCACTCGTCTAGCGCTGGCCTGGGGCGATTTGCGTCGGCTGACTACACACATACCACTACCCCCATCTGTGCCACCACCAGGTTTATAACACTGCCCCCTCCTTAGATCTGTCCGTCCCGAACAGAATCAAACTGATGACAATGGCTGTGAAGTTTCATCGCTGTAGGTGGATGTCGATCGGTGGCAGTTAACTTGCCTCTTGAGCTTGACGGAGCCATCCATGTTGCATTCAGCAATTGTCGCTTTCTTCGTCTTCTCCAGTAATACTATATATCAGTATTGTTTAATTGTGAGCTTAACCCCGTCCTCGCGTAATGACTGCTGCTTTCTTTTATTTTGTTTAAGGGTGGGATTTAACGTAAAACCATTACTAGCACCAGCATTACCAATAGATGTGCTTTAAAACCACCTCTTCAATGCAAAGCTAACGCAATCGACACTAGCCTATTTCCATGAGCCTAACCAAGGGGCTTTTGATGTTACCCCCCCCCCCATTCTTCAATTTTTAAAAAGTAAACAAATGGCAACAACTTCATTAGGCGTTGCCAAAGTAGTATTTGAAAGTATCCCTCAACATAACCCCACTCCTTTCGATAAAAGTAAACTACAGTCACCAACTATGACTCTGGGCATGGAAAGTTGAAGTTTAAATTCTTTTCTAATAAAAAGAAAAAGAAAACTACAGTCGCTAAATTACATAAGGTTAGCTAAAAAATGTTGTATGTTTAACTCCCTCCCATTTTTTTTTCAATAAAGATAACTAGTCACAAAATTCTACTATTGAACTCATTGGAGTTTCACATGTTAAATTTTCAATACTAATAAAAAAAGAAAAACTATCGCTAGTACATTTTACGAACGTAGCTATAAGAGGTTTGATGTTAAGACTTTATATTCTAAAATATTTTAACTCTAAATCCGTTCCGTTAGTTATGGTCCTCAAAAACGTTCCAGAAACTGACGGAACGTCACACGTCTTTTGTTTATTGTAAATACTACTCTATCCGAGGTGACTGGAGTAGGTAGAGTTTCCATTAGATTTTTCTCGGAGCGTCGCAGCACGGCCAATCGTTAAATGCTATTCCTATTTGTATCCATATTTATGTGTGTTTTCTTATGTGTATAGGGGAACAAAAATTCACCCCACCAAAACCACCTCTCCTCTTTAAAAATCCTGACTACGATCACGTTTTTTTGGACACTTCAAAAATGAACGCAATGTGTATAGTGTAAGCCGGGAATTAGATGTATTGTGAAGTCTGTTATCTTTACACATTTTAAATATTACTTTTCTTAATACAAAAAATAATAAGATACAATAATAATTTGATAACTTAATTCCATATATATATATTAAAAATATCCCCCAGACCCCTTGCCTATTATGGGCGGATAACCTTCAGTCTTCAAATAACACCTATTCCACTGTACAATTAAAGTCTTCCAAAATAGTGAAGGGTTAGAATAAAATAAAGATTATTTCGGTACACACACACACACACACACACACACATATGTATATATATATATATATATATATATATATATATATATATATATATATATATATATATATATATCCAGATATTTTTGTGACGGTACGGCGTAACTGCGCCTTTTTGAAAAAAAAAATACTTTTCTTGAATTTAACGTATATTGTTGAATTATATGTATATATATATATATTATATATATATATGTGACTAATTATATATATATATATATATATATATATATATATATATATATATATATATATATATATATATATATATATATATATATATATATATATATATATATATATATATATATATATGTCTGTGTGTGTGTGAACGTGCACCAAATTAATCTTTATTTTATTCTATAAATATATATGGCGGGGGAGAGGATAAAAAAATCCCCCCAGACAAAAAAATCCTGGCTATCTCACTTTTCACACACACATTATAGAAAGAGATGCTGACAGAGAGTCAAACAGACAGAGAGAGAAAAATATCATATAACTAATAATAATAATATGATTAAGATCGAAAATTGAAAACCAAATTGAATTCCTCCTTTTTTTTTACAAAATTAAATCCATCTTTAGCTCAGTTGTTTAATTATTTATGTCAAAAAATGTAGCTTTGCTATTTACTATTCAAACAGTTGTCGTAAGAAATGTTAACAGTTTTAAACAAGTGAAATAACTTAACACTTTTAGAATATCTGCTTCTTTTCAATTAATGTGAAATATGTTGCAGATATGTCTACTTACCACTAGGTTCAAGCTCATCCAACGTAAAATCTCCAAACACTGACCAGAAAGGTCGTTTGAAGATTCGAAAAAATAACAGACCAGTCAGTTGTGTCTTAGGATACAGAACAGCTTGTGAAGACACAGCGAAGGCGATGAAGAATGCAAAAATGATGAGTAGAAACTGACACAAAATTTTAGCCTGGAAATAGACATTATATTAATATTATGATCAATGAATCTATCTATCTATCAATTTATCTATCTATCTATCTATCTTTCTCTTTATATTTATATATCTATTTTAATATATTATATCTATTATATCCGGATGTATAAAATTTAATATAATGTTTATAGAAAATTTATTTTTTCATATTTTTTGTTTTCTCTCAGATGACCTAAATATTATTAATTTTTATTTTTTGGACATTTATTTGTATCTAGTGTTGAAGTTCTTCAGCCATAACGACAATAGTTAATCATTTATTTATATATTTGTAATAATCTCAAATTAAAAAAAAAATATTTTTTAATCTGTTATTTATTTTTTATCTTTATATCCCGTTTTTAAAGTTTAAAAGAAATGTAACAACTTTAATTTATCATTTTTTTCATACCATTTCCATGAAAACAATAAGCCTTGGCCCTAATGATTGCGTGATGTAGCAGAACTCTAGGGTAAAAATACAAAAAAGCGTGAAGTCAATACTAAACAATGTTAAAACGCAGTCCATTAATTGTTGGTTGTCCTGATGCATGTAGGCAGCGATATGTAAGATCCAGGAAATGAGAAATAAGAGAACAGAAACTAGTTCTATGTCATCTATGAAACTCCAACATGACCGTCTGTGTCTCATAACCTGAAAGTAATTTGAATGAAATTAATTATAGTAATATATATATATATATATAATATCGATCCGTAAATCTGCCAATTTTCATTCTCTCTATCTCTATCAATCAATCGATCAACCAATCAATGTATTTATCTATCTATCTATCTTTATTTCTTTCTTTCTATCTATCTATCTATCTATCTATCTATCTATCTATCTATCTATCTATCTATCTATATAATATATCAATATCATATATTCATATCATATATTATTGTACGAAGCTTCAGTTTGATTAGAGAATGGAAAGAAGGAGGTGTAGAGTGAAAAGAAATTATATCCAGACACACATATATAGCTTATTTATATTAAGAATGCTTGTCATGTAATTTTTCTACATTAAGTTTATGAGTAAATTACAAGCGATGTGACTACCTGATGGACAATTTCAGCTGTGTAGAATATTACCCATATCAAAAGTGCCCATTCAATCCAGTGTAAAGTGTCAACTGCTAGAAAGGAGATTATCCAAATGGCAAAGAATCCCAGAAACACAAGGTGAGAGATCTGTGTTAAAGAGATGCACTTATTATTAAATTTACAATTCTAGACAAATTAGGAAATGCATACACTTTAAAAATTAGAAAAGAAAACATAACTTCTTTTATACGCCAATAGTATGGTGTTATTGGGAAACGATTTGGGCAACATTAACGTTTGAACTTAAATTTTTTTTATAGAGAGAGTATGTGTTATTACTTAAACTCAGACACGCCCCCTTCGGATCCCTGTTGAATCCGCCTTTACACAAGGAATATACAAACGGGATTTTGTTTTGATTGTCAAAATAGTGATTTTTTAAAGATTCTTTTGGCGTTTTAACAAATGTTTTACATGTTTCGGATAATCCTTCAAAGTTAAACATAATTTAATTTCTTGCCCAAATCTCCCGCTGGACAACGGTGGATGGCAGCGAGCAAGGTATGAATATGGGACCGTCGAGATAATCATGCTAACGAGCTAACCGCGCAACCAGACATTGCTGTTAGCCTTATAACAAACTAATAGGCTATTATTGTTAAATAGATACTTTACACAATATGGTATGACAACTACCGGATGTGTACGATATGTCAGACAAGCGATTTTAAATAATAATTTGGCATTGATTTGTAATTGAAAAAAAAGTATATAGCAGTTATTTAGCTTGTACTTCGTCACTGTCTGCTCGATGTCCCAACAAATTACTAACAGAGCTATTGGCATTTTTTTTATTTAAAAGGAACTTGAATGAGGATGTTGATCTTCCTAAACTAAACTTCTGATTTAGCACTCTGAAGACATTTTTTTAGATCTCGATCTAAAATATAAAATGAGAATAATTTTGATGTAATTTAGATAAGATTTATGTAAAAAAAAAGCCTAGATAATTTATAAATAAACTAAATGATACATTAAATTTTAAATGTAGATTAGTTTTAGTATTTTATAGCATCTAGACATTTTAATATCAAAATTTTTACTTTAAGTCTAGAAATTCTAAATCTTGACCTAGTCTATATCATTCTAAGCTAGACCTCGAAATTCCTAATCAAGAATCTACAATATTATTTATTAAAAAAATAAAGCTAGATTTATAAAATTTTAGACCTAGTGTAAAATAATTTAGATCTAGTAAAAGGTCTAGATTAGATGTAAATCTATCTAGTATGTCTTTTTTAATACAAGAAATATTAGGAGTTTCAATAAACATTAATGTACCCAGTTCTTTTAGCTTTTTCATTTAGAATTCATTGCACATGACTTCACATGAAAGAAAATCTACTTTGTCACACCGCTAATCAGACTAAAAATGTCTTTATCAATACGATAAAGTTGTCGAGGGTTCATAGACATCGGTATACTGAGCATTTTAGCATTTTTTAAAAATATTTTTTCCATTTGACGTCGAAGGAAACAAATCCACTACGTCACACGGCCTAGTTAGACTAATAATTTCTTTATCAATACGAGCATATTGTTGAGGGTTCATAAACATTGATAGGCTTTAATCCTAGTATATATTATTGTGTAACTGACTTGTTTATTTTCTGCGTTTGTTTATCGTGTATCGTGTCAGAAGGTCATGTCCAGTGTGTGTGTGTGTGTGTGTGTTTATAGTAATTTAACAATGTGAGACGTGCTTAAATTAGTTCACTTTTTTTCTTTAATCCTGTTGAATAAAGCCAATAAAGTAAATACCTAATTACCTAGTATTTTATATTTCATAACAATTTTAATATCATTATGTGTCTGAATTAGTGTTGGAATTATTAATCAACTAAGATAAATTACTCAGACAGAAAGAGTTAGTTATCGATCCTAATGCGTCTCTGGCATCAGAAAAATAGGACCACTGGTATGAAACATTTTATAATTTTCTTTTGTCCATTAAGGATATTAACGAAGACTTTAAACTAAAGTTTTTGAAAAATCATTTATCTGCTTCGGTTTATATGCTCATCTGTGATGTAACGTCCTATTTGATGGCCATAGACACACTCAAGACTACTTATATTTAGGTAAAGAATGACATTTTTGCTAGACAGTATGTTGCTATATCTAAATAGCAGCTAGGCCAAAACAGTCGAGTTCTTTATGCTAAAGATTCGAAGCCTGGCCTGGGACTGTGACTTTAAAGAAAAAACTGCCGAACATCACAGAGACATTTGTATTCGAGACGCCTTTATATTTGGTCTTGAATCCAACACTTCTAGACAATGGCTACTGGAAAAGACATCTCTTACTTTAGAAAGAGCTTATGTCAAAGCTAGAGTGTTAGACACAAACACAACGCATGCGCAGGCTTACAATTAAAAGAAAAAAATCTCTTGTGAGGAAATGAAAACGTCAACTCGCTCCCATCTAAAAACATCAATATCTACGGAAGACCAAGAATCGAATGCCATTAGGCAGGGGCATAAATGGGGATTTGGGGCCCGGAGGGATTGATCTCTTTGGGGGCCCCTTTGCATTTTAATATTTGACATATGACATGAGATAATGTAGGCAAAAATATATAAGCCCCAAATCAAATTGGTTGAGTGTATCAGTAAACTTAACAAAAACTTATCTTCAAGACTCTTTTAATGACTAATACCGTAGTTTATTAGTTAAATAATGCACAAGTGACAAATCAAAATTGATATCGCTTCACGTCGTGCAATCTGTGCATTCTTTTCTTTCTTCTGGTTGTTTTGATTACAGGGAATCCATAGTTTTCACTACCTTATTTTGCTTTTTTGATGGATAAGGTTTAAGTCAGTTTCTCATCATTTTACAGAAAGCATGAAAAGGTACTAATTTCTTTAGCAGCTTCGCGTATATGCAGTCCAGACTTATGTAGTTTCTTCTGAACTATATTAATTGGGCGCAGGAGCTTTGACCAGAATTCAAGATAGGCAAAAAATTCTGATTTTTCCACTGCATGAAGAAGATTCTGTGCTAATATTATATGGTATTACGTCATTGTTGGTTGTTTATGATTTGTGCGAAAGCAAAAGGATTAAGAGCATACAAAAGTGGGAAAGATCCATATCTCGTTATGCTCAAGTACAGAAATACTCCGAGAAGTGGACTATTGTATTCACCATCCCATCACAACTGCTGACGAGTAGAAGACTCAGGGAATCATTCTAACTGATCCCAAACTATTGAAACCCTTGGTAGCTGAAAATGCAGAGACATTACTCAACGAACGACAGATGAAAAGCAAAGTGAAATACGATGCGAAAGCAAGACTACCTAAAGAATATTCTGTCGGAGAGTTCGTCTAGGTCAAACATAACAGAAAGCAGTTGTCATAAAAAAAAACATTCAGCACTCAGATCTTACATCATAAAGACAAACGATGAAAAAACATACAGAAGAAATCAACGCTTTATAAATACGATTTTTGATGAAGACATCTCTGGGTACTAAGATACCGATGAAGACAATGAACTGCAAACTGTTGCGACAGACTAGAGAACTTGTTGTGCCAGTCAAGACAACCAGAATTGAACGAATTGTTAAAGTTCCTAGTAGACAGGGCCGGCCTAAGGCCACTGCAGCCTATGCGGTCGCAGTGGGCGCCGCGCTTTCATAGGCCCCGCGCTAATTCCAAGTGTACATTATTAAGTTAAACAATTTGCGATATGTTCCTCGAAGGTTCTGCCTATGACGATAATGTCATCTAAGTAGACAAGACACGTGGTCCAGTTGAGTCCTCTTAACACATGCTCCATTAGTCTTTCAAAGGTGGCTGGGGCGTTGCAGAGTCCAAGAGGCATCACGGTAAATTGCCAGAGACCATTACCAAGAAGACACACCATAGCGGAAAAACTTGAAGAAAATTGGATCAGCCGATTCGGTGCTCCCATAGTGTTACACTCCGACCAGGGCCGAAACTTCGAATCCAAGATCTTCCAAGAGATGTGCTAGGTACTCGGCATCGAGAAGACACGCACAACCCCTCCTTACCCCCAGTCTGTCGGGTTGGTAGAACGATTTAACCGAACACTGGAACAACACCTGTCGAAAGTCGTCGATGATCGCCAAGATCAGCCGACGCAAATCGCCCCAGGCCAGCGCTAGACGAGCGGTCAACCGTGACGAGTTACGACTGTCAGCCGAGTCGAGTGTCAACATGATGGTTCGGGAAGGATCGACGTTGTGAACAGAGCTCAGGAGTGTCTCGAGGGATGTAGTCATCTGACCACCCAGAATGGTCGAGCGACGTTCTGTCCGGTTCTAGAAAGCCAGCAGGGACGCTATATAAAGAGCGAAGGTATCAGAGACCAGTCAGTCACAACTTCCCGATCTACAGTTCATTACAACGGCTCAGTACAAGTCCGAGGCGAGACATAGAGAGACCAGTGCAAGAGTTGATACGGCGGAGAGATATTTGTACAGTCTTGTGTTACGTGCTGCCAATTGTACAGTATTGGCTGTTATTTACTGACATTAATTTATTACGTTATTTTCAAGCCCAGAGTTGTCACTTTCTTTAAGTTGGTGGTGTATGGTGCAGTTTGCAGAGAGCCTGGATAGTGAGATTCGTAACAACTGGTGTCAGAAGTGGGATCTGCAATGGCTACTACGAAAACGCTAGACCAACTCCTTGTGAAGAAACTTAGGCAAGAACTCCGTAATCGAGATCTGAAGACGATCGCAAACAAAGAAACGTTACAAGCACGCCTTCGGGAAGAACTGGTGAAGGAAAAAGAATATCCGGACACATATCTTTTTGAAGTTGAACCGGACTTGCTAGAACAGATGGCAGCTATGCAGAGACAGATGGCAGCTATGCAGGGACAGATCGCCAGTAGCTAACAGGAGCAGATGGCTGCGTTTCGTGAGGAGCTAAGAAACACCAATTACAAAATAGACGCCATGGACTCGGGAATCAAAACGGAGTTATTGGTAATGACCCAACGCATACATGCTGTGGAGGAGAGAATCACTAAAATTGACGAGCAGATGAATCAGAGGCTCGACGCAGTAGAGAAGGCCATCGACGAAATGAAGATACAAGTCCAACGCAAGCACACAAATGTACCAGAAGCAGATATGACGTCATTTGTACCTGAAGTCTCCGGGAAAATGAAGCCCCTCTTATTTGATGGTTCCGTGTCCTGGTCAGTATACAAGAAGCAATTTGACGCAGCAGCCAAAGTTAACAAATGGAACAGTGAGGAGGAGAAAGCAACAGCCCTTGTGTTATCCCTAAGAGGAAAAGCCTTCGAATTGCTACAGTCTCTACCGAACCAGCAAGACTTCGCCGCCCTTGTCCAGACTATGGAACTCCGATACGAGGATGAACATCTGCAAGAAGTATATCGTATGCAACTAAAGACCAGACAACAGCGCCCCAACGAAACACTACAGGAGCTAGAGACAGACATCGAACGCCTCGCACATCTAGCCTACCCAACCGCCGCACAAGATTTTCTGGAGGTCATTATCACAGACGCCTTCATTGATGCGCTTCGAGACCCCGAGTTAAAGAAAGCCATCAGAGTTAGTAGACGTAAGGCCAGTGAAGCCCTCGTTTACGCTCTCTCATATAAAGCCGCTAAAGACGCATCTGGGAGCACTCATCAAGGCCGAAAGCTGGAAGTTAAAGAAGAAGAATTCGCACAACTTGTGAGAAGGGTGACAGAGGCACTAGACGAACGACGAACAAACCAGATACCAGAAAATCAACCTAGGGCTCCTGTACGATGCTGGAATTGTGGTGAACTCGGTCATTTACAAAGAAGCTGCACTAGAAGATTTGCACAAACTGGAACCCATTACAGATCAGAAAGGTATGCACGACCAAATTCTCGGGGCTACCAGGGAAACTAGCACGCGCCGGCTTCAAGGGGCGAAACCCGGCGACATAGAGAATGAGAGCCCCTACAACCATCATCCCGGTCGCCGTGCTAGGACAGAGTAAGAGTCTGAAAATCATCAGAAAAATTGATGTCTAAATTATCACTTCCTTCTAGATACTGGTGCCTCAAGATCAGTTATCCGGACGGATAAAGTGGACAGTAGCAAAAGAAAATGCCAGTTAGAGCCTACTCGTTGAAAACAGCCAGTGGAGAACTGATGCACATAAAAGGCCTGATCGACATAACAGTCGAGATCGGGAATCAGTCATTCAAACACGAATTCCTGATTGCTGACGTCACAGATGACTGCATAATAGGGCTCGACTTCATGCTGAAATATGGCTTTTCCTTAAATATCGGCGGAGGCACGTTACAATGTGGAGACCTCGAAGTACCCTTGCTTGGCGAAGAGAATGAAGAAGATGGCCGAGTCAGAAGGATTGAGTTGGTGGAAAATACAACCTTGCCTGCGAAGTCTGAAATGATCATTTGGGGGAAAATTGAAGACGGCTATCCCACGACAGGAACAGCGCTGGTAGAAAGCTTCTACACCAACCACAACGGAATAGCAGTAGGAAAGGCACTAGTCACGATTGGATAAGACCTAATGGTACCCGTAAGAATTATGAACCTCGGTACAGTAGAGAAACATTTGCGGGAAGGTAGCACCATCGCTGGTTGACATGCTCTTAAGATGATAAGAAACTGTAGAAGTGAAAACCCCGTCGAAAGACTCGAGTCCAGTGAACCGCAGGTTACTAAATTTCTGACAGAAGTCAAAACGATATTGTCAAAAGAACAGTACACCAAAGCAGAACAATTCCTCAGAGAGTTTTCTGACGTATTGCCATCTGATGAAATGGACTTTGGGCGGACAAATCTAATCCAGCATCGAATAGACACAGGAAACACCAGGCCTATACGACAGCAACCACGTCGCCTGCCGCTAGCAAAACACCAAGAAGCTATGGACATCATAGAACGGATGAGGCAGCAAGGGGTTGTTGAACCATCCATCAGTCCATGGTGTTCACCCATCGTCTTGGTAAAGAAGAAAGATGGATCCACGAGATTTTGTGTCGACTATAGATTATTAAATGACGCCACACACAACGACAGCTACCCGCTCCCTAGGATTGACGACACATTGGACACACTTGCTGAGTCACAGATCTTTTCCACCCTTGACCTGTAGAGCGGTTACTGGCAAGTAGGACTACACCCCGAGGACAGAGATAAAACGGCCTTCTCTTCTGGTAATGGTCTCTGGCAATTTACCGTTATGCCTTTTGGACTCTGCAACGCCCCAGCCACCTTTGAAAGACTAATGGAGCATGTGTTAAGAGGACTCAACTGGACCACGTGTCTTGTCTACTTAGATGACATTATTGTTATAGGCAGAACCTTCGAGGAACATATCGCAAACCTAAAGGAAGTATTCGAACGAATCAGAAACGCTGGCATGAAATTGAATCCAAAGAAGTGCTCCTTGTTCAGAAGGAGCGTCAAGTACCTTGGGCATATCGTGTCGAAGGAGGGAGTCAGCACAGACCCGGATAAAGTTGAAGCCGTAAATGAATGGCCGATTCCCGCTAATATCCAGGAGTTAAGAAGCTTTCTTGGACTCTGCACGTACTACAGACGTTTCGTACCAAACTTCTCTAGCCTCTGTAGCGCCCTTCATCAATTGACAGAACCGAAGCGGCCGTTTATTTGGACAACGGAATGCCAGGAGGCCTTTGAGCGATTTAAAAAGGCTCTTGTTTCATCACCCATTCTGGCCTACCCGATACCAGGCGAGACGTTCATACTTGACACCGATGCGAGCAATACTGGAATAGGCGCTGTCTTATCCCAAAAGGTAGATGGAATTGAGAGGGTCATAGCTTACTTTAGTCGGATATTGTCCAAAGCCGAGAGAAACTACTGTGTCACAAGACGTGAGCTACTGGCAGTCACGGATGCCATACAACATTTCCACAAATACTTATAAGGGCAAAAATTCATCCTTAGGGCAGATCACGCTGCTCTTCAATGGCTGTTGTCATTTACTTGTCCTGAAGGACAAGTCGCCAGGTGGATTGAACGTTTACAAACCTATTACTTCGAGACACAGCACCAAAAAGGCCAAACTCACCAGAATGCTGACGCGCTGTCTCGACGGCCTTGCAGAATGGAATGTAAACACTGCAGCAAGGTTGAAGAAAAGGGGGGTATCATTGATTGCCAACGTCTTGGGGTACAAGCTTCCGAGTCATGGTCCGACGAAAGAATTCGAGAAGACCAGTTAAAAGATGAAGATCTGGCTCCCATTCTGCTTATGAAGGAAGACGGGCAAATACCGGAATGGCATCACCTTTCTGATAAGGGAACTGCAACCAAGGCATATTGGGCGCAATGGGACTCACTGACAATCGACAATGGAGTTCTCAAGAGAGTCTGGGAAACGGCAGATGGAACATGCAATCGCTTACAGATGTTGCTGCCCAAAGTGAGAGTTGCTGAGGTGTTGCAAGAAATCCATAATAATTCTAGTGGGTCACATTTAGGTGTCAACAAGACCTTTGAAAAAGTACGCCAGTGGTTTTACTGGTTCGGCTACCGGGATAATGTAGAAGAATGGTGCCGAAGATGCGACACGTGTGCAGCAGCGAAGGGCCCGCACAGGAGAACGAGGGGACGTATGCAGCAATACAACGTCGGTAACCCCTTCGAAAGAATAGCGATCGATGTAGCCGGACCGTTTCCTGAGTCCCAGAGAGGAAACAAGTACGTTCTAGTGGTGATCGACTATTTTACTAAGTGGCCTGAGGCGTATGCGATACCAAACAAAGAAGCCACCACCATAGCGGAAACCTTTGTAGAAAATTGGATTAGCGGATTCGGTGCTCCCATAGAGTTACACTCCGACGAGGGCCGAAACTTTGAATCCGAGATCTTCCAAGAGATGTGCCAGGTACTCTGCATCGAGAAGACACGCACAACCCCTCTTTACCCCCAGTCAGACGGGATGGTACAGTCTTGTGTTACGTGCTGCCAATCGTACAGTATTGGCTGTTATTTACTGACATTAATTTATTACGTTATTTTCAAGTCCAGAGTTGTCAAGTTCTTTAAGTTGGTGGTGTTTGGTGCAGTTTGCATTAAGCCTGGATAGTGAGATTCGTAACATTATGTATGTTTATTTATTTACAAAGAGAAAAGAGAATTCTAGATAAATCTAATGGCGTTAATAAAATTTTTGGGATGGTCTCGTATGAAATTCAGATTTACCATTACCATAGCCTTGTGGAGAGATTTTCATGTCATACTTTCTTGTTAGAAAGCTGTTTTCCATAAAATATGAACTTAATATAGACCATACTTCAGTTTTGTAACGTTTTAGCTAAACAATTAAATGTAGTATCTTTTAATTTGAAACAAAGGAGTTTCGTAAATAAGAATATAAATATATTTTTTTAATTTTTTTAAACAGTTATTTTGCGTAAGTAAATTTTTCATATAAAATTCGGAACAATTTTGGCGACGATTTGTAGGAAAATATAAGTAGAGTAGGTCGATTTCTTTTTCAAAACAAATTCCTGAACATTCTTTAACGATTTAAAAAGAAATGTTTCAACAGGAAAATTAAATATAAAATAAGTCCAAAAATTGATTTTTTAAATCGTTTCTAGTCAATAACATTGTTATTTTAAAATCCTGAACAACCTTTTGTCAATATTTTTGAAAAAAAAAGTCATTTTACATAAATGTTTTTAATTGAAAATACGGAATAATTTGAAATCGTTACTTAAACTATAGTGACGTATTCTCCAAGAATATAAGTGTAATGTAAGTCAATTTTGTTATTTCAAAATATCATTTGACATAATTTATTTTTTATAAGACAATGTCCGAAAAAACTTTATAGTTAATGAAATATAAGTCAGTAAAGACATTTTAATTTAGCATTTATATGCTATTTAGATTAAAAAACTGGAACAACATATTATTGATCATGTATTTTTGCAAAGTTCAATGTTATATAAGTTAAAAGAGCAAACAAACATTCGTTGGCATTGATTTTTAATTTACAAAAACAGTTTTGAGATCTGAGTGTGACTGACGGACAGACGGAAATTTTGCAAAAACCTAATAGCGGCTTTTTTTAAGGGGGTCGCTAAAAAGTGTAAATCTTAAAAAAAGCAAAGAAATTAAAAGAAAAAAGCTTAAATAAAAATAATACTAACACTTAGGTTCCATTATAAATACTTACAAATCGAAAAAAAGCTATCACTCTTGGAGCTCGTAGTTCACTGATAATGCTAATGCAGCAACTGGAAAAAAAAAAATTTTTTTTCTAATTTTTTTTGTTTAATTTTTTCGAAAAAAAAAAGAATTTATAAGAAAAGTGTTTTCGGAAGAAATGAGAATTATAGGATGCATCATGTTTTGCATAATTGGACATTGGTATTAGGCTAAAACATTTGGAGTTAAAAACTAATTTTATCACGGACGTAGTCAGGGAGTTGAGGATTTTAGGTACACACACCACCCAGATAAAATCCCCCGCATAGGGTAGGGTGAATTTTGTGACTGTTGTTTGCTTTATTTTTTATTATTTGGTTACATTTGAGTGTTTAAGTTTCACCATCACTTGCCTCATCGCAGACAAACTACATGTAAAGTAAATTATAATCTTCAGATTCTATAAGTGTAGCTAAGACGAGCTATGAGTTTACATCGCCTTTCCAGATGGTTTTGAGATTGAAAAAAAAAATAACTTTTCAACTAAAGCAAACTACAGTCACTAAATTCTATAAGCATTGCCAGTGGGCTAACAAAGAATTAACTAGAACTACTGTTTATTCGAACATAATTGAAGAAAGTTGATGGGGGAGGGCTGACACCCTTAACTACCTCACCAGGTGCCACAGACACTGCATAGAAGGATTTCAAATTTTTTTTGGTGACTAGTTAACACAATCTACTTTTTTCAAAAAAGTTTGAAGAGTCTTTAAAAGGCGAAGTGATGTCTCTTTTTGCTTGCATGGGAAAAAACAACGCCAAATGAATTTTTTTTTTTTTTTTTTTTTTACAATTTTATAATTTTTAACGATCAAAAAAACTATGGCTGGAATATTCTAGGTCCATTGGTAAAATCGATGGGGGCTGCCTCTGAGTTTGGGTGATAACACAAACTGTCATTGTAATCTTGTGGTTTTTTTTTTACAATTAACACCTTAAAGTAAAATATATAATCTAAATTATTTTACTTCTTATTTGATGTTGCTGACGTTTCCATTTTAGCATGTTCGAATCTATTGTTCCTTGGAACGCTGCTATTGTTCCACATCTCTTCATTCAGCATGATGCACGGTGTTTGAGATAGAAATTTACCAAGTTTGTTACGTAACGCTAAGTCCACACAGTTATAGTCTTTCCACGATCCTTTTAACTTATAGATGAGCAAGTTATGCACGATGTCCGGATTTGTAGCGTAGGTTCTGTTCAATGTGGATATGGCCAAGTTTTCAAAGTTCCTGAAAGAAAGAGTTTCGTTAAAAAATCTGTTATAACTACAACAATATATTATATTATTATCAATGAGTATTAAAAAAATATTAGAATAAAAAATATGTATGAACCTTATTTCTTGATCCAGTTTAGAAACGTGGTCGTTGGGATCCTTTTTGTATAATGCCTTAAGATCATTTATTATTTCTATGGCATACAGTGCTGCTATAGTTGGTCTCTAAAAAAAAATTTTATCCGTGATGAAATTAGTGAAATTAGTTTTACAATTGTTTATTGCAAATATCAGTACATTATTACAGCAAACAATTTATACGATAGCGCACATAATATACAAAATCAGGTGACCGAGCCTTGCTCGGGTGAATAATTTGTTAAGGAAGGATATATACCCGAAGTCATTTTGGGAATATTGTTGTAATTACGAAAATGAACGATCGTGTAAAGACTATCAATCCGAAGAGTTGCTTTTTCGTTTAGTCAGTTCTCAATGTAATTGTACATGGCGATTAGAATAGAAAGTCCCCCCAACAGTATGCCTATAGAAAACCACAGCTTACGTCTTAACGTTTTACATTGCTTCTTTTGCGTAAAACTATTGGGCTATTTTAGGCTTGGAAGAAAGTATTTGCAGTGTAACTTCTAAAATGGTTACTTTCTGACATTTAATATTGCAATTAATATATTCATTATGTCTATGAGACATGGACACTTTACAGAAAACAACTAAGACTTCTTGAGTGCTTTCACCAAAGATGCTTGCGCTCCATCATGGACATACGGTGGCAGGGCCGCACTACAAACAACGATGTCCTTTCCAACGCCGGTATGGACTGTATAGAGGGACTTCTTATGGTCTGACAGTTGCACTGGGTAGGGCACGTATCTCGTATGGGAGACGAACGTATGCCAAAAGCAGTCTTTTTTTTGTGAGCTAAAAGGTGGTCGACGTAACAGAGGCGCCCCATGGAAACGCTTCAAAGGTCAGCTTAGGCGTCAACTTTCCTTGGCTGACATAGAAGAGAGCCCCTGGTTGTATGCGGCCTCCGATTAAGACAGCTGGAGGTCACTCACGAAGGCCGCGGGATACACATTTGAGACCAAAAGAAAATCTGCTGCCGAGGACAAACGCAGGCGGCGAAAAGAAAATCTAAATCGACCACCTGCGGACAATGGTTATGCTTGCCTTGGATGTGGCAAAATATGTAGGTCACAGATAGGGCTGCGCAGCCACGGGAAATACTGCATTCCTCACTAATCTTCGGACTCGAAGACAAGCCTTATTATTATGGCTTTAGTAAGAATCATCAAGTGATACAAAATCTCTACGTTATAGTGTAAAACGTGCACCTAGTAACACAGTAAAATCGTAGACAGGCGGAGCGATTTATTTCGCCACACTATCACTTGGAGACGTCCACAAGCACGACTATCCCTGATCACATATCAACCTCTCTTTAAAGCAAAGCGTCAGTTTATACTATGCTTCCCAGATAATGTGACTTTATCTACCACTTTAAGGGATGTCTATGCGCGGTGATCTTTGGGCTGAGTTATTGGGTGACTTCTGGAACATGACTTCTGTTTTACCGAGGTTAACCAAAAAAAGCAGCAGCGTGATAAAAATTTGTTGACCGCGAGCTGGATATCATCAGGGCCAGCCTTAGGCCTTAGGTCTATGCTGCCGCAGTGGACCCCGAAGGTTCAAAAGCCCCGCGCTAATTCTAGGTGTAAATTATTAAATTAAACCATTATAATTTATAGGGTTCCCGTGGACTCCTTGTTTTCAAGGAGCTCCTGGAAATCTCCTGAAACTCATAAAAATGTCCTTAAAAAACAAAATTTTCATTTTGGGGTGTCAATCAATATGGTAAACGTTAGTCCTACGCGTGATATAAAACAACGGCATCGTCAGCTTTCATTTAACAAAAATGTAATGCAAATACGAATTTATTTTCTAATACAAAATCTTTATTTTTCACTTATTATCCTTATCCCTACCCTTACTGGTCCGCGCGCAATCCATTTCACATAGGGCCCTGCAAATATTAGGACCGGCCCTGGTTGTGCAAGAAAGGTATAGATAAGCTGTGTTATGACCATTTCCTAGGTTTTGGTATGGGACAGTAGACTTCGAAGCTTAAAAACGTTGCAATTATTCACCAGCAAAATAATAACAAAGTAAAAGCTACCTACGGGTGCACACAATGAAAGTGTAAACAATTTATAAAGCCTTTAAAACACAATAACTAATCTTACATAGAGATATTTAATTTCATTATTTTTCTTTCATAGTTTCATACTGGATCAATGTACAATGAGATGGTGCGCAAATGTTTCATTACGCCAACTGAATCATTAAAACTTGTTCTTGTTTGCGTAGAAATGTTTTAGTGTACTGCTGTGAGCCTAGTGACGTAAGCGGTGTCATGTTTTGTTTTCCCATTGACGTCATATAGAAATTTCATTCATAAAACATTCTAGCCAAAATTAATTTTTCGATAATGAGCCATTTTCAAACCGATATAACGGTCGACTTAGAGTTTTCCTTATGTGGCCAATGAGTTGAATTTTTTTTTCTCACCATTATGCACATAACTTTGAAATTTTAAAGAAAATCGTTAGAGCCGTTTTCGAAATAGAATATATATATATATATATATATATATATATATATATATATATATATATATATATATATATATATATATATATATATATATATACAAGAATTGCTCGCTTAAGAGTATAGGATTCATAGCCAACAATTATTTTTAACATTTTGTGTGGAATGCAAAATAATCTACAGTAGGAACATGGAGAAAAAAAAATTAGAAAGCTTATATCAACTAATTCTATTTGTCTGTCTTTCTGTCTGTCTGATAAAAAGTGTGTAAATTTTTTTCTATCACATCCATTCTCGAATTAAGTTGAAACTTGCACAATTAGTAATTGGCATATGTCAGGTTCTTTTCTTCTTAGCTGTTGGCTCATTAGGGGTAAATCAAGAACAATCAATTAATACTAAATAAACTACATCTCTAACTCTAGATATCCATGACAATAATAATAACTTTAATATCCAATTAAGCACACATTGACAGCAACACTCTCAGTAAATATTAAGTGCACAAACATCTTAAGTACACAAACACCAGTTCAAGAAACAACTGTCCAACCTTCCTGGACTGGTTCCACTGACTAGCATATTCTCTCTCACATTCACGAAAACTTAGCCATTCAGTTCTTATCACGCACATCACTATTCACATTCATATATCTATTCATACTAAAAATATCAACAAAGAAAAACATTCACTCTCACCATACCTTCTCCTGACAGCATAGTCAAGACATGAATCAATTGAAAAAGTAGCAAATTAATAAATCATTTTCTGGTAATTAAATTTTTTGTTTGAAACCAACAAGGGAAACTAATCCTTCAGTATTCACAGATACGGCTTCATTTTTAGGGTTAGGTCATCTTAAACAATTTTAATGCTATTTCTTCCACACGAGTCCTCTGTTTAAGTTGATTCTTAAAACAATTATTTATTTTAACTAACTAAAAATAAATCAATTAAAAATAACCAAGTAGTCGATTAATTTTTTTTTTTTTGGTATGGAAAAAGTGAAATAACTTGTACATTATTGATATAGTGTTAGAGGTAGGTTCTTCCCCTCGACATAACCTTTTTTTAAAAGAAATAATTTTGCTTGTTTAGTTGTTTAAAAATAAATTAGTTTTAAGCCCTTTTTGTTAAACATAATTCGCTTATGGGTGCCAAGAACATGACTTTTCATTGTGACATATAACATTGTATTACATATTTTTATGAAATAAATTCTTTAGAGTCAGATTGTTGTTTGCAGATGAAATAATGGCTGAATAACTTACTTCTGATGAATTACCATCTTTGAGTATTGATGTCTGTCTAAAACGTCTGCTAACTTTAGTTTCCCATCTTCAGGTGTGTTAACCAAGTTTTAACTTGTGTTATGATAGACTATATTTACTGCTTATGTTACTTTCCAGCTGAAATTCTATAGGGTAGTGCTGCAAAATCGATGTGTTTTTTTTTTTTTTTAGATAGGGAACTTATTTGGAACTCTTTTTTTTATCTTGATTCAAAAGGGGGGGGGAGCTACTTTTTTGTGTATTATTAAATTACATATTCTTAGCCTCAGTAAGGCTTTTCATTATTGCATTATATATGTTTGTTTTCAAATGAAAAATAAAGCAAAATAATTTTTAAAATGTTATTTCTTTAAACTATCAAAACAAGACTATAAATTAAATATTCCTGGTCCATAGATGAAATCAATGGGGTCCGCCTCTGAGTTTTTGTGATAACACTAACTCTCTCTCTAATCTTGTCCTTCTTCAAGCTACTTCACTTAGCTTCAGAGAAACGCCTGAAGTTGTGAGCTCGGCGTCTCAACGGAAAGGGGAAGGATACCCTTATAAATATATCATTTACTTTGAATCATCTGTGTGGTGTTTTGTTTTTGCTGGTATATGAATTTTGATTAAAAAAAATGAAAAAAAAAATATGGATATATTTTATTTGACGATTTTTTATGCCCAAATTTGAACTACTATCAAGAAAAAGATAACTAACTTATTCTTATTTATTATTAAACTTACCGATAATGTTCTCCATAATAATACAGCTAATTTAAAATTTTCTGTTATGATTGCATAGATGTAAAGATCGCGTTCTTTGGAATCATTTTCTGTGTTTGAGCTTTGATCATTTGTTTTGTCATAGTTATCGCATCTCAGCTTTTGCTTTTTCTGTTCTCCCTGTTCATCTGTATCAAGTGATATTAATTAAATAAAGATAATGCTTTCTAGACATAATATTTATAACGCTTAGTGTTATTAGTAAATTTCATATGTTCCTAAATAATCATTTTTTTATTCAAATAATTTATATAAAAACATTATGTTTTAAATTCAAGGCATATTTTTGAATACTTCATATGTAAAAAACAAAACAAAAAACAAACCTTTTGTTTGAAATAAATATATTTCTTTTAGATGGGTTTTGTCTTTCTCTGTATTCTATAAGAAGTAAATTATAACAGATATAATGTTTGCAAACGAATTTTTTTTAAAATATGCATGCATTTTACGTGAACATTTTCAACATTCTTATCACTTATAAGATCAAAATAAAACAACTGTTTTAGTGTTTTTTATTTATGCCCTCTTATGCACGTATAGTAAAATACATTTAAGGATTGCTGCTCACGAACAAATATAATATTTTTATTTACATTTACGTAAATTATAAGACTTTAGCGAAGACGGAGACTATTTATAGATTACTGGGATTCCCAGGATAAAAAAGTAAATTTAAATAAGGAAAAATCTTTAGATTGAGACTTCATAAAATACGAAATATATATATATATATATATATATATATATATATATATATATATATATATATATATATATATATATATATATATTATATATATATAGTGTTGTAAACCTGGTGGTGACACAGATGGTGGTAGTGCTGTGTGTTTTTAGCCTACCCAAATAGCCACAGTCCAGCGCAGGACGAGCGGTCAACCGTGACCAGTGACAGTACACGCCAGTGCGGCAAGGACCAGTGTCGTAAATATTACGCACGCAAGTCACGGCGAAAGTGATCAACTGGAGTGGTCAAGAAGGTTCGAGGCAAGTAGAGACACTATATAAGAGCGAGTGTGTCAGAATCACTTCACTTCACGTTACCTCGCAATGTAACCAGTACGAGGCGAAAACAAGCACGGTGTGGGAAGTCAGGCGGAGCAAGGCTAGGTTTTTGGACAGTTAGTGTAATATTGTTGCCAACTGTACAGTGTCTGTAATGTATTTGCAATAGAACTGACTGATACTTTGGAGCCCTGAGTTGTGAGGTTCTTTAGGTTCGTTGTGTCGTGTGGTGCAGTTGAAGAGAGCATGGATAGTAGGAGAGATCGTAACACTATATATAACCTGAATTGCACGTTTTCATTAGTCTCAAATTATGTGCGCCATAGAGAAAAAAAGAAGATAAGGAAACCAAGGACGCTTTAGATTTTATTTGTTTGGCTCTAGATCTAGTTTCTTAGTGATGATTAAACGTGAAAGTTTATAATCTGTTCGTTGAGGTTATGAGCTACATTGCGCACTGTGATTAGATGCGAGACTGTGACACAAGGCAGAGACACGTTAAAAGATTGAGGAAGTGAAAGATGGTCAATAATAGACGAAAGACGACCCAATGAAGAGGATCTTGCACGGTTGGTCAGAAGGGTGGTGGAAGAGACCAGAGACGAACGGCGACCCTATGCCAGACAAATTAGAATACCCTTTCGCTCCTGGAATTGCAACACACCTGATTATATGCAAAAGAGATTCCTAAAGAATGTTTTGGGGTCGTTGTCGCCAGCCATAAGAAGAGCAAAATGGCATTAAGGGAATCTAATGTGTTTTGGTTTCAAGGAGCGGAGACTGGCAGCACCGTATTCAGTGGCTCCTAAACGGTTATTTCTGTCCCAGTGTTAGAAAGAAATAGAAGTTTAAAGGTACAAGTTATGATCGGCAACAAGTATTATGCTTTACTTTTGGACACTAAGGTATCTCGATAAATTGAACCAATTATATTGGAGATCAGAAAATAACAGAAACAAACGGATATACACTGAAAACTGCCACTGGCAAGCTTATACCAGTTTTGGGACAGGTCAGACTAAACTACGTAATTCAAGCCCAACCATTCAATCAGAAGATCCTGATTGCCATTGTTACCTACAAGTGTATCATTGGTTTATATTGTCTTTAAACATGGCCAATGGTACATTACAAAATACTTGAGTATTATAAGGGAGACGATCAAGCAAAGAGAATTTTGTTGGTAGAAGAGAAGACCATATCAGAACTATCGGAATGTATAATATGGGAAAAGGTAAAAGAAAATTGCGAAGCGATCGGCACGAAACTCGAAGTAATATCGAGAGGAAAAGGAAATATGCTCGCTGTGGTAAAGACGTTGGTGGTCAGTTTTTATAATAAAAAGGTCCCTGTCATTAATCTTTAGTCGCAGGAAAAGAGGTTACGAGCGGAAAGTGTAATAGCAAACAGTTACTCTGTGGATCTGATTACACAATGTCTGGACGCAGAGGCATCAACTTACACGGAATCGAAGGAGAACTCACGGAGACACATACTTGTTACAAAGACGAACGAAACTCTTTCGATGGAAGAATATAATAAAGCTGAGAAATTAATTTTGGAAATTATGGACATTATGCCATTATGACAAGGTTGACTGCAGGATGACAAACCTTGTACAACACATTATTGTTACAGGAAATGATAGAACCATTCACAAAACTCCGCAAGAACCCATTGATATGCTGGTCCGTATGAAGCAACAATGAGTCATCGAGCCATCCAGAGGTCCGTTCTGTTCAATAATTGTGCTAGTTAAACATAAAGTTGAGAGTATGAGGTTTGGTATAGATAGCCGAGAATTGAATAATGTCAAGAAGAAAGACAGTATCCTCTTTCCCGCATTGATAACCCATCTAACACACTCGCCTGATTACGGGTCTTCTCGAATTTAGACCTCAAGAGTGGATATTGTCAGGAAATGATGCAAATCAAGAATAAAGAAAACAAGATTACAAAGAGAGTTTGTGTTACACAAACTCAGAGGCGGCCCCCGTCGAAGTCGGATCCCTGTCGGATCTGCATATTCGCAAATAATATTCAAGAGGTGATTTAATTTTGATGGTCAAAAGTAATAATGTTTCAAAGATTCATTTGCCGTAAATTTAAATTTAAATTTAAAAAAAAATAGTAGATTAGTTTTAGTATATTAAAACATTACAATATTGATCAAAACGTTTGGAAATAAAAATCTACACTTTTTTTTTACACTTTAAGTTTAGAAATTGAAATTCTACATCTTAATCTAATCTATTTTAGTTCAAACTAGATCTATAAATTCTAGATCTAGACTCTAAAATAATTTTAATTAGAATATAAATCGAGATCTAGATATACTGTAGTTAAAAAAATCTAGATTAGATGTAAATATCATTCCTTTTTTAAACGCGAGTCACATAATGAGGCTTAATAAATATTACTATACCGAGTTCTTTTTTCATTTCATTTGAAGAATTAATTCCATATAACGTCAGAGGGAAAAAAAACCACTACGTCACACGGCCTAGCTAGACTAAAAATCGCCTTCATCAATAAGAGCCATTTATCGAGTGTTCATAGACTTTGGTGCACCGAATGCGTTTTTAAGCATTTCATTTAAAGAATTCATTCCATATGACGTCAAAGGTAAAAAAAAAACACTACGTCACAAGGCTTAGTTACACTAAAATATGTTTTCATTAATACGAGCGATTTTTCGAGGGTTAATAGACATTGGTGCACCGAGTGCGTTCTTTTGATATTAGCCTACATTTAAAGAGTCCATTCATATGACATCAAAGAAAAAAAAATTCATTACCTCACAATAGGCTAGTACCGGTAACATAAAAAAATGTCTTTATTTACACGAGATATTTAACAAGGGTTCATAGACATTGGTGCAATGAGTTCTAATAGAATTTATTTAAAAAGGATCAAAGCCGCAATGTTTTTGCGTTTTGTCTGTCAGTCTGTCTGTCCGTCATCTTGATATAAAAAAAAACTAAAAGTTACAAAAAAATTGATTAACCTTTATTTTACGTTTCAAAACATCGCAACAATTTTTAGATATGAACACAATTGAAAAGTTTATATAATAGATTGTTCCGGATGTTTGTATAAATAGTAAAAGAAAAAAAGAATTTCAGATAAATGTAGTACCGTTAATTAAATTTTTTGGATGGTCTCGTATAAAAATTAGATGTACTACAGTCATGTGGAGAGATTTTCATACCTTACTTTGGTGTTTGGATTCAGTTTTCCTTAAAAATCGGAACATAATATTAACGATAATTAGATTTTTACATGTTTTAGGTAGAAAGTTAAATGTACTGTAAGAGAGTAGTGAGTTAAAATATTTTTCTTAAAAATCCGTAAAAACATTATTTCGTAAATAAGAAGATTATTTGTTTATTAATTAGAAAAGGGAGTTCAAACAATTATTTGGCGTTAGTAGATTTTTAAATAAATTCGGAATTTTCTGGCAAAGATTTGTAAGAAACAAAATCCGGATCTTTTTTATTGATTTCAAAACTTCTATGTTATGTTTTAGCAAGAAAATTAAATGTCTAAAAAGTAATTTTCAGTAATCAAATTCTAGTAAATTACTTTTTTTAAAGCCCTGAACAACCTATTGTCGATATTTTTAAAAATGTGTTTAAAGATGAAAATACGGAACATTTTGATATTGATAACCAAATTATAGTGACGCATTGTCAAATAATACAAGTGAAATATTAGTAAATTATGCGATTTCAAACAATCATTAGGCATTATTCAGTATAGAGATTTTGATTTAGCATTAATATGCTATTTACATAAAAAACGGAACAACATATTATTGATAATGTGTTTTTGCAACGTTTAATCATGGAAATTGAATGTAATATAAATTAGAAGAGCAAACAAACATTTGTTGGGGTTGGTTAGTTTTGCACAAAAAAATCCGGAACAATCAATTGGGACAACATATTGCTGACTAGCAGTACTAAAGCCCTAGTCTACCGGACCTGTGTGTTGAGCACCTTGCTGTACGGAAGTGAAACATGGTCAACCTACTCATGGCAGGAAAAAAAGCTGAATGTCGTCCACCTCCGATGCCTAAGGCGGATCTATAAAATAAGGTGGCAAGATAAGATAACCAATGAGGAAGTGCTACATAGAGCAGGATGCCAGGACATCCGCTCTGTTATCACCATCAGACGCCTTGGCTGGCTTGGCCACGTTCGTAGAATGCCAGTAGGTCGACTTCCACAGGACATCCTGTATGGCGATCTAATAGAAGGCAGGAGAGCCGCTGGTCGCCCATTTTTACGTTATACAGATGTATGCAAACGCGACAAGAAGCTCTTCAAAATCGACACTGGCAACTGGGAAGAGGTGGCACTGGACAGATCCACATGGAGAGAGAGCATAAAGGAAGGGTCACAGATTGCAGATGTCATACACAACAGAAGCAGAAAGAAGGGTGAAAATGCAACGGCGCCTGGTGATTATATATGCCCAACCTGCGATCGCAGCTTTGTTTCAAAGATTGGCCTCTTTAGTCACACAAGAAGTTGCAAAGGGAAAAGATCGTCTCTCGAGACGTAAAATGCCACAGAGACTGAAAATACACAAAAATTGTCCATCTATGTTAGCATATTGTAACATTGCCTCCCTTACATTTACGTAATTGTTTTAGAATTGGTGTATTTTTATGAAAAAAATCGCTTGCATAATTAATTTTATAAATTAAACGGTTTGCTTTTAGAAAACCAAAAGTAGCCGTTGCACCTGAACTTTTGAAGCCGCATTTAATAATAAAATAATATTTTTCATATATTTTCTAGATTTCGAGATCTGAGTGTGACAGACGGACAGACGGACAGACAGGCAGATGGACAGACGGACAGACGGACATTTTGCACAAACCTAATAGCGGCTTTTTCCCCTTACTGGGGCCGCTAAAAACGGCCTTTTCAGCTGGACGTGTCCTGTGGCAAATTAAAGTGATGCCATTTTGTTTATGCAATAAAGCAGCCACTTTTGAAAGATTAATAGAGCAAGTTTTAAGAGGTCTTTACTGGAATACTTGTCTAGTATATCATGATAAAATGATCATAATATAATCGAGAGAAGTATTTCAGAGGATTGGAAGTGCGGGCATGAACCTCAACCCATTGAAGCATGACCTATACAAGCAAGAAGTCAAATATGTGGGCTATGTCTTATTAAGCGAGGGTATAAGCATAGATCCAGACAAAGGTGAAGCTGTTTGGCAATGACCTGTCTCTGGAAGTGTACAGGAATTGAAAGTTTTTTTTGGGCCTTTGCTTTTATTACCGACGCATTTTTCCTGGCTTCTCTAAGACAGAACAGAAAAAAAAAAGGTTCATATGGATAAAAGAATGCCAGAAGACGATTGAAAAATGTTAGCTTACCCACTGTTAGTTACACCTTTCATTATGAAACTACGCTTGCTACTAACGCTAATTACTTTACGTAACTCTGGGTCCCAAACTGAATCAATGAAGGCATTAGTGACGATTACTTCGAGGAACTCCTGTGCTGCTGTAGGGTATGCCAGATGGGCAAGACGTTCGTCCTTCTTTAACTCTTGTAGGGTTTCACCGACCGCTGTTGTCTGGACTTAAGCTGAATTCTATAAACTTCTTGTAAGTGCTCGTCACCGTATCGAAGCTCCATAGCCTGAAAGAGAGCAGCGTAATCCTGCTGGTTTGAAATGGATTGTAGTACTATGAAAGCCTTTTCTCTAAAGTACACTACTAGAGCGGTTGTTTTCTCTTCCTCGCTGCCACAGTTGTTGACCTCAGCGGTAGTAGAAAACAGTGTTTTTTTGTTTTACATGTTTCGGATGTTCCTTCAGAGTTGAAGATAGTTTACTTCCTAGTCCAAACCTCCCGCAGGACGACGGGGGATGGCAGCGGGCAGGGTTTGAACCCTCGACCGTCGATAAATCCGAACGACAGTCCAGCGCGCAAACCGCACGACCAGGCAGCCAGCCATGTTCTTAAGCGTATGTGGGAATCTACTGATGGGACATCAACACGATTACAAATAGTTATGTCAAAAGTTGGAATCTAAGAAGTACTCCAAAAGTTGCACAATGGATCCACGGGTGGTCACTTGGTTATTAACAAGACGTTGGAGAAAGTAAGAAAGAGCTTTTTAATGCTGTTAGTACAAGGAAGACATAGAGGACTGGTGCATAAGATGTGACCGATGTCCAACAATTAAAGGACCACAGCGTCAATCAAAGGGATCCCTACAACAGTAAAACCTAGGTGTTTCATTCCAGAGAATTGCACTGAATATAGCTTGCCATTTTCCTGAGATACTAAAAGGCAACATATATATCCTTGTCATAATGGATAGAATCATAGAATTCTGAGTATGTAATTTTCTTTTATGTATTGAAGAGGTGGTTTTTAGCGATAATCTCGCTTAAGGGGGTTTTAAACAAGAACCACTCTAGGCTACGCTGATAGAATCTGGTGACTGATGTATGGATAGTCTGATATTGTAGGAGGGGGGTATCGTAAATTTGGAGGTTTTTTTTTAATCAAAATTTTACTTAGCTATGCTCTTGGAAATTGGGGATTTTTGCTTGCATTTTATTTCCGTTTTTGTTTTATAGAAGATAGGGATTTGACTGCAAAATGCCCTGGTACGGGGTTTAAACTCAAAACCCCCTTGGCTGCGCTGGGGCATGTAACGTTTTAGTATTAAAATCTCACCTAAAATATATAAAATCAAAGCAAAAATCAGTCACTAAATTTTGATTCCCCCCTGTGGGTGGGGATTTCTTTTCGGGGAGGTTTGAACCCCAAACCCCCCTGGCTACGCCCATGATATATATATATATTTATTAGTGATATTTATGTATATTTATACATTTTGTTTAATAAGCTTATTTTTAACTTCGTTTTGTAACAGAACTATAATTGAAAGCTCAAAACAAAAAAAAAATCGAAAGTGGGAGGAGAATTTGTGTTTTACCAATTAGGTTCTACTAAACTTTTGCATTGGAAGGATTCAATTATAAATAGTGAGTTATAATAAGGCTTGTCTTTGAGTCCGAAGAAGAGAGCACCTGGCTGCATGTGGTGTCGGAACGAGACAGCTGGAGGTCATTCACGAAGACCGCAGGTTACACATTTGAGACCAAAAGAAAATATGCTGCCGATGACAAACGCAGACGAAATAGTGAGTTATAGCCCCACATTTATTTATACAGTATAATAATATCAGATTGGTAAAGGTTGCAATGTGGCGACTAGGAAAAGAATATTTGGTTCAGAACTCATCTCAATTTGTTTATATTATACAGATAAATTTCTTATGAATTCTAAACTTTCCAAAACAAAATCTTTCTTAAAATAATTATGATAAATGTATGTGCAATTACATAATTTCTGTCGCCATAATTGTCTATTCTGTTTTAAAACGTCTTGTTTTCGTCTGAAAAGTGGAGGAGACGGTAAAAATAAAACTTTTAATCAAGTAAGAGTACTTGCTCCTTTTTTTTTATAATGTCTGCAAATAATTGCATTTGGCATTAAAGAAATAGGGATGAGATTACTCGATATAAGAACTTAATTTAAAACATATTTAAATTATATTAGTGACTTTTTAAAAATTTTATAATTTCATAACTAAAATACAAAAGAAAAAGTATTGGTTTATCTGATGGGCCGAGGGTGATTGCATGTATTGTCCCTACCACCTGATACAACCCTTTTTCATTTTATATTTACTAATGATAAAATTTAAGATTAGAGTGTGGTGCAACATAATAATGGGTTCAAATATTAATAATCTATATTATAAAGTAGAATGTGAGGTGTATGTATGTATGTATGTTACTTATAAACATCAAAACCGCTTGACCAATCTTGATAAAACTAGGCAGGAATGTTCCTTGGGTACTAACTTAGACCGTAGTGTATGTATTGTAGCCCTAAAACAAACTTAAGACCCTCAAAAAAAAAAGTTGTGCGACTCTATTAAAGCTAAAGTATTTATGGATTTAGGCCATGGTTAACAATGTTGACATGAGAAAAGATCGAAAGGATTTAGACCTAGATCTAATTTTAAGAAATACACTTTGAGCAGATAGTTTTTTTACTTTGACACATGAAAATACAAAAGAAGATCCATTGATTTCAATATATAATGAAATTGACCTTTAATTTTGTGTTTCAAAAGCATTTTTTACATAAATTAGTTCCTGATATATGTGACTACAGATTTCCTGGCGAACATTCTTTCATTAGACAATACCAATTGGTTACACATTAACACATCTCTCTACTGAGTCTATTCCTAGGTCTAGGTCTAAAACTCTTATTGGACTCTAAGATGATAAAAGTTCTTTTCGCAAAGATAGTTTTGTGCTTTAACACAAAAACATACTAATTATTGTCCATTCATTTGATATTTTAATCAATTTAACATTCAAATTTGTTTTTCTAAAGCATTTTTAATACATTCGTTCGCTGTTCGCTTAAGTTGCATAGCCGTGTTGAGTTAGGCCTAAATTCATTCATGAAAAAAGGTCACGCATGCGCAACACAGAATGAACTCTATAAAAGAAAAATTTTTAACTCTAGATTAGTGTAGATTTAGATCTATGTCTACCTTAAGATCTACTTTATACTTTAACACATGAACATACAAAATTAAGTCTATTCATCTCAAATTTTAATCAAATATATGTAGCCCTAAAAGCAAATGTTTACATTTGAAAAAATGGAGTTAAGCCTATTAGCTATTTTAATTTCATAGCTTCATTCACACTATTTTTACATTGACACATTCGCTGTACTTATTACATTTTTATTTCGTTTAATTGTTTACAAAACACTCTCAGTGACTATATCGACAGTAATGCGCAAATAAAGACCCGCGGGTCGCGGGTAACATATGTCTAGTAGTTTATATTTTATAGATATTCAACTAATTTTGTTCACAAACTATGATTTCTCGACACAAATTTGACCTCCTCCTCACTCAAATTGTTTAGCTAGAAATCAGCCAACAGGTTAATGACATAATATAGAAGATGGGTTTAAATATCAGTGACAAATTTTAATCTTATCTGTTAATCTGTTAACAGACTATAATTTCTAGAAATAAATTTGACCGCCCACCCCCACTAGAAAGCTTATGTGGGGGATTTAGGTCATCACCCCCTCCCAACTCTACTAAATCGTCCAACATACTAGAGAGGAGGGGCAAATAATCTAAAAATAGGTTGAAATATAATAAATTAGTATATAATTAGTAAATTCGTGTACAAATTGTTCGATATCTTTACTAAAATTTGTCCGACACCCTCTCTAGATCTGCTAGTGAATTTTTATTGTCGAAACAATTTTGCCCACACAGCATTTTCTCTTCTCCATTCAACAGATGTGACCATGGAACGGAATATCCGATAAAGTTTAGGATCAGTAGCGCGGCAGGTTCTCTCTGGCTGTAGAACAGTGTTCCACTATCTGCCTAAGGGTCACCATCTCATGATTTCTCTTCAGAGTTGCCTCACGAAGCCTTTCCTGTGTTTAGATATAGCGCAACGCAGCGGAGGTTTGGATACCGAGTTTTCCGTCTCCTAGATGGGTAGCCTACTAAGGGAAACGATCCGCTCCTGCCCAAAGCTTACAATGCTCTAATGACACTAGGGAAAAAGGAGCACTAGTACACATGTTTCCTAGCATTCTAGTAACACTGACGCATTTAGGGAAACAAGTTGTGGAAACTATATATGATTATATGTACACAAATTAACAATTGTTTTTTTTTAACAATAAGTGCGTCTAAAATTACACGGTTGTTCTCATCTATTGCAAGGAAAAAAAAATGAAAGACCGCAAAATATTTTTTTTTAACTTTAAAGTTTCCAAATAAAAAATATATTACTTACGTCAAGGATATCGTCTCTCTCTAAATAGTCTTTTATTTTCACTCCATGTTGTATAAGATATTTGATAAAGTCAAAGCGCTCAAGACTTTTGGAAAACAACACAATCTGTTTTCTTATGAGCTTATTCTCATCCTTAGCCTAAAATGAATTGACACACAAAGACATAGTGGTTAAACAAAGTAAAACAAGCATCATAGAAATAGTGTTGATTTTTTTATGACCATTTTTCCTTTATGAAGCTGATGAGCGAGTACTTTGCTCTTATTATCGTAATATGTAATGAATAATGGAACAAAAACAACCTAAAAGTAATTAAAAAAAAAAAACAAACACTTATTCAAAGTGTAATTGCATTCAATTAGTTTAAAAAAAACAAACACAACCAGATATGTTTTCTTTTGTAAAATTTATTAATAACAAGGTTACAATGTTTATTAATTCTGTAATACATTTGTAAAAAAAAATAATTTTTGCCAAAAAATCTTAAACTGATTGCATTAATTTGTTAAAAATATGATAAATAGTCACAACCCTTACTAAATAGCCACCTGTGTTTGTTACTATATATAGTTTATTGTTGTAAAACTGATATATTTTCAATTAAAAAAATGCTTGCATAGTTGATTTAAAAAAAAATTGTTTTTACGTTTTTAGGAAAAAAAAATATCCGTTGCATCACAACTTTAAGTGGTCTAAAATATCATGATGTTGGATTTTCAATATCTTTTCTAGTTTACTAGATCTCAACGGAACGGACGGATAGACAGACGGACCATACAAAGCTAATAGCGTGTATTCCCCATTCGGTGACCGTTAAAAATAAAATAAAAAAAAAACAAATAAATATATGTCTATATCTAGATTCTAGATGATCTCTTTAAGAAATAATTAAATGAATAATATTTTCTTACAGTGGGTTTTGTTACCTAATTATGGTGATATTCTTGTTTATACAGATCGTGTCCCTAAATGCTTTTATATATTAGCGAAGTGAAGTAAGATAATTTTTATTGATTCAATAAAATGGAAATTCAGTTTTACTACAATTGACAACCTTAGCGTAACTACTGTAACAATAACAATATAGATGCAACTACGAACAACATTCACAAACGAAACACAAACACACTCACAACCAGCGCTTTATGCATGGAATTCTATTTACTTCTTGATAACGACAGATGATCTTGTAACACTCTGACCAAATGTTTTTAGATATTTCTGTTTTAGTTCTAATGGAAAAGAGAAAACCACTTCGTTCAGATCTTATGTAACAGTGGTTTAATGGATGCAGGTTGTCTTTAAGAATCGTGAGCGTTTTGAAAAGGCATCTTTCATGAAAAAGCGTGTCAAGAGATGGTAGCTGTGTTCGAGTGATATGCGATGCTTTTTGAATTTAGTCTATTTAGTCTAAGTCTTTGTGCCAGTGAAGTATTACCATACTAGCAGGTGATGGCAAATTAATTAGACTGCTGATGGTTGTATACACAAGTTTAAATATTTTTTGTCGATGTCAAAGTTCCTTAACTTTCTAAGATAGAAGAGTCGTTGGTCATTTTTGGTGTAAAGGTTTGGACAGTATTTACTCCATTTCAGTATGTTGTTAATGGTTGTACCTAGGTATTTTTTATTTTTACACTTGCTCTACCGTCCGTTGTTTATCTGAGTTTCTGCAAGATGGAGTTTATGTTTCCTAAAATATATTATCATTTCTTTAATTTTCTGAACATTTAAAATTAAGAAGCTATCTTTACATAATTGGTAAAAAGTGTTAATTGTTGAATGGTACAGATTTTCGTCAATTGCAATGAGGCTGTGTCGTCAGTAAATTTTACAATGGAAGTGTCAGCTGATAGGCTCTGAATGTCATTTGTGTATGTTGTATGCAATACTGGTAGCAAGACGCACCCCTGCGGCTCACGAGTGCTAATCTCTCTCGTGTCTGACACATGTCTGTTCACTTTTACATACTGTGGGCGTTTTATATGAAAGTTGAGAATCCAAGCTTGTATTTTTTTTTTGCTAACGTTCAATTCAGATATTTCTTTGAGATTGTGTACTATCTACTGTGTCTTGCCCTTTACTATAAGTGTAGTTATTTTTGTCATTCTGTGTAATAACGTTTTAGCTGTTAAAATTATTATTTGTTCTGTTAAAGTACTGCAATAATAGTTTCAAAATTAGATAAAAAGTTAATACCTTAGAGTCCAGTGAGTTGAACTTCCACAGTCCACCATGCTGAACTGCAAGATCTAACTGATTCAGCCGAATGCACAGTAAAAGAAAATCTTCTGCAGTGCCTTTACCTAAATTGCGCAAAGAAATAAAATAGCTACATGAATTACTTTCTTATAATTTTTTTCATGCATATGCGAATAACAAAATGGTATATTAGTTATCATTTTTTAGTCTTTCTCAATTTTATTTACCCTAAATCTCTTAACCTATAAAAATCTGGTTATGGTCATTTTATCCCCGGTCATTTCATCCCCGGTCACTTTATCCCTCGTCATTTCCCCCCCCCAGTCATTTCATTCCAATTCATCCCCGGTCATTTCATCCCCTGGTCATTTCATTATCTGATCATTTTATCCAACAAAGAGTAATCGTAGAACTAATAAAACAATTAATATTTAATATATTCATTTTTATTTACATATCAAATAGTGTAATATATTTGTTAAGAATACAATTAAAGGTCACTAGAAACTACAGAAATATAACATTTATAGATATAGAGGTCATGTAAAATAGTTTTTATGTGTTCATCTATATAAAGCAGATAGGCTATTGTAATAACAGAATACGATCCATCGATTCATTTTGCGGAACAATGTTTGTAATTCTCTTTGCCTATAACACAATGTATAACTTTAATGTTTAAAACTTTTATAGGCAACATGATATCCTAAGATGGGGGAAGTCAGCTTTTATTAGAAAAAAAATACAACCATATTTCAAGAAAGAGCGATTGAAAAATAAAATAATGTGAAAGATGTACGTCAGGAATTATCAGAGTCATGATCATTAGTATTCTAATCGTTCTCATCTCTCAGAAGATGTCCACTACTTCCACCACATCTTGGCCTTTGATAATTACGTCATTCTCATGATATTATAATATTATACTCACCACATTCAATATAAGCGCTATAGCTAAGTACACACCCAAATTTACAATATATTATAAGATTTGTAACCAAGGGGAAACACTATAAACGCATTAATAAGATGTAAATAAAAGCATTCTATATCAGCCTATTTATTTTTTACATGAAATGAGGTATTAAAATCAAAGCCATAACAGCACAACTAAACAGTGTAGAAGAAAAAATATTTAATTGGGGATGAAGTGACCGGGGATAAAATAAAATGTCATCCAAATTCCTTTAATCTTTTTATCTTTTTATATGACACACAATCAATTTTCGATATTTTTATCTATCTCTGCTCTATCTATTGCTTTCTTAATTTAGTTATTTTGCTGAAGGTGTTACTCAACTGGGAATATTTGTTTGTTATGAATCTGACTGCTCTATTTAGTGTATGTTCCAGTTTCTTATTGTTTTCTTTAGTTGAGGGGTCAAATTCTATTATTGGCCTGTTAAACAGGAAATGGTAGGTAATGTCATTGGATTTAAACCTGTAAGTGATAGACTCTGCTCACTATGCTTGAAATGATAATTCTTCAACATATCATTTATCAATGTTCATGCCCCTATTGAAGATGCAGATGATAACACAAAAGAAGCCTTCTATGATGGACTGGAAAGAATTTATAATGAAGCACAAAACATGATATAAATATAGTCCTAGGAGATTTCAATGAAAAATTGGAAAAGAACCAGCATTCAGACCAACAATTGGCAAAAAAAGCTTACATGAAGAGACCAACAATAATGGCATAAGATTAGTGGATTTAGCATCAGGGAAAAGAATGTTTTTTTGCAATACAAGAACACAACATAAGAATATTCACAAGATAATCTGGATCTCACCTGATGGCAACACCCAAAATAAAATAAATCACATACTTATATATAAGAGACACGGATCAGATATATTAGACGTAAAAAGTTTCAGAGGAGCAAATGCTGACTCAGACCACCTACTAGTAAAAGCTAAACATAGACAAAGAATAATTACTATACATAATTACAAAAGAAAGATAGCACAGCTGTATGATAGTCAAAAAATTAAAAAAGCATCCACTGGTGGCAGAATTTTATAGAATTGCACTCCAAACTTAACTAACAACATTAGAAAAGGACAGCGAAAATAACACAAATGAACATTGGGAAATAATAAAGCATGCTATAAAAAGAACAACAGAAAAGGTAGTTGGATTTAAACAAAAGAACGAGAAAATAGGGTGGTATGATGATGAATGCAGACAAACTATAGAAGAGAAGAACAATGCCCGAATGATAATGCTACAGAGAGAAACCAGAAACACTAGGAGGCAATACAATGAAGGAAGAAAAAGGGCCACAAAAGTTGTGAGAAAGAAAAAACGGGAATGGGAAAAGTCCAAGATTACTCAAATTTAGGAATTAACAAACGCGGGAGACATGAGAGGAATGTATATGAAAATTAAAGTTGAACAAAAAACGATTTCAAGCTAGATTACACATGTGTGAGAATAAAGATGGTCAGCTTATTACAGAAAACAGCAAAGTCATTGAGAGATGGGCTGAATACTTTGAGGAGATCCTAAATACCACTGAAGATAGAAACAATGGAGAATATGAACTGCCACATGGAGGACCAGATCCTTAGTGAACCCACCAACACTCATTGAAACATCAGAAATAATTAGGACCATGAAGAATCACAAAGCACCAGGAGAGGACCAAATTACAGCACAAGTAATTAAATATGAAGGGAAAGACTTACAAATACACAGAATAATATCAAGAATTTGGGAGGAAGGGAAACAGTTCTTATAACCCCAATACACACAAAAAAGGATCCAAGCTAAAGTGCTGTAATTACAAGGGATCTCTCTATATGACATATAAGATCCTGTCTAGGCTTAAAAGAAATCTTAAGTGACTACCAATGTGGTTTAAGACCCAATAAATTTACAACCGATTATATCTTAACACTAAGATGTATACTAGAAAAATGCCATGAAAAGAACATACCAATCCCCCAACTCTTTATAGACTATAAAATGGCTTATGACAGTATCAGAAAGAAATACCTATATGACACTCTACAGGATTTTGGAATAACTAACAAGCTAACAAGACTTATGACATTAAACAACTCAAAAAGTATAGTCATAATTCGAAGAGAACACTCAAGAGAATTTAGGATTAAACGAGGATTAAGACAGGTGACTCGCTTTCTTGCGTGCTATTTAATTTGACACTGGAGAGAGTTATAAGAAATATACACATTAACGCAAGGGGAATTATTACTATTATTTCAGAAGAGAAAACATGGGTCCACAACCAGCAGGGACGATATACAGCCAACCTCTACAATACCTTATGCTTATGCCGATGACATTTCCTTATAGGGTAAAGGAACCTCTGACATTGCTAGAGCCTTCACACAACTAGAAGAAGCATCTTGACCAGCAGGACTGGAGGTCAATGACAGTAAAACCAAGTACATCGTAATGACAATTTATAGCACTCAACGTTTACTTAAGAGGACAACAATTTCAAGGAAAACCAAGAAAATAATATACAAAACCATAATTAGACAAGCAGCAATGTATGCAAGTGAGACTTGGACACTGACTAAGACATCAGAAAATTTACTTAATACTTGAGAACCACAAATTCTTAGGAAAATCTATGGTGCCATACAGGATGAAACTGGGTGGAGGACACGCACTAACCATGATATAGATCAATTACATGAAGACCCAAAAAAGTGACCAAAATTAAAAAAAAACAAACAGACTACGTTGGGCAGGTCACCTTGAAAGAATGTCAGATAACAGAAATCTCAATGACTTTGCTGTTTTCTGTAATAAGGCAAAGAAAACAACAAAGGTAGGCGACACAAAGGCAGACCCCGAATGCGATGGTTAAATAACATTTGAGTTTTACGTTCTTATTTGATTTATAGAAATTTCTTCTAATTAACCTAATGACTTGTTTTATTTTTTAATAGTTTCATCAATATGGGGATTGTATGACAATTTTTCATTTATTACAACACCTAGGTATTTTGCGTTTTTAGTCTGCGTTACTGGTTTACCATGAATAAGATAAGTGAAATTTATTTGTGTTAGATATTTTAGTTACTCTTAACAACTGACTTTTTTCTGGGTGGAAAGACATGCTTCAATATGATCCCCATGTCTGTAATTCATCTAATTTCTGTATCTTTTGTTGTTTACATGTTAAACATATTATGCAATCGTCTGCAAACAATTTGACTTTTGTTTCTAAACTAATGCAATTTGGTAAATCATTTAAGTAAATTAAAAATAGTAGTGGACCTAAGACTGTTCCTTATGTTAACCCCGAGTTTACTGTTATATGTGTATTTAGAGTAGGGGTGCACCGGATAGTCGCTCCGGCTCCGGCTTCTGCCGAATATCCGGCGTTTTTTACTATCCGGTGCTATTCGGCTCCGGTCGGATATCACTACCGGATAGTAAACCGGATAGTAAAAAATACACATATTTAATATGCATAAAGTGGACCTCGTTCCATTAATGTCTGTTGTAGAATGTATTAATGTTTATATTAAAACAAAATAATGTGCTTAAAAATAGAGCCATTATGAATAATGCACCAAACATCGTTTATTATAAAGAGAAGGCGTGTTAATAACTTATTATAAATGAAATGAAACTTTACATCATAAATGCGCTTTACATACAGAGCAGCAATGGCTGACACTTTTTTTCAATTTGTCTCGACCTTTGAGTAGGTTAGTTCTTGACTACGTCATGCTGACCAGATGTCTGTCTAGCTGTGCAGGTATATCTCCAGAGGTAGAGATGAACAACTCCCACCCCTTTTATTTGTTTTGTCCATCACATTGAGTTTTTTTTAATAGGTAGGTGACCACAAGTTCAATACGATGGACGTAAGTTTACTGTCAGCGTATTGACACTCTCTAGAGGTCACACCTTTCGAGGGAACTGAGTTTGTTTATTTAGTAGTTAATCTTTATTAAGGGGGCTGGACTACAAGAGCCACACCTCTAAGGTAACCAGGTATATTTCGAGATGAACAACACCCTCCCCCCAAGTAAGATACGATGGACGTAAGCACTCTCTAGAGGTCACACGAGGGAACTATGTTTGTTTACTTAATAGCTAATCTTAATTGGGGGGGGGGGTAGACTGGACTTCAAGCCTAACATCTACACGGGTATCCGGACAAAGAGTTTGCTTATTTGGAGAAAAATCTTAATCACGTGGTTGGGCTAGAGGCCACACCTTTTCAAGTGTGCCGAGTTACTTGAACATAAATCTCAATAAGTAAGCTGGACTAAAGATCACACGCACCTAAACGAGTGACCTTTAGCTACACAGAACACAAACCGCGCGATTATATAGCCCAGTAAGCCAGTAACTAATTATTTTGTAGAAGACACGACCAGAGCTATATCTTGAAATGGAGAGCTAAACACCCCCTACTCTTTATTTCGTTGGTACTTGACACCCAATGTATTGATAGACATTGATCATTTTTTTAAGCCAGAATGAAAAAAACACAATGTGCTAACAAAGATATTACACTGTCAATAAATATTTTTCTAACGTGTTAACTTGAATATTACTCCTGCAGTTAAGTGTCTTGATTTGATAACAATATTCTTAATAATTTGTGACAGTCAATTAACTCCCTGTTATTACTAATTTTTTTTACTTAAGATGCGTACTTAGCCACTGTGTATCAGGCTAGGACGACTTTTACACACCTGACATCCATAGGCTTACTATCGTTCCCTTTTGTAACAGTTACTGTAAGTAATAATTAAGGAAGCTTTTTCTAACATACGTTCTTTGCATTTAATGTTTCTTACGTACGTTCTTTGCACAATAAAATAAAACAAAGATGTGCATGTTTGCGTGTGTGTATTTTTTTTTTGCCTTGTATTAAAACCTTTAGAAAGAAAGCTAATTTCATTGTTTAATTCTTTTGACTTAATAAATAACGGAAAACCTTACAGTAAATTTTAAAATCGCATAAAATAAATTGAATAATAGTACCGCAGTTAGATCTAGCAAACAAAGAAACAATATGCTGGACCTCTAACTAGTGGACGGGTATAATTTATCTATGTGCTTGACTGACCATGCCAATGTGTTATCTTTTTTGACTGACACCCAACTCTATTGCGTGCGTATGCTCAAGGAAAAAACAATGCGTGATGGTTAACACAAACAACTATACACACTACACTAGGACTACATGTGTAACCTCACTAGGTATATCTGACCAGGTTGTTGGTCTGAAATTCATGAACACATACATCCGACCACTATACAAGGCAGTTTGCAATTTACTTATGAGAGATTTACATTAGTAACTAGTTAAATATATACTAACATTATTTACATTGACCTTCCTACACACATCCTTTACAGTTGGTGGCATCGTACATACACACAGACACACTCATGCTATACAGATTTTTAGAAATACTGTTAAGCTTGAATAAATCAATCAGTAACAGAGTTTAAGACAATACGGTATATAAAAGGAAAAAAAACAACCAATATAGGTATGTTATTTAACAGTTTCGTAAAATGTTCAGCAACACAAGCTATTAACAAGACACTTATGTATCCGGCTCCGGCTCCGGCCCCGGCCGAATATCAAATTTTACTATCCGGTCATATCCTGCTCCGGCCGGATATCAAAAAGTACTATCCGGTGCACCCTTAATTTAGAGCCATGTATTATTACATTTTGTTCTCTCCCTATCATAAAATCTTTTATCAACTTTGGCAATGGACCATCAATGCTAACATTTTTACTTTTTTTAAGCAAACTATGGTGGTAAACTTTGTCAAAAGCTTTATTTATGTAAACGTTTACTATTATCTAAACGTTTTGAAAAATCATCAATTAATCCTATGAGTTGTGTTTTACATAATCTATATTTCCCAATGCCATGTTGGTATGGAATAAGGACACTATGTTTGTCTAAGTGGTTTATGATGTTGCTACATATTATGTGATTTAGAATTTTGAATTTTACATTGTATTTTTAGCCTGACTTTTTATTAACAGCATGACTCTGAAACCATAACAGACGTCAACCAGACTGCCTGCCTCAGCATGACCAAGACGAGTCTTTCCAGGACCTACATCATTTCTTGCTGATTTACGCCGAGGAAATTGGATTGAAAAGGAAGCGGGAACATCCAGCAGTTATGCTGGCAAACGACTGGACAATAAGAAATTTTACCATTCAGATCGGATAAAAAAGGACCTCAAAAAAACGTTAATTTAGTGTCAATCGTTTAAGAGACAATAAAGTGACGACGGCTTTTGCCGGTGAGGAAATTGGAAGCTGAGAAAAAAAATGTGATTGGTTAAGGAAAAAAAAAACACTATTACAATGTGACAATAAGATAAGAAAGATACGAAGAAAGAACGCTACTTCCATTTATTGGCGGCTGGGTAGCCCTGCCCAGATAAGGGTGAAGCGCTTTCATGGCCTAGGTACAAGAGGATACTCTTTGCCGAATTCTATGACATGGCAAAGAGCTCTTGGTCTAAACTGCTCTTAGATTGTGACGTTGCAGGTCAGTGGTGAGGCCTTCTATAACGTCTGGTCTAGACAGAATGGACTGGCCTTCTATAACGAATGGTCTAGACAGAATGGACTGGCCTTCTATAACGTCTGGTCTAGACAGGATGGACTGGCCTTCTAAAACGTCTGGTCTAGAAAGGATGGACTGGCCTTCTATAACGTCTGGTCTAGACAGAATGGACTGGCCTTCTATAACGTCTGGTCTAGACAGGATGGACTGGCCTTCTAGAACGAATGGTCTAGACAGGATGGACTGGCCTTCTAGAACGAATGGTCTAGACAGAATGGATTGGCCTTCTATAACGTCTGGTCTAGACAGGATGGACTGGCCTTCTATAACGTCTGGTCTAGACAGAATGGACTGGCCTTCTTTAACGTCTGGTCTAGTTAGAATGGACTGGCCTTCTATAACGTCTGGTCTAGACAGGATGGACTGGCCTTCTATAACGAATGGTCTAGAAAGGATGGACGTTGCAGGTCAGTGGTGAGGCCTTCTATAACGTCTGGTCTAGACAGAATAGACTTGCCTTCTATAACGAATGGTCTAGACAGAATGGACTGGCCTTCTATAACGTCTGGTCTAGACAGGATGGACTGGCCTTCTAAAACGTCTGGTCTAGAAAGGATGGACTGGCCTTCTATAACGTCTGGTCTAGACAGAATGGACTGGCCTTCTATAACGAATGGTCTAGAAAGGATGGACGTTGCAGGTCAGTGGTGAGGCCTTCTATAACGTCTGGTCTAGACAGAATGGACTTGCCTTCTATAACGAATGGTCTAGACAGAATGGACTGGCCTTCTATAACGTCTGGTCTAGACAGGATGGACTGGCCTTCTAAAACGTCTGGTCTAGAAAGGATGGACTGGCCTTCTATAACGTCTGGTCTAGACAGGATGGACTGGCCTTCTATAACGAATGGTCTAGAAAGGATGGACGTTGCAGGTCAGTGGTGAGGCCTTCTATAACGTCTGGTCTAGACAGAATGGACTTGCCTTTTATAACGAATGGTCTAGACAGAATGGACTGGCCTTCTATAACGTCTGGTCTAGACAGGATGGACTGGCCTTCTAAAACGTCTGGTCTAGAAAGGATGGACTGGCCTTCTATAACGTCTGGTATAGACAGAATGGACTGGCCTTCTATAACGTCTGGTCTAGACAGGATGGACTGGCCTTCTAGAACGAATGGTCCCGACAGGATGGACTGGCCTTCTATCGTCTCCTTCTATCTGGTTCAATATTTAGCTTGATTAGCATGGAACAAAATGGTGATAAACTCTCTCTTTGGTATTGAGACTGTTAAGGTTTGTCAATTAAAAGCCTGATGGAATGGGAAGATAACATTGAAAAATCCTTCAATAGCCTCAGAAATAGGATTATTTCTTTATTTTGTGATATACCTATTTAGCTGCTTGTATTTTTGCAGATTGGTACAGGCTAGTACGGGGTAAAACAAGGCTGTGTCCTAGCACCTACACTGTTCAGTATCATGTTCTCCGCTATGCTGACAGATGCATTCACAAATAGAGAAAACAACGGTATAAATATATCATACAGATTTGATGGTGGCCTATTCAACCCAAGGCAGCTTTAAGCAAAATAAAAAAACAAATGCAGCAGTAATCAGAGACTTGCTATTTGCTGCCGACTGTGCCCTAAATGCCTGCTCTAAAAACGATCTGCAGAGCATCGCCAAGAGCATGCTCAGACTTTGGCCTTAACATCAATACGATCAAGACTGAAGTCTTATATCTACCTGCTCCTGGGAAAGCCTACTCGGATCCAAGCATCACTATAAATGGACAGGATATAAACGCAGTGGACAAATTCACATATCTTGGCAGCACACTCTCCAGAAATGGAAAAATCGATAGTGAAATCGCTCTTCGTATTGCCAAGGCCAGTCCATCCTATGGCAGACGTTCTACAAATGTCTGGAACAGACGTGGCATCACCACAAACACAAAGCTAAGGGTCTATAGAGCCGTCATCCTCCCCACATGACTCTATGCCTCAGAAACATGGACAGTGTACAGTAAACATGCAAAGAAACTAAACCACTTCCACATGACATGTCTTAGAAAAATACTAAAAGTCAAATGGCAGGACAAAATACCAGAAAATGAAGTCCTTCGAAGAGCATGTCTGCAAAGCATCCACACAATCCTGATGCAGTCGCAGCTGCGATGGGCAGGTCACGTCTACAGAATGGAAGACCACCGCATCCTAAACGACTCTTGTATGGCCAACTAAGCGAAGGAAAGCGCTCGCAAGGTGGTTAAAGAAAGCGCTTCAGGGACACCCTCAAAGCTTCTCTGAAGGCGTTCAGCATAGACCCAGGCACCTGGGAGACAGAGGCACATGACAGAGCATCATGGCGTCGCGCTGTGAAAACTGGCACACAGGTTGCTGAGGAAAAAAGAACAACGCTTGCAGAAGAAAAACGCCAGAAAAGAAAAGCAAGACAAACGACACTAGCTCCAGCTGGAATAACCTGCCCAGTGTGCGGCCGAACATTCCGGGCTCACATAGGTCTCACAGCCACATGAGGAGGCATAAAACCCCAGTGCAAAGCCCTCAGCCCCCTAGATGACAATGTGGTCATCATCGAACCACGATGGACGAACTATATATACAGGCAAAAAAGTGATAAGGTGCACCTCTTACCCTGCTAAATGAAGAGTTGCAATATCGTTCGAAAGCGCTTATGTCAGCATAAGAAATGCTAAGAGATATCAACTTGCAGTTTGGTATTGAACATAATATAGCCAAATCCCACAACCTTTAGAAATAGTTCTGTTGAAATACTTGCTTTTGATTGCTCTGAGTAAATATTTCAAATAAAAAAAATGATTTGCTACCTCATTATATGGTCAGGATTCAAAACCTTGCCACAGAAGTTTAGTTGGTAAATAAAACGATGAAACCGCAGAAAATCGGTTCCATTAGACTTTACACATTTTCTTAAAGCTCTTGCTTTCAGACCAAAATGGCATCTAACCCTACTTCTGACGCCATCTTTACCTTCAATCAAGTCCAATAGGGAATAGGCGCCGATAGGCACCGTTCTTTCCGTTGGTAGTTAGAAAGGCTTTTATCCAACAACCAGGCCTTGACATTGGGATTCTTCATCCCATGTCCTGTTTGAGGGCTCTAAGTGGTAGACGACCATATTGATTGACTGGGCCAGACCGGGCCGTGCCGCGTACACAGCGCTCCGTTCCCGAGCTTCCTCACCAGCTATAAGTGATCAAGGACAGTGCTAACTGCGGGGAGCTTGTCTCATATTTCTATAATGTAACTGCCACTGTTCTGTGCGAGGGTCGCCAATCCAGCAATCTGGTTCTGATGACGACCCCCCACAAAGTGGGTCAGACGTCATCACTAGTCACTCCCATACATTCTCCTAACAAAAATATCCTTTATAATGGTAAAAACCTTTTTTTAACCGATCAATATCATTTCAAAATTGCTGTTTATACCATTAATTTTAAGAGTCGAGCGGTACCAGATGTGCCCGTTTAAAATTATGTTTTTATTTTAAAACAGCCAAAAACAAATATGTTGGCTTGTTATCATGTTTCTCAAAAAAAAAAAAAGGAAAGATTCGTTCGCTTTTCCTGGCAGATTTCAAATGTAAGTGTTAAAGGCCATGGTACCAATCCATCTTTGCAAGCGTGACTGCCCTAACAGAGAAAAATGCATTTTCAACTATAAATTTTAATTATTTATTGTCTTTATTGTTTAAATTATTATGTATTTGAATTGTTTTTTTATTTAAAGTATAATTTTGTCGGGTACTACGTAACAAGATCTTACCCAAATAGGAATGTAATATCTTCTGTGCAATGGAAGTTTCTGTCCATGTTTGGTTGATGTTCATTGTGACGTAATTCTTTGAAAGAACTTTCCCTTTTAGTACGTCACTAGATCTGGTAAACGGATGCAAAATCTCTATTCATATGGCATATAATAACTGATAAACCAAATGTATATATATATATAAATCTGATCGTAACATTAGATGTTTTTAATTTAAATGCAAAGTTGGTAGGAAGAAACATAATTTACTTATCACTTAAGGCTTCCTCAAATCTGGTTAAATTTTCAGATTCCTGAAATTAAAAGAATTGTTACTTTTAAAATAATTTTATCATATCATTTGATTTTTTCACACCATTTTTTATTCATTTTATATTTCAGATGTATTAGAGCTACTTAACAATCAAATTAGTAATTGTATAATTTTCTGTTCTGTGTTTTCAAATACATAATTAAAGATATTTTCTGTTTATGGAAACAAATATCTTTTACGCAATTTTATATAAGAATTAAAATAAAATGAGGAAAAAATATTAACAAAAGCATTAGTTTGAAAGTGATTTTTGACGTGGGAAAAAGCATTCATACATAAGAGAGAGAGAGAGAGAGAGAGAGACAGATACATAGTAATACATAGATACATAGATACATACATACATATTAAACAGACAAATACTGTTCAACATAAAAAAAAATGAAAAAAAAAAGTTTCTGTAGAATGAGTTATCTATGAGGAAACCTATGTATAAACATTTCAATTCAGTGTTTCTCAAACTGTGTTCCGCGGAATAGTAGTGTTCCGCGAGGCCTAATTAGGTGTTCCTCGAATTACTTTAATAATTAACGAGTAGGGTACCGTGACAATTAATCGATTTTATAGAGATATTTAATCAATATGTTCCATTAGATATTTAGAAAGATCAAAGTGTTCTCTTAAGGAAAAACTTATGGAAACACTTTTTTAATTGAACACATGTTTTTGTTTAACAAGTATTAATTAGAAACATTTTAGTAAACAATTACCTTCAAAATTATGATATTTCTATTATTTTTGATATACTCTTCCTGTTCTTTCTCATCCATATGATCTCCATTGTAAACAAGGAGACATTCTAGACAAATATATTTTGTAAATATAGTTAAATAAACTAAAAAGCTGTTAGTTAAAATCCATATATTAGTTGATCAATTTAAAATAAATAATTCAATGCATACTATTCATAACTTTTTTATACGAAATCTCATCTTGGATAGTCAAAATATAGTTTGTGCATTTGAGTTTTAGCGGCCCCCGAAAGGGGAAAAGCCGCTATTAGGTTTGAGCAAATTGACCACCTTGTTCGTCTGCCACACTCAGATCTCAAAAACACGAAGGGAAAAAAAAAACAAATGTTATTTTTTGTTTTCTTCAAGCAAACCGTTTAAATTATCAAAATAATTAGGCAAACGATTTGTTTATAAAAATACACCAAATCTAAAAAAATACATAAATGCAAGGTGGAAAGTCTTTGCAGTGTAATTTCTCAAATGGTAACGTTCCGACATTTCTTTTGCATTAAATATAGTTATTATGGCTTTAGTACTAAACACCAGATAATACAAAATCTCTAGGTTATAGGGTAAAACATGGACTAAGTAAAAATGGCGGACTTTTCCTCTAAGACTTCAAAACATAGCCCTAGTATTTTAAAGGTTTCATGAAATCCATTTTTTGAAAAAAAAAGTCTAAACTGTAGTGTAAATACATTTTTTTAAATGTTGTTTTATATATGTATATATAAATTATATATATATATTGTAATTAATAAAAACAAAAAATAAATATTATGCTGCTTACTCTAAGATATGTAAAATGGGAATATACGGTGGTAAGACCGCATTGCAAACAGCGATGTTTTTGCAAAAATCGGTATGGACAGACTTTTTGAGGTCCGATAGTTACGCTGGGCAGAGCACTTATATTGTATTACTAAACGAACGCATGCCATTCTTTTTAGGAGAGCTAAACGGTTGTCGGCGTAGTAAACGATAACGTAACAGAGGAACCCCAAAGTAACGCTTTAAGGACCAGCGAGACGGCGATCACTTACAAAGGTACATAGGCCAAATACAAATTTGAGACCACTAAGTGGCTTGCGAGTGGATTTTTTTTTTCGTAGAAATGTAACATTTCCTATTACGCGTGGCGGTAAGATAGTCATAATTAATTTTTATTTTACTACCTTTAAATATTGTATTTTTTCTAGTTCGCAATATATGCATTACTCGTTTTATTTAATTAAAATGTTTCAGAAGTAAAAGAATTATGTATAAAAAAAGTTAGACACACTTAATGTAGATTCAAATTTTTATAACATGGCATTTTTAAAACCTAGCAGTAAAATCGCAGATATCACAGGATTTACTTTAGAGCAGAACTCTCTATAGATATTAAATTCATCTATCGATATTATATAACTATTCAAAATAAGATAAGTGATTAGTAACACATTTCTGAATATAGGGATATACACATGCATATAATATTTTAAAAACTCAAATGTATTTTAAAAACTTACCAAGAGTTCTGAAGCCACTTATTAATTTCAGAAAGTCTTCCTGTTAATACAAAATAAAGGACAAATTGAAAGTTTAATCTATATTATTTGAATAACTAAAGGTTACACTTTTAACAAGAAAATGTATGTGTAATTTAGTTATTGCCTTGTTTTACCTCTGTTGAAAACACAATTTGTTCATATTCTTTAGTTACAGTTTGTCTAATTCTTTCAACTAATTCATACAAAGTGTTGTTATTTCCCTTAGGCAAAACAAGACAACAATCTGAAGAAACAGAAACAAATATTTCGTTTGGATCAGTCATGTAATCAAATTTGTAATAAATCTAGACATGCATTAATAAATCTGTGAGATTCTAAATATTTTACCAATGTTTTAGTTTAGCGCAATGTCATGCTTATAGCTTTCTGAATGCTCTATATACCCGGGCATGCTACCCCACCTCATAGTGGCGCCCGGGTGGAAACGATCGTAGGAGGAAACGATTAGGCTAAAGGGTTGCAAAACAAGACTCCCGTGGGGGTGCCTAAGGGGGTGCGAGAGCATCCTCATTGCACTGTGCTGAATTGTAAAAAAAGCTCCCACAACCTTGTCCCAATCAATGCTCTGTTCCTCAAGAGGCCGTTACATAAATGGCGTGTCCCGCACGTTTAGCCTGGTATAGAAAAGGAAAATGGCGGGGGTCTAAATTTACGCGGCCGCTTGCCGCGAGTCTGACCCACCCGTCAGACAGAACAGTGTACACTGTTCTCTTTCAGGCCAGTGAGAGGGAGCTCTTGTTCACTTTTGATGGCTTAGAGTTCCAAGAGCTGAAGGCTTAACTCTACCTGACAGTTTCAAGAAGAAGAAGAATGATCTATGATCCTATCACTTATCTGGAAGGAGGGGGAATAGGAAGGTGTATCTGGGTGAAGATTTAGTAATCGTTTTTAGGTGAATTTTCAAAATAATAATTTTTTTTTTTTTTTGGTCATTTTACAGTTTAACAGCTTTTGATGTATAAAACCTTTTTCATAATTATTTTAAATTCATTATTCACTATAGGGCTTATAATGACTTATTCATAAAAAAAATATAACATTTATTAACATAGTACTTCAGTCTCTTAGTCCAATACAAATGATACCAACTAGTTCAAATGACTTTTAAAAAGCACTTAGAAGAAAGTTACCTAATTTTATAATTTAATCTCTTAGGCCTATACATGTGTAATCACCTCGCGTATCCTCTCAAAGTAATATGAAAATGAAGCACCAGACGTTTTCGACATTTCTACCGAAATACATTACAATAAAATATATAAACATTTCGTTGTCTGTATTGAAGGATGTTGAGTTGGGTATCTAGCTACACTCACTCAGTTTTTTTTAGTAATCTATGTACGATGTATTTTCTACTTGGTTGTCAACCAATGATGAATGCAACCCTGCTCGGACCGCACCCACTCGCATCTCTTAATGACACCATTGCATATAGATTAATATAAACATATACATTTCAAGTCAAGAACGTTTGGATATTACTTTACGGTTAAAAGGAAAGGAATTAGTCTAAAGTGTACTAAACAAAAAAAATATTCAAATAAAATAACATACATTTTAAGATCAATTTGTCATTTTAATAATCATGTTTCTTATGTTATCACAGAGCCTTGAGCTAACATACTTTTGTCAACGCGTTTTATAATTTAAATTATTTTTATTACTTTCGCGGGTCCCACTTTTACTTACCACAGCGTTGTGAAAGAATTTGGTGTGCGTATGTTTGTTGTAGTGTTTGTTATAGCACGATTAAGAATTAATTATTTGTTTCGGAATTAGGGGACTTTTGACACGTAACTAGGAAAAAAAAAAGACTAGGTTTTAGCCAGAGCGAAATATCAGCCGATGTAAACAGACTACTTCCAGGACGCACTAGAGATCGTGAGATTGTTACGAACAAAGTGATTTAACTAACATTCGCCGGTTCCCTCCATTTCTATTAAAATTCTTGTTCAGCATCTGTGATAGTAAATGTTATTGTCTTGTCAGCTCCGTCCTGTTATTGTAACCCAGTAACCCACAATGCTGGCATGTTGAAAGAATGTGCTCATTAACAGATAGGGGTGGGATAATTGAATTCCTTTTAGGCCTATATATATGGACGATCTAACTTGAATATAGGGCATTTAAAAAGACAAAAAAGTGTTTGTTAGTTTCTACTAGCCTACTACCTATTATTACAGTATCAGCCTCGACTAACTTATATTGCTTGTTCGCCTTTCACAGGTATTGTTACCTCCGTTTGGTTTATCTATTTTAGACGCCGCCTAAGCGCCTAAAATATATGAGTGTCTTCCGTAAGTTACGCCCATGTACCTGGCCAGTAAATGGTTTATCCTAATGGGGATAACGTGAGGTCAGGAGTGCAGAACAACAGTTTAACAGGCTGGATCTGTTGGTGTAGGTTGTGAAATAGAATTTAGGGTAGTGAATAAAGCACAGCAGATTGATGAAACATATATTAGCGAACTCCCAAAGGAAAAAGGTTGCAATCACACCTATATGTATAACTGTATGAGACAGAGGTATACGGTTTTCTTTCTTTAATTATGTGGTTGTTTAATTACATATAGAACGTATCACAAAGAGGTTTTTAAAAATATTATTAAAAAAAAACAAAAAAAAATTATTTTTTAACACCATGGTTTTTTTGACTGATTGTTTGGCGGCCGCACAATGTATTAAAACACTATTGGGGGAAAAACTGAATATGTCTTTAAAGCGCTAATAAAGTCAAAAACTATAAAGTGCACTGTGACGTCTCTAGCTTTGTTTCCAATCTTATTGCTATAGAAGTCTTTTATTCCCAATTTCTCATGTCTTGCATCTTGACAAACAAAGAGAAAAACTCCATCGTAACTGGAAATGGTCACAATAAGATATACATAAACTCAACAATCATTTGTGATATCTTAATACTTACCTTCTTTTTTTAATAAATTAATAAGCTTGAAAAGAAAATTCCGAAGGTTATGTTCAGATTCGACACTGTAGCCTTCATCAGATTCTTCTAGAACCGAGCCAACAAGTTTGACAATCAACTGTTAACATATGTGAAAATAAAATATGTTCGCTTTCTTGATTAGGACATAACGTTTATGTTTAAAGAAACAAAACAACATATTTTAGCGGCCCCCGAAAAGGAAGACGTAGCAGTCCAATCACATCAGTATGTCCGTCAGTATATATATATATATATATATATATATATATATATATATATATATATATATATATATATATATATATATATATACACACCTTTTAATTAGATTTATGACCAATTTGATTAAATTAAAATAATAATTGAATTTTTTTTAAAGATGTGTCAACTAGCTAACAAAATATATAAATTGTCAATGTTTAATTGCAAATCTAATTCACATTTACCAAAAATTTATTCTCTTTCTTCTCTTGCTTTTCAGACTTTGGTTTCACTTTATTTCTTCTTGGACAACAATGGAATGTTGACTTATTATCCTTAAAGTAAAATAAATGTTATGATTATTATAACAAATTGTGTTACAATAATTGACTCTCACGTTTCTTTCAATAGATATATAAATCACTCTCTAAGTTTTTTAATACATGTAACAAAATTTAATTATGTGGTTTTCAATAGGGTTTGTTGCTGAACATAAAAATTATATATGTGTCAGACGCGATTAGCCCAATTTTCAGTAAAAGAAATTACAAAAGTCATTTCTCTATAGAAGAAGTTACGAAGACTATATAAAATACAACCACAGACCTATATATACTACAATAAATATAGGTTTTTGATTGCTAGTTGCGATTTATTTAGGTAGGTGCTGTTTTACTATTACATACCAAGTATTAGAGTTTAGAAAAACCCAGGTTTGTTTCTTGAGCAACGCTATTAGCTAACACCTCATATCATCTCTCCATTAGTATATTTAGATCTATAATCTAATTCTAGTCTAGATCTATATATAAAAATCGAATAGATCTAGTAATAGTATAAATTCTATCTTGAGACTAGATTGCCGAGTCTAGACTATGCTATGCCTATAGTCAGTTTTTATTTTTAAAAAGTCTAGATATTAATAAAGACTAAAGTTTTTAAATTATTAGATTATTAGATATAGACATAAGACATAGATCTAATAATACTGTAATACGTTTACTATACTCTATACTTAATCTACTAAACTAGAGATCTATCTATAGATCTATCTATAATCTAGTCAATCTAGATCTAACTTCTACTTATAATGAATTATTTAATAAGTTAGTACTTAGACTTAGATCTATTATAATTTATTAATAGATTTACTTTTCAATGCCTAGACCTAATAATACAATTGCGAATGATGTCTATAATGACTGATTATTTTTTTTTATAATAATAGGCCTACTAAATCTAGGTCTAGACTCTACTTAAATCTAGTAAAAAATAATGACTGTTTAAGACTCTAGATGATTGAGAAGTTCACATATAGGTGTTGTTAATAATACGGCATGTCGGCTGAAAGTATATAAAGTGCTTTTTTTTTGTAAAAATAAAAAAGAGGCTCCGGTACTCAGTGATAGATTGCCTAACTTTCAACTAATAATAAATTAACAATTAACGTTGAATTACAAGAAAAGTAATCATTTTTCCCGACATTGAATGGGCCCTTACCCCGTACCGGTGCGTACCGTCACAAAAATATATGTATATCTCAATCTTCTTTCATTTAATTTTTTTTGCGGGATTATTGCTACTTAATACATTGATACCGGATCGATTTAAATAGGGCCCAATATACAAGCAGGATTTCGAGCATTAGATAAATTTATTTTTTAAGTACAAAGTTTTATGGAAGAGGCAATATATTAGTTGTTTGAAGTTTGTAACTTCTTAAATTCAGGCTAAAAATATCGAAGCCTACATTTTTACACTCATTTCTAAACAATTACAAGAGACGGACTGACTCATAGTGTAGCTTGTGTACATCTGCAAAAACACAAACTTAGACTTTCAGAACTATTAAAAGAAAAACGTAGTGATTATTTTTACTGTATAATTCTATTATTATTCCTTTTTAGAATTAGGATATAAACAAAAATTTGCCATATGACTTTATCTAACAGAAAAAAAATTAAACTTACGTCTATTTATGCGGTTATTTATAGTTACCTAGTAATATAAAATATATTGTACTAAAACGTACATTCATCATAATGCAGCCATGCGATTTTTCGTTTATAAACATAGCATTATTTAGGACCAATATTTTACAAAGGCTGCTTGGAGAAATCAGGTATACCCATTAAACGACCCCTTTACTAAAGAAAAATTTAAGAAACTAGAACAGACACACAATAAACAGTGACATTCATAAGAAACTAATATTCAATATTGATTAGAGTAACACCTTTTTAAGTAATCATTTAAAGTTTAAAATCACTACAATTTTTTTCAATAATTATTTTGTGTATGAAATTGTGTTTCGGAAAATGCCGGGTACATGAAATAAGCTAGTCCTAAAAAAACAACACAGATCTTGGGTAAAATATCAAATAAAGTACTGTAAATGTGTAGTTTCACGCGCTTCTTTCGGGTTACATTCCAACTACCCGTATTTTTGTGCAAAATTTTTTTCTCTTTCAGGTACACTTAAAATTATAGCATAATAATGTCAGTTTAATTTAAAAAGAGAACTCAAAAATACAAAGATATATAGGGAAAAAAGCGACTTCCGGCCCAATACTTTTTAATCAAATAAACGAAACGGACTAGTCCAACAAACCCTATTGCTAAGACAATTGCAAAAACCCAACACCACAAAAAAATTACTCTAATGTACACATTTACTTAGAGCATACAAGGTGCAAATGTGTATAGTTATAACTTTTATGGATGTACGGATTGGGGTAGAGTGTGTAGTCAGACAACGCAAATCTGCACAGGCCAGCGCTAGACGAGCGATCAACCGCGCTTACTGCCAACAACAATTTCACAATTGTTTAATTTGTTCGCTACAAAGAAACGCTACTTCAAGAAATATCTAAAGTCAACACTACTTAGACCAATCAAGTAAGCTACGGTCATGTAATCAACTAGAAGTCACATTCTTCGTTCCACATGCTAGGACAAATGTGTACACGTGCTCCTTCTTCCCTAGTGCTATTAGAGCATAAAATGGGTAGCTTGAACCAGCTCCGAAAACCAGTGACTTTGCAGAATTTAAGTCATTGGTTAACATACTTGACTAGATTCATGACGCATAGAACGTAATCATCTTCATTTTGAAGTAAGTCTGTATAATATAAGATAAGATAAGAAGTGTTGTGCGACGTTACGCCAGCTTATACAATGCCTTTGAGGGCTCAATATAAAGATCGAAGATGTCACTGATAGGACGGCTCACTACAGCTAGGCTATGTTCAGTTCAGTGTTTTTCAGCATTTTGGTTGGTTATTTACGATTCATAACGACGGTTCAGTGCGAAGTAAAGTCAAGACAGCTCGCAAGTACGAGACGACGTCTTGACAACGAGACCATTGTGTGAAGTCAGCCTTAACAGCTGAACCAGGTGAAAGTCTGGAACGAAGCAGAGAGTCCAGTGGAGTTTGATACAAACGGTTGTCAACTGTGAAATATTTGCACAGTCTGTTTTACGTGTTGCCAATAGTTCAGTACTAATTGTGATTTATTGTAAATTAAAGTGTTGCGTTACTACAGAGCCCTAAGTTTTCAAGTTTTGAGTTTGTAGTGTTAAGTGAAGCAGTTTGCAGAGAGATTGAGTGATGGCGCAACGATTCAACAGACTAAAGGATATATATTTCAATTAGTTCTGATTAGCCATGTTAAAAATGTATAATAGATCGAATCCAAAAACAATAAATCTGTGCGATTGGTAATATATTTTCCGATTTGTTTAGTACTATTTCATGTTTTTATCGCTTATCTGGATCAAAGGAAAAAACATGATACCACTAACGTCAAATTTTATTTCATTTATTCTTCCATAAAAATAAATGTATATACATTTTTGTAAAAGTGGTACTTCTTTTAGAGAACCAAAATGTATTTCCTAGAGGGAAAAAAAAAGCAAAAAAAAAAAAAAAAAGCAGAGGCAAGATTTGTGTATTGTAAGTGTTAATGTTGATGTCGATTGTACAGTATTGGCTTTGATGTATTTGACATTAAACTGTTACGTTACTTTGGAGCCCTGAGTTGTCAAGTTCTTTAAGTTAGTTGTGGCATGTGGTGCAGTTGGCAGAAAGCCTGGATAGTGAGAAACAGTATTAAGTTAGTAGTGAAATCGATTAGAAAAATTGAAATGCTATATGATATAGTTATTTACCTGTCTGTTATTATTTATTGACGCATCATTCTGCAAAAAAATTATCATTTAAGTGAATTAAAACAAGTATTTTGTTTTAAACTAAATAATACTCCTAGTGCATTGACTTTAACTATTAAAAAATATATATTGTATGTATTATAAAAAAAAACATAACTATATACTTACTTTCTTAACTACAAGATACTTGTCTGATTCCAATTTATGCTTTTTATCCATAATGCTTGTAGTTTTTTCTTCATCATCCCCTTCCATTTCTATTTCAAAAAAAAAACGAAAAAAATTGTGGGCCTACTTAGTTACTGCAAAGTATGTATTGTTATGACTTTGCCATGCGCACCGCCATCCAAGATAGTGCAGAAAGAAGGTGCGCACTATCTGTGACTAAGCAAGATGGATGTTGACATTAGGAGACTAACGATTTCCGCCCAAGTAGAGAGCCAATATGGAGATGCTGTACTCAAGGTTGATGCCCTTTGTGTTTGTCATGTCTTTATGTAAATAAACGTCTATGTCCTCGTTGAGTTGCCTCACTTAAGTTATTACAGTATTATATAAGCGAAATGCAACTCACTGGCTTATCACTAACAGATCTCTGAAACAGGAAAAATTACATATTATAATACTTTATGTATTTTATAATTTAGTAAGTTATAAAATGAAATTTAATGTAATTTTTGTATAAGACATTGGTTTATTTATAATATAAACTATTGCATATTTTGGAATATAAATCAAACTCTACTTAAACTGTTAGGTTGCTATCTAATTTTCATTAATTAACTAATTTAAAAATATCGGCAACAAAACAGACCAAACTACTGCGTAGAGTTAACAAAGCTCATACCATAGTTAAGCCCAAATAATCATCTATTTAAAAGTGTAAACCTAAAACTGGATAAGACATATCACTGACATATCACTGACTCACCGTGGACGTACTGACTGACATATCACTGACTCACCGTGGACGTACTGACTGACATATCACTGACTCACCGTGGACGTACTGACTGACATATCACTGACTCAACGTGGACGTACTGACTGACATATCACTGACTCACCGTGGACGTACTGACTGACATATCACTGACTCACCGTGGACGTACTGACTGACATATCACTGACTCAACGTGGACGTACTGACTGACATATCACTGACTTACTTACTGTGGACGTATGAACGTACTGACTGACATAGCACTGACTCACCGTAGACGTACTGACTGACATATCACTGACTCACCGTGGACGTACTGACTGACATATCACTGACTCACTTACCGTAATCGTACTGACTGACAAATCACTGACTCACTTACCGTAAACGTACTAACTGACATATCACTGACTCACTTACCGTAGACGTATTGACTGACATATCATTGACTTTCTTACCGTAGACGTACTTACTGACATATCACTGACTCTCACTTACCGTGGACGTACTGACTGACATATCACTGACTCACCGTGGACGTAATGACTGACATATCACTGACTCTCTCTTACCGTAGACGTATTAACTTACATATCACTGACTCACCGTAGACATACTGACTGGCATATCACTGACTCACTTACCATGGACGTACTGACTGACATATCACTGACTCTCTCTTACCGTGGATGTACTGACTGATATATCACTGACTCTCTTACCGTGGATGTACTGACTGACATATCACTGACTCACTTACAGTGGACGTACTGACTGACATATCACTGACTCACTTACCATGGATGTACTGACTGACATATCATTGACTCACTTACCATGGATGTACTGACTGACATATCAATGACTCACTTACCATGGACGTACTGACTGACATATCACTGACTCACTTACCATGGACGTACTGACTGACATATCACTGACTCATTTACCGTGGATGTACTGACTGACATATCACTGACTCACTTACCGTGGATGTACTGACTGACATATCACTGACTCACTTACCGTGGACGTACTGACTGACATAGCACTGACTCACCGTAGACGTACTGACTGACATATCACTGACTCTCTTACCGTGGATGTACTGACTGACATATCACTGACTCACTTACCATGGACTTACTGACTGACATATCACTGACTCTCTCACTTACGCAAAACAACTTAAAACACATTGAAAATAAATGTAGTAGCACACTTTTTGTAGTGTTTTTTTAGCATATTTCATGCTATACTATTGACAAGGTTGAAAACGTGGTTTTAATTAAAAGTAACATCTATATATATATATATATATATATATATATATATATATATATATATATATATATATATATATATATATATATATATATATATATATATATATATATATATATTACATTCTATTTCAGATTTATTTTTTAAAAAAAGGAAATGTGTTAATAAACAGAAAGAAAGAAAACATGAAATATTTATCCAGAATGCAAAATAGCAACGATCTGTTTGAATGGAAGATTTTCTATTATAACAAAATGTTTTATACTTATGCATTCCTTATCTAAACATTTTTCTAACTACTTTATTTGCACCTAAACAACCATTCAAATACATTTATTGCCATTCAAAACAAAACCAATAAAAAAGTTCGCATTCTAGTAACTAATGACAACGAACCTATAAGGAAGTTCCAAGAACAGCTTTTGTCATTGGCCTTGAGAACTAGAGCGTAAAATCAATATGTTGTATTCATCTCCATGTTAATATGACATTGACGCAACAAAGGCAAAATGAAGACTAGAACTAAATGTAAGCCAACTTGACTAATTGCAATATGGGGTTAATGAGGAGTCAACAACTGTTTAAACATGACACATATTCTTAAGCACAGATTAATATAACATAAGAAAGTAAAGTACTACCTTGCATTCTATGGGGCAGATTATGTAAAGATTACCTAATTTAGATTAGATTTACGTGAAAAATAAAGCCGAGATAATCTATTAGTTGACTGAAAGCAACATGACACTTAAAAATAGATTAGTTTTAATATTTTATAGCAATGCAATATCGATCTAGACATCTGGAATTCAGAATCTACAATGTAAATCTAGAATTTGACTACTTAATCTAGTCTATATTCTTCTGAACTAGACCTAGAAATTCTAGATTTAGAATTTACAATGATTTAAATTAAAATATAGGTCACAAATCTACATCTAGTCTATAAAATCTAGATAAGATCTAGTCTAAAAAATGTGATTACATCTAAATCTAGCTAGCGCTTTCCTTTTCTCTCTCTCCTACTCTCTCTCTCTCTCTTAAATATATATGTATAAACTAAGCACTTAATCACTCAACTACCGCACAACAAAGTTAAGTTCCCCTTTCAAAACGCCTTACTTTCCCCAAATAATGTCAGGTATTAGAGCTGGGTTGATGGGTGGACTCACAAGCCGCCAAAGATCTAAAAATTAAAAATCTCAGTCTTCTTATTGTTCAATCTTTTTGACAGGTCAAATGTGATGGTGGTATCTGGAAGCTTGTTTTCCTTTATGTGCGTAACAAACATTTTCTGCTAGAATCAAGACCACTTGATAAGCAGCCAAACCACTTTTGTCATTCAGGCACAGATCACACACCTTATTCCTTATAGCAAGAATAATGCAAACAATTTGCATAAAATTATTATTTTTGATTCGCTTAATGTTGAATCAAGAAACACAAAAAAAAAAAAAGAATTGTCTATTCCTCATTTATACAACTTAATTAGCACAAATGACTAAAAAAGAAATGTGTGTATCGCCGCCCATTCCCCCCGCCCCCGAAAAATTCTGGTAAAGCAAATATTTGAATCTACGACACGCTATTCTTAAGATCGGCATTTACATCTAGACCAAAAAGAAAATGCGCAAAATATTCCTAAGTAATGTTTTTATTTTATTTTATTTTATTCAACCCAAACATTAATCTGAGATTGATGGCAGGCATGGAAACTCCTTAATAAATTGGCTAGGGCGAAAGAACCAATAGCAGCAGCGACCCTGCTAACGGCTCAGGGAATGGAGGTCACAAACGTCATAGGTCTTATCTCATCTTATATAATACAGACGTTACTTCAAAAAAGAAGATGACAACGTCCTACGCGTCATGCATTTAGTCATGCATATTAACCAATGACTTAAATTCTGCCAAGTCACTGGTTTTCCTGGCTAGCTCAGGCAACCCATTCCATGCTCTTATAGCGCTAAAGAAGAAGGAGTATTTGCACAGATATAGCGGCCATATCTAAGTCAGCGAAACGGAGCGACATGTCAAAAGCCTTTAACAGCATCAGAAAGGCCAAAGCAAAACGCTGCATGGTTTAAAGATCAAGACACGGAATGTGGTCAGTACAAAATCTAACATGAAAAGATATATTTTGAGAAATTGGGTAGGGGTGATTTGGGTGACACATCTCGCATTGCGCTGGTAAAGTTAAGCAAATGAAGACAAGACCATCACCGAGCACTGGTCGTTTGGCGATCATCTCCTTTGGAATGGTCATTACATGTGACACCTACCCCGCTTCCTCTCTTCTGCTCACATTTCACTCCTTGTATATACTCTTTCCTCCACCCATCCCCTCTCTCACGCGATTTTTGTTTTTAATTTTAAAGTAATATCTTAAAAAACGTTTTTGAAAATAAAATTGTGCCTCTTAATAAACACACATACACAAGCCAAAATGTTTATTAAAGAAAATGATGTGAAAAACAAACACTCATTTACATATAGTACGTGAAAAATATGTCTAAACACAAACAAACATCCAAAACATAAATATGAATATTTTTTTTTAAAGAAATAGTACAATAAACGTACATAATGTATTTCGCGCCAAAACGTCCTGTCGCCAAAAGACCGCAGAACACATGGTCAACAGAAGGCTCCTATGGTTCCTGAAAACGAAAGGTCTCAATGCTCCTGAAAAAGGCGGGTTCAGGCAGCACTAAATTGCGATCGATCAGGTGACATTATTTATGCAGAAGGTGGCAGACGGCTTTCAGTGAGGCAACAAGAATTGACCTAGTCAGTCGACGCTAGTGGTTTTCATCGATCTCAATAAAGTTTGTTTTTAAGCTCATGAGCTTAGGTGTGGGTTCTCATATGTTTAAGTACAGACACGAGTTGGTAAGCACGTGTCGAGGAAACTTCCACTGGAGCAGGGTGTGCCGCAAGGGTTGTCTCTTAGTTGTCCACTCATCTTGTGTTCATCAACGACTTATTGGCCCTCTTAAAATGTCAGAAGCTCCCGTGCTTTGGGAGTCGGGGAGGGATTGCCAGCAGCTCATTGGCACTCTCGAGCAAGAACTGACGACAGTGTCTTGTTACGCCAGGCTATGGGGCCTCAATGTAAACTGCTCAAAGTTGGTTTACTCGTAGTTCACGTTAGGGCGCGATATAGGGAAGGAATCAGTTGAGCCCTGGATGGACGGCAAGATTCTGGCATGGGACAAAAAGTCCAAGTACCTAGGGGTCATCCTCTATCAGAAATTGACCTTGTGCTCTGTTCAACATAAAGGCATCAAACTCATATGTGGAACGTTTCGCACAACGTCCATTGCCGCAGGCGAGATCATTGCGAGATCATGTCCGTTGAGTTTGAGCTGAGAGCGAGCCGTCTTACTAGCTCACGAGAGATACGGACGGCTGGAGGAGGGATGCCCGCTCAGAAGTCTGGTCGACAAATGGGAGGGCAAGAGACGTCTAAAAAAACCGGCCCTGCTTCATGCAAGTGGGCTGGTTAGAGAGATGAACTTACCGTTAGAGCGGGCTGCTGTTTCCCCATCGTGTTCCTTCCCCCTTACAAAGCTTTTGGTATGCCGACGGTATAGAAGAGCCTATTTGACCTGAATGTGACAAAGCGGTGCGATCCTACACGGCTACTACAAGCAGCCAGAGAAACTATTGCTTCGTATCCGGCTGGAGTGACCACTATCTCCACGGATGGCTCCGTGCACTGTTAGAGCTGGGTATAGGGTGGTGGTCCGACTCTCTTGCAATCTCGAAAATGTGGAGCTGAGTAAACCCTGCAATCGGAAAAGCAGCACGGAAGCTGAGTTGGAAGCAATGCTCGTAGCATTAAAGTGGGTAGCGGAAAGAGTCGAAAATAGATTCAAGACCCTAGCGGACGTGGTCATTTTCACCGATTCCATCTCTGCCCTCAATGCCCTTGAAGGTTACCTTGCAGGCGTCGGAAGGGTAGAATCGTTCCTCGCGGTGGTGTAGCGACTTCTACAGCTCAATGTAAATAGTTTTATACAGTGGGTCCCATCCCATTGTGGTCTGGTCAGTCATCAATCGGCTGATTTTTTAACAAAGGTCGCGGCGGCAACCTGCACCTTATATGATGAACCGTGCACCCTCGCGAAGGTACGATTCCTAGCCGACATCCTTTTGTTGGCTCCTTGGTACGACAATTGGGACGCTTCCGACAATGGCCGAGAGCTACGCAGGAAGTTGAGTAGACTAGACAAAAAAAAATGCGTGGTGTGAGCTCTGCCGTGTAGAGCAGAGAGACCTAGCCAAGTTCCGAGTCGGGCACTGTCCAATAGGCGCGTACTTTTGGACGTTGGAAGTTGAACTACGACAACGATAGCACGTAATTTTTCTGAATTTCGATCTCTGCATGTGGGACGTTCGGGACAAGGAATTGATAGACAGAATACTGGTCCTTGGCGGGCAAGAGGTATGTCCTTGTACGGAGATAAGGCGACCTTACAACTCACTGCCCGCTTCCTCTTCCGTGCTCTAAGGGAGTAATTGTCAGCATGGTTTGTTACTAATGGGGTTTCTGATTCGGTATACAAGAAGTTTTTCTTTAAACGTACAATTAAAACGAAGTTCGTATTAAAATTCTTTTTTAAAAACAACATTTAAATCAGTATTATATTCCATGAGTTACTAAATGGTAAATCTATTTTATAATGATCCATTCATAATTTTTACAATTGTAATCATAGAAGAATTTTTTTTTTGTACAAATGCGCGAATCTATTAATAAAGCTTGATTTATTAATGAAGAAGCATGTGAACTTTTTAATAAGACTTACTTACCCTGAAGTTTTTCATTGAAAAGTGGTGTAACTTTAAAAAAAAATCTGCTTGCATATATAATTTTAAATATTAGCTGGTTCACTTTCGGAAAAGAAAAAAAGTAGCCGTTGCATCAGAACTTTGAATGATCTAAAATATTAAGATGTCCGATTTCCATTTTATGTTCTAGTTTCTGAGATCTAAACGGGACGGACTGACGGACAGACAGACCAAACAAATTTAATAGCGTTTTTTTTTCCCTTTCGGGTCCACTAATAAACAGTATATTCCGTTACAATACTATTTGGTTCGTTATTCACTGACGGAGCCCTGGCCTTCCTGCACTGCTTGTAGTTGCCTACGTAATACAAACTCTTTTGCGTGGTTTACCCCACGAGTCCAAGACTAAATAAAAGGGAAAAAAATGGTAAGTAGTTTAATTAAGAATGGTTTTAAAACTGATTATAATTATTTAGTTCAAGTAAAATAGAAAATAAAAAAAATATTGAAAAGATAGAGATATCGATATGTTAGCGAAAATGCCTAGAATATTTTTGTTGTATTGTAAACCATTAAAAATAAAGAGAGAATGATAGAGAGAAAAAGAAATGGATTATTGGATTGATTGTTTTATGTAGGTAAATCAAATAAATACCACACGTATAATTTAGTCATTAGTGCAGACATGTTTAAAATAAATTAATATAAAGTAATAAGTAATAATATAAACAAACACACAAAACCAACTCACATTGTAAGGTCCAAATGTTATTTGAAATGTTTGAAAACTAACGTTGAATATCTCGAGCACAATTTGATTATTTTCTCTTGGAATACAGTTAAGTTGTGAAAGTCTATTGACTACTTTATAACTGCACTCTATATTCTGTTCATTTCCCACATCGTTAGTTATAAAGTTTTTCTCAGTATCCACATCGACCTATACATAATATGACAATCTAACATCATGGCATTGTGGCAAAAAGAGCCAGTTCAAGCTCAGGTAACTTCGACTTGTAATGATGGAGAGTTTCTCTGATATTATACCAGCTTTTGATCAATATTGATTTATTGATAATTACGTTCGATTGTTACGTGGGGTAAATCTAGTCCAACTAGAGTAATCTTTTCTTACTTCTTCTGTTGAGCCATGACTATAATTATGTATATCGATTGTCAAAAGTATGAACTTATACTTTTATATATTTATTTTTATATGAAAAAAGAATGACAAAATAATAAATAACAATAGAATATAATGTCGTTAAAACATAAAAATGTAACATCTATAGATAAAGAGCTAATGTAAAAATTGATTGTGCCTGTTCATTAAAATAATATGATGGGCTAATGTTAGTAGGTACAGAAAACGTGATTTGAATTGTTGTACATCGTTTTGCAATTTCTTGGACAGTGTTGCATTATTTTTTTAATATAAACTTTTAGAAGAATAAATACAACTTTATATCAATGTTTGAAATGGCACGCTCATATTTAAGAAAGAATGATTGACAAATAAAGATAAAGTAAAAGATGGCCGTCAGAAGATAAGTTATCAGCGGCATGATCATAACTATTCTAATCTTTGTCATCTCTCAAAAGGCTTACTCTCTTCTACCAAACATTGGTCTTTGAGGATAATTAATAAACGAAGAGTGGCGCGATCTTTAGTATTGTAATTGTATTTTTTATCTCAGAGAAGACTTCTCCTACTTTCCATTCATTAACACAGTGCCAGACGGGAAAGGAAGACCTGGTGCATTGTAACGAACGTTTTATTTTTTCAACACTAAACCTAAAGGTGAAGTTCAAATTCTAAGAAGAAGTCGATTTCTAGGAAAGAACTGAATCACAATAAAAATTGATCAATAGTCAATGCAGCATTTTTTTTAATTCTCACCAAACCTATGCCACTGTATTTACCAAGCAGGGGTCTAATCAATGAGGCCGATGGGATAGAACTGCGTAAACCATTGTCATCAATTCTTTTCTTTTCTTCCATATATTTTAAAAACGGTGTAGAACTTTATAAATGAAATGAAGTGGTAAGACGTTAAGTGCTGTTTAGTTGAACTTCGTTACCGACTGGTGCAGTTTTTAAAACCTGTTTTCAAACGATTGAGATGTAAACACACAGATGTAACTATTTGGATTAGTGATTACACTTGATATAGCATTTGTTACTATCTGCCGTTTAAAGGAAGTGCTTTTTTTCGCTGTTTGTTTGTTTTTAAGTCTGTCACATTTAGTATGAAAGAGTGATAGCGCTATAGTGAAAGGTGCCTTAGAAATACTTAAAAATAAAGTAAATTAAACACAATAGTTATTTTCCCAGAACATTAATTTTTGTTTTGAATAGGAATTATATATAAAAAAATATACTCTTTAAAAAAACATTTTAATAAAAAATAAGTGATTATTTTTTATTAAAATTGACAATTTTGTGTAAGTAACTGAGAGCACAATGTTTGAACATCTATTATCATACAATATTGTCTTATGAATGAAATAACAATATTTAAATAATATATAAAATAAAATATATAAAATATTTAAATAATTTTTAATGTATTCATTTCTTGTGTACATCAACTTGATTGTACAATGTATGTGGTATAACAAAACATGTTCAAACTTTTTACCAGACAGAGAGACAGAGAGACAGAGCGATAGAGAGACAGAGCGACAGAGACACAGAGACATAGAGACAGAGAGACAGAGACACAGGGATAGTAAATTTAAGTTTTGTTTAAAAAAAAAGACTAAAAAAGCTTATATAAGTAAAACAGAAACAACTGTACATTTAAAGCGAAATCTATCAGTACAATAACATGTAATTAATATCGGATTAACATAATAATTACAAAGAAATAGTTGATTTTTTCATGATTTTTAAATTGATTTATGCTTTGTTATGTACAATAAAAATCTTAAATTTCCAATGGATCCGAGAATGGATGTGAGAGAAAAAATGAACACTAAATTTGGTACAAACAGACAGACAGACAGACATTACATTTGAAAAAATAAATGAAAGACGACTATTTTCAAATTCAATTTTCCCAGCATTGAACTTGAGATGTTATAGAAGGATCCTAGTCATAGGCGTAGCCAGGATTTTTTTCGGGGGGGGGGGGGGTTTGGGGGGGGGGGATTTTTTTTTCTTCCCCCCCCCCCCGAGAATTTTTTTTTTTATGTATGTATGTGTGTGTGTACATAACTTTTATTACATTCTGACCCTTCATTCTTTCGGAAGACGTTTATTGTGACCTAGAATAGGCTCTTCCATGAGTTAGTGGAAAAATTGTAGATTCCCCGCCATTACTAGCAATGGGGTCTGGGGGAGCGCTAGGAGCTAAGCACTATTTCTGATATTGAAAACCATCAAAATGCATATTCTGAGGTATCTACAGTGCATTTTCCTGCTATTAAAAAGTTTTATTTCAAAAACCTAATGTGATATTCTTACTGACTAAGACCCTCCCGCGCCGTTCGGCGCATTTGCTGTTAAGCTGTTTCCATAAAATTGTAGATTCCCCGCCATTTAATAGCAAGGGGCCTGGGGGGAACGCTATAAGCTCCTCCAGCGCGGGGCGAAGCCCCGCGGCCAAGCACTATTTCTGGTATTGAAAGCCAACAAAATGCATATTCTGAGGTATCTACACTGCATCCTGCTATTAAAAAGTTTTATTTCAAAAACCTAATGTGCTATTCTTACTGCGCCGTTCGGAGCATTTGACGTCAAGCTGTTTCCATAAAAATCTGTCACTCGTAATGTCTGAAGCCTCTTCCCACCTGCCATGAGGACCTCCATAAATGAGTGGCGTCAAGTTGTACTAGGATATCATTGCAACTCTTCTTATGCGTAATTTATTTTGTCGAAGAACAAGTCCAGCAAACCTCATGCATCGCTCTCTCACAATCTTACTAATAGGTCGACTCCCAGTTCGGCATAGGATTTCCTTGATATAGACCCGATCTCTATAACTGACTCCTAAAATCTGTCTTAGCCATCTTTGTAAAGCCACATTTTGTGTTTTTCAATTTCGGCAGATGACTATTCACTGCAGTTTATCAATGGAGCCCTGCCACTGGTAAAAATGTGTAATCTCTCTTGAATACGCTCTTGGAATTAAGTGACTGTAGTTTGCTTTAGATTTTATATCGAAAAGAGAAGTTTTATCGTCAAAATCATCTATTGGGGGTTTTCCACCTCAAAATGCTCTGTAGGGGGATCTTAAACTCAAAACTATTTGGAGGAGTTTTAAATTTAAAAAAAAAAGCCATCTGTAGAAGAGGGGTTTAAACTCAAAACCCCCGATTGGATTGGCTACGCTCAAATAATTTTAGTGTGTAATTTGCTTTTTTTTTATATTGAAGAGGTATTTTTAGCATCAAACCCCTCTGAATGGGGGTTTAAACTCAAAACCCCTTTTGGCAACGCTCATAGCATTTTGAGTCCGTAATTTGCTTTTTTTCTTACACTGAAGATGTATTTTTTACCCTTAACCCCCCCTGGCGGGGGGTTTAAACTACAAACCCCTTCATAACATTTTGAGTGTGTAATTAGCTTTTTTTTTATATTGAAGAGGGGGTTTATCGTAAATTTTAGAGGGGGTTTTAAAATCAAAATCTTCCTTAACTGTACTCTTGGAATTAGTGGATTTTCGTTTGCATTTTTTTTGTTTTGTTTTATAGAAGAGGGGGAGTTAACTGCGAAACCCCCAGGAAGAGGGTTTAAAACTCAAAACCCCTGGTAGGGGGTTTTAAACTCAAAACCCCTGGTAGGGGGTTTTAAACTCGAACCCATCTGGTAGGGGTTATAAACTCGAACCCCCTGGTAGGGGTTTTTAAACTCGAACCCCCCTGGTAGGCGGTTTTAAACTCAGAACCCCTGTTAGGGGTTTTTAAACTCAAAACCCCTTTGGTTGTGCTGGGGCAAGTGATGGTTTAGTATTAAAAACTCACCTAAAATAAACAAAATCAAAGCAAAAAATCAGTCATTAAATTCCGGCTCCCCCCCCTTAGGGGGGAGGATTCATTTCGACCCCCCCTGGATACGCCCATGATCCTAGTTATCATATAAAAGACTGAATCACATATGAGATTAGAAACATAATATTAATGGCAATTAGACCCCAAAAGACCAACTAACCAATGTAAAAAAAAAGAAAAAGACATGAACTAAATATGTATGACGATATCATAATGGCTGGGAAGAGATTTGACAAAATACAATTAAAAAGTATAATTTCTGTACTGTTGTAACCCTGCCTTGCACCAGTGCTTGAGATGCGCAATGTCAGGGGCAGGTATGGCAAGAGTGATTGTGTTATTTCTTTGTACTATTTAAGTATGAAAGAGTTATATCCCTTTGTTCATTACTCCTCTTCTCCCCCCCCCCCAGGCATGAATGTGAACAGTATACACGTGATGTATTTAAATGGGAGTTTCCGTTGGTTGATAGAGTGAATCGGTAGTTCGTTAGTTGTATTATGTTCCTGGACTGGTGTTTGTTTATTAATATTTATTTGAGCTCTATTGGATATTAAATATTGTTATATTCCTGGAAATTTGGAGTTGGAGTTGATGTGTATCTAGTGGAAACTGTTCTTATTCGAGTAACTAAACAAGTATTGATAAGTGTAATTGAGTATTCGTACCCCCTAACGAGCAAAGTCAAGAAACACACTAACCAAGTCCAGCCAAGCTTAAGTAAACCCTGTCACGCACTAGCGCACTGTTGAACGTAAACAGGAAGACACTAGGATGGAGAGAAGAACAGTGCATCAGGGATTGTGAAGAGTCTGAATGTTTGGGAAACTAAGAGGCCAACTTTTGTGCTGCCTGAAGGTTGTAGTAGTGACCTTGAGTGAAGCGGGAAAGGCTGTCGGTTGTCCACATTCGGGCTAAGTAACAAAGGACTGGTATACTTAGTAATAAGACTCTTAGGAAGCTGAAGGATGTTATGTGTTTGCCCTAGTGAATAAACACAACTATTTATTTCCTGTTAAACCAGGGGTTCTCAGCCTGTGGATCGCGACACCCTTGGGAGTCGCATGACGATTTGCCGGTGGGTGGCCTAAGACCATAGAAAATATACATTTTTTGTTGATTCTAACGTATAAAACATAACAATGTAGAATGTGTTCCCATTCGAAGTTTGACTATTTTGTTGTTGTTGTTATTCAACGATAGACAACTTAATCAGAATGATTTTAAACTTGTAATTGTCGCAGCATATATAGTCTTTAACAGTTTAAATTGATGTAAATGAATGCGGAATCATAAATATTTTTTATTGCAACCTCATGACGAAAGTGAAAAGTGATTGTAGTTTAAAGGTTATCGTTTAATATTCCGTGAATTAAAGCAAAATATTTTCAGAATTGAATAACCCATAAGATTGGTTCTACCATAGAAAACTTCAAAGGCACATTAATTATTTTTAACTGATTAGTACTTTATTAGTACAAGAATATATTTAAAAATCACAGTATGTCATTTGTAACTAAGGGCTGTAAGCAGAATCTATGTAACTTAGATAACTGCAAAGTTAGTTTGGTATTCAGCATCCGAACTTTGCCGACATGGAGACCAAGTAGTTTAAAAGTTAATGATCTAAAAGTCGAGTTTCTCTTTTTCAAACCCATTAAAATGACTGCAACACGAAATGTATAACAGAAAGTTGATTCTACAGGGAGCAAATGCAACAAGCTCGATAAGTCTGGACAAAATCCGATTCTTCTGAATTAAACTTTAAATAGACCAGGGCTGGCGAACTTATGTCACGCGTGTCCAAGGTGGCACGCGAAACTATTTTGTGTAGCACGGACGACGATGGTATTAAAAAATGTGTTGTTTTATTTAAAATCATGGATATCTCAAATTACAATAATTAATAACGTTCAATTATTTCCGAGAACTGTAAATAATATTGAAGAAGCGCTAGTGGATCATATTCCATATATTTTTTTTTCATATGACTGTGTTTCATTTGGGGAGCATAGGGCATAATAATTTTTTTTTCAAGACAAATCTCGTATCTCCTTGGCTTCCGCCATTTTGTTGATACTGAAAACGTGTCGGTCTTACATCGATTGCTAGCGTCGCCATCAATAATTTTTTATCAGAATAATTACCATAACATGTCATTCTCAAAAATAAAAAAAAATTATACTTTTTAAAATAGAAAATAGGGTGCTCTCATTTATAAACAACAACCATTTAAATTTTCTGTCAAACAATACAGGAACCAAGCGCGAGCATGTTACTCTGCCTCATTGTGGCGCTCGCGTGGAAACGACCATTGGAGGAAGTGGTTAGGCTAAATATGTAGCAAAATAAAACTCCCGTGGGGATGCACACCGTTAGACGAGAGTCCACCCATTGCACGGCGCGGAGTTGTTAAAGAGTCCCCACAAACCTGTCACAAATTGATGCGACGTTCCTCAAGGAACCGTTGCATAAATGGCGAGTCCCCAACGGTTACCCTGGTATAACGAAGGAAAATGGCGGAGGTTCCCGGTGCACTCGGACCTTGGCCATGTCCAGCCCATGCGTTGGGGGCCAGATGCATCGGAAATAGCGATGCTTTACATAGGCATTGACTTGGGTCTCTTCCAGACAGAACTGTGTGTTCACACAGGTTTTTTTGTTTACTGTTTGACGCTCAAACAGTTTAGAGCTCGAAGAGCCATTGGCTCAGCTCTTAAGACGATCAAACGGAACTAAGCGAGACATAACACACACGATATTCTTGACTGCCATAATTCCCATCCGTTTAGAGTGACATAGAAAAAAAATAGCAGATAATTTAAAGAAAAAAAAAACTATTATTTTTATTTAAAAGATGTATATTTTTGTATATTTGCATTACAAAGAAAAAATATTTTCAGACACTTTTCATGTAGTATTGAAATAATAAATAATAATAATGTCTTCCAAAAAACAAAAAGAATGAGTGCAATGTTTCACATAACTACGAATGCATATTTTCGAGCATTTTGTGCAGAGAGCAAGAGTTTTTTTTTTTGTTTTTTTTTTAATCTGGCTAATCAACAAAGTTTTGGTTCAGAATTTAATATCAACTAAAACATCAAATAACATCATGTTTGGATGGTCTCACATCCTTTAGCTGTTGCCTAGTTACCATGATTTAGAGATGCTGCAGTCATAGAGCCACAATTGAGTACTTCAATTTTTTAAATTCCATTTTCATTTTCTATCAAACAATATAGTAATTAAGCGCGACGTGACACTCGTGATATTCTAGACAGCTATAATTCCCATCCGTTGAAAGTCACATAGATAAAAATTAATAAATAATTTAAAGTACAAAATAATAATAATTATTATTATTATTATTATTATTTAAAAGATGCTTATTTTTGTATACTTGAATTACAAAGAAAAAATATTTTCAGACACTTTTCAAGTTTTATGAAAGACAAAGACCCAATGTATGTGTATAGTGCAATGTAACAAATCTTGAAAGCACATGACACTAATATAATCAGTAGCTTTAAATAAATATTAAAAAAAAAAAGAAATGTGTTCCATATACATAACAAAGAACATATATTACCAATTATATAAAATATTTTTTTTTCTTTCAAACTAGTATAAACAATAACAGCTGTCTCTATGATGAAATAGATTGAACTGTCCTGTGGCTGAGAATTTATTTAAAAACTTCTTGGTGAATCATACATGTAGATTTCGAGGCTTAGAATATAATATTTCACTTTATTTATTTAGCATGACACATTAAGTCTTTCTGAAAGACTCAAACTACTTGGAAGATACAGTTCAGGCAAATAAAAATGTATTTAAATAAATTTTAAAACGCAAGTTAGATACACATTAATTTAATTGATTATAAAAACATTAAAAACATTTTCAGAGAAATAAAAATACTTTTTAAAAAATCATATTATAAATGTAAACACACACACACATTAAGCTAAAAAGATGATCGTCCCAGAGCTTCAATTTGCCTATGAGTACTCGCTACCAGTTCCCTATTAGCATGAGCTACAGCTCGTATCAACAATTATACTTATGTTGTAGTTCCGTTTGCTCTAGCTATAAAACTAGAAAAATTAGAATAAAAAAAAGAAGCGAAGAGAATGTATGATCCATTCATCTCGTAAAGAAATTATCACTAAACTGAGTTAAGCAGATAGCCGTGAATGATCTCCGCCAAACATGATAGACCTTGAGTAGCAGGCTATAAAATAGCGTGTCTCTTCCACATCTATAGATAGACGCTTGTTGAATGCTATTGGCATTTTTCGCAGTTTTCCTGTCGTGGAATAATTTGCTACAAAAATGTGCTACAAAAATGTGCTATAAAAATGTGCTGATAAATTTTGTTACAAAAAATGTGCTATAAAAAATATACTACAAAATTGAGCCTCTAGCAAAGAATGTTTTTTTTCAACTTTTCTGTATTAATCTAAGATTAAAATAAAGCCCAAGACAGGAGGGAATAGAATTTGAAGGAATTTACTTGATGCCTAGCAAACAATCGTTCTGTCTTTGACGCATGTGAAAAATACGAAAACCACAGATTGAATTGCGTTGCCTTGTAAAATACATTTCTTTTGAATCATCTTCTTAATCGTAGGACAGGTAGACTAACTTGGTGGCCTGGTCGTACGGTTTGCGCACAGGACTGTCGTTTGGATTTATCGATGGTCCCGGGTTGAAACCCTGCCCGCTCCCACCTCCCGTCGTTCTACGGGAGGTTTGGACTAGGAAGCAAACTATCTTCAACTCTGAAGGAACATCCGAAACGTGTAATTCATTTTACAACTTCAATTTATATAAAAAAAGAAAACAAAAACATTTTAAATTGCCATACTTAAGTAAAAAACTTCTATGCTACACAATGTTTAAGATTACATTTAATTTAATATTTAAATATTAGAAAGATTTTTAGACATTATACAAATAAATTGAAAATAATTTATACCATATGATATAGTTGTATAATGATCTACATCTTATTACATCTTATTACATCTTATTATATACACAGACAGTTAAATGATTTTAATTATGTTAAATATTTAAACTTGCATATTCTCTTTTTATGTCCTCTTTTTAATGCAAATGCTTTAACATAGGCTGGGAAAAGTAATCACAAATCTTTCTTTGTTTTCATCGTCAATTGGGTTACACATTGAATTCTTTTAAATTTAAAATGCAACAAAACTTAATTAAATTAATAAATCTTTTTAACATAATTTATTTACTAGACAATACTTACCGCCACCGCTAATACTGGCTCCTTGTAGAATTTTCTGATTTCTAAAAAATAAATAGTTATATATATAACTTATGTGATGATATAAATGGGGGTATGTGTGTGGTCAATGGACACAAATTGCCCAGACCCAGCCTTAGAGGAGCGGTCAACCGTGTCAAGTGCCAACGGTTAACCGAGATGAAGTTTCAGACATCATAGAGGATGTTTCTCTTCTTTGTGAGAAATTAGTGGGAGTGACTACTGATACAGCCAGAAGATAGATGTCATAGAGAACTGGCAGCAAGAGTAATTAGAAAAATTGTCAAGTCAAACGGAACCTATGTGGCAAGGTGTTGAATCAGGACCATATAATAAGTTAAGCACTACATTTTATACTTTTTCAAGCGTTAAACAAAAAAAATCTAAGAATTGTCTGACTCCGAGTTCGATCATAAAAACTGTTTTTATTTTCCAGTGAAGTGCGCTGGTTAAGCAGAGGAAAGGTTCTTAAACCTTATTTCAATATGAGACATGAAAATGAAATTTTTATGACGAAGAATGGAAATTTAGTATCTCAACTTAATGACTTTCTCAGAATTGTGGGATTGGGATTTTTAATTTAACATAATATCATATCTAAATGAACTCAACAACAGACTACAAGCAAATAAAGATTTAGTGCTCCGACACAATGTCTCATCAATGCAGCGAGATTTTCAGAAATTGGTTTCGGAAAAAATTCTTTGTCGCAGCTAGTTAGTTTTATAGTAACACTAGCATGACATTACCCGCGGCCTGCTGGTCTAAGTTTGTGTTTAATAATCTAGTGGATTGGATTTAGATGTATGTTAAACTTAGCTAATGATCCTTTCAAGTTTTTTCTCTTTTGCGCTACCAAAATAAAATTAGTTTTGCGAAAATGGGCTTAACGATTGCTTTGAATATATATTTAGATGACTATTTAGTGTGAGTTTCATTTTACGTTGTAAAGTTATTTTATTATAGATTTGGTCGTATTTTATAGTTATAAATTAGATTATTTGTTATTTGTTTTCTATAGGGCTTTAGGTTTCAGTGTTTTAGTGTTGGTGTTACCTTTGGGTTTTTTGTTCTGGTATTACCCTCATCATTGATAATCATTCTTCTTGGTAGGAAGATCTTTGTATTACCCTGAACGTCCTTTTATAAAGTGAACTAAACTTGTTACATAGATGGATCTTTGGGACACTGGAATGTTGTTGACGTCAATGTTATCAAACAACATACTAGATCTAGAAGGTGGTTAGTTTTAATACTATTGAAGTATTAATTGAACTGAGCTTATGAATTATTAACTTTACATTATGTCACATGTATATGTATGCGTATGTACTTTTCATTCACATTATTCATTTGTCATGTTATTGTACAAATATCTTTGAATTAAATTTATAGTTAAATTGTAATCATCATACACCAGGTAGATGTGCACAAACTGCCAAGGAAATGGCCAACTACAAACTACAGATCCTGGGAATGAGTGAAGTTCGATGGAACACATTCGGTGAAACAAGACTGCAATCAGGAGAAACCCTTCTCTTCTCTGGAAAGGAAAAAGAAGATGACTTACATGAAAATGTTGTAGCACTACTACTAAACAAGGAAGCTTTCAAAAGTCTTTTAGAATGGGAACCAGTTTCAGAACGAATAATTAGATCCAAATTTTTGTCTAAGTTCAAAAATGTTCACATCATTATGTGCTATGCTCCCACCAACCTTGCAAGTGATACTGAAAAAATACATTCTATGACCAACTGCAAAGTATAGTTGACAAAATACCTACAAGAGATGTTTTGATCGTCATGGGAGACTTGAATGCCAAAGTGGGAAGTGACAACAGAGAGAGAGAGAAAAGTATGGGCACCCATGGACTTGGCACCATAAACGAAAATGGAGAAATGTTTGCAGACTTCTGCACATTTAATGAATTAGTGATAGGAGGCAGCATTTTCCCCCACAAAAAATGCCACAAAGTGACATGGGTTTCACCAGACAATAAAACAGAGAATCAAATCGACCACATTACCATACGGCGGAACTGGAGAAGCACATTACTAGATGTACGAAACAGAAGAGGAGCAGATATTGGCTCAGACCACCACCTAGTTGTTGCCAAACTAAAAATGAAGCTGGCCAGCAATAAAACAGAAAGAAACAAAAGGAAAAGATTTGACCTAGACAAGCTCAACAACACACAGATTAAAAAGGAATTCCAACTATCCCTTCAAAATAGATTTGCTGTGCTACAACTAGATGAGTAGAAACAAAGCGTCGATAAATCTTGGCAAAATTTCAAAGAAATTATTACTGAAACAAGCAATGAAGTACTAAGCCTTAACCCTAAGAAGAAAAAACAGTGGATTAGTGACGAGACATGGAAATTAATCGAAGAAAGGAAATGCGCTAAACAGGCAGTTAACCTAGCAAAAACAAGAAACCACAAGCAACAATCAAAACAAGACTACCAAGCAGTTTCACAGAAAGTCACCAAAATGCTTAGACAAGACAAACGATCATTTTACAATAATCTGGCAGAACAGGCAGAAGAAGCAGCAGGTAAAGGAGATATAAAACAACTATACAAAATCACCAAACTTCTCAGTACCAAAAAGGCTAATTGCAATGTTCCAGTCCGAAACAAATACGGAAAACTACTTTCTTCAATAAATGAACAACTTGAAAGATGGAAAGAATATTTTCAAGAAGTGCTCAATAGACCTAAACCACGAAATCCACCAGATCTAAATGCAGGACCAACACTAGACATAAACATGGAAGAAATAACAAAAGAAGATATAAGGAATGCACTCAAACAAATGAAGACAGGTAAAGCAGCTGGAATTGACAACATACCACCCGAAGTCCTAAAAGAAGGAGGAAGTGAAATAGTTGATCAAATGCACAAACTATTCAACAAAATTTGGTTAACAGAAACACCTCCGGGTGAGTGGAAAAAGGGCTTGCTAATTAAAATACCAAAGAGTGGAGATCTATCACAATGTGAGAAATGGCGAGGCATCACTTTGCTGTCAGTACCAAGCAAGATTTTTAGCAGAATCCTACTAAACAGAATAAAGGGAGCATGTGATGAACACCTAAGGGAAGAACAGGCCGGATTCAGAAAAGGGAGATCTTGTGCTGACCAAATAGCTACACTCAGGATAATTGTAGAACAATGTGTCGAATGGCAATCTCCTCTCTATGCAACTTTTGTTGACTTTGAAAAAGCTTTTGATAGTGTCGACAGAGAATCTATCTGGACTGTAATGAGACATTATGGGATCCCCAATAAAATAATAACCATAATCAAGAACCTTTATGATGGTTTCACCTGCCAAGTAACCCACTGTGGCAAGCTGTCAGAGGAATTTCCAGTCACAACAGGAGTCAAACAGGGATGTCTTCTTTCACCACTCCTGTTCCTTCTAGTACTGGATTGGGTCACAAAAGAAGCCTACTCTAACGCAGGGAAAGGAATCCAATGGACTCTCACACAAAAGCTGGAAGATCTGGAATTCGCTGATGACATAGCCCTATTATCACACAGACTACAGGATATGCAAGAAAAGGTCACAGCTTTAAGCAAAGTAGGAAAAAGAGTAGGCCTCAAAATAAACCACCAAAAAACTAAAGTACTTAAAGTAAACAATAAACAAAGTGGAGACATAGTATTGGATTCTCAGACAATAGACCAAGTAGAAAATTTTATATACCTTGGGAGTGTAGTCAGTATATCAGGTGGAACAGATGAAGACATTAAACGCCGTATAAATCTAGCACGTCAGACATTTACACAGCTAAAACCAACCTGGAAATCTCCTTACATCTCAAACAAGACTAAACTAAGAATCTTTAATTCTAATGTCAAGGCTGTCCTACTGTATGGTTCTGAAACATGGAGAACAACTGAAGCCACAACAACAAAAAAATACAGACCTTCATCAACAGATGCCTGAGAAATATCCTAAAAATACACTGGTATGACAAAGTAGAAAACACCAAACTGTGGGAGATGAGTGGACAGAAAAATATAGAAGTGCAGATCTTAGAGAGGAAGTGGAGATGGATTGGTCACACCCTTAGAAAAGATACCAGCAACAGAGCTAGGCAGGCCATAGAGTGGAACCCCCAAGGAACAAGACGCAGAGGAAGACCAAAAAGAACATGGCGACGCAGTGTACTTGAAGAAGCAGAGAAGACCGGGAAGAGCTGGGACACCTTCAAAAAGCTAGCAAGAGACCGTGGAGAGTGGCGTGTTTATGTCGAGGCCCTATGTTCCATGAGGAACTCAAAGGAATGATGATGATGATCATACACATCGTTTATTAATTTACGTAAAACTGGGTGTGTATGGTGTGCTTGTTAGGCTAAGCCTTGGAACTGATAGAGTTATAAAGTAAAAAAGAAATTAAACTTAATTTTAACACACACACACACACTGCCATAATTATTACATTCTAATACCCATAAAACTTAATACTAATTAATAAGTAATCAAAGTCCTGACATTCCAACTTTCATGAAATAGTGTAAATATAATAACCACGGGTTTCTACAAAAATATTCTTTTTTTTTTTTTTTTTTGTATTTTTTCTTCTATGTGACCCGTGAATCGCGTGTCGGAAATAAAGATGACCCTCAATTCGAAGAAATTTGGGAATTAGTTGTTTTTTTTTTATTTAATGATTTTTGAATGGAACATTACTGCACGTTCATCGCTCTTACCTAATTATAACATTGAACCAAACCCGAACTTAAGATTTGACAGAACCGAACCCGAACTTTACATCTGATAGAACTGAACCCGAACTTTAGATCTGATAGAACCGACCCTTAACAATACTCATCGTTAAACTGAACCAAACTCGAATTAAATCTGACCGAACCGAAACCGAACATTAAAAGTTAGGTTTGATACCTATCTCTAAGATGTATTCATTCACGATCTAGTAATTTTATCGCCAAACTTAGTTCTTCTACAGACGATATGTAGTTTCTTTACAAATAAAATGTATTCCTGTATAGTGGCGATATGTAGTTCTTGTTTCTTTTACAGTCAAAATGTAGCTATTCTGCAGTAAAAATGTAGCTATTCTGCAGTAAATACGTTGCTCATCTACAGATGATTAGTTGGTTTTCTACAAACAGAACATATTGTCAAAACGTAGTTCGCATATACAGGATTCAGTTCTTGTACAGACAAAATATATCACTTCCACATACAGACACCACATGTAGTTCTTGTACAGACAACATAGAGCGCATCTAGTCAAATTTTGAAACATTTCTTTTTTATAACTGTAAAAAAATAAATTAAAAATATTTACCATTCAATTTCTGCTTAGAGATGTAAGCGCGATATGCTGTCATAAAAGAAAAAAACATATTTGTTTAAAAAAAAGTTTTGAGAATTTAACACATTTTTAAACATACACTCATATACATTCAACATAAATATAAATATATATATCAAGAGAGCTCTTATACACAAAGAAAGTTTTTTAAAAAATTAAATGGCCTAAAATGACATATTTAACATAAAATTCAATTTTAACATAGTGTCACTATATTTATATAACATCTGAACTTTTAGTTATGGTGGCATCCATTCTGTAACCTTAGTCTATTTAAAGCGGACAAGTAACCTATATAAATATTTCCTAATTAAATTGGATTGCTATTTCGGAAGGAAACGCAATTTATTCAGTTTATCAAATGTGCATCTTTCGGCTTCAGTAAAGGTTACTAGAAAAGCCAATAAGGTCAACTTAAAGGGAAATGTCATACTCAAATCAACAAGTGTCTGTGAATAAACATTTCAATAAACCTCGACAGTTATAACAAAAGAATGTGAAATACTTTCTGGTCTCATGCGACAATGAACAAAATACATGTAGTACTAAGAATGGTAGCGAAGAAAAAAAAAACTATACTAGAATAAGATTTCTTACAGATTAGGATTTTGTTTTCTTCACTAATCAGGATTTGATCCTTTACAGAAGATGTTTTTATTTTGGAGTAGGGTTCGAATCTTACACAGAGGCCGATTTGATTCATTTACAGTGGGGAATTCAATTTTTTTTTTACAGATGAGGAATTAAATTGTTTGGCTGAGAAGAATTTAATTGTTTGGCTGAGGAGGATTTAATTGTTTGGCTGAAGAGGATTCAATTGTTTGGCTGAAGAGGATTCAATTGTTTGGCTGAGGAGAATTCAATTGTTTGGCTGAGAAGAATTTAATTGTTTGGCTGAAGAGGATTCAATTGTTTGGCTGAGGAGAATTCAATTGTTTGGCTGAGGAGAATTCAATTGTTTGGCTGAGAAGAATTTAATTGTTTGGCTGAGGAGAATTCAATTGTTTGGCTGAGAAGAATTTAATTGTTTGGCTGAGGAGGATTTAATTATTTGGCTGAGGAGGATTCAATTGTTTGGCTGAGAAGAATTTAATTGTTTGGCTAAAGAGGATTTAATTGTTTGGCTGAGGAGAATTTAATTGTTTGGCTGAAGAGGATTCAATTGTTTGGCTGAAGAGAATTCAATTGTTTGGCTGAGGAGAATTCAATTGTTTGGCTGAGAAGAATTTAATTGTTTGGCTGAGGAGGATTTAATTATTTGGCTGAGGAGGATTCAATTGTTTGGCTGAGAAGAATTTAATTGTTTGGCTAAAGAGGATTTAATTGTTTGGCTGGGTAGAATTTAATTGTTTGGCTGAGGAGGATTTAATTGTTTGGCTGAGGAGAATGTAATTGTTTGGCTAAAGAGGATTTAATTGTTTGGTTGAAGAGATTTTAATTGTTTGGCTGAGGAGGATTTAATTATTGACTGAGGAGGATTCAATTGTTTGGCTGAGAAGAATTTAATTGTTTGGCTAAAGAGGATTTAATTGTTTGGCTAAGGAGGATTCAATTGTTTGGCTGAGGAGGATTTAATTGTTTGGCTAAAGAGGATTTAATTGTTTGGCTAAGGAGGATTCAATTGTTTGGCTAAGGAGGATTCAATTGTTTGGCTAAAGAGGATTTAATTGTTTGGCTGGGGAGGATTCAATTGTTTGGCTAAGGAGGATTCAATTGTTTGGCTGAGGATGATTTAATTGTTTGGCTTAGGAGGATTTAATTGTTTGGCTAAGGAGGATTCAATTGTTTGGCTAAGGAGGATTCAATTGTTTGGCTGAGGAGGATTTAATTGTTTGGCTAAGGAGGATTCAATTGTTTGGCTGAGGAGGATTTAATTGTTTGGCTAAAGAGGATTCAATTGTTTGGCTAAGAAGGATTCAATTGTTTGGCTAAAGAGGATTTAATTGTTTGGCTGGGGAGGATTCAATTGTTTTGCTAAGGAGGATTCGATTGTTTGGCTAAGGAGGATTCAATTGTTTGGCTGAGGAGGATTTAATTGTTTGGCTAAGGAGGATTCAATTGTTTGGCTAAGGAGGATTCAATTGTTTGGCTGAGGAGGATTTAATTGTTTGGCTAAGGAGGATTCAATTGTTTGGCTGAGGAGGATTTAATTGTTTGGCTGGGGAGGATTCAATTGTTTGGTTGAGGAGAATTCAATACTTTCAAACATTCCCTTATTCTTTGTTCTACATCATAGTTTCTCAAACTGTGTTCGCGAGACCTGAATATGTGTTTCATGAACTACTGAAATAATGAACTAGTTAGCCACCGCAGGAAGGAATCTATTTAAAAATAATATGCAAAGTGTGCCGTTAAATAGTAAAACATGCGAAGTGTTCCATTTAAGAAAAAGTTTGAGAAACATTGTTCAACATGAAGCGGAATAAAAATGATGGTTTCATTAGATTTTAATGGAGTTCTTTGTTTTGAGTTGAAAAAAAAAACAAACGAAATGTCACTATCCATCCAGGAGAGTTCCAAATACGTATTTAGTTTCTACATAAACAAAAAGGCTCTAAGTAAGAACATTTACCTCTTTGAAAGTATTCGAACTGTTTCTTTTTAGAATAACGTGACACACAACCTAGAGAGAAAAACAATTCACATATAAAAACAAAATTACAAAGAGAGTTTGTGTTATCATACAAATACTGAGGCGGCCTCCATCGGATCCGCCCATTAGCAAGGAATATTCAAGACGTGATTTTGTTGTCATTGTACAGTGTAATAATATTTCAAAATATCATTTGGCGTTGCAAAAAAAAAATGTTTACATGTTTTGCTTGTTCCTTCAAAGTTGAAGATAATTTATTTTTTAGTCCAAACCTCCAGCTGGACGACGGCGGATAGTAGAGAAAAGGGTATGAACCCAGGACCATCAAGACAATCAGTCAAGCGCATACTGCACGACCAGGCGATGCTGTTAACTTAATAAAAAACTAATAGCCTATTAATAATAAAGTGATGTTTTGACATTTGGACATGATAACTACCGTTTTAGTATAACATTTCAGAAGAGCGATTTTACATCATATTTTGGCATTTATTTATAATTGAAAAAGAAAAAAACATGTATCTACTTCTTACTTCGACTGCTTAATGCCCCAGCACGTTTACCAACAGAGCTATTGGCATTTTCATTTAAATGGATCTAGAATGTAAAACTAGAAGATTTTGATGCTGAGCTGTGAGCTCTTTTGCAGACTGTGCGAAGGAAAAAAAGTGTGCTGTTTTTTTTAGTTGTTCAGCACTGCCGTACAGGGTGTTGGTTAAGTTGGGCTGTAGTGGTAGTAGTGTCTGCCCAAGGTGGACTAGGAACAGACATTCAAAGAGAATATGGTTAACGGTTTCATTAGAGTGGGCGCAGTGTCAAAAAAAGGGTAGGTGAGTTGGTTTTATTTATTTAAGATTGTAATTTAGTTGGAAAATTCTAGATTTCTTTATATATAATTTTATTTTTTTGAAACATTTCAAAAGGTTTACCTTTCAAGTTTCGTTTCAATACTCGTACTCCTTTAACAACCCATCTATCTGATCCGGAGTAGTTAGACCGTCTGTATTTTAAAAAAATGTAAATATAATCAATATCTATAAAGTGAGGTGTGTCCTAATGTCTAATTTGAGTGCTTCTGGAGAAATTTAGTTTGCCTAGTTTTCTTTATTAGTCATATAGAAAAAAATGATATTATTATAGGTATTAAAGTAATGATTAAAAGTCCATAACTGAATTGATGAATTTAAAACATTACACAAGTAAAGTATAGAAACAAAAGAACAGGAATTCGTCTAATGTTGACCACATTGTGTTTTTTTAATATTAACCTTTCCGCCAATCTATAATAACAAAATACGCACTGATTCGATATATGAGGGGCTTGATATAAAGGTCATATGTTTATGTGGCCCAGGAGTAACCAGGGAATATAGGAAGTGAAGTAAAACAAAGATAGTAAAGGTCAATGTTATTCATTATAAAATTAACTGTTAATTAACTACAATGCAATTCAGTTATAGGAAATATATTTTTTTTTTAGTTTGAGTAATCATCAATAACAACTATTCTATTACTTTGGAGGGTTTAATTAGCTGCTATAGATGTGTTTTGAAAATCAAAGGACTGCAAAATTCTTGACCTTAAATAAGTATAATTCTCAACCAAAGTCAGTACTATTGGCATAGCTAGCAAATGAAGACATTTCGAAAATAAATTTAAAATATACTTACGTAACATAGAAACGCCTTTTAGCGGAACAGTTATATCTTTCATTTAGAATTGAATCTGTTATAGAAAAAAATTCCACGATATATACATACATATATACATATATATATATATATATATATATAGAGAGAGATAGATAGAGAGATAGATAGATAGATAGATAGATAGATAGATAGATAGATAGATAGATAGATAGATAGATAGATAGATAGATAGATAGAGATAGGTATAGATATATATTTATAGATAGAGATATATATTTATAGATAGAGATATATATAAATTAAATATATTGAATATGCATATTAAAAAAAAAACATAATTTTATTTTAAATTAATAATCTTAGAATAATTTGTTATACAATTTGCCTGTTCAAAATAAAGGCATATTTTTATGAACTTGTATTTAATAGTGTTTTTTTTAAAGCAGATTAATTAATAATTAATTAACAAAGCTATCTTTTCACGCTAGTAGTATATAAGAATTCCAGATGGAGCTATCCTGTTTACTAGCTCTTGCCTGAATAACTTGCCCAGTGGGCAGCCGAACATTCCGGGCTCACATAGTTCTTATCAGCCACATGAGGAGGCACAAAACCCCAGTACATAGTCCTCAGCCTCCTGGATGACAAAGTTGTCATCATCGAACCTCAATGGACGAACTATGTAGAAGAACACGTCCATCTAATATAAATAGCCAATCTTTCAGATTCTAAAATATGTGTGTCTTGTATATGTCTTTGTAACACAGAAGTATGCTAAACCAAGGCTATTGTAAAAGTGAAATAAAAAAATATTAAAATCTTACTTGCAGTTGTTGAAACTGGTGTAACAGAAATACGGCCCTTCAATGGCTTATATATTTCTCCAAAAAATTTCTTCACTGATTCTAACATTAATGAAAATTTAAAAACATGTTTAAGGCAGCCATATTCTATAAAATATATTAAAGAAAAGTGAAGTAAGTGAAAGTGCTGGTATTTAAACATTTAAAATTGAAAAATGAATACAGTAAGTGTCCTGGAAAACAATGATACCTCGTATAACCCAAATAAAATATGTATATTTTTTCCCCCTCAAAACTACATGCTGCACTGTAATCTAAACTTCAACCTTAGATTTTTACAATATTCTTATACTCCACCCCAAGCTGTGTTAAGGGAGAGCTTCATACGCCAGATCGAGTGACGTCAGAAATGCCTAATGTGCCCTGTGGTTGCATCTAGATTTAATATTGTAGGTACTGGCGTTTACAAACAATAATACAATACACAATATATTAAAGAAAAGTCGATTAATTTGTTGACATATTCCGGTGTTAATTTAAAATTTTACAGGAAATTATTACGAGATAATATAAACAAAATGTCAATGACGCTAATTGAACGTAGTTTCCTATTTTAAAAACTTAATCTAGACATTCAACAATATCCCAATGCTTGGCAATTGATCTTCAAATGAAATCTTTTAATTACCGCTAGTTAGTTTAGCTTTTGTATTTAAATAAGTTATAAAGTTATTTAATAAAGTTTTAAGCCATAGAGTAACATTTTTTTGCTTGATCTATACTGGCATATTCTGTATGCTATTAATGGAGAAGCTTATTTAAAAAGTATGCAATGCTATAAAAATAAAAAAACAATAACATAGCTATCAATACTTCCTTTATTGTGTACATTCAATGCACTCAAAGCTAGCACACATATATGTGTGTGTGTGTGTGCTGGGGAGAGGAGACTTGGGATTGTTCGGTGGCTAAGCAGTTGTGTAAACGATGCAAGGTAAGTGGCATTGTTGTAACCTGTCTTGGATACGCAAGACAAGTTCAGAATACCTGAACTGAAACAAACGTGTTTTAGTAGTGAGTTAGATTTTGTTCAAAATACTATTATGCATATCATATACTTTTTAAACAAAGATTTAATGCTGCAGGGGTAAACGACTGTTTAGAAAATACGAAAAACATGCATATATAAAAACTTTGAAAACCAAAGATCATTACTTTTCTAAGACAGAATGCGACTTCCCTTAGAGCTTAAAAAAAGAGTTACGTACACACAAATCTATAGAATATATATATATATAGCATGGGCGTAGCCAGGATTTTTTTTCGGGGAGGGTTTTAGGGGGGGGGGAGAATCCCCCCCCCGCCCCCCGCGGAAAAAAAAAAAATATATATATATATATATATATATATATGTCTGTGTGTGTGTACATAATTAATCTTTATTACATTCTGACCCTTTCGGAAGACGTTTATTGTTTATTGTAGACTACCCACCCTTGCTAGCAAGGGGGTCTGGGGGAGTTGGCAGCGCTTCCCCAGCGCGGGGCGGAGCCCCGCCGCCGAGCACTATTTCTAGTATTGAAAGCCAACAAAATGCATATTCTGAGATATCTACAGTGCATTATCTTGCTATTAAAAAGTTTTATTTCAAAAACTGACTTAGACCCTCTCGCGCCGTTCGGCGCATTTTCCGGTAAGATGTTTCCGCAACTCTTATTTTGCGTAATTCTTTTTGTGTGAGAACATGTCCCGCAAAACCTCATGCGACGCTCTGTCACAACCTTACTAAGGATTCGACTCCCAGTTCGGCATGTGATTTCTTTGATTTAGACCCGATCTCTATGACTGACTCCTAAAATCTGTCTTAGCCATCTTTGTTAAGACACATTTAATGATTTTTCAATTTCGGCAGAAAACTTTCAACTTTATTCATGGAGCCCAAACCACTGGTAGAAATTTGTAAACTTTCTTGACTACGCTCTTGGAATTACATGCCTGTATTTCGCTTTAGATTTTATATCGAAAAGGAAAGTTTTTTCGTCAAATCATCTGTTGAGGGATTTTAAACTAAGGAATCTCGAGTTTTTTTGTTTTGTTTTTAATTCAAAACCCCATTTAGCTACGATCTTTGAATTTGGTGACTGTAGTTTGCTATAAAATAATATTGAAGAGAGAGGTTTTCAACTCTAAACGCTCTGTAGGGGAATTTTAAACTCAAAACCATCTGGAGGGGTTTTAAACTTTAAAGAATAAGCCATCTGGAGGAGGGGGATTGAAACTCAAAACCCCTTTGGCTACGCTCATAGATTTTATAGTGTGTAATTTGCTTTTTTTATATTGAAGAGGTACTTTTTAGCTGGAGGGAGGGGGGGGGGGTTAAACTCAAAACCCATTTGGCTACGCTCATAGAATTTTGAGTATCTAATTTGCTTTTTTTATATTGAAGATGGGGTTTATCGTAAATTTTGGAGGGGGTTTTAAAATCAAAATCTTCGTAAACTGTGCTGTTGGAATTTGGGGATTGTTGTTTGCGTTTTTTTTGGGGTTTTTTTTATAGAAGAGGGGGATTTAACTGCAAGAACCTCTGGTAGGGGGTTTAAAATTCAAAACCCCCTGCAGGGGGTTTTAAACTCAAAGCCTCCTGGTAGAGGGATTTGTATCTCAAAACCCCCTGATAGGGTTTTTTTAAATCTCAAAACCCCCTGGTAGGGGGATTTAAACTCAAAACCCCCTGGTAGAGGGTCTTTAACTCAAAACTGCCTCTACTATGCTGTGGTAGGTGATGATTTAGTATTAAAATCTCACCTAAAATAAACAAAATGAAAGCAAAAATTAGTCACTTAATTCCGTTCCCCCCCCCCCGCAGGGGGTGGGATTTCATTTCGGGGGGGGGGGGTTTGAACCTCAAGAACCCCCCCCCCCTGGCTACGCCCATGATATATAGGTATGTAAATCAATCAATCGCGGATAAGAATTTGTTTCCGGTTACCAGTATATTTATAATAAATATTTAAGTCTATGCATAAAAACACAATAACTAATCATATATTGGCAAATTTAATTTATTTTCCTCCCTAGTTCCATAATAAATCAATCTTTATACGTATTTGTATGAGTATTTTCTTTATTAATGTACGAAATAAAAACGATGACGTTTTATGAAATGTATTTTAATGCTTGCAATAATTTAATAGTGAGTACTCTTTTCATAGCCTTCACGGAGCACTAAGGTCCAAAATGTTTGTTGGGACGCTGGGAGAGCGTGTACATATTTGTGCTCGAGTCCATTTGATAAGTAGCCAAGCCACTCTTGTCACTCAACCACACACCATATACCTTATGTCAAGAATGATACATAAAGTATGATAAATAAAATATTTCATAATAGTACTTTTCTTTAAAGTGGCTTAATTTTAAAAACAACAACATCAGAAGTATATATACATTTAAACACACATTATGAATATTTTTGTAATTGATGGTTGAAAAATGTGTTACTAGGTGACACGATTTTTGTTAACCAATAAAGTTGATAAAAGTTTCAATGAAGCATTTAGTTTGGCCCATTGTTACAATACGTTGTGAGGTAATAGACACAGATGTCATTTATAAATATGTTAGGTTAAGTCTTCTTTTCAAAGGAAATGGCTAACTAATTCCAGTTTAGATAGCTTATCTTATCTTATCTTATATGATACAGATGTTACTTTAAAAAAGAAGATGATTACGTCCTACGCGTCATACATTTAGTCACTGGTTTTCCTGGCTAGCTCAGGCAACCCATTCCATGCTCTAATAGCTCTAGGGAAGAAAGAGCATTTGTACCAATTTGTCCTACCATATGGAACAAGGAATGTGCCTTTATCTGAATGGAATCTTCTAAGTCTATTGTTCTGTACCAAAACAAAAGAAAATGGCCATAACACAGCTTCTCTACGCCTTACTTGTTCACACTTAACATGATATATAGCTCGCGTTCTTTTGGTTTAGCTATAAACCTAGGGAAAAAATGGAAGTCATGTTCTAGAAAACACCCAAATAAATCTAGTAAGCACCAAGGTCAACGCGAATAGACACTCCTTTAACGTGGTAGACGAATGTACATTCGAAACATGTAAAATAATACAAAAGATACAATTCCTCTGAGTTTTTACAATAATCAATCATATTGTTGTTTTCTATTGTTCGTATTATTTAATTCAAATGTGTTCACTTCAAGTAAAAAGATGAACGAGTTTAGTAAAGGAAGACATACAATACTGACCAGTCTGGATTTCAATGTCGCGGTGTTCTGATGTCAATGTTTGAGTTTCTGCAATTTCGTATTTTGTGGATCCTGTGCTAGTTGCTTTGTCACAACTTTTTGTTGGTGATGGTTGAGTTTCAATGTGGCGATATACTGTTGCTTTTTCTTGAGGTTCGTCGCCATTTAAGTTAGGCGCGGATGTTATTGGGCTTAAATGAAATAAATGAATAAATGAATACATATATAACTATATTAAATCAGTTGTACTCTCTCTCTGTCTCTCTCTCTCGCTCTCTCTCTGTCTCTCTCTCTCTCTCGCTCTCTCTCTCTCTCTTACTACCATTGTTCTCATCTCATTACAAAGCACAGTTAACATCCATAATGTAGTCTTAAAATGCTATGAAAATAACAGTGAAAGAATACAATTTAATAACCAAAAAAGTTTTACAATAAAAAATAAGGAATATAAAATATAAAATTGGAAAGAGAGAGAGAGACAGAAAAGAAAAAGAAAGAAAGTTATTTTGAACTGATGAAAGAAATATTTAGTTATGAAATCACATAAACACTCTTTGAAGTTTTGAAAACTGTAGACATGACATATTGCATATTATGACATCACAATCATATATGACTCATCAGAATAATACTATCCAAATATCCCTTCACCTTCAGCTATCCCTTAGTATGTCTACAAGTCAATTATCTGGCTTGCAAAAAGGAAGAACTCCTCAATACTGTGAAGACACGATTTCTGAGCTATTGTATACTTTAAGACGACTTTCTATCTTTCTATCAAAGTCATTAAAGGAGAGAGGAAGAAGAACTAAAACTGGGTTGTCGAAAAAAAAAGCTGGCTGCGTAACATAAAAAAATGGACCGGCCTATGTCTTGACACGCTGCTAAGAACAGCTCCTGACCAAGAAAAGTGGAGAGATTTGATAACAAACTGTCACTGTACCTCTACGACAAAACTCTTGGGACAAATGATAGGGATTAGAGAGAGAGAGAGAGATGAGAAAGAGAGAGAGGGAAGATAGAGTGATGATATTTAGGGATGAAAGAGAAAGAGAGGAATGAGAGCTAGAGAAAGAGGGGGATGAGACACAGAAATAAAGGGATGAGAGATAAAGAGAGGGTTGAGAGAGAGAGAGAGAAAAAGTGAGAATGAGAGAGAAAGGTCGAAAGAGAGGGATGAGAGAGAGAGAGTGCTGGGAAAAAATGCAGATGCTAATGGAATTAGATATTAAAGAAAATGATTTTTAAATGTGCTGTAATAATTGTTCTTTTTTTTTTAGCTGCCTCTGAAAAGGGAATAAACGCTATTAATTTTGTTTGATCTGTCTGTCTGTCCGTCCGTCTCGTTCTGATCTCGTAAACTAAACAGAAATTGAAAATCGAAGAAAATGATATTTTAGACCATTCAAAGTTCTGATGCAACGATACTTTTTACTTTTGTAAAAGCAAGCATTTTGTTTATAAAAATGCACCATTTTTACAACTACTCACTATTAATAGTAACAAACATTGGAGGACTACGTAGTAAGGAAGTCCGTCACAATAATATCTTTAACACATTTATGCAAACGGTTTTAGACTTTTTGAATTTTTTTTTCAAAGTTGTATTACTAAGTTATGTTATCGTAACCTTCAAATAACTTATATTTACACAAAATTTTTTTTATTTTTAAAGAGAAAAAAATGTATTTAATATGCATATAATCTGGACATAATTTTAAACAACAATTAACAAGCAGTGTTATATATTATAGAAGTGACCTATTGCACACCTCAATACAATTTATTCACCTAATTAAAAGGAAAAAGTTTTATTTGTTGAGACTTTGAATGAGATATTGACCTTTAATAAAACAATTAGATCAATTAGATAATCATTCAATAACATCAGTTTGGCCAAGTTAACATTAAACTTCACCTTCACCTATCCATTACTCTGTTAGACCTTTGGGGCACCACAAAAGATCTGCCTGCCTTCCTTTTTCCACTCCTCACTGTCCTTTGCATTTGATACAATTTCAGTCATTGATGTTTTCTTCCAATTGCTTTATCTGTCTTCCTCTTCTTACTGGTACTGAGGTCCTTGTGATGTGACAATATAGTTTCAGTTAACGTTTTTTTAAGTGGTTAGCAGGTCATCTTGGGGTCTCATTGCTATATTAATCATGTTTCCATTCTCTTCATCCGTGATAAGTTCTTTGTAAGTGACACCTGCGATTCAACTATATCTTCATAACCAAGAGATCATCTAATACATATGAATATTAACAGTGTAATAATAATAAAATTAATAAATATCCGTATCCTTTGGGATTAAGTCGTTAGTGGAACAATAAAATGGTATATATAACATTTTTTAAAGTTGTTGATAGTTTGTAGTCCATGGTTTATATTTTTTCTGACAATATTGAAACCTGCATTTTAACTGCCTGAGCGGAGATTTTCGATTTTGAGCTTGGGTTTCTACACAAACTGTCGTTCTAATTTTGTTTTATTCTAAATTGGACTTATACGTATCGGTACTAAAAGACTACTAAAAGATTAACTTAAAATAAGGTTTTTATTTACTGCCCTTTTAAAAAACTTAAGAATGTGTACATTTTTATCAAATATAGTGTATTGTGTGATGTGTTGACTTGTGTGATGTGTTGACTTGTGTGATGTGTTGGCTTGTGTGATGTGTTGGCTTGTGTGATGTGTTGACTTGTGTGATGTGTTGACTTGTGTGATGTGTTGACTTGTGTGATGTGTTGACTTGTGTGATGTGTTGACTTGTGATGTGTTGACTTGTGTGATGTGTTGACTTGTGTAATGTTTTGACTTGTTCTATGTGTTGACATGTTTGATGTGTTGACTTGTGCGATGTGTTGACATGTGCGATGTGTAGGCTTGTGCGATGTGTAGGCTTGTGTGATGTGTTGACTTGTGTGATGTGTTGATTTGTGTGATGTGTTGACTTGAGTGATGTGTTGGCTTGTGTGATGTGTTGGCTTGTGTGATGTGTTGGCTTGTGTGATGTGTAGGCTTGTGTGATGTGTTGACTTGTGTGATGTGTTGACTTGTGTGATGTGTTGACTTGTGTGATGTGTTGACTTGTGTGATGTGTTGAATTGTATGATGTGTTGAATTGTGTGATGTGTTGAATTGTGTGATGTGTTGACTTGTGTGATGTGTTGAATTGTATGATGTGTTGAATTGTGTGATGTGTTGACTTGTGTGATGTGTTGACTTGTGTGATGTGTTGACTTGTGTGATGTGTTGACTTGTGCGATGTGTAGGCTTGTGCGATGTGTAGGCTTGTGCGATGTGTAGGCTTGTCTGATGTGTTGACTTGTGTGATGTGTTGACTTGTGTGATGTGTTGACTTGTGTGATGTGTTGACTTGTGTGATGTGTTGTCTTGTGTGATGTGTTGACTTGTGTGATGTGTTGGCTTGTGTGATGTGTTGACTTGTGTGATGTGTTGACTTGTGTGATGTGTCTACTTGTGTGATGTGTTGACTTGTGTGATGTGTTGACTTGTGTGATGTGTTGACTTGTGTGATGTGTTGACTTGTGTTATGTGTTGACTTGTGTTATGTGTTGACTTGTGTAATGCCCTGGGCTCTGTTATTAGGTGAGTTACACTTAAAAATAATTGTTTGCAGGCACAGTGCTAATGAGAAATTGAAACAACTATTTGATATCTTGTAAATAGAAAAGGTGAATACTTATATTTGTATTATATATATATATTTGTATAATGAGTTGAAAAAGAGAGTGGAGATCTATCTACAGTGGGATTTTAAATGAAAGAACCGAAATATACAATCTCATAGTTAACATTAAATTTAATATGTAGGATCTAGGACACACACACTTGCAACACAATCACATAATTAACTATTACACTACTTACCCTTCTTTTAATAACTGAAAAAAAGTTATTTAACAGGTGAAACATTAAATGTTATTTACATTAATTAAATAATTATAAACATATACTGGGGCGTACTGGGTATCAAAATTGGCCCGGGCATTTTCCGTATAACCCGGCCCACAAATGGCATGACATACTAAATGTGTATAATATATGTAGATAAAGTTGGATAATGCATCGGAGACTGGATGTATGCTGGCGTATGATTACGTACTGTAACTCATTTGTTCATGTATGTAGTCTGAAAACTACTAACAGTACAATAGCAGCCTTAATGAGTTTGAAATAAATATTTTTTTATATCTCTGCTCCTATATTGAAGCATGTGGTGCGCACCAGGGCACTGCTAAAAGCGAGTGAGTGTGTAGAAACAAGATGGTGAACTGTTGATTCCGGATACGTAGATAGAGAAACAAAACTATAGATAGGTTAGAAGTTTAGAACCACCTGAGTTGTAGAAGGGATCCTTGCCAGTGTTGTCAGCGGGTGAGAAGAAGTGAAGGTTGGCTGGTCAGGAAAAAGGCTTGTGAGGAAACTGTGGAAAGGGTCATTCCTGTTAGTGGAAGACATTCCTTATAGTGTATGTATGCCTCTATTATCGTTCCTGAGACAAGTAATGTGACCTGTGTTAGTGGCAAGATAGAGAACTATGTAGGAACGTTAAGACATAGGCGGCAACAGTGAACAGTGCATGTTAGTGGAATGCAGTGAAGTAGACAGTGAACCATGCAGACCAGAGCAGCTAAATGAATTCATAGATAACATAAGACATTAATGTTCATTCTGATCTTCTAATATCTTGTAAAATGGATTGCCTAATTTGTATAGAAGAGATAGAGAATCACGTGGCTAAATGCTGTTTGTTTACGATTGGTGAATAAGGTCCATTGGGTGTCAGGTTGATGGAAAGCTTGCAGGAAAGCTGTGATCTTAGCACAGTCCCAGTGCCAGCGGGGCTCCAAAACCAGATATTTGCTAGGGTTCCTAAAACGATGCTGGAAAGTGAAGTAGACTCTTAGCAATGTGCACGATAAAAGTAAAGTTATTGACAGTTTTGATAACCACAGTCAAAACGTTTACAGTTTGTTTTTGTGTTTTCGACCGTAGAGGAATGCACAGGTAGCACGGATAGAAATAACAACGTGTACAGTCAATAGTTTATTCTCTTCTTTAGTTGTTATTTCATGAAACAAGAATTTACATTGCTCTTAATATTACATAAGTAAAATAAAGGAGGGCGCACTAGCTCTTTTCTTTAATACTTTGCTTAACTAGAAAGAGTTAAGAAAATTAAAGCTACGACTAAAGCCATTCCCCTGCATAAAAAAAAAACTTGCGGGCAACTCTCTTTAAGGCCCTTAGTAGACGTACTGACGTAGTTCCGGAGCTGCATTTATATAATACGAGAATGCCACAAGCGGACACTTCATGAAAGTGTTGCCAGCCTGCTAAAGATGCTAAGTGTCCGCGTTAAAAACGCCAAAAAAATATTAAGATTCTGAGACGTTGAAATACAGATATACCTACTAGGAAGAGTGGTCGAGAGGCTAGGCTTGAACTTGGCTTGACTACCTATGAAGGGTTCGACACCCGACTCAAGCAGAGTTGCGTTTACTTAGTGCCTAAAGTCAGCTCGGAAAACCTGCTCCCCCCACTCATCCACAAATAAGATTGGGACATAGCGCTCTGAGCATATAAAAAAAAATATAAATCTCCTTACATTATATATTGGATGTGACAGCGCTATATAAAACCAGTTCATTATTATACGAATTGCCGTCATTAATGACTTCATACTAAGCAAAAGTTTGCCATTAATTACATTGGCAAAAACAAAAAAAAGTTTTGGATTCATATCTAGATTTAAATTATTTAAAAACATACAATTTATTTCCTTTATAAATGTTATTAAAAACAAAAAAAAATATGTTTACTTTTCCCTTTACAAAACTAAAAAAGAAGAACTCTATAGGCTTACAAGTTTTTAACCATATTGAGCTTTGAATAAGCTGGGTGGTTTGCAATTTCGCAGCTTTGTCTTAAAGGTAAGAGGTAGTACCGGTAACTAATGTTAAAGAGCTTATTATCGCCCCTATTTTTTGCTGCTTTACATCAATGTTTTTAGCTTCTCCTCTCTCGTCCCTCTTTTTCGGTAACATTGTCAATGGAGACATTAGAAGACGGGGGGGGGGAAGAACAAAAACAAATGGGAGTGCCATCAAACGTCCACGCCGACCGGCAAAATGTTCCGCCAGACACAATCTCGAAGACATCAAAGAAGTGTTGAAGTCCATGTCTTTTACATAATAAAAAATACGGTCTAACGTTTTGCAAATTGTGACAAGTGGGGAAATGTGACGTGTGTTTGGCACGTTTTATGTCTAGGGGATGATTATTTTTAATGCTATCACACTCCCACTTATCAGCATATGAATCGGGAGCAGACACGCAACGAGACAAAGCAATGAAAGATAGATACAAAAGTTAAAATAAAGGAAATTTATTTACATAAATATACATATAATAATAAAAAGGGGGAGGGTTTGCATCTATCTCTAATATATCCTATATTTAATCATCACTCTTGCACATAATAAGAGAGTATGTCACTTTGTCCTCTGACTTAGCTGGTATTCCTGTTGATGTCGCAGCTGGCTGTGTCCTGGCTTGAGGTTCTGCAGCTGGAGGTGGCGCTCTAGCGGATAGAGGGACGCCGGCGATATAGTTCTTGTGGAGTCTCAATCCCCAAAATCTAATATCTGTAGTGGGCACAGTAGGGCGGGTGGCCGGCTACCGTGGGCACAAGGTTACTGCGGGCAGAGCGGATCTGCCGTGGGCAGCGTAGTTGACGGGATATGTCCAGTGAGTTGCAGAGGGTTGGCGTAGCTATGACGTCTCACACAGACCTGAGCCCATAAGGACGTCGCACCTAATAGCTTGACAGGTGGGCTGTCGAATAGGCGGGCAATGCCGATAGCGCCAAGTAGTAGAGTTGAGTAGTGTCGTGTAGACACTGAACAGCAACAGCAAATAAATAGGCAGGTCTCAGTAGGACAGTGCAGTGCTGGATAGCACTCAGCACATAAATAGGCAGGTAAGTAATCCGATAAATAGGCAGACACCTGAGGGAGGCTGCGGATAAACAAAGACAAGTTAGGACATGTCTCTCATGCATCTTATCGATGCCCTCGACTGAGGTGCATTCGTCAGATTGGTAAAATTGCTTTAGAGCATAATTGGGAGAAGATGACAAATGGGGTTTGGAATAATAGATGGCTGATAGTAGCAATATAAAAATGTACATAAGAGGGAAAATAATAATATAAAAATGTACATAGAAGGGGAAATAATAGTCTCAAATAAACAGCACAGGTGGATAGCGAAGGAAAAGGGGGGGGGGTGAGTTGGGCGGTGGTCAGTGACCGAGACGCTTTGTTTGCATATGACCGTGGGTCGAGAACAATGGAGCGTGCTTGAATGGAGAGGGCGCAACTCTCGTAAGAGTGAAATGACTACAGGGGAGATAATTCAATACAGGGGAGATAACTCGTATCTCTCTTCTAGACGCAGTATCAGTGCGCTAGTAAGATCATCAAGGCGATCAACCGAGATAAAGGAAATAAAATAAGGTGTACAAATATATACATGGTTGCATCAATGGTCAATTGAGCAACGTAGCATTAATAGATTAATGCAATACTAGAATATATACATAGCACATGTTTATGTTTTCTACTTACGCCAGTGAGAAATACACAATGCACTAATTAAATATAAATGAACTAAGCAAAATACACATGATAATATCCAATGGAAATATACACAGATTAATTAAGATGGAACTTGTGATTAAGTTCGGCTTACCACCAGGTATTCCTCTAGGAGAAAGAATGTGCGAAGTAGTCCAGACTCGATAGCTCGTATGAGAATGAAAGAGAGGGTCTGACTTTATTTCTACTTATATACAGGCCTGGGGAATGTGGGCGGACACAGGAAACGTCCTAGGCTAAGAATTAGCTTACACGTGGGTGGAGTCCGACGAGCGACGCACCTTGGTGTATCACGCGGTATGTTGACCAGGGTAATCTCTTAGATCAAAGAGAGACGTGAGAGAAGGGGGGGGAGAAGGATTAGCTTGTATTCAAACCAAGGTGGGGTCAACCGCGACCGTCCTTCAGACATCCGGCGGGCAAGACAAAAGAGATTGTGTGTCTACCTTCCCCGATCAAGGGCAGATAAATGAAAGGACGCGCCTTAGCTATCTCCAAGGTGGTCAACTAAGTCTAGCCTGGAGAGGAAAAGGTGGCGCGGGTGAATGATTTAGGGGTAGGATGGACAAATAATTAAAATAAAATAAATAAATAAGGAAAAATAATAATTAATGCTGTGATAATTTAGAGTGACTCTGACAGCGAGTTTTTGACTTGTCACACAAATGATAATAACTACAGTTTGCATAGTGTAAAGATTTTTATATTCTTGTTGAATTCCATATAAAATTAATTGTCAAAAAACAACAACAACAAAAATTGGTTGGACATCAAGCTGTTTCTTGTTGCTGTCACTTTTTTTTTAGTTGTCCTAAAAAAAATAAAAAAAAACTCTCTAGTCATGACCAAACCGGCACACCAGGCATTTGCCTGAATGCCCATATAGCCAGTCCGCCCCTGAACATATACATGTTGAAATCTTATTAACATTTGCGATCATACTTTATCAAATGTTTTGAGATAATTTTAATGTATTGTTTTAAAAAAATATATGGTCATGAAGATAGACATTCTTTATCTATCTATCTATCTATCTATCTATCTATCTATCTATCTATCTATCTATCTATCTATCTATCTATCTATCTATCTATCTATCTATCTATCTATCTATCTATCTATCTATCTATCTATCTATCTATCTATCTATCTATCTATTTATCTATCTATCTATCTATCTATCTATTTATCTATTTATCTATCTATTTATCTATCAATCTATCTATCTATCTATTGTCCATCTATCTATTTATTATATATCTACGGCAAGCATTTAAATAATTACACATAACCGCTAAATAACAAATAAGAAAATCCAACCCTAAAAGTTTATCCAATAGTCCAGTTCATGTGGTTGTTGGTCAGTGTGAGCAACATACGTAAGCAAGCGTTTTCCCCACGATTGGGCAATCTGCTCCTAAGACGATGTCGTGATCGTTCCATTCTAATCTTCATGACAGTTATCACTTTTGTCAGCTATCTGACACATAAAGAGGTAGTGGCGAAACCTTTGTTTGTCATCAGAGCAGTTGGTCCAACACTATTCTACAGCAGACTTTCTCAATGTACGTCCCGTAAAGGCGTTATAGTCCCACAGGTCACATTTTAATCTTTGGCCATGTTATCTTGGACATCAATTCAGTTACTTCTATTCTTAGTGTTGCCTTCAAATAGTCGGCACCATTTTTCATTTCTGACACATACATTTTCCTGATGTCAATACTTCCCTACTTTATTGTTCAGTTCACCCTTCATGACGTACATTGAATTATTGTTATAGTTCAGGTCTTCTTTTAGTGCTTCTTGTTTAACATCTGTCCTTTTTTTTCCATGTACTCCTTCATTGACTAATATATCATTCATGTTAACGTTCATTGACTCTAGTATACCATTCATTGAGTCTTCCACTTTTAACATGTAGTTGTCAAGACATTGCTCTCCCTCTATTAGAGCTTACAGGAAAAAAACTCTTGTGTCTTCTTGTTGCTGATTATTATCAGCTCTCTGACTTGGAGTTTCTACCTCAGCTGCACATAGTTGAACTCATCTAGGCAATTCCTACAGCAAACGTAGTACATCTGTCAATCCCTAAGGTTGATTAGTGAGTTCTTGTCAACCATACGCAATGTAGCGAAGTTATAACAATATGTATATATTATATAAAAGACTCTATCGTGTATGTTATTTTAATACCTAAGATGATATGAATTGTTTTTCTTTTGCATAATGTGAAACTAATTTAGTTTTTTTTTCAGGAAAACATTAAATAAAAACATACCTTATCTTTTATCAATTTTACATCTTCTTGAATGAGTTTTAATGCTTCTGTTGAATAGTTAATAATACTTTAAGTAAACATCGTAGCCACATCAAGACATTTTTATAATTGTGTAGGCTAATTGCGTTGAAATAAGGTGCTAGCTCATTGTTAGACAGAAAGGAGGGTGATTTAAAAAGAGGAGAATCATTTTGACAGCAAGTACAAAGTAATATATATATATATATATATACATATATATATATTGTTACGAATGAACAGTGACAGGTAGATGTCACTATGTGTGACCCCGGCGAGATAACACAGCACCGAGTGTTATCTGGAATCTATGTGTGTGAACAAAGACAGAATGTGACGTGCCCTCACGTGTTGTTCCAGAGGACGAACAGATCTACGAAGGGGGGCAGTGTTACAAATGAACAGTGACAGTTAGAGGTCACTACGTGTGACCTCGGCGAGATGACACTGCAACAGGTCTTCTCTGGAATCGACATGTATAAACAGCGACAGGATGTGATGTTTCCTTCCATGTTGTTCCAGAGGATACTAGCAGTGTTTTTGCAACAATGGACAAGCGATTAGGGACTCTATTTAAACCAGAGAGTTGATGTGAAAAGAGTCAGTACAGTCGTCGTTACTGTTGTCTACTGTACGAGACAGTAGAAGAGAGTGGACTTGAGCCGTTACAGTCGATACAGTCGATGTAAGACGTATACGCTACATGTTACAGTGACGAATTGTTATAGTTATTATTCAATAAAGTTTTATAAAGCTGAAAGTTGAGTCGTCAAGTTCTTTGCAGTGTTTTTATTTGTGTGCCTACTAGTACATTTAGCCAGAAGATCAGAAATACGTAACAATATATATATATCATGGGCGTAGCCAGGATTTTCTTTCGAAGAGGGTTTGGGGGGGGATCCGACCCCCCCCCCCCCGCGGAAAAAATTATATATATATATATGTGTGTGTGTGTGTGTGTGTGTACATAATTAATCTTTATTACATTCTGACCCTTTCGGAAGACGTTTATTGTTTATTTTAGACTCCCCGCCCTTGGTCTTGGGGAGTTCGCAGCGCTCCTTTATCGCGGTGCGAAGCCCCGCCGCCGAGCACTATTTCTGGTATTGAAAGCCAACAAAATGCATATTCTGAGGTATCTACTTTGCATTATATTGCTATTAAAAAGTTTTATTTCAAAAACCTAATGTGCTATTCTTACTGACTTAGACCCTCGCGCGCCGTTCGGCGCATTTTCCGGCAAGCTGTTTCCGCAACTCTTATTTTGTGTAATTCATTTTGTGTGAGAACATGTCCCGCAAAACCTCATGCGACGCTCTGTCACAACCTTACTAAGGATTCGACTCCCAGTTCGGCATATGATTTCTTTGATTTAGACCCGATCTCTATGACTGACTCCTAAAATCTGTCTTAGCCATCTTTGTTGAGATACATTTAATGATTTTCAATTTCTTGACTACGCTCTTGGAATTACATGCCTGTATTTCGCTTTAGATTTTATATCGAAAAGGAAAGTTTTTTCGTCAAATCATTTGTTGAGGGGTTTTAAACTAAGAATAAGAAATCTCTGGAGTTTTTTTGTTTTGTTTTTAATTCAAAACCCCATTTAGCTACGATGATAGAATTTGGTGACTGTAGTTTGCTGTAAAATAATATTGAAGAGAGAGGTTTTCAACTCTAAACGCTCTGTAGCGAAATTTTAAACTCAAAACCATCTGGAGGGGTTTTAAACTTTAAAGAAAAAGCCATCTGGAGGAGGGGGATTTAAACTCAAAACCCTTTTGGCTACGCTCATAGATTTTATAGTGTGTAATTTGCTTTTTTTTTATATTGAAGAGGTACTTTTTAGCTTCAAACCCCAACTGAAGGGGGAGGGTTTAAACTCAAAACCCCTTTGGCTACGCTCATAGAATTTTGAGTGTGTAATTTGCTTTTTTTATATTGAAGACGGGATTTATCGTAAATTTTGGAGGGGGTTTTAAAATCAAAATCTTCCTCAACTGTGCTGTTGGAATTTGGGGATTGTTGTTTGCATTTTTTTTGTTTTGTTTTATAGAAGAGAGGGATTTAACTGCAAAAACCTCTGGTAGGGGGTTTAAAATTCAAAACCCCCTATAGGGATTTAAACTCAAAGCCCCCTGGTAGAGGGATTTGTATCTCAAAACCCCCTCATAGGTTTTTTTTAAATCTCAAGACCCCCTGGTAGGAAGATTTAAGCTCAAAACCCCCTGGTAGAGGGTTTTAAACTCAAAACTGCCTCGGCTGTGCTGTGGTAAGTGATGATTTAGTATTAAAATCTCACCTAAAATAAACAAAATCAAAGCCCCCTGGTAGAGGGATTTGTATCTCAAAACCCCCTGATACGGGTTTTTTAAATCTCAAAATCCCCTGGTAGGGGATTTAAACTCAAAACCCTCTGGTAGAGGGTTTTTAACTCAAAACTGCCTTGGCTGTGCTGTGGTAAGTGATGAATTAGTATTAAAATCTCACCTAAAATAAACAAAATCATAGCAAAAATCAGTCACTTAATTCCGTTTCCCCCCCCCCCCGCAAGGGGGGGGATTTCATTTGGGGGGGGGTTTGAACCCCAAGAACCCCCCCCCTGGCTACGCCCATGCTATATATATATATATATATATATATATATATATATATATATATATATATATATATATATATATATTCTGAGGGACTACAATTGACAATATTGAGGGACCTTAAATTGATTTTCATAAGGCTTCTAAAGCTAAACTAGTTCCAAAGAAATAATTCAACATTATTATTAGGTACAAAAGCATGTCTAAGGGTGGAAGAAAAATGGTGTACGTGTAGTTTTTTAAATTTATTTTACAAATTTTCATATTTTAATTAAATATAATTATTTCTGTATACAATTTTTTTTTAAATGTATTATCCCCCCAAATAAAAGTGGGTGAATCCCTTTGCAGAGTCTTACAAAATCGAAAACCCAGCCCTGGTTTTCCTATTTAGAAAATGACACATAAACTATTGTTTAAATGTATATAGATTTGTGAGACATCTTAACAGTTGAGAAAATTGCTATAAATAAGTATTCTTACTTCCTGCATGTGAAACGTATTATACATGTTATAATTGTAGGTTTTTAAGAGAGAGACATATGACAAAGTTTTTTTAAGTTTTATCTACCGCCATTTTTTTCACATAGATATAGTAAATAAAACGTATTTGACTTCCCTCAAATAAAAAAACTTCCTACTTCCAGTCTATATTTATTTATGTCTATGGCTACTACATTAACGAGCCCAAAATATGATTGCGTGAATGTGTCGGGGGCGCATTATGAAGCGCATTATGAAGCGGGTCTTTCCACATCAAGTCAAAAGTCTATTAATAAGAAATAAGGATGTGCAGGTTAAAAATAAATAGGCGTTCCAGAGATTGAAGAGAGAGAGAGAGAGGCAGAGAGAGAGAGAGACTAAAAAGAGAGCTGGTCTTAAAATTTCCTTGTGGCATATACACTACTTCCAGATATGTTAGGTTGATCGTTAAAATGTAGCCTGTTCAATACAAAATTTAAAATAGAGAAAAGAATGTGGTGTTCCGGCCATAATTATGCGTCTATAGCGTGTTAAAAAACTTTATTTTAAAATGGATATTGTGAAGAAATATGATGAAAAGAATATACCTTGTGAAACTACTGAAGGTGTAGCTAAAGACATTGTGTTCTGTCTGTAGAAAAAAAATACATGTTACTTCCTGATAAAATAAAAAAAGTCATTATTTGGTATATATATATATATATATATATAGAGAGAGAGAGATACTTAAACATTTGAGCGTGGATGGACTCGGGTCCACCTGTGTGATCTTTTATTTTTTTTTGTTTTCAACTTGTTTTGGTAACAATCGCATTTTATGTAAGCGTAAGTGCCTGGCGTGATTGCAAATACAAACTAAGTCAGTTGAGAATGAAACGCATTATTTAGTAAGGTTGTGGACATTCATTTTTGAGGGTGTGTAGTGGAGAACTATGTGTGAGAACACAAATCTAAACACAGATTCGTTAAAAACTGTAACTTTTAGATATTTCTGTATTACTAAATACAAATGTGATGCTTATAAATATACTGATGACATAAGTAGCTGTGTGGGTAGCTGTGTGGGTAGATGTGTGGGTAGATGTGTGGGTAACTGTGTTAGTAGCTGCGTGGGCAGCTGTGTGGGTAGCTAGATGAGTCAATACACTCTAGTGGCTGTCTGGTCGTGCGGTTTGCGCGCTGGACTGTCGTTCAGAATTATCGACGGTCGAGGGTTCAAACCATGCCCGCTCCCATTCTACGTCGTCCTGTGGGAGGTTTGGACTAGGAAGTAAACTATCTTCAACTCTGAAGGAACATCCGAAATATGTAAAACAAACAAACAAAACAAACGTACTAATATAAAAAGACAATATGCAGATGGCCAGTGGTTTAAACATTTAATAATCTGGAAAGACCTGGTGACAGGTTCAGTAAGAAGCTTCTTAGTACCATATGTAAAAAAAACCCAGTAAATTTCAATACACTAGTATGGTTCAGTACATTTCAGTAGATAAAAGTTACATTTTTCCATTAGTACACTATTTGGTATAAACGTGTTATGCTATTTGGACCCGACTTCTCGAATTCTCAAGTTTGATGTGGCAAGTGATCTAGCTTTAGAACAAAACTGAGAATTCCAAAGTATACAAACAGAGGCATTAAAAGTTAATAGCTTTATAGTGGGAGAACATCCTTGATTCAGACCATTTTACCCATGACATTACAAAGCAAAAATATTTCGTTGGAGAGGTTTGCTTGTAGACTTATGCTTGCTCCTCTAGGGGTACAGAGAATAAAGTAAGTTGGAAACATAACAGAAATATCTTTGCCGTTTTTAGTATAGTATTAAAAAAAAATATTTAAAAAGATAAATCCAAATTGTTTAGATGTACACACTTTATGTCTTCCACTTCTTTGAGATACATGTCTCTTTGTTCTGTCTCAATACTTGCTAGTTTAATCATTTTTTCAAGGTCCTGTCCTTCCAAATCTGATAAAAGATTAAATATATTATTGTTTTAATAATTATTATTTTGGACTATGTACTTCATATGTAACAAGTTTTATTTAGAAGAATCCTTTAATTGAAATTGTTATCAGTTATATTAGTGAAGCCATTCTTTCTCTTTTTACAGTTATGGTGAGGCCGAGATTTTTTGCTGGCCTTGGCCAAGAGGGACAGGCTCTTTTGAAGCTCTTTTTAGTTTGAGGCATTTAGACCACAGTCGTTTGCGAATAGCATTTATCTGATGCTTTCATATTTTAATTTGTAACACGTTTATTGTGCCCTAGAATAGGTTCTTCCTGTAGTTACTTTAAAAATTGTTGACAACCCGCCATTGCCAGCAAGAGGGTCTGGGGTAGCGCTAGGAGATCCCCCAGCGCGAGGCGGAGCCCCGCCACCAAGCACTATTTCTGGTATTAATCCGAACAAAATGCATATTCTGAGGTATCTACTATCTACAGTGCATTTTCCTGCAATTAAAAAGTCTTATTTCAAAAATTAATGTGCTATTCTTACTGACTTAGACCCTCCCGCGATTTTCGGCGCATTTGCCGTCAAGCTGTTTCCACAAAAATCTGTCACTAGCAATGTCTGAAGCCTCTTCCCAACTGCTCTGAGAACCTCCATGAATGTGTAGCGCCAAGCTGTACTAGGATGTCATCGCAACTCTTCTTATGCGTAATTCATATTGTCGGAGAACATGTCCAGCAAACTTTATGCGACGCTCTGTCACTATCTTACTAATGGTTCGACTCACATAGGAATTTCTTGATTTAGACCCGATCTCAATAACTGACTCCTAAAATCTGTCTTAGCCATCTTTGTTGAACCACATTTAATGTTTTTCAATTTCGGCAGATGACTATTCACTTCTCTCTAATAATGGAGCCCCGCCACTGGTAGAAATGTGTAACCTCTCTTGAATACGCTCTTGGGATTAGGTGACTGCAGTTTGCTATATATTCTATATCAAAAATGGAAGTTATATCGTCAAAATCATCTGTTGCGAGTTTTAAACTAAAAAATTTCAGGACTTTGTTGTCTTTTTGTTCAATTCAAAACCCCATTTAGCTATGATCATAGAATTTGGTAACTGTAGTTTGTTTTAGTATAAAATTAAAGATAGAGGTTTTCCACCTTAAAATGCTCTGTGGTGGGATTTTAAACTCCAAACCATTTAGAGGAAAGGAGCTTAAACTCAAAACCCTCAATAGGCTTTGCTCAAATAATTTTAGTGTGTAATTTGATTTTTTTATATTGAAGAGGTATTTTTTAGTATCAAACTCTTCTGAAAGGAATTTAAAATTAAAACCCCTTTTGGCAACGCTCATAGCATTTTGTGTGCGTAATGTTTTTTTTTTTACATTGAAGATGTATTTTTTTTAGCTTCAAACCCGCTGGCGGGGGGTTTAAACTCAAAACCACTTTGGCTACGCTAATAGTATTTAGAGTGTGTAATTTGTTTTTTTTTTCTTTTTTAATGAAGATGTATTTTTTAGCTTCAAATTCCACTGTAGAGGATTTAAAACTTAAAACTAAGTCAAAACCAATTTAGCTACACTCATAACATTTTGAGTGCATGATTTGCTTTTTTTTCATATTGAAGAGGGGGTTTATCGTATATTTTAGAGAGGGTTTTAAAATCAAAATTTTCCATAACTGCTCTTGGAATTTGGAGATTGTCGTTTGCATGTTTTTTGTTTTGTTTTTAAATTAATAGAAGAGGGGATTTAACTGCAAAAACCCCTGGTAGGGGTTTTAAACTTAAAATCCCAAAGTAGGGGGTTTTAAACTCAAAACCGCCTAGTAGGGTTTTAAACTCAAAACTCCCTTAACTGCGCTGGGGCAATTGATGGTTTAGTATTAAAATCTCACCTAAAATAAAGAAAATCAAAGCAAAATTCAGTCACTAAAGTCCGTCTTCCCCCCCCCCACCTCATGGTAGGTGGTTTTAAACTCAAAACCCCCTGGTAGGGGTTTTAAACTCAAAACTCCCTTGGCTGCGCTGGGGCAATTGATGGTTTAGTATTAAAATCTAACCTAAAATAAAAAAAAAATTAAAGCAAAAAATCAGTCACCAAGTCCCTCTCCCCCCCCGTGGGGAAGATTTCATTTCTGGGGGAAGGTTTAAGCCCCAAAACCCCCTCCCTGGCTACGCTTATGATATATATATATATATATATATATATATATATATATATATATATATATATACCAATATCTAATTATTGAAGCGGTTAATTTCGTTTAGTAGTTCTTGCATTGTCAGGCAAAATAAATGACTTCAAAAGGAAGACCTATAAAGTATAAAGGTGGTTAAAATAACTTATATAACCACATGAGTCAAGAACAATTACTCTCCTAAGTTTGAAAAAAAAAACTTTATTATTGAAACGATAAACTTCTTTTTACTAGTTGTGTTGGAATGTAAAATTAATAACGGACAAATTCAACATCGATCAGAGATATGGTCTAGGAGTAATTACGTGTACATATTTTTACCAGGCAGAATGAGTTCATATAATTTTTGTTAAAATAAGACTGGATTTAACATAGAGATTGTAGAGAACAGAAGCTCTAACAAAACAAGATTAGAAATAGAGTTTGTGCGATGTTAGAAACCTGAACTTTGGAAGCCGCATCGCATGGTGAAATATTATTTTTCATTTCTCTTCTAGTTTTTAAGATTGAGTGTGACAGTCGGATAGATGGATATTTTGTACAAACCTAATAGCTTCTTTCTTCCCTTACGTGGTCGCTAAAAAGTTAAAAATAAAAACTTCACGTAGATAGAAATTGTTTCTTTTTCCTTGAGACAAAACGAATGGAGTCGCTAAGCCTGAAATACACTAGTAGTGATATTGGCTCATTTGATAAAGGAGATCTTAATGTACTATCAAGAAAAGTTCCGGATTCAATACATAGCAACAAAATCTATGCGCCTGCATTGTTCAACATTGTTGAAATCTGGAAATCTTCACTAACCAAAAGAAGGCTGTGATGTTACATTACAAGCTTCAATTATTGGGTCTAAAAAGAAAAAAATCCGTTGACCTTTTCTAAAACTTAATTTCATTAACAACTAGGGGGGAAATATATGAGATTTGAGCAAGCGACTTACTGCACTTCTCCAGACACGAAAGAATCTCTTTGATTTGGTTGCAATAATCAAGTAGGAAAACAAACATTTAGACTTCTGGCATTGACAGAACTAGAACTAGAAAAATACCCTAACGTATAACAAATAGTGACCACATGGACAATTGATGTCTACTAACTACCCCTACATAGTCCACTAGTTCTAGTTAGATTTAGTTAGCCATATTAAATATTGGTTTAAAATCTCAATCGCTTATATACATTTATGTAATGCTATTTCATATCCATTTCTTTAAAAAAAAAATGTAACTATTACTATATAAGCTTAAAGACTCCTCGTTTAGAAATTCGCTCAGTAATGAAACAAGGTTTTAGCTACAACAGAAAATACATATTACTTATAATAATTATACTACTAATAAAGGAGAAATAATAAACATGAGCATACCGAAAGGATAACGTCTGCTGTTCTCATCTTGTTGTAGAAGACAAGACAGCCATGTAATTGGTGGTATCATAAACAAAAGTATACTATGTTCACAGGTAAATGACATAAACTGACGATGCCATAATTCTTCCACTTCCTCTTCGTTTGTTTTTATTGCAGAGCTAATAAATAAATAAATAAATAAATATACTTAAAGTGTTATATCAAATATAGAACAAATAATGCAAGAAATATTTATTTTAGTCTACATTTCTTGCTAATATGGAAATTAAATATATGATGATATGCACCGGTTCGGCGTACCCGAACCTTTTTCAATGTGGGGAAAAAAATAAGACTTTTCTTGTAGTTCAATACTAGTTACAAGTTAGGAAATCCATCACTGAGTCACTTATTCTTTTTTTACAAAAAAAAAAAGCACTCTCTCTCTCTCTCTCTCTCTCTCTCTCTCTCTCTCTATATATATATATATATATATATATATATATATATATATATATATATAGATAGATAGATAGATAGATATATATATACATAAATGAGGATTACATTATCTCATACGTTTTCGAAATCTCAGTTGCGACCTATATATTTTGCACTGAAATAACTGTTTTACGCAGGTCTCGATTGAAATTCTTACGTCTATCCTTGGAATTAGATTTTGTACTACGCTTGCTGTCTTCTATGTCTTGTATGTATTGTAGCCTGTGACAGGTTGGGGAAAGTGAAGTGTGTTTAGCGCGTTTAATGTCTAGGGGATGATTATTTTTGAAAGGTATCACACACCAACCCGTCAGCATATAAATCGGTAGCAGGCCCGCAACGAGACAAGCAATGAAAGGAAGATACAAAGTTAAAAATATTTACATAAAAAATTATTTACATAAATATTTACATAAAAGAATAAAAGGGGGAGGGTTTGCATCTATCTCTAATGGATACTATATTTAATCATCACTCTTGCACTTAATAAGAGAGTATGTCACTTTGTCTTCTGAAATTAGCTGGTTGTCCTGCTTGGGTCGCAGCTGGCTGTGTCCTGGCTTGAGATTCTGCAGCTGGAGGTGGTGCTCTAACGGCTAGAGGGACGCCGGAGATACAGTTCTTGTGGAGTCTCAATCCAAAGTTCTGATATCTGTAGTGGACACAATAGGGCGGGTGGCCGGCTACCGTGGGCACAAGTGTACTGCGGGCAGAGCAGATCTGCCTTGGGCAGCGTAATTAAAAGGATAAGTCCAGTGAGTTGCAGAGGGTTTGGCGTAGCTATGACGTCTCGCACAGATCTGGGTCTATAGGGACGTCGCACCAAATAAGTTGACAGGTGGGCTGTCGAATAGGCGGGCGAGTAGATCCGATAGCGCCAAGTAGTAGAGTTGAGTAGATCCACGTAGGCAGTAGATGATACTCAATAGCAAGTAGGCAATAGTGCAGTGCTGAATAGCACTAAGTACGAAGGCAATAGTGCAGTGCTGAATAGCACTAAGTACGAAGGAAGGTAAATAGGCAATACGTGATTCTCAATAGGAAATAGGCAGTTGACTAGGTGGACAATGCCAAATAAATAGGCAGACACCTGAGGGAGGCTGCGGATAATTAAAGACAAGTTAGGACATGTCTCTCATGCAGCTTCCCTCGATTGAGGTGCATTCGTCAGATTGGTGAAATTGCTTTAGAACACAATGGGGAGATGATGACAAATGGGATATGGCAAAATAGATGGCTGATAGTAGCAATATAAAAATGTACATAAAAGGGGAAATAATAATCTCAATCACAAGTGGAAAGAGAAAAAAAAAGGTGGGGGGGAAAAATGGACGGCGGTCAGCGACCATGACGGTTTGTTTACATACGACCGTCCATTCCTATTTCTGAAACTCTAATTCAACTATAAGATGATACATCTATAACTTGTCCTCGCACTGATAGTTTTATACTTTAAAACATGAACATACTATTTATAGTCCATTTATTTCATATTTTGATCAAATTAACATTCAAATATATTTTTCTAAAGCATTTTTAATACATTCGTTTACGAAAGCTGCAAAACAGTGTTAAGATAGGCCTATATTTTTTCATGAATCGCGTACTAAAAATTATTTCGTTTAATTATTTACTTTATAATCTCATTCATTTAATAATTCGGGTAAACCCGTTTTAATTGTACTTTTAATCTATCGCTCTTTTCGTTTTTAATAGATATGTATGTATCGGCTTCGGGTGAACCCATTTTTACAAAACTAATTTTATTTTCGAAGCGAAAGAGAAAAGAATTGAAAAGATCATTGGCTAAGTTAAACATACATCTAAAAAATCCAATCTACTAAATTAGTAAAGACAAACTTAGACACGCAGGCCTCGGGTAATGAATGTCTGTCTAGTATATATCTATATCTATCTATATATCTATCTATCTATCTTCATATCTATCTATCTATCTATCTATCTATATCTATATCTATATCTATATCTATCTATCTATCTATCTATCTATCTATCTATCTATCTATCTATCTATCTATCTATCTATCTATCTATCTATCTATCTATCTATCTATCTATCTATCTATCTATCTATCTATCTATCTATCTATATATATATATATATATATATATATATATATATATATATATATAAAAGGGTAAACCGCATAGTACTTTTTGAAATTCGGCCGGAGATGGATAGTAAAGACAAACTTAGACACGCAGGCCTCGGGTAATGAATGTCTGTCTAGTATATATCTATATCTATCTATATATCTATCTATCTATCTTCATATCTATCTATCTATCTATCTATCTATATCTATATCTATATCTATATCTATCTATCTATCTATCTATCTATCTATCTATCTATCTATCTATCTATCTATCTATCTATCTATCTATCTATCTATCTATCTATCTATCTATCTATCTATCTATCTATCTATATATATATATATATATATATATATATATATAAAAGGGTAAACCGCATAGTACTTTTTGAAATTCGGCCGGAGATGGATAGTAAAGACAAACTTAGACACGCAGGCCTCGGGTAATGAATGTCTGTCTAGTATATATCTATATATCTATCTATCTATCTATCTATCTATCTATCTTCATATCTATCTATCTATCTATATCTATATCTATATCTATATCTATCTATCTATCTATCTATATATATATATATATATATATATATATATATATATATATATATATATATATATATATATATATATATATATATATATATATATATATATATATAAAAGGGTAAACCGCATAGTACTTTTTGAAATTCGGCCGGAGATGGATAGGGCCGGGTATGGCAAAAAATGATGATATTTGAGCGGTGCAGGATACCTACATGTCTTGTAAATAACTATGTTGCTGAATATTTCGCTAAACTGTTAAAAGATATAAGCATATTCTTTTTTTAATCCTTTTTTTAACCTTATTGCTTTAAACTCTGTTACTTATTGGTGAATTAGTGCTTAACATTATTTATAAAAAAGATAGTCCTATTAAACACTTATGAGTGTAACATGTGTGTGCGTGAGTATACGAGGCAACTAACTGTTAAGGGGTATGTAAAATATGTAAAAATATATTGAAGTGGTTACTAATGTAATTGTCTCAAAAGTAAAGTGCAATTTGACTTGTATAGAAGGTGGATGTATGTGTTCATGAATTAAAAACCAACAACTAAACATCCGCCTTGTAATTTAAAGTCAATGACCGCTACTGGTTCTGGCTTCAAGGGCTTATCATCGTCATCTTCAAACTCTACTTGAGTGAGGGCTTGAGAGGCTCAAATCCTCTCTTGCAAAATACCAGGACAGAAACCCAGCTGTATTGCGTAGTGCATGCATGTCACCATACAGATAAAAAATTTTGGGTTTCTCAGACCTGTCGAGACAAAGATTAGCAAGTCTTGGGCAGTCAAACTGAATATGAGGCACGGTTTCCCCGCAGCGGGGGGCACGTAAATCGTAAATTGGCCATAGCTGTGAGAAATATGAGCTAACAGGACAATGGCCTGTCCTGCACTGTGCTATAATGGCTACCTCATGCCTGGACAGCCTCCACCACGGGGAAGTGCGGTCAGGGTTCATCATGAGCTCCCAGATTCCAAAGGCTTTTTGGAACTTGTCCAAGCACTCAACAAAAAAAAAAACTTTTCCATTTCTCTTTTTTTTTATTATAGCCAGAGCATAATGGAAACTTACAGCCTTTTCGGTGGGTGGAATTTGCCCTCCTTGGTGGGATAAGGAGTCAGCAAAGTGTTGCCAGTCACACCTATGTGACTCGGTACGCACTGCATTATAACAGGGTTGCCATAGAGTTGCTTTATGCTGTGTGAAGCCATGATGACAGTGTCGAAAATGGGGGGGGGGCAATGGTCCATTGCAAAGCCTGTAATACAGATTTTGAGTCAGTGACCATAACAATCTCTGTTGCCCTAAACTGTCCCTTGCCGAGTTGAGAGCTAATGACGTTTAAGGGTTCGCATACTGCCTTGGCCTCCGCATCAAACTGCAAAGACTACATTGTAAGAAAGTCGATGTAGGCTCAATGCCTGTTCTTCCAGAATCTATCGATACCGATCAATTAGTTTATGCAAAAATGTTTTGAATGCGTTCATGGTTTCCAGTGCTAGCATTTGAAGATTGTTAAATGAACGACTTAATTAGTGGCATTGGGGTCTACTAGTTTCAAGCACATGTCTGGGGTCGTTGGGCAGCTTGAAGGGCTCAATACGGAAAGAAGCTGTTAGCTAATAGTTAGACTGTGAAGTTTGTAAGTCAATTATTATTTTTTTAGATTAATTCATTTGCGGCAAACGGTATTTTATTAACAGCGGGAACATCCATTATAGCTATTTACAGCTTGAGCCTTAGAAGATGCTGAAGTATAGACTAAATTGTAGTCTGTAGGCCTATCAATGTTTAGATTTACAGTTATATAGATCTATAGATCTAAGAGCATTAGGAAAACTAAATATAGAAGAAAAATACTCATACACACCCTCCCTACCCAAAAAATAGACTGCGCTTAACTGATTTTAACAACCCATCAGATAGACGTAGTGAGCCTACACATGTAGTCCTAGTGTAGTGTGTATATTTGATGGTGTCAACCATCACGCGTTTATTTTTTTCTAAGGCATACGCAATAATGTTAAGTGGTCAGGCAAAGAAAAAAAAACACATTGTCATGGTCAGTCAAGCATATAGATCTATTATAACCGTACACCGTACAGAAGTCAAGTGTTTCTAAACAATCCTGCAAATTTTTCTTTCTTTGCTAGATCTAATTGCGCATTATAGATCAATTTGTTATGCAATTTTAGCAGTAATAACGATGAGTTACTTGACACTCTCAAATTCTTAAGAAGAATATTGTTATTAAATCAAGACACTTAACGGAGGAGCAATATTCACGTTAACATGTTACAAAAGGTCATTGAATCGTAATATTTATTTACAGTGTCAGTATGCTGTCTTAGCATGTTGCGTTTATCCAGTGTCATTGAATCGTAATATTTATTTACAGTGTCAGTATGCTGTCTTAGCATGTTGCGTCTATCCATTCTGGCTTAAAATGATCAATGACTATTATTAAAATGAGAGTCAATGAATAAATAAAATAATGAGTAGGGGGTGTTTACCACTCCCTTTAAGATAGACCTGGTCGTGTCCTAATATACACAAACTGAGCGTTGTACTTTTTACTACAAAAGACTTACTAGGCTATGAAATCTCCGGTTAGTGTTCTGTGTAGCTAAAAGTCACTGGTTTAGGTGTTAGACCCTTAGTCCAGCTTGCTAATTGAGATTTATATTCAAGTAAGCAAATTCAGCATTTTTGTAGAGGTGTTGCTGATAGTCCAGACACGTGATTGACATTTTTCTCCAAATAAGCAAACTGATTGTCCGGTTACGCGTGCAGAGGTGTGACTTGAAGCTCAGTCCCCTAATTAAGATTTACTACAAGTAAACAAACTCAGTTCTTGTGACGATCACACTTGCCGTATCTCGCTATCCAGGCTCTCTGCAAACTGCACCAGACACCACCAGCTTAAAGAACTTGACAACTCTGGGCTTCAAAATAACGTAATAGTTTAATGTCAATAAATAACAGCCAATACTGTACAATTGGCAGCACGTAACACAAGACTGTACAAATATCTCTCCGTCGTATCAACTCTTGCACTGGTCTCTCTATGTCTCGCCTCGGACTTGTACTGAGCCGTTGTAACGAACTGTAGATCGGGAAGTTGTGACTGACTCGTCTCTGATACCTTCGCTCTTTATATAGGGTCCCTACTGGCCTTCTAGAACCGGACAGAACGTCGCTCGACCATTCTGGGTGTCAGATGACTACAACCCTCGTGACGCTCCTGAGCTCTGTTCACGGCGTCGATCCTTCCCGAACCACCATGCTGATACTCGTCTCGGACGATCGTCGTAACTCGTCACGGTTGAACGCTCGTCTAGCGCTGGCCTGGGGCGATTTGCGTCGGCTGACCACACACACACCACTATCCCTATCTCTGCCTCCACCAGGTTTATAACAATATTATCAAACTTGACAATTCAATGAAGTGAAGAAAGAGACATCTCTCTTTAATTTTCTTAAAACTTTTAAAATAATACTTCTTTAACTTTCACATAGAATTAACTTCTCAATCTAACAACAACTTGACTTGATACTTCATAAATAAAACTTAAACATACATGAAACTTTCACTTAGTATAACTTCAACTAATAAAACTTTAATTAATGGACCCGCTAATACCACAAAACGTATAACCATAACTAATCGAGGACATAGTGAGGACCCCGTCTAACTGACTTTCCCTTAATTTATACCTTTCTTAATCGTACATTCCAGAATCATGGAAACTTCTCCCGTAATTATATTAGTAACTTTGACCTTCTAGAAGCTGACGTATGCTATTTGTTTCCCTTAACCTGTTTCTTTGATTGGATACCTAAAATTAACTTCTTGAAACTGGTCGAAATAGGTCACAGACTTGATTCGTGACAGTTCCCTTGTATGACCTCTGGAGAGTACCTACGTCCATAGTATCTGACTTGTGGTCACATGTCCATCAATAAACTCAATGTGAGGGACTAAACAAATAAAAGGTGGGTGAGATTTGTTAACCTCTACCTCTGGAAATATACCTACTTAGCCGTGTAGAGGTGAGGTTTGAAGTCCAGCCCCTTGTAAAAATTTACTACCAAGTAAACTAACTCTGTTCCCTCATAAGGTGTGACCTCTAGGTAGTGTCATAAAACGGACATTAAACCTACGTCCATAGTATTTTAAATGTGGTCAGCTGTCTATCAATGAACTCAATGTAATGAAGTAAACAATTTAAAAAAGCATATATATATATATATATATATATATATATATATATATATATATATATATATATATACATAGCTGTTCATAACAATTGAGGATCCCTAAGCGAGAAGAATTTCGCGGGTCCCAGTCTGGGTAGGGATAAGAATAATAAGTGCAAATTAAGGTTTTGTATTAGAAAATAAATTCGTCTTTTATTCATTATTTACTAAGTAGAATCCAATTAACTTGCGTGTAGCGAAGTCATATAGAATATCATTAAACTTCAGTTTCCTACATAGATCACGCTCAAAAGCAATAGCAAGTATTGCCAAAACGTTCAATCTATATTCGTGAATTTTTGAACTTAAGTAATTAAATGACACCCCAATATGACAATTTTGTCTTTTTTTCAAATTTCCGTGGTAAATCAGGAGGACGCGGGAAACATTTAATATAAGTTATAATGGTTTAATTTTATAACTTATTCCTAGAATTAGCGCGGGGCCATGAAAGTGCAGGCCACTGCGGCCGCATTGGTTGCAGTGGCCTAAGACGGGCCCTGTATATATATATATATATATATATATATATATATATATATATATATATATATATATATGGAAATTTACTAACTTGAAAAGTGCGATGATTAAATTGAACAGAAGAATATTAACTATAATGACATAGAGGCCCATAATTATTGGCACGTAGTAACTTCCCACGTCAGAAGGACATCGTAGCTGCTTATAATCGTAGTACAACGTTGCATTATCAGTACATTCCGCTGAAGAAAAAAAAGCATATATATATATATATATATATATATATATATATATATATAAAGTGTAGATAAAATGAATTAAAATTATTATTTAAATTATTACAAGTACTAAATTAACATACTACCTAACATTGTATATCAGTACTGTTTATTTATGTATATATTATAGATATGGGTGTGTCCAGATGAAGAATTAGGGTTATACTCCTGCCTAATGTGACTGCTGTTTTGTCTTAGCAATTATGTTTTTTATTATGGGGGATTTACTGTTGAATCATCACTTCTACCAGCGTTGACAATGGATGTGGGGATCAGATTAAAAACCTCCTCTTCAATACAAAACTAACGCATACTACACTCACACATTTTTTTAGCCTTACCAAGAGGAGGGGGTTCATGTTAACTTTCCCACTTTTTTTTCTTCAAATAATTAAAAAAAAATAAACAACTGTCAACAAACTCCATGAGCGTAGCCAAATTGGTTTTTGAGTTTAACCCCCTTACAAAGGGGGTTTAAACGTTATTCTCCCTTCAATAAAAACTAAGTTAAAGAACAGTCACCAAATTCTATAAGCGTAGCCATGGTCGGTTGAAGTTAGTGAACTCACTTACAAAAAAAGAAAATCAAAACTTGACAACTGAACTCTGATACGATCCAAACCGCGTTGAAAATGATAACTCTTTAAATAGGGTCCTCAAAGGCTTTTCTGATTGAACAAATGACAGCTTGAACTTGGCTTAGCTACCTATTAAGGGGGTTCGAGGTTCGACAACCGAACGCTATCAAGTGGGGATAAGATTTAAAACCTCCTCAAAAATACAAATTGGCTAATTTTGTGTCAGCTGAATACACCCAACACTATCCCTCTTCCCATCCATATGGATATATATGTGTGTGTGTGTATATATCTGTATGTTTATATGCGTTTCTAGTAAGAACACATTTCACCCCACCAAAAAAAAAAAACCACTCGTCTTCCTTAAAAATCCTGCTACCCATGTTTATTGGATACTTTATTGTTTATGTCAGAAATGTGGCATTGGTACTTACGTCTAGTAAATTTTATATTCAAACAAACTCGTAATCACAGTGAAATGAGTTAATGGGAACTATTTTGCAGATATATATGCTTACCATTGGGATCAAGCTCGTCCAACGTAAGATCTCCAAACACTGACCAAAAAGGTCGTTTGAAAATTCGAAAAAATAACAGACCAGTCAGTTGTGTCTTAGGATATAGAACAGCTTGTGAAGACACAGCGAAGGCGATGAAGAATGCAAAAATGATGAGTAGAAACTGGCTCAAAATTTTAGCCTAGAAATAGACATTATATTTATCATGTTTCTCAATCAATAATGTGATAAATGAATCTATCTCTCTATATCTCTCTCTTTCTATCTATCTATCTATCTATCTATCTATCTATCTATCTATCTATCTATCTATCTATCTATCTATCTATCTATCTATCTATCTATCTATCTATATATCTATCTATCTATCTATCCATCCATCTATCTATCTATCTATCTCATTATATTACATATATACACTATAGATTATCAAAAAAAAATTGTCTTTCATATTTTTTAAAAATAAATTTTCTCTCAGATGAAATAAATATTTCTCCTTGACATTTTTACTGTTGGCCTCCTTCAGCCGTAACCATTATGTTTCATCTTTTAGTTATATGTTTGTATTAATCTAAATTAAAAGATATTATGACATAACCTATTCATATCAGTTTTGTTTAGTTTAAACTTTATATACCGTTTATAAAATTAAAAACAATTTGTAACAATTTTTAAAAAAACGTATTTTTTTCATACCATTTTTATGATAACAATAAGCCTTGGTCCTAATGATTTTGTGATGTAACAGAACTCTAATGTATAAATACAAAAGAGCATGAAGTCAATACTAAACAATGTTAAAACGCAGTCCATTAGTTGTTGTTTGTCCTGATGCATGTAGGCAGCGATATGTAAGATCCAGGAAATGAGAAATAAGAGAACAGAAACTAGTTCTATGCGATCTATAAAACTCCAACATGACCATCTGTGTCTCATAACGTTGCGTATACACTGAAAGTAATTTGAATGAAAGTAATTATATAGTGTAATTTCTATATAAAGCTTAATTAGATTTTTTATATTAAGGATGCATTTTATGTTGATTTTTATATTTTTGAACATATTATAAGTGATTTGAATACCTGATTGACGATTTCAGCTGAGTAGAATATTACCCAAGTCAAAAGTACCCATTCAATCCAATGCAATGTGTTAACTGCTAGAAAGGAGATTATCCAAATAGCAAAGAATCCCAGAAATATAAGGTGAAATATCTGTGGTAAAGAGATACACTTCTTAAATTTGAAATACTACACAAATTAGGAAATATATACACATTCAAAATTAGAAACAAATTTCCCATAACTTCCTATTGTACCCACACAGTATGATTTTATAGGGGAAATAATGTGGACAACAAGCAACGTTTGTAATTATATTTTCTAAATTATTTTTTGTTTATTTTTTTTCAGAAGACTAAAATTTTAAAAAAGATTACTTCGTTTACTTTCGTGTGTTAGCAACTGAGCACTAGCAGTCATATCTTGGAATTTTATATAATAACAAGCCAAACATATGGGAAAAAACAAATTAGCTTCAATAAAAATAATACTAATAATCAGATCCCATTATAAATACTTACAAATCGAAGAAAGGCTATCACCCTCGGAACTTGTAGTTTACTGAACATGCTAATGCACAAACTGAAACATTAATTATATTTTATTTATTTATTATTTTTAGTTTTTACATTTAGAATTCATAAGAAAATTGTGTTATCGGAACAAATGAGAATTATAGCATGCATTATGTTTGGCATAATTGGCTTTAATTGTTGTCATGGGCGTAGTCAGGGGGTAGGGGAATTTGAAAGGGTCCAGGGTGGCGTTATAATGCCTGCACACGAAAAAACTGCAACTGCTGGGTCTAATAAGTACTTGTATTTACACTATGGTACGGCGTTTCAGTACTGGGAACCACACCCTTTCATTGGTGCCTTTCGAGACAAAAGGAGCCATATATATACGGCGTTTCAGTACTGGGATCTGCTTTAAATATAAACATAAACTTCGATTGCTAAGATCAAGGATGAGTGCAGTATTTTACATGACTACAAAATACCAATTGCAACCTATTTATACAAGCCCGCTATTCCAGAAAAAAATGAAATTAATAAAAAAGGGGATATAATAGAACAGGAAAAAAAATAAAAAGAAAATAAATAACAAGGTTACTAAGACAGTTTGTGTGGAAACACAAACTCAAAATCGGCTCCCGAAGTGGTTCACCCAGACAGGTAAAAAAGAGTTTTCAATAATTTAAGATAGAACATCAAAATGAAATTCTATCAAAGACAAATGAAAGAGAAGAATAAAGAAATAAGGTTGACAAATGTGTGGTGCCCCAGCGGTCTAGTAGACCAAAGGATAGGTGAAAGTGAATGTGAAGTTGGATGTGAACCTTGCCTTCTTGATGTCTTATAATTGAATAACTTATTGATCTTAATGCTTATTAAAGGTTCAATCTCTAATTCCTAAAGAAAATAAATTCCTTAAAAAAAATTCCTTTCAAGTGTTTAACAGTTGTTGTGCAGTGCTGCAGTTCATGCAATAATATAAAAAAAACTACTTATAAATTGTTGTTTTAAATTATGTCCAACTTATATGCATACTAAATAGCTTTTTTGTAAATGTAGTAATTAGTATGACAAAACTTATATAATTTAACAATACAAATGTAAAAAAAAAAGACAAAAAATCTGAAATCGTTATTATAAAAGTGTTAAAAATATGATAAATATGATAATATCATCTCCGCTAACAAAGAGCCTCCAGTGTTTGTTAATATTAATAGTGAATAGTTGTTAAAGTGATGTATTTTTATGAAAAAACTGCTTGCATAAGTGATTTTAGAAATGAAAGAGTAGGCTTTGCATCAGAACTTTGAACGGTCTAAAATATTATGATGACGAATTTTCTTGTTTACGAGATCTAAACAGGACGGCCTGACGGCCACACGGACAGACATTTCACACAAATCTAATAGCGTATTTTCCTCTTTCAGGGGCAGCTAAACATGATCTAAAATTTCATGATGTCCGATTTTTGCTTCTCCTTTCTAGTTTATAAAATCTAAACGGGGCGGATGGACGGACGGATAAACAGACCACACAAATCAAATAGCGGCTATTTACTTTTCTGGGGCCGTTAAAAATTAGTAGTGGAAGTGAAAAAGCTAAGAACTTTGACTCTACATTCCTGAATCTTTTCACTAACTACTATATGCTTATTGAAATAATTCGCTTTATCAATTCTTCCTCTTTTTTTTAAACACAAGTGACCTACATTTTCTAATAGTGTGTGTGCATCGTAAATGAGCATTTTCATTTCTAAATAATAACTTAAATTTACTTTGTCTAGAAAAATAGTAATAAAATAATTAATTACATTTTGTAGTATTTTGTTTTTAGAATTAACACCTCAAAGTAGAATATAATTAAACTTTTTACTTTTTTTTCGATGTTTCTGCCAGTTCCGGTTTTGGTTGTTCAGATCTACTGTGTGATGGAACAGTGCAATTGTTCCACATCTCTTTATTCAGCAGGATGCACGGTGTTTGAGATAAAAATTTGCCAAGATTGTTAAGTAACGCTAAGTCCACACAGCTGTAACCATTCCACGATCCTTTTAACTTATAGATGAGCAAGTCATAAACAATGTGTGGATTTGTAGCGTAGGTTTTGTTCAGTGTGGATATGGCCAAGTTTTCAAAGTTTCTGAAAGAAAAGTGACAAGAGTTTCGTTAACAAACTCTGTTAAAACAACAACAATATAATCTTCAATCTCAATGAGTATATACTATATTCAAAAACAAATATATTTAATTAAAAAAATGTATAAATCTTATTTCTTTATCCAGTTTAGAAACGTGGTTAGTGAGATCATTTTTATATAATAACTTGAGATCATTAATTATTTCTATGGCATACAGTGCTGCTATAGTTGGTCTCTAAAAAAAAAAAGAAAAAAATGTTTTATCCGTGAGGAAATTAGTTTTACAATTGTTCATTACAAAAAAATAGTACATTTTAGAGTGCACAATTTATACGATATCGCACGTTATATACATTCATAGTCCAGATTTCTCTTTAGCATTTTATTTGAGATCAAATAATAATCTAAAATAGGGAAATGGAGAAATATTTTGTTACAAAGCTTATATCAGCTCACTCTGCCTGTATGTCTGTCTGATAAAAGGTATGTATTTCTCCAATACCTAATCTTGAATCAAGTTTAAACTTTGCAAACTAATCATAGGCATAGACAAGACATGAATCAATTAAAAGACAAAAAATTAGTCCATTAATTATTGATAATTCAATATTTTTGTTGACATCAACAAGGGATCTAATCCTTAATTTTTCATAAATATGGCTTAATTTTTCGGGTTTAGTCCTCTTAAATAATTGTTAATGGTATTTCTTATCAATAACAAAATTAACAATTAGTGAATTAATAATTGGTAATTATTTTTTTTTTGTTAATAAGGATTAAGGTGGATAACGTGTTCATTATAGCTAGATATAGTTATAGGGTCGAACTTTTTTAGACTTGTTTTAGCGGCGTCGAAATCTCATTAATTATCTTGATGAATGCAAAGAAGTCTTCACATCGCAAGCTAGCCGCAAACAAGACAAGTTCAGATCTGTTGCAGTGTTGCTCGCGTTTTAGTTTAAGCCTTTTTTTTTTATTAAAGATCTACATTCTTTGCTAATGCCTGAGATTTTGGCTTTTTTTTTTTTTAAATAGCGACAATCAAATTATGGTTCAGTCTTTTGTCTTGAAAGCTTTCTAAATTTAGTGATTTTACAAAAGATTTTATTCTAGTCAAATGTGAATATTCGTTTGTTACGAATCTCACTGATCTATCTTGTGTCTGTTCCAGTTTCTAAATGTTTTCTTGAATTGAGGGGTCCCAAAAAGAGGATTATATTCTATTAGACCAATAATAAACATAATTCTTATTGTCCCTTAGAAATCATTGAAAGAACACATTGAAAGTTCATAAATCTGAAAAAATTGCAATTCCGAAATATTAGCTAACCAGGGGATCTACCGAAAACTGGAAAACATGACAAGAAGTCTTCGAGCCCAAAAAAAATTGGGAATCACTGTTCTATAAATTATGCAATCGTCTGCAAATACTCTGACTTTTGTTCCTGAAATAATGCAATTTGGTAAATCATTTATGTAAATTAAAAATAGTAGTGGTCCTAAGACTGTTACTTGAGGTACACCTGAGTTTACTGTTATTGGTGTTGATTTAGAGCCATTTATTATTACAGTTTGTTCTCTCCCTATCGGAAAATCTTTAACCCATTGATGCAATGGACCATTAATGCAGAAATATTTAATTTTTTTAAGCGAACTATGGTAGTGAACTTTGTGCAAAGTCTTGGGAAAATTTTGCTTAGTATTGTCTAAACCTTTTAAAAATCATCAATTAGTCCTATTAGTTGTGTTTTACATGATCTATATTTTGTAAATCCCTGTTGGTATAGAGTAAGGACATTATGCATGTCGAAGCGGTTTATGATGTTGCTACATATTATGTGTTCTAGGATTTTACATGTGATACTGGAAAGTGGTATTGGTCTGTAGTCTCATGGGTCTGATTTTTCATCTTTTTTTTTTAAATAGGGGAGGGAGGGGTTGACATTAGCTTCTTTCCAGTCCTTTAGTAATCTTAGCGAACTCATCTAGGTAACGTATAATCGTACAAATATACGACAATGTTGCCTAAGAAAGTAAGTGTAGAGTCGAATTGATTTGTCATTTAATTAGTAGACAGAGAGTGAAGTATATTGTGCACGATCAGGGAACGGACTGGCTATATGGGCAAACGGGCAAATGCCTGGTGGGCCGGCACCAAATGGGCCGGTCTGGTCGCGACCAAAGAATTTTTTTTTCAATGCAGACAACTTAAACAAAAATTTGACAGCAGCAAGACACAGATGCCCGAATACGTTTTAATTTACTTTTTCATTAATTCTTTTTTACAATTAATTGTGTTTCAAATTCAACAATAATATTTTTAAAAATTCAAACTATACACTGTAAGTGTTATCGTTTGCAAAACGTTAGACAGTACTTTTTGATATGTACGAGCGGCATAGTCTGCTTTGATGTCTTTGAGGTTGTGTTTGGCCTAATCATTTTGCTGGTCAGCATGAACGTTTGATGGCACTCCCACTTGTTTTTCCTCATTCCATCCCCAATCATTTGATGGTTCCATTGAAAATGTTACAGAAAACGAGGGATGAGAGAGGTTAGAAAACATTGGTGTAACGCAGAAAAAAAATAGGGGCTACAAAAAAAAAAATAAGCTCTTTAACAATACTTAATAGAAATTAACTTAAACACACAGAGGCGCGAAATTGAAAACCACACAACTTGTTCACATCTCAATATCAATATAGAGTTCGTCTTACTGCGATTTGTAAAGATAAAGCATTCTTTTTTGTTTATTTGTAAAAACAAATCTAAAAATACTACAGTTATGCTTACACACAAAAAATATTATTGCATGTATGAAAAAAAAATCTCACTCTAGAACTAGATCTACATATTTTTTTTGCTATTATTATTAGCGGCCCCCGAAAGGGGAAAAGACGCTATTAGTTTTGTGCGAAATGTCTGTCCGTCTGTCCGTCCCGTTTAGATCTCGTAAACTAGAAGAGATATTGAAAATCCGACTTCACAATATTTTAGACCATTCAAAGTTCTGATGCAACGGCTACTTTTTTTTTCCTGAAAGCGAAAATTCTAATTTTTAAAATTAATTATGCAAGCAGTTTTTTATAAGAAAAAGCTAATTAGTATGCATTATATGTTAGACCTAATTTAAGACGAATAGTAATCTTATAAACAACATTTTCGTGAACATTTTTTCTATATAGCGGAAATTTTTATTTTTTTTTATTTGAGGATTCGAATATGAGATTGAGCCTCTTCAAAACAATTAACTTATTTAGTTCGAACCGAGGGTCCCGGGTTCGAATCCTGGTGAAGACTGGGCTTTTCAACTTCTGAGTCTACCCAGCTCTAATGGGTACCTGACATTAGTTGAGGAAAAGCAAAGGCGGTTGGTCGTTGTGCTGGCTACATGACACCCTCGTTAACCGTATGCCACAAAAACATATGAACTTTACATCATCTGTCCTATAGACCACAAACTAGTTAGGCCAGGTTCACATCTAACTTTACATTCACTTTCACGTATCCTTTGATCTGCGGGACGGTTTGGGCACTACACAAGATCTGTTCACCTTCTTTCTCCATTCTTATCTCTCATTTCATTCGGATTTTCTTTCTGAAAATATTGAAGCCTACCTGGGTGGACCACTGGTCGTGCGGTTTGCGCGCTGGACTGTCGTTTGGATTTATCGACGATCGAAGGTTCAAACCCTGCCTGCTCCCATCCCCCGTCGTCCTGCGGGAGGTTTGGACTAGGAAGTTAACTATCTTCAACTCTGAAGGATTATCCGAATTATGTAAAACATTTTACTTCGGGGGCCGATTTTGAGTTTGTGTTTCCACACAAACTGTCTTTTGTAACCTTGTTAATGACAAACTTATGCATATTATGAACCAGAAGTCATTAATAACAGAAATTCTTTTAATAATCATCTGTTTTTATATAGCGCTGTCACATTCGATAATGGAAGGAGATTTATATTTAAAATAATTGGTCATGGGTTTCCTAAGTCAGACAGGAAAACCAACGACTTAGCATAGTTTAAGTGACAGAACAACATGCATGAATAGATTGAGATATAAAAAGCTTCGAAAGTAAGTATCTTACTTTTTGAAGTAACTTCTGTAATCTAAAAAGAATCAAAATTTTCATAATTTATTCATTTAAAACTCATTAATGCTGCTATTGTATTGTTTATAATTTTCAGACATCATGCATGTAAAATATAATACATTTCGTAACCCTACGCAAGCATACATCAAGTTTTCGATACGCTATCAAACGTTATATATTTGAAGAAAATTTGATTTACATATATAATATAACACATGAGGTTTCAAACAATCAGATGCCTCAGACCTCATTGTCTGAAAAAGAAACTTTACTGCCCCAGCGCATCCAAGGAGAGAGGGGTTGAGCTTAAAATCCCCCCTCCAGGAGATTTTAAGGCTGAAACCCTATTCAATTAAACCAAACAAAAATTAAGCAAACTACTGTCACCAAATTTCATGAGCGTAGCCTAAAGGGTTTTTGTGGTTACCCTTCCCATCTAATACAAAAACTAAAGAAAACTATAGTTACCATTTTCTACCAGTCGCTGGACTCTATTAATTAAGTGCAGTGAAGAGAGGATGTGCTTTTAGATTTTTGTAAGTGGTAGAGTAGCAGGCTAATGCACTGTAGATACCTAAGAATATGCATTTTTTAAAGCTTAAAATACCGGCAATAATGTTTGGATCCGGGGCTCAGCCCGAAACCCCGCTGGGGGAGCTCACAGTACTCCCCTAGACTCCCTAGCTATCAATGGCGGTGTGTACTGTCATTCCACTAACTAAAGGTAGAGCCTATTATAGGGCACAAGATAACGTCCGAATGAAGAATGAAAGGTCAGTATGTAATGATGATTAAATACATACACACACACACACAGGACAAAGAAGCAACGTTTTAATGTGTGTTTTGTAAACCATACCTTTTTTAAGTAGGAAAGTTGACAGGTAATGAAAGTCTGTGACTTATGTGTGTTTGTTTAGTCATTATTTTAAGCGGCCGCCGCAAGGGTAAAGTCGCTATTAGTTTTGTGTTGTCCGTCTGTCCGTTCTTCCATCCGTCCAGTTTAGATATCGAAAACAAAAGAAATTGAATATCGGACATCATGATATTTTATATCATTCAAAGTTCTGATGAAAAGGCTACTTTTTTTCTCTTTTCGAAAATAAACCATTTGATTTTGAGATTGACTATGTGTCACTTTTAATTAAATGAAAAACTTTAGGGGAGATAATTTTTTTCTAAAATGTCAAAGTCTTCTTCATTAACTAAGCTCCATTCATGGATTACCTCATTGAAACTATTTGCATCTAAGGTCACAATGGAAAAAGTATCGATGGCTCATTATAAAATATATTTTCCATTTATTTACTAACCCATGAAATAGAATATTGATTCAAAGGTTGTTTAAAAAAAAATTGATACGAAATCCATTTTATTTATTATTTAAACAGAAGTGAATATGGTGTGAACATCATAGTATACACTATTATCCAGTAGGCCTACTAATCCTGATCAAAATTTTGGCTCGAACTAGTAATTTTAAGATTAAACGTGTAAAGTGATAAGAATTCTAGCAGAGATTTAGATTTCTTGGTCCACCAGGGAGGGTAAACATCACCCACCAAACAAGCTGTGAATCTTCATCATGCTGTGGCTATAATTCAAAAAGCAGATATGGAAAAGTGGTGCTGGGACAAGTCAGAAAACGCAAGTGGAGTCTGGGAGAGCATTAGGCGCCCTGACCGCACTTCTCCGTCTTGGAGGCTGTCAAAGCCTGAACAGGCTATATAACATAGGCCAAATTTAGATTCACGTGCCCTCGCTGCGGGGAAGAAGAGGAAACCGTGTCTCATTTTCTTTTTGACTGCCCAAGACTTACTGATCTCCGTCTATACAGGTCTGGGAAACCAAAAAGTATCGACCTGTATGGCGACATGTATGCCAGCAGAATTTCTGTCCAGGGTGGCTCTTTGCAAGAGAGGATTTGAGCCTCTCAAGTCCTCACTCCTATGGAGTTTAATGATGATAATGATAAAGATCTAGTCTAGATTTAGATGTAAATCTATTCCAGATCTAGTCTATTCTAGATCTAGTATAGATGTACAAATTAAATAATCTAGATCTAGATTTATAATATCTTATCTTATAAAATGCAGGCATTAATTCAAAAAAGAAGATTTTGTCTTTTGAAAACCCAATAAGTAAAACTATATATTCAGGTCCAAGAAGATTTTGGAGCTAGCATGAGGAATAGCTTATTTCTGCGTTGTTTTTTTTATTTCCTACTCTTCTTCTCCAATATATTGTTACGAATGAACAGTGACAGGTAGAGGTCACTATGTGTGACCCCGGCGAGATGACACAGCACCGAGTGTTATCTGGAATCTATGTGTGTAAACAAAGACAAGATGTGACGTGCCCTCACGTGTTGTTCCAGAGGACGAAGGGGGTAGTGTTACAAATGAACAGTGATAGTTAGAGGTCACTACGGCGAGATGACACTGCAACAGGTGTTCTCTGGAATCGACATGTATAAACAGCGACAGGATGTGATGTTTCCTCCCATGTTGTTATAGAGGATACTAGCAGTGTTTTTGCAACAATAGACAAGCGATTAAAGACTCTATTTAAACCAGAGAGTTGATGTGAAAAGAGTCAGTACAGTCGTCGTTACTGTTGTCTACTGTGCGAGACAGTAGAAGAAAGTGGACTTGAGCCGTTACAGTCGATACAGTCGATGTAAGACGTATACGCTACATGTTACAGTGACGAATTGTTATAGTTATTATTCAATAAAGATATTTAAAGCTGAAAAGTGAGTCGTCAAGTTCTTTGCAGTGTTTTTATTTGTGTGCCTACTAGTACATTTTGCCAGAAGATCAGAAATACGTAACAATATGAAGCGCAATAGTTGGGGAAATGTACGAATCGCATGTTATCAGTTTTAAGGGAGCTTTTTTTTTTTAATTCTAATTCCAGAAGAAATATAAAAGTCTTATCATTGACGATGTGTTGTTCTGTTTGCTTTTAAGTGAAAAATAACGCCAAATGAGTTTTTTTTTAACTTTAAACAATCAAAACAAGAATATCGCTTGAATATTTCTAGTCCTGGGTGAATTCGATGGGGGCTGCCTCTGATTTTGTTTGATTGATAACACTAACTCTCTTTGAAATCTTGTTCTTCGTTTAGTTACTTCTCTTAGCTTTAAAGAAAAAAACCAGATGTCTAAAGTAGGGATCTTGGTGGCTCAACGGAAGTGAAGGATACCTTTATAAATAGATAAATTATTTTAAAACTGTTAAGTCTTTTTTTAGCTGGTATATGCATTTTGATTTAAAAAAACAACAACAAAAAAAACAACTATTGATGTCTTTTTTTCGACGATTCTACTTTTCTTTTCAAATTTACATTGCCATCAAGAAAAGAATAACTAACTTAGAGTTATTAGCTTACACTTACCGATAATGTTCTCCATAATGTTAAAGCCAACTTAAAATTTTCAGTTAGAACTGCACAGATAAAAAGCTTACATTCTTCAGAATCATCTCTTGTGTTTGAGCTTTGATCAGTTTCATCTACATTATTATCGCTTTTTTGTTTTTCCTGTTCTTCTGTATCAAGTTCTATTAATAAAATAGAGATCATGCTTCCCTGACATAATTTTAATAGCTCTCAGTGTGATTAGTGAACTGTGTATGTAAATAAATAATCCCCTGTTTTTTTATTTACATAATTTATCTAGAGGCTCTATGTTGTAAATTCATGGTAGATGTTAAAAAATACATGAAAAAAAAAACACAAACCTTTTGTTTGAAATAAATATTTATCTTTTAGATGGGTTATGTCTTTCTTTGCATCCTATAAGAGATAAATAGAAGAAAATATTAAGTTAGCACGCCGACCCTTGTGTTCAATTTTTTTAAGCCATTAGATGCATTGCGTATCAGAACTATAGAATCACATTCCTTTTGGTCTACAAAATATTAAAGAAAATGTAGATCAAACTTAGCAAGATGTTATACTGTTAGATAGAAAGACCTTTTGTTATGTATGTCTAATTATCGTACATTTTTATAACAGACAATAAACCGGTTCTTGTGGTCAAAATCTAGTATCAGCCACATCTTTTTCATTTTACCTTTTTACCTTTATCTATCTTTTAGTCTGTTGGACCGTTGGGGCACCAAGCAAGATCTGTCGACTGTCTTTCTCCATTCCCCCCCTGTCCTTGCCTTGTTTAAATCCTATATCAATGGTAGGCCCTTATATTCTTTTATGTTGTCTTCCCATCGCTATCTCTGTCTGCCTCTTCTTTTTTTCCTGGTAATGTTCCCTGAAGGAAGGTCTTTGCAAGTCTAGTGATACTTGCAATATGGCTATATATTTTAAGCTTGCGTTTCTTTTACAATAGTTAGTTTTTCATAGAAGTTGAAAGTATTAAAAAAAAATCTTTGTTTTAAATTTAAGAAAAACATTTCAGAATCTTGAGAGTTAATTTTATATGGCTGTGACATAATGGGGAACTAACTATTTTTGATTAGTTATATAGTTAGGAGTGATTCCCCTTATGTAGTTTATAAAAGGCCTTGCAAACTGTGCTTAGTTGCCACTTGCTCCTGAGTTACCAGCTTGACCACTTGACCTGTGTTGTGAATAGTATTTTTCTCTGTTAGTGGTCGTGTGTCATGGGGTACTCCGAGAAGTGTGCCCTGCTCTGGAAATTTTTGGGCTAAGTATATCTTTAGTATTATAGTATTTAAGGTATTTATAAGTAGATTTAGCCTCAAATGATTTCCAGGCAGTATATTTTTAACCTGATGTTCTGCATCCTGGGGTACTCCCAAACGTGACATATTTTTGTAACCTTTCTCTGATGGATTCAACCTGTATTGAATCATAAGATGGGCTTTACATATTTTTTAGCCTTGTCTCTGAGGGATTCAACCTGTATTAAATCATCAGATGGGCTTTACCAAACGGATGTCTATAGGTGGGATTCTATGAAGCTATAGTTCATCGTGACCCTTTTGTTGTTTTTTTTTTTGGCTAAAAGTGGCTAGTGTCAGCCTGAAGTTTGTAACCCCAGATTGGTCAAAAGTTGTCATGTGTTGACCTGAGGCCTGTGACCTTTATTTTACTCATGTAAATGTGTATTCTACAGAATGTGACTATATATATATATATATATATATATATATATCATTGGCCTCCTTCAGTCGTAGAACGACTATGGTTCATCTCAGAGCACACTTCCTCATGTGTCTGTGGAGCCCTATTTTGGAGAGACACTCCCGTCCACAAATAGCGCAGATTAAGGTGGCTTTTGTTGTTTTGATGGTAGAGGAGCTGGCCGTTTTTCGGATTGTACGTTTTTCTTCCTGAGCTGAGACCCATGTACTTTCACTGTCCATAGCTTTCTTGGTCACTGCCTCTCTCCATCTGGTGCGGTCTAGAGCTATGTCTTCCCAATTGTCAGTATTGATGTTCACTGATTTGAGGTCACGATTTATTCCATCTATGTAACGGAGGTGGGGGCGACCAGTTTTTCTTGTGCCAGTCGCGAGTTGTCCATAGAGGATGACTTTCGGGATGCGCTTGTCCTCTATATATATAGTTCTCATCTATTACATGCAAATAAGGACAAAGACAAAAAACGAATTGTTTTTGAACCTTTAAGTTTCTAAACAAAAAATATTACTTACGTCAAGGATATCCTCTATTTTTAAATATTCTTTTAGTTTGATTCCTTGTTGTATAAGATATTTGATAAACTCATAGCGCTCAAGATTTTTTGAAAGCAATACAATCTGTTTTCTGGTGTTCTTCTTGTCATCCTTAGCCTTAAATGAGTTGACACAAAAAGACATAGTTGTTAACCAAAATAAAACAAGCAGCATAGAAATAGTGTTTTTAACACTAAAAATAAACAGGATAACAACCTGAATTCGAACTTATGGATCACGCCAATTTGGGGCGATGTGCTAACTACTCTGCTAGTCATTTACTTAAGCCTATAGAAGATTTTACAGTTAAATATTGTAACTTAGAATGGTAACTTTTAAAGAGAAATAAATAAGCCTTTACCACTTCTTCAGTGAAATAATTTTTTTTTCCTTGTTCGACATACCAAACAAATAATTAATTACCAATAGTTAACGTGAGCCGCGTGAGCCTGACCTGAGATTGGATGCCGGAGAAATAACGTGTAAAAACTTTTTACCAGACAGACAAACAGACTGAGTGAGTTGATATAAGTTTTGAAATAAAAAAAAAAACTTTTTTACTCCACACCCATTCCCCACCCGCGAAATAAATTCTAATTACGCTAAGTATGAATTCAACCGATGTTAACTCTAGATCTATCGCTAGTGCACAAGCCAAATTTACATTTACTTACTTTTTATTTTGGAAAACTAAAACGGTTAATTTTTTTACTCGTGTCGCCAACGAGCTATTAATTCTTTACTCATCAATATACATTAACTGTTAATTTTCTATAAAAATCTATAGAGATCAATTTATACTTGGATAGAAATGATAAACATGTTTTAACTTCACTCCATCTATAACTGTACTTATTTTGTCATTCAGTCTAATAAGGCATTAGATGTTAACATTATTTTATTTTATATTGAAGTACTTCGATTTTATAATCTAAATTAGGAACAATATGAATAAAACTAAAATACCTGAGACTTCGGTGAGTCGAGCTTCCACAGTCCACCATGTTGAACTGCAAGATCTAACTGATTCAGCCGAATGCACAGTATAAGAAAATCCGTAGATGCTAAAATACCTTTACCTAAAAGGCGCAAAGAAATAAAATAGCTACATGAATTACTTTGTTTTTATTATTTGTGATAAGCCTACTGTCTTGTAGTTGTTGATGTCTCTCTGACTTCCACAGATTACTCTGGAGATGTCTGAGTTTCTTGTGCGGGTGTATTCAGTGCGACTAACAAGAACTGAAGCCCATCAAGACCAAGATGCTAAGTCCAAACCTTTATAACTCACAAATGATGGTTTAATACTGAAAAGGCCACAGTCAAGTCTGTGTTCATAAATACGTATTATCCCTAAATAAAATTATCACAAACTAACTTTATGTACATCGGTAGTCTCTAATCTCTACCGACGTCACACGTAGTGTTCAAAGTCCGACATCTATGGTGCGTTTCTATACACACTACTAATACTAAAAGTCTCACATATATTTTCTTGCATTTGCGAATAACAAAATAGTATATTAGGTACTATCACAGCTAAATATGTCACTGCTAAAGAGCTTAACTGTCCATGTTGTATGTTGCAATTTTGTTAGTTGAACTTTTTGTTGATCTTTGCCGAATTTTCAGGGGCGCTGATATTAAGTAACCGTGATACCGAGGATTCTATAGATGTATTTCTCTTGATCTAAATACATATTTAATAAATGATGATCGCTTTTAAATCAAATACAGAAATTTGATTCAAAACTTGGGATCACTATGTGCAGTAATAAAATGTTTCAGACAATAACTTTCTTTCAAAGTTCAATAATGATATATTCACTTTTACTACTAGATTTAATACAAATACAAGACTGATCTCTACAAATTCTAACTCAAAATTTAAATAAGTCATATCTATACAAGATTTACATCACAGACTGCTGCTTCTCCAAGGCGACCCTTTTGACCTTACTTTTGACACTTGGCTTAACCAATGAAATTGTTTCAACCCATCAAAGTCACTTACTGTAAGGTGTCACCTATTTAAATGAAGTGTGTCATGGCTTGATTAGCGTGTGCCATGGGTATTTCCGACACATGCAGTTTGTTATCCCTTCCTTGGCATAGTTTATTTTAAATTATGTAATATTTTAAATTAATACGTGACAAAATACCCCCCGTACTCTTTAACCATTTGTATGGATTTAAAAATTGCGTATATGTTAAAATATTTATATGCAAAAAATATACTACATATGAAATGTCAATTCTGAGACCTGATAAATAATTATTATATTATATGAAAATCATTAGGGTAGTAGTTTTAAATGTGAAACAAATTGCAATATATATATAAAGCTAAAGTTGAAAGACAATTTTATGTCATGTATCTGTAATAGCATAATAGAAAATTATGTGTGTAATAATATTAGACATGCAACAAATTTCAATACATATGAAATAAAAATCAAAAAGACTGAAGCATGAAATACAAATTTGATAGAATATAATAAAGAAAGTAATTGGTTCTACATATCTTAATTAAGTGTGATTTCTTGATGAATTTGAATGTGAAGAAAGTGTTACACAATTTGGTACATACGGAGAACGGAAGTGTGAAGACTGAAACCATTTCTTTGTTACCATTATGATTGAGTGTGTGCGTTTTCTAAACTTGTAGAAAAGGACTCTCAGCTTTTGAAGATGTTGTCTTCAAGCTATATTCAATCCATAAAAATGGTCTGTTTGAAATATGTGTTTGTTCTGCGAAAATAAAAATTGTCCGGTGCCGAAACTCAATTTATTCTTTCACGACCGTTGTCTCTGTAAAATGTTTGAAGCAGAATATTGTGAATTAGACTGGTCAACAAAGCCATGTTGTCGTCTCGTTCTATCTAGATAAATATTTAGCTTTATTTGAATGGAACAAAATGGCGATAAACTCACACTGTTAAGTTGGTCATTGGCCAAGTTTGTCAATAAAGTAAATAAAAAGTCTGATGGTAGGGCGATAATAATAGAAGGAGGGGCAATAATGTTAATAAATTTATACGTGATATTACTAAAACGATACAACACGCACGTGTTTTATAATCGTGAAGTAAAAAACATGGTTACGATAGTGTGTATGTGTGTGTTGCCTTATTAATTAAAAATAAACAAAAAAAAAACAATGACCGACATGTTTTGTTTTAAATGTTGTTAAAAATGATAATTAAATTAACGCTTTAAATTTAGCGTCAATCGAATCATTAGGGGAGGGGCTAGTGAAAATATTTAAAGTATAACATATTTAAAGTATTATATATTTAAAAATAGTATTTCAATCATTTATTCTTATCTAAACTTTTAATTATTTAAGAAATTTCTTATTCAGATAAGTATATATTTAAATATTATTTATTTCAAGTATAATTTAGTCGGTTAATACGTAACAAGATCTTACACAAATAGGAATCTAATATGTTCTGTGCAATGGAAGTTTCGGTCGATGTTTTTTTTATGTCGATTGTGACGTAACTCTTCCCAGTCTTGCCTTTCCCTTTCAATACGTCACTAGATATGGTAAACGGAAAAAAATCGATATTTATAAGGAGTACAATTAAAATGTAACTGATCAACCATTAGATGTTATTATTCAAATTCAAAGTTAATAGAAAGAATGTCTATTATAAACACAATTTACTTATCATTTAAGGCTTCTTCAAAGCTGGTTGAATTTTCAGATTCCTGAAATTAAAATAAATGTTACATTTTAAATCGTTTTATCATATCATGTTTTTTTACACCATTTTTTGTATTCATTTTATATTTCAGATGTATATCAAATACTAAGCCAGCAAATTAGTAGCTTCTGTTCTGTCTTTTCAAATAGATAATTAGGATATTTTCTGTTTATGGAAAATACAAATTACGCATTTTATAAAAATAAAAAAAATAATAAGAAAAACAAAAGCATTAGTTTGTAAAATAATACACACACGTTAAGTTATAGTGTTTTAATATATAACAGCAGCTGCCCTGTAATTATAGAGGTATCCACCACTTTAGAACATTGGTGCTCAACCTTATTTATCCTGCGCGCCGTTCTATTTTCCAGTTACTATCCGTATTTTCACAAGGACAAAAAAATGCAAAACAAGCAACTTATTTTTTTTAAATCTTTAAAACAACAAAGCTTATCTAAAGGCAACATCTCAGCACTCACAACTATATCACTCAATAATGAGGAAGTTATTTTCCTTTTATACATCAAATAAAACGTTTTATTACCAATTAATTTATGGCTAATCATATATAAATATATATATATATATATATATATATATATATATATAGATAGATAGATAGATAGATAGATAGATAGATAGATAGATAGATAGATAGATAGATAGATAGATAGATAGATAGATAGATAGATAGATAGATAGATAGATAGAAAAATATTGAAGATATAGGTTTTCCACCTCAAAACGCTCTGTCGGTGAATTTAAACTCAAAACCATCTGGAGGGGTTTTAAACTTTTTAAAAAGTCGTCTGTAGGATAGGATTTAAACTCAAAACCCCCGATTGGATTGGCTACGCTCAAATAATTTTAGTGTGTAATTAGCTTTTTTTATATTGAAGAGGTATTTTTTTTATCAAACCACTCTGAAAAGGAGGTTTCAACTCAAAACTGCTATTGGTAACACTCATAGCATTTTGAATGCGAAGTTTGCTTTTTTCTTACATTGAAGATATATTTTATAGCCTCAAACGCCGCTTGCAGAGGGTTTTAACACAAAACCCCTTTGGCTACGCTCATAGATTTCTGAGTTTGTAATTTTCTTTTTTTTTTTTATATTGAAGAGGTATTTTTTAGCTTCAAACGCCGATGAAACTCAAAACTGAGTCAAATCCCATTTAAAATTTTGAGTGTGTAATTTTCGTTTTTATACCGAGTATTGAAGAGGTATTTTTTTAGCTTCAAACCCTACTGAAGAGGGGGTGGGGGTTAACTCAAAACCCTTTTGGCTACGCTCATATAATTTTGAGTGTGTAATTTTTCTTTTTTTATATTGAGGAGGGGGTTTATCGTAAATTTTGGAGGGGGTTCCAAAATCAAAATCTTCCTTAACTGTGCTCGTAAAATTTGGATGATTGTCGTTTGCATTTTTTTGCTGTCTTATAGAAGTGGGGAATTTAACTGCAAAAACCCGTGGTAGGGGGGGTTTAAACTCCAACCCCCTGGTAGGGGGTTTTAAACTCGAACCTCCTGGTAGGGAGTTTTAAATTCAAAACACCCCTAGTAAAGGGTTTTAAACTCAAAACCTCCTTTGCTGTGCTATGGTTATTGATAGTTTAGTATTAAAATCTCACCTAAAATAAAGAAAATCAGAGCCAAAAATCAGTCACTAAATTCCGATTTCATTTCGGGGGGGGGTTGAACCCCAACCCCCGCCCCCACTGGGCTACGCCAAATGTTCGCATTATTTTATTGATTTGTATAATGGATTATGTGAAATTAAGCTTGTGTTTATTGATGGCTGGACTCGCCAATATATTGTATATTTAATGTTTTAGTTAATAAAAGTACAGTCTGTTAATCAAGGACTCAATTGACAAATTTAATATTTGTTGTGCTGTACTATTTAAGTAGTCTGTGTTCTCGTCAGTTAGGGTTTTCTCCAAGTCTTGTTTATCAGCAGTTGTGATTATGAATACGCAAACTTCCAAAGCAGAACGTTTTATTGCCAAATGTTGTAGCCATATTATATACGTTCATTTTATCATGTCTTCAAAAAAAAATGTATACATTTCTATTAGTGGTCTACTTTGGCATAGATATTTGTTATGAAGCTCATTTATTAGTAAATATATTTTTGTTGTATTTTTCTGTTGTTTTTTTTTTGTCCATAGTTTGGAATTTCTGTTCATTGTTTAAATATTGTTATAGATAGATAGATAGATAGATAGATAGATAGATAGATATAGATGTACATATAAATAAATAGATAGATAGATAGATAGATAGATAGATAGATAGATAGATAGAGAGAGAGAGAGAGAGAGAGAGAGAGAGAAAGAGAGTAAACTTTCCCTTTCAGTCCTAGTAATCAATAGTCATATGTTTCTATAGCTCACGGTTAACAAGGTTGTCATGTGGCCAGATACCAACAACCTTTATTTTTTCCCAATTTATGTTAGGTGTCCCATTAGACTCAGAGGCATCCAAAGAATCCCCAAAGTAAAAATCCAAATATACATAAAAATACATAAATATCTTTGATGAAACGTTCAAACCTTTCTTTAATGCTTCCCTCGCAGTTTTTTAATTAACACAATATTTGTAAAGACATTTTAATTTAACAAAGCTTTTTTTTTTCACGAGTATCAATTAGACGCATTTTCGTAATCAATTACCTTCAAAATTATTATGTTGTTATTCTTATCGGTATACTCTTCCAGTTCTTTACCATCCATACGAGTTCCGTTGTGAACAAGGAGACATTCTACATAAATAGATTGGGAAAGTTCTTTGATAAACAAACAAACTGTTATTTAATATTTATAGTTAAGTTGATCAATACAAAAAATATATGTATCCATAACTTTGTTATACAAAATGTCATCTTTGCTAGTAAAAAAAGTCTGATGCATTGGATTCTTATTAGTATGAATTTTCCATTGTTAAAATTATTGGACATTGCTCTCTATGCGGGCGTGTCAGGTGGACGTTTTATGAGCTTTAAATATTGTATTCTTCCTAGTTCGCAATATATGCATAGCTTTTTTTTTTAAATTAAAATATGCAATAAGTAAAATAGTTTTGAATATAAAAGGAATTAGATATATTTAATGTAAATTTACAAATTTAGAAAAGTATGACATGAGCATTTTTTAAAAATCGCTAGTGAAATAGCAGACATCATAGGATTTAATATTTACAGAAAACCTTTTTATGTAATGCTCTATTCAGATATGTGTTGGAGTTACAGATCGCTTGTTCTATATATAATATGTTTATATACAATTTAATATTGTATTTAAAATTTAAAATTAAATTTACATATATATATAATATCTTAAAACTCTAATGTAAGCAATAAAGTGTAATTCAACAAAACATACCAATAGTTCTGAAGTCACTTATTAATTTCACAATGTCGTCCTGTAAATACACAATTAAAAACGAACTTAAAGTTTATAATACATAATTTGAATAACAGTAAATTACCATTTAAAAGAGGATTTACGTTTGTAATTTAATTATCGCTTAATTTGTACCTCTGATGAAAACTTAATATTTTCATATTCTTTGCTTTTAGTATGTATAATTGTTTCAACTAATTCATACAAAGTGTTGTTATTTCCTTTAGGCAAAACAAGACAACATTCTGAAAAACAAAACAAAATTATTTCAAAAGACGTTTAAAAAAAAGCTAAAATTTAATTTAATTTTATCATTTAGTTTGAATGAGTCTTGTAATTAAATTGGTAATAGATCTAGAATCTAGACTAACATTAATAAATCTGTGCGATTAAAAATATTTTTTTAAAACAATGTTTTAGTTTAGCGCAATGTCATGCTTTTAGCTTTCTACAAGCGCTATGAGTCTACCACTTACCTCGACTAGTTGGGAAAAGAAGGAGAGGGAAGAGGGAGGGGTATCTGGGTGAAGATTACCTTAATCGCTTTTTTAAATAAATATAATTAATAATAATATAAAAAAAAATAAGTCTTGATTTCGAGGACTCAAGCCTTCTCAAGCCAAAACTCTAACCACCGTGACAACAAATTGCTTATGAAAATAGAAGGTTTAATAGGTATGTATTGTTCCTGGAAGTCATGGCCTACTTCTCTAAACAAAGCATGAAGGGACTAATTCAAATTATGCCACCAAATTTGTCAACTAAATGTTATTTTCCCTGTTCGATACCAAACAATGTATTTAATTTATCAATTGTTATTTGTCAGGTACAAGAAATAAGTAGGCACAATTGTCACGTAATACAAGATTGGTTGTGGGATAAATAAAGTGTAGAAACTTGTTTCCAGACAAACATACCGAGTGAATTGATTTAAGCTTTGTTATAAAACATTAAGAAGTAGTTTGATTGAAATGTTAAATCTCTGTAATAAATAAGCCAGTTGCGAGATGAATAAACAATTACACGTTTTTTCATATAGTGTTTTCTATGGCATAGGTGTTATTCACAATAAGTTATACATAAACTCAACAATCATTTGTAATTACTTTAGTCTTACCTTCCTTTTTTAATAAATTAATAAGCATGAAAAGAAAATTCCTAAGGTTGTGTTCAGATTCAATACTGTAGCCTTCATCAGACTCTTCTAGAACCGACCCAACAAGTTTTACAATCAACTGTTAACATGTTAAAATAAAATATATTCGCTTTGTTGATTAGGACAAAACGTTCATGCTTTAAAAAAACAACATATATTAGCGGCCCCCGAAAGGGATAATGCCGCAATTAAACCTATATGTCCGTCAGTTAGGTATTAAACTTTACAATTAAAAATTAAAAAAAAAGCTTTTATATAGGTAAGGAACTGTACATTTCTAGCCATATTTCTCAATATTGTTACGAATCTCACTATCCAGGCTCTCTGCAAACTGCACCATACACCACCAACTTAAAGAACTTGACAACTCAGGGCTCCAAAGTAACGTAACACTTTAATGGTTGAATAAAAAACAGCCAATACTGTACAATTGGTAGCACGTAACACAAGACTGCACAAATATCTCTTCGATAACACCGTTCCGCCGTATCAAGTCTTGCACTGGCCTCTCCGACTCGTTCCGGGCTTGCACTGGGTTCAACAGTTCGGGACTGACTTCACACACTTGGGCTCGTTGTGTCGGACTCGATCACAGACCAAGATCAAGACGCCGTTCGTCTCAACTGTACTTGACAGTACTCCGCACTGAACCGTCGTAATGCTCCGTACAGAACCACACCTTGAACTGTGCTGTAGTCGACCGTGTTCTGAACTCCTGTCGTGAACCCGCTTTCTGAACCGTCTTGACTGCGACACCTCCGCTCCTATATAGGGTCCCTACTGGCCTTCTCGAACCGGACAGAACGCCGCTCGACGTTTCTATGTGGTCAGATAACTACAACTCTCGTGACGCTCCTGAGCTCTGTTCACGATGCCGATCCTACTCGAACCGTCCTGTTTACACTCGACTCGGATGACCGCTCGTAGCTCGTCACGGTTGACCGCTCGTCTTGCGCTGGTCAGGGGCGATTTGCGTCGGCTGACTACACACACACCACTACCCCTCTCTGTGCCACCACCAAGTTTATAACCTATATGTCAGTCAGTTAGGTATTAAACTTTACAATTAAAAATTAAAAAAAAAGCTTTTATATAGGTAAGGAACTGTACATTTCTAGCCATATTTCTCAATATTTCCTTTTATCAACTCCAACTAAATAAATTAATTACCAATAATTATTTGTTCTTTGACAAAATGGATTTATATTTTGATAGGGACAATGGATAATAGTAAAAGGTTTAAATGGATTCCACAATGGAGAGTGAGAGAAATAAGGTGTACACAACTGTGACAGACAGACAGAAACACAGATTGAGTAGATCTACGCCGTTTACAAATGACCTTTTAAAAATGAAATTCCATATTTTATTCCTGACTAAATGTACGTAGAAAGGGTCTAGCACCTCATCCTAAAAAAAATATTTTTATTTTAAAAATTATTTTTAAATACTTTTTTCTTTCCCCATCACTCGCAAGTAAAGAATCCAATCTTTCAAAGAACTATTTAAAAATATTTGCCTATTATCAATGATAAAGCACACTCAATGTTTTGATCACGTGTAATGTACTAATTATTTACATAATTGGAAACATTGGTAGCTTTTCATAGAGCTTAGAGCATTGCCATTTATGTTAACTTCTCAAAGTGTATGTGTAAAGAATACATTTGTCTTATCAATTGTTACCTTGATTGGTTTTTCAGTATCCTTATCATCAGCCTTTTGATTAGATGTGCTATCACAAACTTGCTTAAATTACAAAAATCATTGAAGATTATTTTAAGATTTAATATTTTATTTACGCTGGTTTTAATATATGTTTGTACTTTAATGTCAACTAGCCAACACAATATATACATAAACAATGTTTTTAGTGCAAATCAAAATGACATTTACCAAAAATTCATTCTCGTTCTTCTCTTTCTTTTCAGACTTTGGTTTCACTTTATTTCTTCTGGAACAGCAATGGAATGTTGACTCATTATCCTTGGAGTATAACAAAAGTTAGAATTATAACAACCAATTGTATGATCCTTGTGTGTTACAATAATTGACTCTTACATTTCTATCAATATATTTACAAAATACTCTCTCTAAGTATTTTAATTGACCTAACACAATTTCATAGTCTTACAAAGAATAAGCACGAGTGCAGTGTTTCACACGACTATGCAGACCCAGCTTTCTCTGTCTTTTTTTTTAGATCAGCTGCTACCAGCTACTTTCCGCTATGACATAGAAGGGAAAATGGCACCTGTGTTGATCTTAATTGTTATTAGGGAGGACAACTATGCTAAGCCGTCATTCTTTTACTTATGTTATGTTGGAGGCCGGTGTGTTCAGTATAAAAGCTTTAATTATCATTCGACAGCTGTGCTGGGTCGGGCACTTTCATCGCTTGCGAGAAAATATCATGGCCAAGCAGTCCTCTTTGACTTAACAAAATAGACAACAAGTAAAGTAAAAAGAAACAAGGTTACAAAGACAGTGTGTGTGGAAACACGAACTATAAATCGGCCCCCGTTACAGGTCAGTGTTTTGGCCTTCTGTGACGATTGGTCTCGGTTTCCTAACCGGTTTGAACCAAATATTTTTAAAATTAATTATTGTTAATATTGTATTAAATTTTAAGTAGTACAATGCAGATATCGTCTCTAAACAATGTATTTTAATATTTTTTTTGTGTGTTTAAATTTATCAAAATATTTCTAATCAAGACATTTTATACTTTGCCTGACGCAAAACTAGTAATCATGCCTAGTCATTCTAAACAAGGAATAGGCAATATAAGAAATTGGCAATCATTTCGTATTTTGCCTAAAAACGCCAGGCATTCTATCGCCTTTTGCCGTACATATATACAGAGAGGGGGGATAGACAGGGTAGGATAGGCAGAAAGCTGATGTATCCAAAGGAACGAAAAGTAAGAAAAAGAAGTGCCGATCTAGTTTAAAGTCACTGGCATCGCAGACTCCGCAAGGGTAGCACTGTTTAATGCAAACTTCTTATTGGTCGCCATATGTTTCTTTAGGTTGACTGCGAAATGTTTGGGTTAAGCTGAAATGCAGCAGATGTATAAATTCAGAGTTTTCCATCTTGTAGATGGTAGCAAAGCTAGGCTAACGAACCACTCCAGACTGAAGCTTTCTGGTTTAGGAGTTTGTTACTCGTCTTCTTCCGTTCTCCAGCAAGTCTTTGACAACATTTTCAATATATATGTATTAAAGTATAGATAGATAGATAGATAGATAGATAGATAGATAGATAGATAGATAGATAGATAGATAGATAGATAGATAGAAAGATAGATAGATAGATAAATACATAGATAAATAGATAGATAGATAGATAGATAGATAGATAAATAGATAGATAGATAGATAGATAGATAGATAGATAGATAGATAGATAGATAGATAGATAGATAGATAGATAGATAGATAGATAGATAGATAGATAGATAGATAGATAGATAGATAGATAGATAGATAGATAGATAGATAGATAGATAGATAGATAGATAGAAAGATAGAGACCATGACCATATATTTTTTTTAAAACAATACATTAAAATTATCTCAAAACATTTGATAAAGTATGATCGCAAATGTTAATAAGATTTCAACATGCATATGTTCAGGGGCGGACTGGCTATATGGGCATTCGGGCAAATGCCTGGTGTGCCGGTTTGGTCATGACTAGATAATTTTTTTTTCATATACATACATACATGCATACATACATACATACATACCTACATACATACATACCTAAATACATACATACATACATACATACATACATACATACATACATACATACATACATACATACATACATACATACATACATACATACATAAAAGTTTCAAGTACCTATTAGAGTTGGGTGGACTCCATAATGATCCCGAAAAAAAAATCCCAGTCTTCATCAGGATTCGAACTCTCCGGTTTGGAAGCCACGACACCCCTTTTGATTGTGATTGTGCAATGTAATAAGTGAGTAGCTAATGAAATTAATTAGAATTATTGAAATGCTACATAATATTACCTTGTTTTTCTTGTTCAACTGTGTGTTGTTATTATCTTTCTGCAAAAATGTATCACTTGAGTGAATTAAAATTAGTATTTTGATTTTTAGTATCTAAAAAAAAACAATTTATATTTTATGTATTTTAAAAATATATATCGTTATACATACTTTATGAAATATAAGATACTTGTCTGATTTCAATGTATGCTTTGCATCATGCTTTTCTGATTTTAATGTATGCTTTGCAACAGACTTGTCTGAATTCAATTTACGCTTTGCATCAATAATGCTTCTAGTTTTTTCTTCATCATCTCCTTCCATTTCTATTTTTTTTTAAACAACGAAACTGTTATTAGTTAATGCAAAGTATATAACATATATATATATATATTATGAAGTAGAATGTGAGGTGTATGTATGTATGTATGTATGTATGTATGTATGTATGTATGTATGTATGTATGTATGCATGTATGTTACTTATAGACATCAAAATCGCTTGACCAATCTTGATAAAACTAGGCAGGAATGTTCCTTGGGTACCAACTTAGACCGTAGTGTATGTATTGTAGCCCTAAAACAAACTTAAGACCCTCAAAAAAAATAAAGTTGTCCGACTCTATTAAAGCTATAGTATTTTATGGATCTAGGCCATGTCTACAATGTTGACATGAGAAAAGATGAAAGGATTTAGACCTAGATCTAATTTTAAGAAATACACTTTGCGCAGATAGTTTTTTACTTTGACACATGAAAATACAAAAGAAGATCCATTGATTTCATTTTATAATATAGATTAACCTTCAATTTTGTGAAAATACAAAAGAAGATCCATTGATTTCATTTTATAATATAGATTAACCTTCAATTTTGTGTTTCAAAAGCATTTTTTACATTAATTAGTTCCTTATATCTGTGACTACAGATTTCCTGACGAACATTCTTTCATTAGACAATACCGTAATGAATCGCGTACTAAAAATTAATTCGTTTAATTGTTTACTTTATAATCCCATTCCTAGATCTTAAACTCTAATTCAACTCTAAGATGATAAAACTTCTCTTAGCACAGATAGTTTTATACTTTAACACATAAACATATTAATTAAAGTCCATTCATTTCATATTTTGATCAAATAAACATTCAAATTTGGTTTTCTAAAGCTACATTCGTTTACGACAGCTGCGAAGCCGAGTTGAGATAGGCCTAGATCTATATTCATTCATGAATCGCGTACTAAAAATTATTTCGTTTAATTGTTCACTTTATAATACCATCCCTAGATCTAAAACTCTAATCCAACTATTTTAACGTATAAATATATTAATTAAAGTCCATTCATTTCATATTTTGATCAAATAAACATTCAAATTTGGTTTTCTAAATCTACATTCGTTTACGAAAGCTGCGAAGCCGAGGTGAGATAGGCCTAGATCTATATTCATTCATGAATCGCGTACTAAAAATTATTTCGTTTAATTGTTCACTTTATAATCCCATTCATTTAACAATGCTATCGCTCTTTTCGTTTTTAATAGATAAGAATGTATCGACTTCGGGTAAACCATTTTCGCAAACCTAATTTTATTTTCGTAGCGAAAGAGAAATAACGTGAAAGGATCATTAGCTACGTTTAACATACATCTAAATCCAATCCACTAGATTATTCAAAAGCAAATGTTTTAATTTTAAAAAAAAATGGATTTTCCCCTATTAGCTATTTTGATCTGATAGCTTCATTCACACTATTTTTACATTGACACATTCGCTTTACTTATTACATTATTATTTCGTCTCAGTGACTATATCGACAGTAATGCACAAATAAAGACCCGCGGGTCGCGGGTAACATATGTCTAGTATATATATATATTTATTTATATGAAATTCGACTCTCTGGCAGTGGAAGTTAGTACACATGCTTGCCATAAGAAAATGTTTGATAAATCAGAATAGATGCGTAAGTCGACAAAAAAAAAGCAAAGTATACATATTTTAATACTTTGGAGAAAGTTATTTTACTGTTATGGAGTACGTTATAATATGAGATTTAAAGTATTTTTTTTATACACAATAGGACATTGGGCTATTTATAATATAGACTATCGCATATTTTGTAATATATATCATATCAATTCTTAAACTGTAAGGATGCTATCTATTTTTAACAAATTTGACAGTATCGGCTACAAAACGAACCTGCGCGTAGTTAACAAAATTTCCACTATAGGTGATGCCCACACTATCATCTAATATACAGTTTAAATCCAAAACTGGATAAGACACCACAGCTACATGGCGATTGACAGTCACCGATTATAAACTATATTTCCGAATTAGCGTAGAACAGGGCAACAGGTTACTTCCGCGAACCTTAAACTGGATTTCATGTATGGCTTTTTTGTTGATGTCTGAAACCTAGAAACAAATTATGATAGTGACAAGTGACGCCCAGAGGTGTTATTATGAAAATAACATAAGTTTATTTACATGAAAATAAATTCAACAAATGTAAATGAGTAAATAACAAGATTACAAGTAAAGTTTGTGTTGCCACACAAACTCAGAGGCGGCCCCCGTGTAAAATCTCCCGCTGGTCGACTAAGGATGGCAACACGCATGGTATGAAACAGAACGTAGAAATAATCATTCCTGCGCGCTAACCGCACAACCAGACATTGCTCTTAACTTAATGACAAACTGGTTACAAACTAATAGCCTATTACGGAATGACAACTACCGGATATGTAAACTATGTCAGAGCATTTTCATTTAAATGGAATTAGAATGAGGATGTAGATCTACCAAAATTAAACTTCTAATTTAGCATTCTCAAGATCTATATCTACTAGATCTAGATATAAAATATATATTTGGGATAATATAGATGTAATTTAGATAAGATTTATGTAGAAAAAAACACTAGATAATCAATTAATAAACTAATTGAAATATTAAATTTTAAAATAGTAGATTAATGTTAGTATTTTATAACATTGCAATATTGACATTGACAATCTCGACTTTAGAAAAAAAAGTCTACACTTTAAGTCTAGAAATTAAAATTATAGAACTTGATCTAGACTAAATTATGGCTGTCTGGTTGTGCGGTTTGCGCGCTGGACTGTCGTTTGTATCCATCGATGGTCCAAGGTTCAAACCCTGCCCGCTCCCATCCCCCGTCGTCCTGTTGGAGGTTTGGACCTTAACTCTGAAAGAACATCCGAAACATGTAAAACAACAAACATTCTAAACTAGAACAAGAAATTCTAGATCTAGATTTTACATTGAATTTAATTAGAACTTAAATCTAAATTTAGTTTTTAAAATCTAGCTCTAGTGTAAAAAAAAAAAAACTAAATCTAGTGTAAAAAATCTCTCTAGTGAAAAAAAATCTAGATCTAGTGTAAAAAATCTAGATTAGATCTAAATCTAGCTTATATTTGTTTTGAAAATGCGAGTCACATTACGAGGTTTAATAAACATTACTATACCGAGTTGTTTTAGCTTTTCATTTAAAGAATTTATTCCATATGACGTCACAGGAAAAAAATCCACTAAGTCACACGGCCTAGTTAGACTAAAAAAAATCATCTATACGAGCAGCTTGTTGAGGGCTCATAGACATTGGCGCACCGAGTGATTTATTTTAGCATTTCTTTTAAAGAATTAACTCCATCAGTTCGTCAGACGGACTAGTTAGACTAAAAAAAATGTCTTCTATACGAGCATTGGTGCACCGAGTGAGATATTGTAGCATTTCATTTGATGGGCTAGTTAGATTAAATATGTATATCAGAATATATATATATATATATATAAGGATTAAAGACGCTTTTTTTTGTCTGTCAGTCTGTTTGTCCGTCATGTTAATAACGAGAAAAAAAATACTAAAAGCTATTGAAAATCTGATTAAAATTTAATTTTATAAAATAAACGGTTTGCTTTTAGAAAACCAAAGAAGCCGTTGCACCTAAACTTTTCAAGCCTCATTTAATGGTGAAATAATATTTTTCATATCTCTTCTAGTTTTCGATATTTGAGTGTGACAGACGGACATTTTGCACAAACCTAATAGCGGCTTTTTCCCTTTACGGGGGACCGCTAAAAAAGCAATATGATATAGCTCTATCGTTATGCAAAATTACAAAACAAATTGTATACATAAAATTAAAGCAGAATAAGACATACATGGGCGCCCGTAGGAATTTTTAATGGGGATGCAAGCTGCCACCTATGGTTCAAAGTCGTGGATACAACTTTCTTGTTACAGAGGCTATTAAAGAAAAAACTATTGTCCCCTTCCTACCATACCTATGCAATATTAAGTGCACTTCAAATACTTGTTGCTTAGCATATACTCCACTAAACATCCAAAATTTGTCATTACTGATGCAGTGACTAAATGATCATCTTGAAGTATACGGCTGTACATGTCTCAACTCACCAACTGCTTGTTGTACAACAATCTCTAGTTCCTCACTTCTTGAGATATACCAACTCTATCTTCTTGATGATACAGTCATAGTTAATATACATGGTTTCAAGCCATATTGACACTGGCCCTAAAACAATATTATTGTAACAATAGATATAGTCTACTTCTAACAATTAAAAATATCCTCTAAAATTACAACTATCCAAGATATTGAGAAAAAAATACAATGAACTTACTCAATACAAGTGGATATATGATAAAGTTTTTTCAGCCACAACATCTGATATTAGACCAAAAAGTATTTCATCCATTGCATGTATTTATAGACTAACTTCTAAGAACATTGTCATAAAATCTCGGTTCTTCCATAGTGCATACTAAAAACTTTCGTGTATACCTGTATTCCGATATGGACCGGAATCGTTAAGGATATCTGTTGAGCGAAATTGGAAGCTTAGCGACAGAAAATGTGAATTTTTTAGCGTACCATAATTAGGCTTCCTCGGATACTTTCGCGGACACCAAGGTCGGTCACAAAGCCTTATCAGCTACACCATTACCTATCGTTAAAACATTTTTTTTCGGCAATACAAAATATGTAAACAGAAAGAGGATAAGGTTTATTTGCAAAGGAAACCATGACACTGTGCCAACGTATACAGCGATAACTGCAGTAAATGTGTCTGTCTCTCAGTTCAAACAGGTAGCACCAGAAGCATACAAGATGAAAAAAAAAGACTCTTCCAAAAGTAACGGCACCAATGACTTATATATTGTTGTTATGGAAGTTTTTGCGACAGAAGGACAGACAAATAGAGCACAAAAACTAAAAGCGGCTTTCCGCTAAAAACTATCACTATTAATTTTATAAGTAGGTATATATTTGTAAAACATGTATGTGGCAAAATATGTAGATCACAGCTGGTGCTGCGTAGCCAAGAGAAATGCTGCATTCATCACTAATCTTCGGACTTGCAAACAAGCCTTATAGTTATGTGTGTATGTACTTATGTATGTATGTATGTATGTGTGTGTGCATATGTGTATATATGCATTAATGTATGCGTGTCTAGATCTATTACAAATTTAAACAGATAACTTATCTAAACTAATTGATATAGATTTATAAAAGTTTTTTTTTTATTTAAACAATTTTGCAATTCATATATATATATATATATATATATATATATATATATATATATATATATATATATATATATATATATATATATATATATATATATATATATATATATATATATATATATATATATACTAAACTCATGTACAAATATATTTTCTGGGTATGAATAGTAGTACAGCAATAACTTCGAATGTCAAGCTTGTATTCAGTAGTTTACCTGACAACAGTTCCAGTTGACCTGTTAGTCTTGCAGACGTACAGTCATTACTTTGACACTGATTATGTAAATAAGAAGTACTAACTCCAAGATAATTATCTCGTTAAGAATAATAGGCCACGATAAGCTGATTGAACAGTTCAATGAAACGTTTCGTTAGGTAGCTGTCTGTTAAGCTTGGATAGATCTCTTCTTTCACTCGAGGCCAGGGCTGAATGGATGGTTGAACTTAGCGATTTTAATCTAGGACGCACGTCTTCTATAGCACGTTAGAGGTCATTAAAAAAACAAAAAGAAGTTTACGGCCTAAATAAGTCCAAAGTATAAGTATAATTATATACATTTTTTTTTCTTGACAAATAGAAGAAAGTAAACTTTAAAATTCGTCAAAGTTAAATATTTAACAAAAAAAAAAATAAAAAATAAGTGTTTTATGACCAATATATACTGTTGTGCCGTCTAGAAAACATCATAAAAAGGGCATCAAAATTACAATCACAACTTTACCATATTTAAATGAACTTTTTGAAAAAAAAAATTCTAAAAAAAAAACGCAAAAATCTTGGAAGACAACAGCCACCACCTCCAACAGAACTACGTCAGGTAGTCGCGAAGTGAACGTCTGCTGTCAATAAAAACAAGAACAAAGCGGTACAAAAACTCGTTCGTACCTAACTTGGTCAGACTTTACCAAAGTTACTCGTTGATCAGGGAACGTAAAAAGAACCAAGATGTCTGTGTGTAGTCGCTGAATGCACTCTTTCTGTTGTGTCTGTTATAATATGTGTATGTTTCGTTGTGTTGTCTGTATATGAGAAAAAAATCCTTGTAATCAACAAAGCAGTATTAGTCCTAGTCTTAGTCTTAACACAAACAAGGTTAGACATAAAGGAATGAAAATAGACAGAACTTAAAACTCAGGCCATCCTGGCAATACCTCGAATTAATAAATAGTGTTAATGGATCGACTATAAACATGTAATGGCATTATATTTACTGCAATGTATGCTTGCCATTGTAAAGATCTTTTCTACACAAAGTACATGCATTTGTTTGTTTGTTAAGTAATGTTTCTTTTTTATATGCAATGTTAAGCTTAAGTCAGACTGGTCATTTAGGTTTTAGAGTGATACAATAAAAATATACTTTATATGTACATAAAATCTACATGCCTAAACTTTTAAACGAACATTAGTAATGATGGGACTTCTGAACATTAATAAAATATATAGTATATACGCAAGAGACCCTTGTCACTGGCAATTCAAGGAGAAGGGGTGGTAGGGGCTATCACCCCCCCCCGCAAAAGGCCGACCACCCCCCCCTTAGGGGAAAGTGTACGAATTTTCATTTAAAAAACCACACTATTTGTATTAGAATTTATTACTCTAGTTTATATAAATGCTGTGCGTGCGTTTATGGATAGAGTTAGGGTTGAGTGGGCGTTAGGGTTTGGAAAAAAAAAAATCGCACACGCAACTCCAAAGTTCTGGGTTCGCTGGTGGCCCATCTAGATTATTCGTGTTACAGAATAACAAACTAATGTTTATGAGGGAAGACATATTAGAACTCCCTTGATTACGTAAAACACAAGTAGAGTTGCACTGATGCCCTACAGTGCAAATTATTAATATAATACCTTTATGTTACACCTCTTTTGTTTAATTAAGTCCTTCCTGTTTAGATCTCATCTCTTATTATATTTTTACTGCATTTATGCAAACAAATTTAGATTATTTGTAGAAAAAATATTTTAAAAATTGCATTACTAAGTTAAGTAATTTAAAAATTACAAGTTAAATATTTTTAATTCTTCTTCTTCTTCTAGCCAGCTATATTGCTGCTGAGTTGTGAGCTCTTTTGCAGACTGTGCGAAGGAAAAAAAGTGTGATGTTTTCTTCAGTTGTTCAGCACTGCCGTACAGGGTGTTGGTTATGTTGGGCTGTAGTGGAAGAAGGGTCTGCCTAAGGTGGATTAGGGAGGGGCATTCAAAGAGGATATGGTTTACGGTTTCATAAGAGTGGGCGCAGTGTCTGCAAAGGGGAAGTTGTGTGGGGTTTATTTTGCTCAGATGGTAATTTAATCTTTTAAATCTTTTCACTTGCATTTCACTAAGCGAATAAAAGTGGACCTTCCCCCCCCCCCCTATGTGCTTTTTGACGGATGTCTGGACTGCACTATACCAGACGGAGGTCTATGTCTCACTACACTCTACTACTGAATATAAACCCATCATGACGTTTTTTTTTCTGGATCTGGTGAATGTGATAGCGTAAAGGGGCCTAGATCCAGGATGTGACGATTCCACAGGGCATACCCAGGGCACAATCCACCTTAAGCTTTCTACTGCAGAATAGTTTCATTTGGAGAGCTCTGTGGATGGCGGAGAATGAACCTTTGGCCAGCCCCACCTTGTCCCATGGATATTCCGGTTACAGTCTTCAGTTGGTTAAAGTCTTGAGACTCAGAATTTCTTTTTATGTCAGTATTTTAAAAAAATTGCCGAGTCTAAAAATTTCTTTAAAATGCGGGGATTATATATTTTTTAAAAGCCCAAAGAAATACCCAGCCTACACTGAATTTTTTTTTTAAAGTTTACTTTTATTTTTAAACAGAAAAAGATATATTTAGTATGCATACAACTGGAACTTAATTTAAAACAACAATTAAAAAGCAGTGTTTCATATCTGTAACACTTAACTAAAGAGCATTATACCAGGGAAGAGTTATATTTGTTGAGGCTTTAAATGGGAGGGAGGTCATTTACAAACCAATTAGAACAATTAGATAATCATTCAATAACATCTGTTAGGCCAGGTTCACATTTAACTTCTCCTTCACCGTCACCTATCCCTTAATCTGTTAGACCATTGGGGAATCACACAAGATCTGTCTACCCTTTTTCTCCATTACTCTCTGTTCTTTGCTTTTAATATAATTTCATTCACTTAGAGGGCCGTCTATTCTTTGATGTCGCTTTCTCTATCTTCTTCATTATTTTCTTCCCTGAATAAAGGTCTTTGCGAGTCCTGAGGAAATTCTGATTTGGCCATAGAGTTTGATTTTTTTGACAATGGTTAGCAGGTCATTGTGGGGTCCAATAGCTGTATTAATCCTGTTTCTAATCTCTTCATTCGTTACGCTCTCAGGGGGAGGTATGGCGAGAGTGAATATGTTACTTTGATATTTTCGTATGATCGTTATATCCCATTGTTTAAGTACTCCCAGATTATAAATGTAAATAGTCTTGCACGTGTTATAAACTGAATGGTTTAGTCTTCGATGAATGTGCGAGAAAGTGTGTTACTTAGTGAGATCTTATCCCCGGTCCAGAAATGTTGGACAGTCGCTTCCTGGACTGGTGGTTTTGTAGTAATATTTATTCTTGTTGAAGTCATTATTAGTGCTCTATTGGATATTCAAGTATTATCTATATCCCAGGGGTAGTCGGAGTTAAAGTGTGTTTAGTAATAATTGTTATTAAAAGTATAATTTAATTGTAACCCCTCATGAGCGAAGCAAGCAAACAATAAAATAGAACCCGACTGATGCGTTCTCCGTAAGTGACACCTAGTATTTAACTATATCTTAATAACTATCATATAACTATCAGCTCATCGAATACATATAGTTATTAACAATGTATTAATAGTAACATTAATAAATCTTCTTATCCTGTGGTATTTAGTCGTTAGACGAATTAACAATACAAAAGGAGGTCTCTTCTTTTTGTAATGACGGAGATAGTGTTGTAGCTGTTGATAGTTTGTAGTTTATAGTTTCTGATATTCTTTCTAAAAATATGTAAATCTGCCTTTTTCTGTGCCGGAGCGGACCACTTTAGGGGCCGATTTTGAATTTGTGTTTCCACATAAACAGTCATTGTATCCTTATTATTTGCAAGCTATTAAAAAGTTCAAGATCAAAATTTATTTCTTTTTTAAACGCTATTTAAACTTTTGTGTGTGTGAGTACCTTTCCTTAAGGCGCGAAAACTGCATTTGCAGCCACTGTTTAAAAAATTATTTTGTTTGTCATTCACTGAATACGTTTATAAAATTGTATAAAAAGTAAATATATGTTTAACTTTATTATGTTGTATTTAGTGGGCAAACGTTAAAAAAATATATTGTAGTAACTTAACTGATGCAACTCAACGATATACATTTTTTTACATAAGGACATCACACATACATAAAACTACATCTGCCTTGAGCATTGTATCTTCATGAGCTTAAGACTTTTTTCGAAACTTGTTCTCTTCTTCCATTAATATCAAAATCCTTCTCAATCTAGATTCTACTAGCACGCACGATCAGCACTATCATGGATCGCGTCTGCATGACAAGGTTATAACAATATTTAAGACGCCAGAATTATAACAAAAATGGAGGCCCAACCAAAAGCTACGTGTGTAAAATTATTTTTAGTGGTGGTGACGACAAAGTGAAAAGTGAGCCTATATTGGTCCACAAGTGTGTGTGTGGGTGGTCGATTCAGCGTAACAAACTGTAAATCATTGGTCAAAAATAGGTGAAAAATAGTTTAATTGGGAAGAGAGAGAGTTTAGACAAAACATTATTGAAGCGTTCGATGCACAGGAGGCAATTGTAAAGGGCTAACGTCGAAACGCATCAGATAAGAATTTTACAACAATTTAAGTAGTTTGCCAATAAGCACAAGTTCTATAAAGGCATTCGAAGTTACAATCCTAACACTGAATGCAAATAAAATCAAATGTCTTACTATGTCCCGTTTGCTGAAAAGTGATATAAATGTAAGTGCAAATACAAAGTTAAAATAAAATAAAATAAAAATAATGAACAACGATACGCAACTATCAGGTCACACAATTACATATATTGTAATGGTGATAAAAACCTATCTACAATCCAAGCTATCATCATAGCAACTCACATTATGATAATAAAATGACAAAAACATAATATAGTTATATATTAAAATTGCAATATAAAAATATATGGCAGGATTTAAGTTTATAAAAAAAGCAAAATTATCTTCATAAATACAGTAGCCTTATATTACCCGCTGGTCGCTGATCTTAATTTGCATATCACTGATATAGTGTATTATAAAAAATATAAGAAAATAATAATGTTATAACTGAAGTTAATGTGTGATTATAATAATAATGTTATGTCCTGGGCATGCTTGATCTTTCGGTAGTCTCTAATTGGAGAATCGCGCAATATCATGATCGGCTATTAAATGTACGTCAACACGGATAAGTCGCAGCAGTAGCGGCGTTAGGGGTGGCAAGTGGCGAAACCACCCCAGGTCAAGCGCCTAAGGGAGCCCTGCGTTCGAAAACCAGACCACTTCTCATAAACTAAAACTTCTTACTCAACATTTCCTGGCATCTATATGATACCAATTAGCAAGCAAGCTATGAAAATGACATTTTTGGTTTCGAATACCAATCAGTTTCGGTAGAGACGGCATTCTATCAACTGTACATTCTAACCGGCTATCACTGTTTAACGGTTCACCTTGGCATAATAAAAGAACACGTTGCCGGACACTACGAATCAAATCATTGTGTACGTAGTCATACGGTACTGTTATGTCGCAGTACAGTATAAAATAATGTGTACGTGTTAAAAAAATATACTGTTACTTTAGTGCGCTATAGAAAAAAAAAGAGGTTCTGTGATTGTTTTGTACTGTGACCTAGCTCGTATAGTAATTTCAGCCAATCAGCATCCAGAAAGTTTGACGATGACGTATTCATTTTTTCTACAATAGGCTACTGTACATATACATCTGGTGGCCGTGTAAAAACTCATGTTTCAGTGTACAAAAAAACAAAAATAAAACCGAGGATGTATTTTTCATTAGAAAATCGGATCTGTGAAAGTCAATGAACCACTGTACACTGTGTTCTTGTACCAAAGACGAAAGACAGTATTTTCTTTTCCTAGTAAGTTGTTTGGCACGATACCTACTGGAGGCCAAATAACAAACGAAATCTGCTGCAACTGGAAACATCTTGGTAATAAAATTCAGCAGCAAGAGGTTTCTGTAAATCACGTTAAAATGTTTAAATGTTCCTTCAGAGTTTTAGATAATCAATACTATTCCTATAAAGTTGTTCCGGATATTGTTTTATATAAAAAAAAAACAAGCCGAAGAACAAACTTTATTTAAGGAAAAGAACCGCTAATTTCCCTTTCTGCTATATAAAACGAAATGAATTAAATAATACTTAATGATTAACTAATTGGTAATTTTTTGGATTGATTCGTGTATTAGCATTGACTAAGTATAGTCATGATGCAACATGTCAACTTGATCTGTAAATGGGAAATGGAAGAAAATACAAGTCAAAACCTAATAAGGGGATTGTATCCATACATATATCCACATCTCATTAAGTATAATTTATTCCCCTTTTTTCAATATAAAACAAAATAATTAATCACCAACAATTAATTACTAAATCTCTGTAAGTATATTACATTTTTTTCCTTAATATTAAAAAATCAACTAATATACTGCTATTTAAAAATAAAGATAGAAAACATTTATATTTACCTAGACTGCATAATTGCAACGGTTTGTTAAAATGAATGTCTTTCTATTATAACAAATTTTCTATACTTATGTACTTCTTATTAAAAAAAATTTTTCTAACTATTTTATCACCACCTAAACAGCCTTGGAAATAGATTTATTCTCATTGAAAACAAAAGCAAAAAGTTTGCATTCTGGTAACTAATGACAACAAACCTATAATGAAGTTCCAAGAACAGATTTACAGCAGCTTATTCAAATGAACCATTTGTCATCGGCCCAGGAACTAGAGCATGAAATCAATCTTATGGTGTGTTCATCTCTCGATAAGGTGACATTGACGCTACAATGAGCAAGACGAACTCTAGAACTAAATGTCAGCCAACTTGACTAATTCCAAAATGAGGTTATTGAGGACTCTACAATTATATAAACATGACACGTTTTTAAGCACAACTTAATATAGACTAAACGTAGATAGTAAAGTACTTCATTTCAGGCCTTGGGATCTATTGGACAGATAATGTCAAGGTCATCTGTTTCCTTGAGCAAACGGTTAACGGTAGGAGAAATAAAGCAACTACCCATTGGTGTTGGGTGGACACTGAGGCGTCCTGAAGTCACGAAAATACAAATCTTAGTCTTTACCGAGATTCGAACCAAAAAACTTCCAGTTCAGTTCAGAAATCAAGCGCTTTAACACTCATCCAGCAAGCCCCCAGAGAGATTAATATGCAGAAGAGAGAGAGAGAGAGAGAGGGGAAGAGAGCTTATTATGTATTCAACACTAAATTTTTAATTATTTCAACATATATAAATATACATATAATAAGGCTTGTTTTTGAGTGAGACGATCAATGAGAAATGCAGCATTTCTTGTGACTACCTAGCCCCAGCTGTTATCTACATATTTTGCCACACCCAGGGCAATATATATATATATGACAGCTCAACGTACACCAGGCTAACCGTGGGGGACACGCCATTTATGTAATGGTCCCTTGAGGAACAGCGCCTGGATTGTGACAAAGTTGTTGGAAACTTTTTACTACTACGCAAAGTGGAATGAGGATGCTTTTGCACCCCCTTAGGCACCCCCACGGGTCTTGTTTTACTATCCTTTGGCCTAATCGTTTTCTCCTACGACTGTTTCCGCCAGGGCGCCACTATGAAGCAGGGTAGCATACACGGGATATTACTACTACATGAGAATAAAATACAATGTCATTAAAAACATTAAAATATAACATCTATAGATAGCTCATCTAAATATTGTATTTGCTGTTAATTAAAAACAATAAGATATGCTATTTTTAGTAAGTACAGAATTAATTCATATTTCTGTACATCGTTTGTTATTTCTCGGCCATTGTTGCGTATTTCTTGAAGTTAGAATTAATTAGATTAATTAATTAATTAGAACAAATTAAATGTTATATCAGGGTTTGAAATGACAAGCTCATATTCAAGAAACGATTGGCCAATAAAGATAACGGAAAATATAAGTTATCAGCGGCATGATTATAAGTATTGAAATAGTCAATAGACGTCCATAGACTTCCCCTACTTCCACCACGCCTTGACCGTTGAGGATAAATTATAAGCGCAGAGCGGCGAGATCCTTAGTATTCTAATTGTACTTAATATCTCTCAAAAGATTTCCCCAACTTTTCATTCATTAACACCTGCATAACGGGAAAGGAAGATCTGGTACAATGTAGCGAACGTTTTAATTTTCTTACGCTGAACCAAAAGGAAAAAGTCAAATTCTAAGAAGAAGTCGATTAGTTGAAAAGAACTGAACCACTTTTACCTGAATATGGCTCAAATTTCCAAGTACTTTCTTAAAATGTTCACAGTTTCTAAACAAAAAATAGTTTATTTAATGAAAAGTAAAAGTTTAGATAAACCGTGTTAACTTACATATATACTTTCTGAAAGTTGACAAAGTAGGCTTTTTTTTTTTAATAAGACTACTGAAATGGTACTTTTTTATTATCTCCAAAGAATTTAAAATCCGATCACATAACAATAAAACATTTTCTTTATAGTTACTGAACTTAAGCCACTGTATTCTCCAGGCTAGTGACTAATCAATAAAGTCTGTAATATGGTATCACGTTAGCCCTTGTCGTCGATTCTTTTCTTTTCGTTCTTCCATATATTTTAAAAACGGTGTAGAACTTTATGAATGAAATGAAGTGGTAAGACGTTAAGTGCTGTTTAGTTGAACTTCATTACCGACTGGTGCAGTTTTTAAAACCTGTTTTCAAACGATTGAGATGAAAAATACAAAGGGAACTATTTGGATTAGTGAATATACTTGATATAGCATTGGTTACATGTCTGCATTAAAAATGACTATTTTTTGTTTGCTCTCTGTTTGTTGTTAAGTCTGTAACGTTTTATCTGAAAAGGTGGTTGGGCAATAGCAAAAGACGCCTTAACAATGTTCAAAAATAAAGTAAATAAAACACAATGGGAATCTTTCAAAATGTTCATTTTTGTGTTACACAGGAACCAGAAATGCATACATAAATTTTAATGAAAATAGAATTGAAATGAAAATAATGCAATTATTTTTATTTCATTGTCACAAGATAATAAGAATAATAATCACCCTTGTGTAAGTAACTGAAAGCACAATGTCTCAACTCGTATCAAAATCTGAAATTATTATGGTATGAGTGAAATCGTTATATTTGATGCATAAAACATGTGACGGGCCGTATTAAACCTTTTCACAGACAGGATGTGGCCCGCTGGCAGTAGCCAATCACTAATATAGGGGAAAGAATAACGCTTCCTAACGTATCCAGATCTTAACAAGCTACTATGAATATAATACAATAAGCGAAATATAAAAAAAAAATAATCCTGTAAATTAATCACTTGACTATTGGCTAATTTTCAAATTGATTTATGTGTTTAGGTACATAAAATAATTGTTTAAAGTTTTAACTTGATCCAAGAATGGTTGTGGGAGAAATAATATGTACAATTATTTAATGTGACAAAACTCAACATTTTTAATCATCCGTGAAAACTAAAAGATTAATTTCCCTTGTGGTATTAAAAAAAAATATTATTAACCAGTATATAATTGACACATAGGTTATTTATTTATTGTTTACACCAATGGATATTTGTGCGAATTCTCAACTTGATTGAAGAACAGGCCTGAGAAAGATAACTTGTTCAATTTTTTACCAAATAGAAAGATAGAAAGTTGATATAATCGTTTGTAAAAAAAGCAGTTAATGGTCGGGCATATGTGATCACATGACTCCGTTACGTTTTTCCCTACTTTCCACTTCTGGTATGTGCAACTTCTGTAATCCACGACCCTTCATTTATGCTTTGCTTGCTCTTTAGCTGGATCTATCCAGTGCCTATAGTTCCCCAATTGCTAGTGTCAATTTTGAGTAGCTTCATGTCACATTTGCATACAACAGTATATCTATACAGTAGGCAAACTGCGGCTCACCTGACGTCTATTAGATCACCACACCACGTATGCGGCCGGTTTTTAAAAACGGAGGATTGGACTTATCATTCATCTTCGAGTCCGTAGTATATGAGAAATGTGCTCATCTTCGAGTTAAAAAGAAATGATCGATCACGAAGGAAGAGCTCTTCACTAAGTTACAAACAAACTTATTACTTGTAAGTTTGACTTCTACTTAACACTTTCTTCACATTTTTTCCATTTTAAGAGAATTAAAAAGGCAAATAAAAGTACTAAAATAGAAGAGGAAATTAATAATTCTAAATACATAAATAAATATCTAGTGGTGTGGTAAAGGTGATTGCGCCCATGCTCGTCCGACACCACCCGACCTATCGAGATCATTTTTTAAAGAGCAAACTTATATAGAAAATAAAATGTTTTAAATAATATATTCAATCTTAATACTTATTTATAGTTATTTGGAATGTAAATAGTTTTACTTTAAAAATGCTGTGTGATACAAGGTTCTTAACCATGTGTACATAGCGTCAGTTTCAATGAAAAATGTGTAAACATTTGTTATAAAGTTGAGCTATTTTTATTAAACAACACATTAAAATAGCCAACTTAAAATTGAACAATCCAGTGTGGAGGAGTGTGGGGGAGACATAAGGGGGTCCCCGCGCCCTGAGGTAGATAGATAGATAAATAAAAAGATAGATATATACATAGATACATACATACATAACGTAGCAAAGTAAAAAAAAAACGTATTCAGTAAATGTCGGCTTCATATATATATATATATACTTGTAATGGGCTTGTAGTCCTGAGATCAACCTCGTGTTTGTCAAGACGTCTTGAAATGGGCTTGTAGGCCTAAGATCATATATATATATATATATATATATATATATATATATATATATATATATATATATATATATATATATATATATATATAACCAAATAAGAAAATAAATTGAGTTGTAAAATCTTCCGCATGGACGTAGCCAGGGGGGGGGGGTTTGGGGGGTGGGAACGGAATTTAGTGATTTATTTTTTTCTTTTGATTTTGTTTATTTTATGTTAGATTTCAATACTAAACTATCACTTGCCCCAGCACAGCAAAGGAGGTTTTGAGTTTAAAACCCCCTGCCAGGGGTTTTTGAGTTTAAAACCCCTACCAAGGGGCTTTTGAGTTTAAAACCCCCTACCAGGAGGTTTCGAGTTTAAAACCCCCCAACCAGGGGTTTTCACAGTTAAATTCTATAAAACAAGACAAAAAAAATGCAAACGACAATGCCCCAAATGTCACGAGCACAGTTATGGAAGATTTTGATTTTTAAACTCCCTCCAAAATTTACGATAAACCCCCTCTTCAATATGAAAAAACAAAATTACACACTAAAATTATTTGAGCGTAGCCAAGACAATTTTGGGTTTTGAGTTTAATTCCCTCTCCTAAAGATGGCTTTTTAAAAAGTTTAAAACCCCTCCAGATGGTTTTAAGTTTAAAATCCCCCTACAGAGAGTTTTGAGGTGGAAAACATCTATCTTCAATATTATTTTAAAGCAAACTACAGTTACTAAATTCTATGACCGTAGCTAAATGGGCTTTTGAATTAAAAAACAACAACACAACTCCAGAGGTTTTTTTAGTTTAAAACCTCCAACAGATGATTTTGACGATAAAACTTCCCTTTTCGATATAAAATGTAAAACAAACTACAGTCACTTAATTCCAAGAGCGTATTCAAGAGAGGTTACACATTTCTACCAGTGGCGGGAGTCCAATAAAGTGCAGTGAAAGTCATCTGCCAAAATTAAAAAACACTAAATGTGGCTCAACAAAGATGGCTAAGACAGATTTTAAAGTCCATTATAGAGATACAGCTTGACGGCAAATGCGCCGAACGGCGCGGGAGGGTCTAAGTCATAACAATAGCGCATTAGGTTTTTGAAATAGTAGATACCTCAGAATATGCATTTTTTTGGCTTTCAATATCATAATTAGTGCTTGGCGGTGGGGCTGGGGTAGGGTTAGAGCTCCTATCGCTCCCCCAGACCCCCTTGCTGGCAATGGCGGGGAGTCTACAATTTCCCCACTAACTCCAGGTTGAGCCTATCCTAGGGCCCAATAAACGTCTTCCGAAAGCAGGAAAGGTCAGAATGTAATAACGACTATGTACATACACGCAAACATACATACATATACATATTTTTTTTTCGCGGGGGGGGGGGGAGGGTTAGGGAAAAATCCTTGCTACGCCCATGATCTTCCACATATTATTTTCTTCTTTATACTATAAAGTAGAAAGTAAGGTGTATGTATCTATGTATCTATATATGTATGTATGTATGTTAAGAATAGAAATCATAACCGTTTGACCAATCTTGATAAAATATGGCATAAATGTTCCTTGGGTACTAATATATGAATATATATATATATATATATATATATATATATATATATATATATAATACATACGTTACGGTTATAGTTTGTACCTAAGGAACATTTCTGCCAAGTTTTATCAAGATTGGTCAAACGGTTTTGATTTCTATTTGGGATATATATATATATATTGTTACGTATTTCTGAATCTTCTGGCTAGATGTATTAGTTGGCACACAAATAGAAACACAGCAAAGAACTTGACGACTAAACTTTTTAGTTTCATATAACTTTAATGACTATTAACTCTAACAATTCGTTACTGTAACATGTAGCGTAGAAGACTGTACAGTATCTGTCAGTTTACAGTTAGCTATACCTCGTTGCAATTCATCTCTTCATTTCGTTGCAATTCATCTATTCTTAACTTGAATCGAGCCGTATTCCACAGAACAGACCAACGACACACTTCCCAGTGTCGCTCCAGGTCTCCCAAAGCTGAACCAAGTCGTACTCAACTCTACCGAATCAGAGCCGCACATCCACTGTATCGACTGTAACGGCTCAAGTCCACTGTAGTTCGCTGTATAGACTTTAACGACAGTAGTCCACTCCAGTTAACTCTACCCTAGTTTAACTTGCATCGAGTCGTACACATTTCACTTCCACTAGAGCCGCACACGTCTTAAATTGTCTGTATTGACTGTCACGACTCACTCACGACTCGTTCACGACTGACATTCACTTTAACTCTCTGGCTTATATAGAGTCCCTAATCGCATCTCCAAAGTTGCACAAACACGGCTAGTATCCTCTGGAATAACACGTGAGGAAACGTTACATCCTCTCTTTGTTTATACATGTAGATTCCAGAAAACATCGGCTGCCGGGGTCACAAGTTGTGACCTCTATCTGTCACTGGACATTGCTAGTACCTTCTGGAATAACACTTAAGGACACGTCACATCCTGTCTTTGTTGATACATGTACATTCCAGAGAACACCCGCTGCTGTGTTATCTCGCCGGGGTCATACGTTGACCTCTACCTATCACAGTCATTTGTAACAATATATATATATTGTCACAGTCTCAGTTGACATTGCCTGATTTAATGTTCACGTCATGTTAAGAGGTTAAGAGAAGTGGCATTTCTGATGTAGAAAACAGGAAGTAGAATGAATAAAGTTGACTTTGAGTTCAGTCAACTCAGTCATGTGATCCTATGGACCTAGCGGTCAAGTAGTAATTTGGTCCGGGACGGACAGTAGCGACTTAGAAAAGTCGAGCAGTATTTACAGTTAGGTAGTAACTTTTAGGCAGTTCATGCCAGTGGTCTTTTGAGACATGTATTTCTAGTAGTTATTCTGTATGATTTTGTACAGTGTTACTCGCTGAGATGCGGGAGTGATTTTTAATATACTCTGGAGAGTTTAAGTATTGGATTTTTTTGATACCGCTGTTATGCGGATAAGATTTTCTTGACTTGTAGCTTTAACAAGAAGTGCAGTATTATTATTATTGTTGTCAAATAATAAACTTTATATTTGTCTGCTGAAACGGACTTAAGTCAATTTGTGGTATATATGTTTCTCACGTGTCAAGAGTACTCCATGAAGCACGAGCCCAGCATTCCACGACATTCGCATTCTTCAACATTACACCATTTAACCTTTTTTACGTCTTTGGTAGCCAGTATGTGTCCTTGACAAGCACGGACTTCTTGGAGCACTCAGGAACTCAAGAAAACGGACTTATTTTTCGCCAGTAAGATCGCTATTCAAATAGTGAAGTCTGTCAAGATTGTTCTCAAAAGTACAAGTTAAGGTGACTATGATAGCATTTCAACTGATTTTATTCTACATTTACTATTTAAACTGTAACAAGCCAGTCAACACGTTAACACTCAAGCGAGACCAGTCACACGTATTCAAGTCCCTTGTCATTGGACTGGCCTGAGCTTGCACTTTTTCACCTGTTGACCTGAACACACACTGACCGCTACACACGACTGGGATTGTTATACATGGAAGTTATTTTTGCTATCAAGGCAGTAAATTCAAGAAACTGATCATTTCTTCTACAACCATATTTGTTAAATAATTTACTTTGTCATTGATTAATTGGGACTTAACATCTGTACAGCAAGGTCAATGCTTCATTGTACATTTTTGCTGACATCCTAAGATCCAGTATTAACATCACCATCTACAACCTTGTACATCTGCGTGGATGAAACAGAAGACAGCAGAGACAAACCCGGAGGTACTATAGCTGGAACTGATGTGCCTGTACATGTCAACTCGACCCAGAATCTGACGTCATTCAAGTCTACAATCATCGACGAGCACGTCATTTAAGACTCACCTATATATTTGTTCACTGTCCCCATACAGTAACAAATTGTGGTATATTTTGGCAGATAATACCACTATATTATTTCAAGCTATCATTTATATATATATTCAATTTGTAATTTGTAATTTTTTTTTTAAAATTGTCGAAAGTAAAAATATTTATGGTTCATTAGGAGTCGTAAAAAATGGTGTATATTTTCTTTAAAAATGTTTTACATGTTTGGGATGTTTTTTTAATGTTAAAGATAATCTACTTCCTAGTCCAAACCTCCCGCTAGACTGAATAGACTAAAAGTAACATTAAACAACATTTTTATAAATACACATAAAATATTCTGCATTAAAATAAAAACAACTGATTTTCGTAAATACGTTTTTGTGAAGTGTTACAAAGAATTTTTTTTGTTGTTGTTTTATTTATTTGAAGAGGGATTTCAAATAGTTTTTTTTTTTTTTTGGTGTTAGTAGAGTTTTCATAATAAATTCAGAATAATTTGTCAACAATTTGTAATAAATTAAAGTAATATTGGTCGATTTCTTTTGTCTGAACGGAATCCGGAACATTCTTTACCGATAATAAGTCTTTTGTGATGTCTCAGCAGGACGATTAAATGTAAAATTTGATTAAAAAGTGATTTTCAAAATTTGTTTCTAGTAAATTACTTTCTTATTTTAAAATCCTGAACAGCCTATTGTCGATATTTTTGGAAAAAAAAAGTCATTTGACTTAAATGTGATTTAATTTGAAAATACGGAGCATATTGGTATTAGTAATTAAACTATAATGACGCATTTTCCAATGTATGTATGTGACCAATATAAATAAAAACCGTTTGACCAATCTTGATAAAACCTGGCAGAAATGTTTCTTGGGTACTAACTTAGACCGTAGTGTATGTATTGTAGCCCTAAAACAAAGTTAAGACCCTCAAAAAAAGACCATATCTATTACAGCTATAGTATTTTGTGGATCTAGGCCATGTTTACATGCTGTGTCTAAATGATGAAAGAGATGTTAGATCCAAATTAGCTCTCATTAAAGAAAACATAATTTTGTAATTTTACACATGGACATACAAATTAGTGTCTATTCATTTCATTATTTAATTAAAATAAACCTTCAAATATGAGTTTACAAAACATTGTTTACCTAAAATCGTTCGCTCTAAATGCGAGAAAAGCTTTAGCCGCATTGACACACTTTTCCATAACTCGCCACCGCGTAGTGATACGAATGAAATTAAAGTTAGAGGTCTAATATAACGCATTATAAAGGCATATTATTAAACAAATAAACTACTTACATAATATATTTTTTTCAATTGTGTTTTTAAAGTATTTTACCCTACAACTACCGATTAGGTTTAATTTTAAGTCTTTACTTTAAATTGACTTTTTTCTTTCAGATCTACTCATGCGCATTTAGACCTGATTACATAGCTACACATATACATTAGACGTGTTCACAATACGTCATTCATCAAGGCTCGGTATCTAGGTCAATACTACAGGCTACAGTATGTAGGGAAACACAACCTTAAAGTGACAACAAAGTGTATAGTCTTTTACTACATAGGCTCAAAGTTTTTATTTATTGACTAGACTGCTGTGGCATTCAAATTATGTCGATTCTAGATCTACATGAAATGAAACAAACAATGTTATATAAACAATTACATTCACGCGTTCGATTTTATTATAAAAAATATTGTATCGCTTTTAGTCACCCCTTCATGTGTCGTGCACACCGCTATGTTAACACACTATGATTGGACAGGCTACATGAGGCTCTATACGGGGGATATTAAATATACTAACATACAATAATTATTACATTTTTTGAGTTAATGAATTCACACTTACGATAGTAGGTCTAAATCTTTTATAATAATATCTAGACTCTAGATATAAATCTTTGTAGACCTACAAGCAAATGTTTTTATTATTAAAAAATGGATTTAGGTCGATTGAAGTCCCACATTATCTTACAGTGGTTCTAAAACTATTTCCTTTGGTATACATATATATAATATGTTGATAATTCAATATCAACATTAATTTTTAACGTCACGTGACCTTGACCTACTTTTTCAATTTGTTCCACGGGTGACCCACTGGGTTATGTTGGTATTAGGTTATGTTGGTATTAATCATTATATTTTCATGAAAATAAAAAAAATATATTTAGAATGTTAGAAAATTTTATTTAAGAAACATGTAAACTTCTAAAACAATTTCTTAGCTCTGTATAACACAGATATACTTTGCACTTCTCGCAAATGTTGTGTGTCTTCATGCTACACAACTTGCAGCGCTGGCGATCTTCCGTTTTTATTGGGAAGTGGAAAAAGCCATCGGTTCTGACTTCTGGTTCAGGCATAGGTCTCAAGGCAGATTTCTTTCTTGATGGGCCTGCAGTTGCACCTTCTAAAGATGGTCTTCCTCGTTTTTTTTTGTGTATGCGCATGTAAATTGATCAAAAGGGATGCCAGTTTTGTATGGAAGTTGCGTTGGTTCAACACATCTTTTTTAGACATCCCTATGAGCTGACATGCCTGATGATAAGAGAGCCAAGCATTCACAAACATCATGCGTATGGTCTGCCAAAATATGTACAAATACCAACGCTTTGATCTTATGTGAAATGAATGCTTGGCAATGAAACAGTTGTGAAGATTAACGCCTCCCATGCTTTCATTTTTTTTTTCCCCTTTTTTTTTTTTTCTCTAATTTTACCTTCTTAGTAAAACACTTTGGATTGAACACTTTTGAGTGTACTGTGATTAAGAAAAAAAGTAAACAAGACAACACTGGAAGTGTGGCCCACTTAAAAATACCGGCACATAAAATTAGGTACCGGCTGCATTCACAGTTAAACGTTCTGTCTGCGCCGCTTGGTTCTTCCTGCCGTACCGCACAACGTAATTCAGATTCGGTGCTAATTTAAACTTTTGGCTGGTCCTGTTGTAAAGAAGATCTAGACTGACGAGCTCGGGCACTAAATCCCCAATGGGTCACCCATGACCCAATGATTTTAAAAATGTAATTAATACTAAACAGAGAACTAATTCGTATTAAATACTATATATAATTATTAAATACATTATTTAAATATTTAATACTTACAAAACGTTTTGTCTTACGTTGTATAAAGCAGTAATTAAATATTTTTTTCAGTCGAAATTTGAGTTCCCAACTTGACACGGAGGTAGCTATATGCAAAAGGGATATTATTCAGTAAGAAGAAAAATTTAACATAATAGTTGTTTCCCTTGTGTTCCCTTGTGTTCCATAGATGGACCACTGGGTATTGATGGTAAAAATTACATAAAAAATGAAGTAGACATTTACTGGGTCTTCCAGGTTAATTAATACTATTTTTTAATTCACGCATTCACTTTCTTATAGCATTATTATTTCGTTTAATTGTTTACAAAACACTCCCAGTGACTTTATCGACAGTGATACGCAAATTAAGACCTGCGGGCCGCGGGTAAATTATGTCTAGTAGTTAGGGTTAGGGTATAAAATATAAGTAGGTATAGAGATTTTCATTTAGCATTATTCTACTATTTACTTAAAAAAACGGAACAACATATTATCAATCGTGAGTTTTTGCAACATTTAAGCACGAAAATTAAATGTAATATAAGTTAGAACAGCAAACAAACAATATTCGGCATTGCTTTCTTTTTCACAAGAACATCCGAACAATCTATTATAGATATTTAAATTTATTGCTATTTTTAGGAAGGCTTAATCAGATTTTCATTAGCTTCTATTTTTTTTTATCGAAACGTGACGGACAGACTGACCAGCAGACAAAACGCACAAAAATAAGCAGCTTTTATCCTTATGGTGACACTAAAAAAAAAGTAAATAAAGTCTGATAATTTAAACGTTGTGAGTGGACTAGTTTAGTATTGCCTCGGTCGTCACGCTACTGCACGAAAGTCGCTGCATAAAAAGTTTACTTTAAAAAAAAATATGCGTGACATTTGCATACAAAGTGCATTCTTAGCCTTAATAAACAAACATAACTGTTTTTATTTAATTTGAGCAGACAGTTGACCAGAAAAATCACAGTTGACTAATTTTTATTTTTATTTGTGAACATTTCTTGTATATTTCAATAAATATATTTGACTTAGTGATACTGATAGTACACAAAACATTACCTTTCTTTGTTAACATATTGTAACATAATCTTCCTTACATTTATGTATTGTTTTAAAATTGGTGTATTTTTATAATTGCATAATTAATTTTATAAACTAAACGGTTTGCTTTTAAAAAACAAAGTAGCCGTTGCATGTAAACTACGCAAACCACAAGGCATGGTGATAAATATTGTTTTCTTTCATTTAGTTTTTGAGATCTGAGTGTCACAGACGGACATTTTTCATAAACCTAATAGCTGCTTTACCTCTTACAAGGGATCTTGATTAATTATGCATCATTTGCACTGTGAGAATTAGTTGGATTTTTAGGTAGATCAGATTTGTTTATTATACATTACAGACGTTCTTCTTAAAACAAACATGTAATACAATAGTATTTTAGAATACTGCAGATGCCAAAGATTTCTTATCTAGATTTTCATGGTTAAAAAAAAGAATAGGAACAATCTAGAAGTGCTATTGTTTTTTATTATGACGTCTTCAAAAACATGTTGAGTCGAATTAGGTAATAAAGAATAATAGGGTAAATTTAAACGCTGCGGTTTCGATAATAAAATGTGCTTAGTAATGCCTGGTGCAAGAATAAAAACAACAACTGGTTAATGTTTGTATTTTTTCGTCCAAGGCAACTGGGGTAATTAGTTATAGGTCAGTCACTCAACGAACCAAAGAATCAAGAATATTTGCGCCTACACAATATATTAGAATATCTCTTTATTGTGTAAAAACAAGCAGTTTTACAAATAATAAACAAAATGCTACTTATTATCAATTATCTTAAAATCTTCATTAGATTTGCATGATCATAATCATAATATAGTATTATAACAGAAAAAAAAAAGCAAAAAAAAAATAAAAAAATAAAATAAAATAAACCAACATTGGAATGAATAAGGTTAACAAAATAATTTACATAAGAGAAAATGAAATAAAGCATTTCTTTAACAAAACTAAAATAATAGTAATGCCTTTTTTTTGGTATTAAATTTCTCTAAATTTCATTTCACTCATCGTCACTGATTGGTAGTATCCTGTAGTATTATGCCAGTTAAGTCCAGTTCCGTATTCAATGCTTCCCCAAATCCCATTCAGATTAGCTGCGTGACAGCTAGTGTACCACCAAGCACCTTTATATAAATCAGCACAGTTCCCAGCATAGATATCATTGTCTTTGTCAAACGTCGTAAATTTAACATTATCAAATTGTCCAAGATTATCTCCAGCGTTACCCGAATAGAAGCTAACTTTTAGTCTGTATCCTTCTGGTTCTCCGTACAAACTAAACCTAGAATATGTGGCGCTGAATTTTGCTTGGTTAAAGGTCAAATCGATTCGAAGCTGATGCCTTCGTTTTGTTGTTATTTGATGTATGTTCTCATTCCCAAGATAAAATTCTCCCGTAGCCACATCACCAAAACCATATTTGTATTCTTCCCATCCTCTGTAGAAACTTAAATTTCCAGTAATTCGTCTTTGAAAGATTGTCCACCCTCCGCCATCAGTGTCTGTGTCGCACATGACCTCAAGTCCGCTGGAAAGAATGACCACAACTCTTGATGTGTTACTGAAGACATCTTTACAGGAATCGGGTCTACCGTATATCAAAGCTTTTAAGTTTTTGGAAAACTCGAAGCCAGCAGATGGTCCTAAGTAAATAAAAAGAATTGGTATTAACTTTAATCAAACCAACTACCTCTAGTCTAATTGCTTTGTTCCACTGCTATGTATTATTCATTTTGCCATTGACCCCCCTCTTTATTGTCGCAATTATTATAGTAATAATGTTAAGCACACAAGTAAAATATTTTCTTTTCTTTCTTCTTTACATTTCATTGTTCACTAAGTATTGTATCCATGGGCGTATCCAGGGGGGGTTCTTGGGGCTCAAACCCCCCCGAAATGAAATCCCCCCCCCGCGGGGGGGGGGAACCGAATTAAGTGAATGATTTTCGCTTTTATTTTGTTTAATTTAGGTGAGATTTTAATACTAAATCATCACTTACCACAGCACAGCCGAAGCAGTTTTGAGTTAAAAACCCTCTACCAGGGGGTTTTGAGTTTAAATCCCCCTACCAGGGGGTTTTGAGATATAAAAAACCCCTATCAGGGGGTTTTGAGATACAAATCCCTCTACCAGGGGACTTTGAGTTTAAAACCCACTAAAGGGGGTTTTGAATTTTAAACCCCCTACCAGAGGTTTTTGCAGTTAAATCCCCCTCTTCTATAAAACAAAACCAAAAAAATGCAAACAACAATCCCCAAATTCCAACAGCACAGTTAAGAAAGATTTTGATTTTAAACCCCCCTCCAAAATTTACGATAAACCCCATCTTCAAAATAAAAAAAGCAAATTACACACTCAAAATTCTATGAGCGTAGCCAAAGGGGTTTTGAGTTTTAACCCCCCCCCCCCTCCAGTTGGGGTTTGAAGCTAAAAAGTACCACTTCAATATAAAAAAAAGCAAATTACACACTATAAAATCTATGAGCGTAGCCAAAGGGGTTTTGAGTGTAAACCCCCCTCCTCCAGATGGCTTTTACTTTAAAGTTTAAAACCCCTCCAGATGGTTTTGAGTTTAAAATTTTCCTAAAGAGCGTTTAGAGTTGAAAACCTCTCTCTTCAATATTATTTTAAAGCAAACTATAGTGACCGAATTCTTAAATCGTAGCTAAATGGGGTTTTGAATTAAAAACAAAACAAAAAAACTCGAGATTCCTTAGTTTAAAATCCCTCAACAGATGATTTGACGAAAAAACTTTCCTTTTCGATATAAAATCTAAAGCGAAATACAGGCATGTAATTCCAAGAGAGTAGTCAAGAAAGGTTACAAATTTCTACCAGTGGCTTGGGCTCCATTAATAAAGTGTGAATAGTCTTCTGCCGAAATTGAAAATCATTAAATGTATCTCAACAAAGATGGCTAAGACAGATTTTAGGAGTCAGTCATAGAGATCGGGTCTAAATAAAAGAAACCATATGCCGAACTGGGAGTCGAATCCTTAGTAAGGTTGTGACAGAGCGTCGCATGAGGTTTTGCGGTACATGTTCTCACACAAAATGAATTACGCAAAATATGAGTTGCGGAAACAGTTTGCCGGAAAATGCGCCGAACGGCGCGAGAGGGTCTAAGTCAGTAAGAATAGCACATTAGGTTTTTGAAATAAAACTTTTTAATAGCAAGATAATGCACTGTAGATACCTCAGAATATGCATTTTGTTGGCTTTCAATACCAGAAATAGTGCCCGGCGCTACGAACTCCCCCAGACCCCCTTGCTAGCAAGGGCGGGGAGTCTACAATAAACAATAAACGTCTTCCGAAAGGGTCAGAATGTAATAAAGATTAATTATGTACACACACACACACACACACACACACACACATATATATATATATATATATATATATATATATATATATATATATATATATATATATATAATTTTTTTCCGCCGGGGGGGGGGGAATCCATGATTGTATCTAATAGGTTTAATTGAACAGGTCCTTGAATTCGAGTATCAATTCTACCACGAAGCAATCCATCTTAATAATAAGTCTTTTTTTCATAATTTCGCACTATTTTTCTCCTTCTGTCTTTCAGTTCTCTTCGAAATATTTGATAGGTATTATATTTTTTGGCAAGGGGCCATTTTTTTAATTATTTCATCCTGCAAATCGTAACGTATAACGAAGGGACCTAGAATTTAGTTTTTCACTTTTAATTACAAAAGACCCGTTCTATAACCCTCAACCAAAAATAAAAACTTTAACCCTGTAATCACTTATTTCCTCCACTACATTAAACATTATAAAATACAATTTTTTGGTATGAGCCCTTTTTCATCTAGCGCATCGAAAGTTATGCAAAAAGCATTGGCAGTTAATGATACACACAAACAGAGTTTTAACAATGAAACTATTCTTTTTTTAGACCCTAACCCTTAAACTTTTAGTATAGGAGAAATAGAAGCAGATATAATCATTGAATATAAAGGTGCTGTGAGGTTTTAACAGTAAAAAGATTGTGTTCAAAATAAAAAAAAAAATAAATAAATTAAGTTGTAAATCTTCCTCATATTATCTTCTTCTTCTTATACTATTAAGTAGAAAGTAAGGCGTATGTATGTATGTATTGTTGTAAACCTGGTCGTGGCACAGATGGGGGTAGTGGTGTGAGTGTAGTCAGCCGACGCAAGTCACACCAGGCCAGCGTTAGACAAGCGGTCAACCGTGACGAGTTCGGACGGTCGGCCGAGACGAGTGTCAACATGATAGTTCGGGAAGGATCGACGTCGTGAACAGAGCTCAGGAGCGTCACGAGAGTTGTAGTCATCTGACCACCTAGAAACCTCGAGCGGCGTTCTGTCCGGTTCTAGAAGGCCAGAAGGGACCCTATATAAAGAGTGGAGGTGACACAGTCAAGTCGGTCAAGAAAAGGGGCTCAATACAGCAATGTTAAGAAAGGAGGTTCACGACAGGGGTTCAGAACACGGTCGACTACAGCACAGTTCAGTGGTGTGGTTCTGTACGGAGCATTACGACGGTTCAGTGCGGAGTACTATCAAGTACAGTTGAGACGAACGGCGTCTTGATCGAGTCCGACACAACGAGCCTAGTGTGTGAAGTCATTCCTGAACTGTTGAACCCAATGCAAGCCCGGAACGAGACGGAGAAGCCAGTGCTAGAGTTGGTACGTTGGTACTGTTCTACGTGCTGCCAATTGTACAGTATTGGCTGTTATTTATGGACATTAAACCTATACGTTATTTTGGAGCCCTGAGTTGTCAAGTTCTTTAAGTTGGTGGTGTATGGTGCAGTTTGCAGAGAGCCTGAATAGTGAGATTCGTAACAGTATGTATGTATGTCCCGCATAGAAATTAAAACCGTTTCACCAATCTTGATAAAACTTGGAAGAAATGTTTCTTGGGTACTAAAGGGAGCCGTATGTATAGTAGCCCTAAAACAAATTTGAAGACCATAAAAAAGAAAAGTTGCCCAACTTTATGAAAGTAAAAGTATCTTATTAATCTAGGCCATGTTTATCATGTTTACGTGAGAAAAAAATCGATAGGATCTAGATCTAATTTTAAGAACTATACTTTGCGCAGATAGTTTTTTGACACATGAAAATTACAAAATATAGCCTATTGATTTCATTATTTAATAAAATTAGGTTTCAAATTTGTCTTTCAAAAGCATATTTACATAAATTCGTTCCTTTTATCTGCAAAGTTAGAAGTCCAGATGTATTTTATAATCCCATTCATCTAACTAAGCCGACATCTAAGTCTAGACTCTAGACAGTCTAGATCTAACTCTAATTCTAGATCTAATTCAAAGAGGAAAGATCTATATATATATATATATATTTAACATTTGCATATTTAGGGATAAGTTATATAAGAAAAAACTAGCAAACTACTATTATTTCACTGTCTGAACAAAGGGATGAGGTCGTAGAAAGGGTGTGAACTGCCTCTCCTGACCCCTCCCTGATCTACTAGTGGTATAATCTTTTATTAGTTTGTCTCACCATAGACTGAAAAAAAAAGACATTTTCAACCCCTACAACATTCATTCCATGTTTATTTTAATTATCATTTATTTGTATGCACACGTTGTATTTCAGATTTTTGAGCTTTAAAGTGAATAATACCGTCTGTTCTTTGAATAAATATATGCGGTTCAAATCAAAAGGGACACTACCATAAATACAGTAATAAAGCTTATTTGTTCGTGTTCACTCCCTTACCTAGTGCACATCAATTTAAAAATAAAGGGAAATATCAATTTAAAAAACAAAATGAATATATCGCGTGTTAACTGCCGTACTAATTGTTTATATAGCTATCAATTTGTCACGAGTGCAATAGTAACAGAAATCGTAGCAGTTTTTATTAGGCCTAAAATTATAAATGAAAAAAAAAAGCTCATTTGATGAATTATGACCGCGTGGCGGCAAGTCTGAGAGAAGTGAGCCACATTTTAATGTGGAGATACGTCAAGCTCCATGTTTTAAAGAGAAAAAGAAGAGTTATGATTTGAAGCTGCATTATTGAATTCTTGAAGTAGGTCATAAAAAAAGTGTTGTGTTTGTCGATGTACAATCTACCTAAAATGTTACAATGTCTTTAGTGATTAAACGTCGCACTCATCATATTGTGGTATGTTGATGAAAGTTATTATTTTATTAAAATAAAATGTATGTATATGTTTATGAAACGTCAGAATTTTGCTATCTGTCAGTGAGGAGAAAATGGCGCATAAGTTTATCGTTACTAAAGGACAACTCTTTTACGCCGTCCTCCTTTAGCTCAGCAAAGATGATCGCCTTTGATCTACGATTGTCTCTTGTGCGGAATAAGTGACATTAGTTAAAACGTGCTAGTTTACTTTTCTTATAATATACGATACAGATTTAAAAAAAAACTACCTGCATTGATCTGTGTTACAGCAGTAAGAAGAACACAAATAAACAAAAGCATTTGTGATGTTCCTTTGTTTCAGAATTTTGTTTTCTTTTATGCCTAATGGTCCTCCAACAATCACTTTGTGTCCTTACGTATTTTATATTTATATGCATCCTGTGAGGGGAAGAACCACACTATTGAGTAATGCATGGAGAATTTGCATGTTCCCCAATGTATCCTGTTGTCATGTCACAGATGTGAGGAGTGCCATAACCTACCACGTTATTACTGCGAACAGGATATAGTGAGATACAGCGTAGTTACCTGTATACATGGAAAACAATGTTATCAATAGATCTAAAAGGATCATAGTTGTTGAAAACTGACGCAGGTAATGACCTTTAGCTCTTTATAACTCTTAAAACACGGATATGTAATTATGCACTCTAACAATCACTTGATCTATCAAAGTTTAAAAAAAAAAGATGCTACGTCATAAATCATTGAATGACAACATGAGTTTTAGAATCGAGAGTAATTTTTATGTTTTCTGTAACAGGAGATAAAGGTTCACAACAATAAAAAGGAAAACTTAAAATACATTTAAATTAACTTTAACCAAATGAAGTTAAAAACTGATTCTTAATGTAACAAAAAGTAGTTAGGTTCATTTGTGCGTGTAGATATACACAACATATATGTCGATTACTTTTTATTAGGAAACATTCGTGTTTTAAGCTTTTGTAACATCCTGTGGGTTTTCTAATACAATAAATGCTAAATGTTTAGGTAAGAAAAAATATAACATATATTATTTGTATATGTTTTTAATTCGCTTATGGTACTGCTATAATAGGTCATATTAATGTTTGGAAAGAGATTTTAAAAACTAGTGCATTAAAAACTTTTTCTAAAATAAAACAAGATTACAAAGACAGTTTATGTGGAAACACAAACTCAAAATCGGCCCTCGAAGTGATCCACCCAGGCAGGCTTCAATATTTTCAGAAAGAACATCCAAATGAAATTATATCAAAGACAAATTAGAGATAAGAATGGAGAAAGAAGGTTGACAGATCTTGTGTAGTGCCCCAACGGTACAGCAGATCAAAGGATAGGTACAAGTGAATGCAAAGTTAGATGTGTACCTGGCCTAACTAGTTCCTTTTTCAGACCTTGTGGTCTATAGGGCAAATGATGTAAAGTGCATCTGTTTTTGTGGCCTACTGTTAACGAGGGTGCCATGTTGCCAGCACAACGACCAACCGCCTTTACTTTCCCCCAACTTATATCAGGTACCCATTGGAGCTGGGTGGACTCAGAGGCGTCCAAGGATTCAGAAGTAAAAAATCCCAGTCTTCACCAGGATTCGAACCCGTGGTCCCCTGTTCAGAAGCCAAGCGCTTTACCGATCAGCTACCGCGCCTCTACTGGCCTAACTGGTCTTATATTAGATGTAATTGTTTTGAAGAGGATCAATCTCTTTTTTGAATGCTCAACAAAAAAAAAATAAATGATTTCCTCAATATAAACATTTACACGAAAATGACGTTTACAATATTACTATTCGTTTTAATGTAGGTCTAACTTATTAAGCATACTAATTAGCGTTTTCTCTTTAAAAAACTGCTTGCATAACTGATTTTAAAAATTAGATTTTTCGCTTTCAGAAAAAAAAAGTAGCCGTTGCATCAGAACTTTGAATGGTCTAAAATATTGTGATGTCGGATTTTCAATATCTTTTCTAGTTTACGAGATCTAAACGGGACGGACGAACAGATGGACAGACGGACAGACATTTTGCACAAAACTAATAGCGTCTTTTCCCCTTTCGGGGGCCGCTAACAAAATCATTAGTTATACACAAGTCAAAAAAATGTAAAATTTGGCTGCATGTAAACAATAAACAATACTCTGACTATCTTGACAATAATCAAAAATAGAAGTTATGAAACAAATTTATTATGTTATATGTTACTATATTACTCTTGATACCATAAATATGTAAATTAAATGAAGAATCTCAATGTTGTAAATCAAAAGCAGGCAACTCTAAACTATTATACAGTAAATAAATAAGTGTGTTTATTTACCAGAACAAACACATAACAGTCTTCTGCATCCTAAGAGTCTTGTTACGAATTTTACCAGTCCTTTCACCAAAAACTTGAATACGGACCAACGACAGCCTTCCCCGCTTCGCTAAAAGCTCCCCACTACAATCTTCAGGCAGCACAAAATACGGCTCCGTTATTTCCAACAATTCAGACTCTCCACAATCTTTTGATACCCTGTTATTCTCTCTATCCTAGCGCCTTCCTGTTCTGGTTCAATACTACGCTCGTACGCACCACAAGCACTGTCGCAAGGCAGGGTTACGACATTAATGTCCATGAATCAGTCTTTGTAGCCTGTATAAGAGGTTAGGTCTGTGGCTGTGGCGATGACCTGGTGCAGCCCTGTATAAGAGGTTAGGTCCGTGGCTGTGGCGATGACCTGCTGCAGCCCTGTATAAGAGGTTAGGTCTGTGGCTGTGGCGATGGCCTGCTGCAGCCCTGTATAAGAGGTTAGGTCCGTGGCTGTGGCGATGACCTGGTGCAGCCCTGTATAAGAGGTTAGGTCCGTGGCTGTGGCGATGACCTGGTGCAGCCCTGTATAAGAGGTTAGGTCCGTGGCTGTGGCGATGACCTGCTGCAGCCCTGTATAAGAGGTTAGGTCTGTGGCTGTGGCGATGGCCTGCTGCAGCCCTATATAAGAGGTTAGGCCCGTGGCTGTGGCGATGGCCTAGTGCAGCCCTGTATAAGAGGTTAGGCCTGAGGCTGTGGCGATGACCTGGTGCAGCCCTGTATAAGAGGTTAGGTCCGTGGCTGTGGCGATGGCCTGCTGCAGCCCTGTATAAGAGGTTAGGTCCGTGGCTGTGGCGATGACCTGGTGCAGCCCTGTATAAGAGGTTAGGTCCGTGGCTGTGGCGATGACCTGCTGCAGCCCTGTATAAGAGGTTAGGTCTGTGGCTGTGGCGATGGCCTGCTGCAGCCCTATATAAGAGGTTAGGCCCGTGGCTGTGGCGATGGCCTAGTGCAGCCCTGTATAAGAGGTTAGGCCTGAGGCTGTGGCGATGACCTGGTGCAGCCCTGTATAAGAGGTTAGGTCCGTGGCTGTGGCGATGGCCTGCTGCAGCCCTGTATAAGAGGTTAGGTCCGTGGCTGTGGCGATGACCTGGTGCAGCCCTGTATAAGAGGTTAGGTCCGTGGCTGTGGCGATGACCTGCTGCAGCCCTGTATAAGAGGTTAGGTCTGTGGCTGTGGCGATGGCCTGCTGCAGCCCTATATAAGAGGTTAGGCCCGTGGCTGTGGCGATGGCCTAGTGCAGCCCTGTATAAGAGGTTAGGCCTGAGGCTGTGGCGATGACCTGGTGCAGCCCTGTATAAGAGGTTAGGTCCGTGGCTGTGGCGATGGCCTGCTGCAGCCCTATATAAGAGGTTAGGTCCGTGGCTGTGGCGATGGCCTGGTGCAGCCCTATATAAGAGGTTAGGTCCGTGGCTGTGGCGATGGCCTGGTGCAGCCCTGTATAAGAGTTTATATAATATGTACGTTCTTTTACATGATAGAATGTGTGTTCCTTTTTTATCTGTCAATTGTGTGACTACAACTATTCGCTCTACAGAGCAAATGTCATGGTGACGGCCAATTAAAAGTATTTTCCTAAAACCAAGAGTTGCGATGACATGGAGGCCAAAAAAGCGCAAACAGGGACGTCATCGTATAACTTGGCGCCAAACTTGATGAAGCACCGCAAAACAGTGGACACCAGATGGGAGGAGACTTCAAACATTGTCAGTGACAGATCTTTATGTACGCAAAACAGTGGACACCAGATGGGAGGAGACTTCAAACATTGTCAGTGACAGATCTTTGAGTAGACAGCTCACCGACCAATGCACCGAACGGCGCCAGAGGACTTCAGACTAAGTCAATACGTCCCTTAGGCGAGCCTTGAGATATTGGAAGGCATAACAACTCACAAATATTCAAATGTTCCAACTCGTCAATTAACAGCCACGCAAGCCACTTACAACTTGAAAAACTTGACAACTCGGAATCCAAATAACTTCACTGTCAATTGAATGAGTTTATGTATATATATAAGTAGAATTTAATTTAGATCTCTTTTTTGTCGTTATTGTTTTCAATAGGGGAGTGACGTTAGTTCTTTTTATTCACTCGGTTCTCTATGCTTATTAAGAGATGCCTGAAAATATATTTTGAACACTGGTGATAGCTCATTGCTTAGTTCTTTGAGTAATCTAGCTAAAATACCATCAGGTCCATATGTTGAAGGTGGTTTTATGTTGACTATATTGGCTTAAAGTTATTGGGTCCCCTTTTCTTGTACATCTATATCACTTGGTTTGAATGAAGCAATGTGTCTTTGTCTTCTGGGGCTGAGAATGCTGATGAAAATTATTCATTTAGAATGTTAGCCTTAGTTTTATTATCATTGTGAGATATATTTTTTTTACTTTTTATTGGTGCTACATCTGTTGTTTCCTTTTTCTTAGATTTAATGTGCGCCCAACTGTTTTTTTATTATTATTATTTTATTATGCATAGATATTGCATATTTTTGTATTTTCCTTTACAGCTGTCTACTTACTTTAGGGTTAGGTTTTAACATTTAATATACTTTTTTAAACTTTTTCTGAAATACTTTTTTAAATTACTTTATAAATTTTCTTTCTGTTTGTAAAGTTTTTTAAATTTATTAATAAACCAGCGTTTATTATTTTTATGGAAGTGTATATAGTTGGTATCTGATTTTCTATCCTTTTATAAAGCATCGATTTTAATGAAATCCAGAGATCATCAACTTGTTGTTTAATGTTATATTTCTGATAAGAATAGTTGTTGAAACTTTAATGCAGTTTAGTGTAATCGTGTTAGGTTGCATGTGTTTTAGAGTAAGATGTTTCTGTTTGATTAATATTGGTAATGATTTATTTTAAATTGCTAACAAAGTTCCTCCATGAATTTCAGGATTTTTTTTTTGTTCCTGCAACTACGTCTGGGTTTTTTCTTTCTAATATACCTTTCAAGTCTGCTGATGTTTTCATGTACGCACCCTATTACTCGAATTCAAATAGAATTTAAGGTCTTAAAGAAATAATTAAATTTATTTTCGTCTCCACAGTATACAAAAACTACGTAGGTTTACGTCAAAGCAACATAGTAAACACAGGTAATTTTAAACTTATATATATATATAGCAACTTGTAGATGATCCTCTTATTAACTGGCAACTTCTAGATGATCATCTTATCAACTAGCAACTTCTAAATGATCATCTTATCAACTGACGATTTCTAAATCCTAGGCAACCACGATCATTGATTGTGCAATATAGATCAAAATTATCTTCAGGGTGACATCTAGCACCATTGATGATCGAGACACGTATATGCCTTATGTTAGTGTTTTTTTTTTTGGTACAGAGTTTTGTAATTTCTTTATGAAAATACACATACACTTAATAAATGTTTGTAAAATGTTTTACATGGTTCGGATGTTCCTTCAGGGTTGAAGATAGTTTACTTTCTAGTCCAAACCTCCCGCAAGACGACGGGGGATGGGAGTGGGCAGAGTTTGAACCCTGGACCATCGATAAATCTAAACGACAGTTCATCGTGCAAACCGCACGACCAGGCAGCCATAATATATATTAGAAATGTCCTTATATTCGTCATTCAACAAATTTCGTTTACAAAATATGATTTCTATATAAAAATCCAATCGCCTCCAATTCAAAGATGTTTCTTAGAGAGGGAAGTACATGTTATTGCTTCCCCCCAACCCACTGAATCGGCCAACATACCAGAACAGGGACGATACGAAATAAATATTTTTTACAATATCAAAAAGAAGCTTTTATCCTAGAGATATATTACTAAATCTGTTATAACAAACTGTTGTTTCATAAAAAAAGCTACACCCGCCGCAGTCCTCCATATATATATATATATATTAGAGTCGTTAGTTAAATTATGCTAGCATTTCAGACATACTTTATAAATGTAGAAAAATAATCGAGACACGATATATCTAAAGTTTAGACCTTTTAACAAAATTTAGAATTTGAATAAAATATAATAATGATAATAATGCTAATAATAAAATAAAAGGTTATTTAAATTAGTGCTATAGTGCAGTTTTATTGTCCAATTAAAAATACACATTTGTTTTATTGGATAATTGACAGCATAGACAAAGTTACATATGTCTTAGCGTCGCTTGTCAACTCTGTAGGAATGTCTTCCTTTTTCTTGAGCTCCTAACTCCATCAAAGCAGCTCCTAATGACCAATCTATAAACAAAAATGTAATGGATTTACACACAGAAGATTAAGATAACATGTAAGTAATAGTTTGATTCTCAATATCTCTTTTATTTGTTTATTTTGTTTATTTGATTACAAAATGTCATTTCTTTAAAAATACTACAATTTTCAATTTTATATATTTTCAATTTGACTTAATATATATATATTAAGTTTGTCCATCGTGGTCCTATGATGACTACTTTTGTCATCCAGGGGGCTGAGGGCTTTGCACTGGGGTTTTATGCCTCCTCATGTGGCTGGTAAGACCTATATGAGACCGGAATGTTCGGCTGCACACTGGGCAGATTATTCAAGCTATATTTGTACGTGTAGACGTGTCAAAAATTCCATCTCATACCCAATAACATATAAAATAGTAACTCTATTAGTTTGTGAGGTGGCGCTCCTATGTTTATTTTTAAGCTGGTTGTATTTTTATAGGCTAGTGCTATGTTTAAAAAAAACATTTCCGCTGACAAGAAATCGTCTGCTGTTTGTAGTTATTCTTGTATAATTTGGAAAACATAACGATACTTGTTAGTCGAAGTGAAAATTAATTTCCTGTTTTTTCCCCTGGTCACTTTTTGCTACCTATTTGCAATGGTCAGATATTTATTTGTTGAATTATTAAATTGGACCTACAAACTGTTCTTTGTCCTTTGTTTACATTTTTAAATATAAATAACTTTGATTTTCTTTGGGATTACTTATATTTTTTAAATTATTTGTTTCTTATTTATGTGCGTTTTGATGTATAATGTTATGTAGTTTGTTTGTTTTTGCAATATTTAATTATATTTTATTTTAGTGTACGGTTAGGTACAACTTAGGTGATGTATTTGGACTAGTCGGTAAGAGCAGTGAAGTCCAACACTTCAATATGTTCTGACTGACTGGTTATAACCTGGTCAGTTACCACGCTGGACCTTTTTTATCTTGTCAAGGGGTCAGTAATACTAAGTATTGCTTACCTATTGATTTCCCGTGTATTTTGGATGTGACAATAATTTGATTGGTATCCATGGGGAATCCATACGTTTTGTTTAATAAGACGGGCATAAACATTCCAAGAAGACAGTTACTGGAGGCAAACTTTTTGTGTTTTGCATCTATCTCAGCGATATTCTGTACAAGAAATACAAATATTAAAAGGAGTCAAATATTTAGTCATCCCAAATCAGAGAAAAAATAATTACAAGAACACAATTAATTGTGATACACAAAGTTTGTGTCTATCCTAATTTGCACACTAGTATTATAAAAAAACAACGTGCCATATTTATACATAACAAGACCCAAAGCTATTTGAGATTTTGGAATAGGTCAGTGCTAAATATTTTATGTGGGCCCTGATATTTTGCATATGTTGCATATATGGAAATTCAGCGCTGGATAAATCCAACTTTCTTATTCACACTAGTATTATCATAAACGATTCCCTTTGTTTTATAAAATAAACAGTAGCATTGATAACTATAGTTACTTTGTTTATCCTTTTTTTTCTTCTATTTTTTTAAATTACAACTTTTTAATAGAGTTTGTTGGACTAGTCCGTTGGCTTTTTTCCTTATATATCTTTGCATTTTTCAGTTCTCTCTTTAAATTAAACTGACATTATTATGCTATAATTTTAAGTGTGCCTGATAGAGAAAAACATTTTGCACAAAAAATACGGGTAGTTGTGATCAAACCCGATAGAGGCTATAAAATGAAAAGACCTGAAACTAGCGCGTAAAACTACACATGTACAGTACTTTATTTGATGAGTATTTTACCCAAGATCTGGGTTGTTTTTTTAGGACTAGCTTATTTCAAGTACCCGGCATTTTCCAATACACAATTTCATACACAAAATAATTGTGGAAAAAATTGTAGTGATTTTAAACTTTAAATCATTACTTAAAAAGGTGTTACTGTAATCAATAATCGTCTAGAGTCTTAGACAGTCATTATTTTAGACTAGATTTAAGTAGAGTCTAGACCTAGATCTAGTAGGCCTATTACTATAAAAAAAAATAATCAGTCATTATAGACATCATTCGCAATTTTATTATTAGGTCTGGGCATTGAAAAGTAAATCTATTAATAAACTATAATAGATCTAAGTCTAAGTACTAACTTATTAAATAAGTCATTATAAGTAAAAGTATTATAATGACTATTGTATAGATCTAGACTGACTAGATTATAGATAGATCTATAGATAGATCTCTAGTCTAGTAGATTAAGTATAGAGTATAGTAAACGTATTACAGTATTATTAAATCTATGTCCTATGTATATCTAATAATCTAATAATGAAAAAACTTTAGTCTTTATTAATATCTAGACATTTTTCTAATAAAAACTAACTATAGGCATAGCATAGGCTAGACTCGGCAATCTAGTCTCAAGATAGAATCTATACTATTACTAGATCTATTCGATTTTTATATATAGATCTAGACTAGAATTAGATTATAGATCTAAATATACTAATGGAGAGATGATATGCGGTGTTAGCTAATAGCGTTGCACAAGAAACAAACCTGGATTTTCTAAACTCTAATACTTGGTATGTAATAGTAAAACAGCACCTACCTAAATAAATCGTAACTAGAAATGAAAAACCTATATTTATTGTAGTATATATAGGTATGTGCTTGTATTTTATATAGCCTTCGTAACTTCTTCTATAGAGAAATGACTTTTGTAATTTCTTTTACTGAAAATTGGGCTATTCGCGTCTGACACATATATAATTTTTATGTTCAGCAACAAACCCTATTGAAAGGTTTCTTAGCATATAAAGAGACATTTCATTCAGTAATCACAATAAGTAAAAAAAACACAAACTAACTTATCTTACTTCACAAACTATGTTTAATTTAATTTCATTTCATAAAGAAAGAGAGAGAGAGATAGAGTGTGTGTGTGGGGGAAATTCATATTTTGCATAATTACACACTGAATTGCCTTCTTAATGATGCCGGATTCAAACCTGTCCCCGCCATACCATGAAGTTTAGGAAAGTCGATAATACACTTCACATCGGAAGACACATCCAAAGCACGTACAATAAACAAACCAGCTCTTTGTGTACTTGTATAAATAAATAATTAAATATATACTGTATTGTTGTAAGTTTACTTCTACACTCAGCCATGTATAGAAACAAAAGATATATTGTAAGCAACATAAATTGTGTAATACAAACTTCATTGTGACTGTCTCTTGCTTATAGTGTAAAACAATGACCACTACAATATACGGTGGAATTTCAGAATTTTCTTTTAAGACAGAAACCAGTCAATCACAATAAACGTAACAAAATATTAAATCATGCTGAAAAGGAACTTCTACAACTGAACAAAATATATTAATAGATAGACATACATATAAATAGACAGACAGACTGATAGATAGATAGATAGATAGATAGATGGATAGATAGATATAGATAGATAGATAGATAGATAGATAGATAGATAGATAGATAGATAGATAGATAGATAGATAGATAGATAGATAGATAGATAGATAGATAAATAGATAGATAGATAGATATAGATAGATAGATAGATAGATAGATAGATAGATAGATAGATAGATAGATAGATAGATAGATAGATAGATAGATAGATAGATAAATAGATAGATAGATAGATATAGATAGATAGATAGATAGATAGATAGATAGACAGATAAATAGATAGATAGATAGATAGATAGATAGATAGATAGATAGATAGATAGATAGATAGATAGATAGATAGATAGATAGATAGATAGATAGATATAGATATAGATAGATAGATAGATAGATAGATAGATAGATAGATAGATAGATAGATAGATAGATAGATAGATAGATAGATAGATAGGTAGATAGATAGCTTGATTATATACCAGTAGAGGATATTACAAATGCGTGTATTAATTTTTTCGTATATATATTTTTTTTTCTGAAAACATAAAAAGGCGAATATAAAATATCTTATTGATGTCTACTACAAACCTTTTCGCAATTTCGTTTCGTGTTCTTTTTCAATAAATTCATGTCCAGTGTTTCATTGTCTGACATAAAGGCGTGAAATACTTTCGGTGCGATATCAAACGTTTGAGTTGCGTAGAACTTGATTTTTGGAATGCTCGGCTGAATTGCGTTTACTGTATCAATATACAAGTTGTGTTTATTTAATATATCAATAAAGAATCTCAGTTATTTCGTTCCATGTTACTTCATCCTGGATGATTTATCCCCGGTAACTTCATCCAGGTTAATTCATCCCCGATAACCTCATCTCGGTCAATTAACCCCCGGTCACTTCATCCCTTAATAATTGTACACTATGATATCCTACCTTTTCTGTCGCACTGTGACGTACATATTGTTATAAACCTGGTGGTGGCACAGATGGGGGTAGTGGTGTGAGTGTAGTCAGCCGACGCAAATCGCCCCAGGCCAGCGCTAGACGAGCGGTCAACCGTGACGAGTTACGACGGTCAGCCGAGACGAGTGTCAACACGGCGGTACGGGAAGGATCGACGGCGGTTCGGGAAGGATCGATGTCGTGAACAGAGCTCAGGAGCGTCACGAAAGTTGTAGTCATCTGACCACCTAGAAACGTCGAGCGGCGTTCTGTCCGGTTCTAGAAGGCCAGTAGGGACCCTATATAAAGAGCGTAGGTGTCGCAGTCAAAACGGTTCAGAAAGCGGGTTCACGACAGGAGTTCAGAACACGGTCGACTACAGCACAGTTCCACGGTGTGGTTCTGTACGGAGCATTACGACGGTTCAGTGCGGTGTACTGTCAAGTACAGTTGAGACGAACAGCGTCTTGATCTTGATCTGTGATCGAGTCCGACACAACGAGCTCAGTGAAGTTAGTCCTGAACTGTTGAACCCAGTGCAAGCCCAGAACGAGACGGAGAGGCCAGTGCAAGACGGTGTTATCGGAGAGATATTTGTTATCGCAGAGCTATTTGTACTGTTCTACGTGCTGCCAATTGTACAGTATTGGCTGTTATTTATGGACATTAAACCTTTACGTTATTTTGGAGCCCTGACTTGTCAAGTTCTTTAAGTTGGTGGTGTATGGTGCAGTTTGCAGAGCGCCTGGATAGTAAGATTCGTAACAATATGTATGCTAGAAATAGGATGAGAGTTCCATCGTCCTATTGTTTTGTTGTATAGACTAGGAAAGTAATTTGAAGGAATATGAATCAATTTAATATTCTCACCTATCGATGAAAGCTCGAAGACATCTCTAACAATTCATTGACATTTGATGATATATCATCAGCGGCGCGATCATAATTAATGAAGTGGTGAGGGATAAAACTAATGAAACTATACGTACAGGTCAAACATTAACAAGTATAATAAACATATTTATATATTTGTCGAAATGGGTATTATAGTCAAAGTATTTTAAAATAGCTTAGAAGAAGTATTTGATTTGGGAAGAAATGACCTGGAAAGAACTGACATGGGATAAATTCACCGTACAGCATAATTAAATAGTTGGTCTTAATTAAATACAGCTAAGCGGAATAATAATAATAAAGTTTATTGTCTTAAGGAAATTTGTCTTACAATTTGTGCATTCCATCATTTAATTGTATTTAAAAATATAGATTAGATAGATAGATAGATAGATAGATAGATAGATAGATAGATAGATAGATAGATAGATAGATAGATAGATAGATAGATAGATAGATAGATAGATAGATAGATAGATAGATAGATAGATAGATAGATAGATAGATAGATAGATAAATAGACACATATGGACTTTACAGATTTCATCCCAATGCACCTACAAGAAAGTCCTCTTTGATTACCTAATGTCTATTTTAATGAAATACAACTAGAAGACACTTGCCTACTGCACAGAAATGTGGGTCGCAATGGTCCTTTTTAGGTGCCAACGATGTCAGAAGACTCTCGCATGAAGAGAAATTGAAGTGACCCTTTAAAGTATTATGATTACCTGAGTCCAAAGTCACATTGATAATATCATCTGTTGAATTACATGTAATCGTATTTTGTTAATTGTGTAAAAGATTAGATACTGATATGTTTTAGTCCAATAATGGAATAAATACAACACTAGTATCTAAAACCAACGTAAAAATATAATTCAGAAATATTTTTAAAAATAGGAAAAAATGTGGTACGAATTCTAAAGGGCCCAATATCTGATATTGTGATAAAAGCATTATATTATGAACTCTTACTTACTTTATACACGATTTCTCTATTGTATTATCAGAAGTTTGGATTAATCAAACATACTAAAAACCACAATTTTAAATCAATTCGCTACCAAGATATTAACAAAATGTTTTAAAACACTTTCTTACCAGTCATTGCACAGGAGTCCTTTATTAGTTGGTCCTTACAGTTTTTGCACCGATCTTGAACGATTCGGATAGGCAGGCCTTCAGTTCCATACTGTAAATAACTTTGTGAATATACCTCGAATTTTCTACTTGCAAAGTACACCTGTACATTATATATATATATATATATAGAGAGAGAGAGAGTGAGAGAGAGAAATTAAGATACAAAGATATTCAAGATGTAGCCTATTGTCAGCAACATGAACTATATACTGAAACTTGATTTTGTCACTTTTAAGGTTTCTCTTCTATATTGTTAATCATAGTCCGCAACAATACCTAGGTGGAATTTCTCAATTTTCTTTGGAGACAAAAATCAACAATTGACAATAATTGTCACTAAATCTATAAAATCATTCAAATTTTAATACTTTTATAAATGAAAAATAAAATAAAAAATAAATAAATAAACGGACTAAATGCAACTATTTGAAAAATGGAACTATATGTACAAAGAAAAAGGAACAATTGTGTTGTAATTATATGTCTGTTTCTTTCCTTTTTCAGTACATTCTCCAATTTAGTAAAGTGGTCGCGATGTTTAATGCTGAAGAAAATTGACGAAAGTACCATTAAAACCAAAGGGTAATTTATATTGTTTGTATGTCCTATTTCCAATGTCATGGTCTTGCCAACTTCCGATTTGACATATCTGAAAAAATTTAACCAACATGCAGACAATTTCAAATCAACTTTTAGTTCAGTATTTTTTTTTTAGTAAACACCAGAGATATAAAGAAACGATTGCAAATTATGGGAAGTCCTCATTCAAACAAATTTAGGAAAGAAATATAGATATAATATTTTGTAGCGATGTCATGACAATAATTATTCATCTTCAATGTAGTAGATGTGAGAAAAGTGTACTAATTCTTAAAACGACTCTCTAGAAACTGTGTTACGCCTACATCAAACCCTTTCTTTGACATAGTCTCTTCTGGCGTAAAGGCGATCTGCGTTGATCTGCTACCCATTTCCAAAATACCAGCAAAACTTGAATGTGACCTGTTGAAACAAAATGTGTATTCATCTCTATCTATCTATCAATCTATCTATCTATCTATCTATCTGTATATATAGGCGGATCTTTTAAATAAGATGGCAAGATAAGATAACCAATGAGGAAGTGCTACGAAGAGCAGGGTGCCAGGCCATCCACTCTGTTATCAGCAACAGACGCCTTGTCTGGCTTGGCCACGTTCGCAGAATGCCACAGTAGGTCGACTTCTACAGGACATCCTGTATGGCCATGTAATAGAAGGCAGGAGAGCCGCTGGGCGCCCACTTTTGCGTTATACAGATGTATGCAAACGCGACATGAAGCTCTTCAAAATCGACACTGGCAACTGGGAAGAGGTGGCACTGGACAGATCCACATGGAGAGAGAGCATAAAGGAAGGGTCACAGATTGCAGATGTCATACACAACAGAAGCAGAAAGAAGGGTGAAATGCAACGGCGCCTGGTGATTATATATGCCCAACCTGCGATCGCAGCTGTGTATCAAGGATTGACTTCTTTAGTCACACAAGAAGTTATATGTATATGTCAGGGGCGGACTAGGAGTCAAAACCGGTCCGGGCATTTCTACATTTCTATACAATCCGGCCCACTAATTGTATGCCACGTGATGAGCGTCCAATCCTACCTGACCTCAAAATTGCAGTGTATATTTTAATAATGTATCGAAAGTAGTTAGTATATGAAATATGTATTACATGATTATGAAACTATCTGATAAGCGCTGATACTAAATGAATAAAGTATAACACTTGAAATGGGGAATCTCTTAATGTGAAAAGTTCTTGATACCATATGCATTGGCATTCACATTCAAGACATCTGAAGATCTCTGTCAAGCGTCGAGTCTGTGACCTATTTCGACCAGTTTATAAGCACGGTCAAACAAGTGCTATTCAGCGTAAACAAGTTAATTTTAGGTATCCATTCAAAGAAAGAGTTGAACGGAAATAATAGCACACGCCAGCTTCTAGAAGGTCTAAGCTACTAAAATAATTATCTGAGAAGTTTCATGGTACTGGAACGTACGATTTAAAAAAGTATAAATTAGAGGAAAATGAGTTAGTCGGGGTCCTCGCTTAGTCCTCGCATAGTAATAGTTTAGTAGAGTAATAAGTTTGTGATATTAGCGGGCCTATTAATTGAAGTTTCATTAATTAAAGTTTCATTAGTTGAAGTGAAATTAGTTGAAGTAATATTAGTTGAAGTAATATTAGTTGAATTGATATTAGTTGAAGTGATATGAGTTGAATAGTTATTAGTTAAAGTTACATTAATTGAAGTTACAGTAGTTGAAGTTATTATTAATGAAGTTTTGTATATCTTTAAGAAGTTATTTAAATAAGAAAGTTGCGGAAGTATTATTAAAGACGTTTTGAAGAAAGTACAGAGATCTTTCTACATTTCATTTTAATAAACAAGTTTGTTAATATTATCGTCACTATCTCCCATCAACGAACATATTTACTTTCACTCCTCGCCATTTTCTTAGACATATGAACTTCAATGTACAACTACAATTCTTCATCTTCCATTATTTGAACTGTCCATCTCACAAGGTCAACTCTTTATCTTCCATTATTTAAACTTTCCATCTCACAAGGTTAACTCTTTATCCTCCAGTATTTGAACTGTCCATCTCACAAGGTCAACTCTTTATCTTCCATTATTTGAACTGTCCATCTCACAAGGTCAACTCTTTATCTTCCATTATTTAAACTTTCCATCTCACAAGGTTAACTCTTTATCCTCCAGTATTTGAACTGTCCATCTCACAAGGTCAACTCTTTATCTTCCAGTATTTGAACTTTCTATCTCACAAGGTTAACTCTTTTTCCTCCAGTATTAGAACTGTCCATCTCACAAGGTCAACTCTTCATCTTCCAGTATTTGAACTGTCCATCTCACAGGGTCAACTCTTCATCCTCCAGTATTTAAACTGTCCATCTCACAAGGTCAACTCTTCATCCTCCAGTATTTGAACTGTCCATCTAGCAAGGTCAACTTTTCATTCTCCAGTATTTAAACTGTCCATCTCATACGGTCAACTCTTCATCCTCCAGTATTTGAAATGTTTATCACATGGAATGCTTGGCGGTTGAGTGGTTAAGCTCTTCCAAGCCTGGGGTCCTGGGTTCGAATCTCGGTAAAGCTAGGATTTTGAATTTTGAGATTTTTAGGGCTCCCCTGGGTCCACCCAACTTTAACGGTTACCTGACTTTAGTTGAGAAAGTAAAGACTGTTGGTGATTTTGCTGACCACATGACACCCTGCTCGTTAGCCATTGGCAAAGAAAAAGATGATCTTAACATCATCTGCCCTATAGATCGCAAGGTATGAAAGAGAACTTTACTCTCATATACTTCTTTCTCAAAAACTTAGAAATCTAGTTTGATTGCATCTTAAAGCTGGCTACACACATACACAACAGAACATATCCATTTGTTTTTTAATATCTTTACGTTCAGTAAATCAAATGCTGTCAAGATAATCTCATATTTTAGAAAAGCTTCTTTGTATTTTGACTTAAGTCAATAACTTTGTCGTCTTGGCATTAGTGTTTCTTAAGGCGTTAAGCCTGTTCATTCGTAAATGCTGTCATCATAAAGCTGGTGAATGACAACTATCTAAATTAGACTAAATAGAGGCCAGACGTAGATCTAGATTTATATCTATTAAACAATTTGAAAAAAATTCACATCTATAAAGTATTAAGATATAGCATATCTTCTTACTGCTTAGGGGTGCAGATTTATTTATTATGTAAACATTAAGAAGTGAATCTGATGCTAAAAGTAGACAATTACCCAGTAGTAAAGTAAGTAAAGTTCCGTTTCAGATCTTGTGGTCTATAGGGCAGATGATGAAAAATTAATCTCTTTCTGTGCCCTACGTTTTACTAGGATGTAATGTGGTCAGCACAACGACCAACCGTTTTTCCCCAACTAATGTGAGGTACCCATTAGAGCTAGGTGGACTCAGAGGCGCCCAAATATCCCGAAATTAAAAAAAAAAGTTCTTAGGTGATCAGTTGACGTTACTCCACTTATTCCAGAAGAGTTAGAAGAGGATTATCAATGACTATTTTCTTTTATATAAAAACTAACTCCAAATGATTTACAAATTGTATTACTTTAAACTTTCAACAAGATTATGGCTTGAATATTTATGGTCCATTGGTGAATTCGATGGGGGCCGCCTCTGATTTTGTGTGATAATATAAACTCTTTTAATAAAAAAAATTTTTACAGCATTCCAGCAATAGTTATTACTTATTTTCTGCTCTTTCTTTTTCCTTCTTTTTTAGATTCTTTTGCATTTTGATTCCAATCAACACATTTCAACACTATTCATGATAATAATTTTGATGTGTGAAGGACTTTGTAGCGGGCAAACTAAATAAAAAAAAAGAATTCGTATGAAACTGGACATGGCCTCTATAGGACTTGGAACGTTGCTTTATGGATGCACACTAACGTCGATCTCTATAAGAAATAATGTTTTAATTTTCTTGTTTATCGTTTAGTGACGTCTACTAGAGGCACTATAGACGGATGAAGAAGGATATTTAGGATAATGCTTTAGATTAGTATTAGACTTGAAAAATGTTAAAAGTAATTACTGGCATTCATGCGGACCTTTCGATGGCCGTACCGGCCCACTTGGATACTGGCCCACCGGCATTTGCCCGAATGCCCGTATAGCCAGTCCGCCCTTGATATATATATATATATATATATAAGTGTGTGTGTGTGTGTGTGTGTGTGTTTGTGTGTTTTAACATTATATTAATTGTGTAATCCCAAATTAAAATATTCAATAATTCTTTTAATAAATAATTTTAATAATAATTAATAATAATAATTTTAATAATTTTAATCATATATTTTCTCAAATTTATCTCGAGAAAATTAGAAAAATAACTAAGTTGTACTTATTGCTACCAACTTGTTAGAGTGAAAGTTTCCAAGTAAGTAATTGAGAGCGACCCATGCGTATACACCTTCATCTCGTCCAGGTAGAATCTTCACGTTGGAACTATTGTAATGAAATGGATTGATTGAGTCTTCCAGAACTCTGTTGATATTCTCTATCAGTTTGTCTTTGTCTGGCACAAGTCTCATGCCTACACAAAATGAATATTTAAATTTGGTCAGTCAAAATAAGTAATTAGTAAAATAAAATTATGTCTAAATGAATGTGTATTTAGAGACTTGCTTATGTATCCTGAATTGTATTTGTGTGTTGTCTGTTTGATAGAATTTCACGTTTTTGAAACGTCAGTTTTGAAATATTATACTCAGTTAGTTTTGGTTTAAACAAAATTCTCTTGCGGGACATTATGTATATGACTTGATAACACACTGAAGAAACTTGTGTCTTCTCTTCTAACTTCTTTAGTAAAGTTCTTTTAATTATACAAATAAGTATCTTCTCAATTGAAATACAACTTGACTTACATATGTGCATAAAATTTCTATATCTACAACTATAACTAATATAACTAAATGAAACAACTTTGTGATACAAATTCAATTAATGTAATGTTACGTATTTCTGAATCTTCTGGCTAAATGTATTAGTAGGCACACAAATAAAAACACTGCAAAGAACTTGACGACTAAACTTTCAGTTTCATATAACTTTAATGACTATTAACTCTAACAATTCGTTACTGTAACATGTAGCGTAGAAGACTTTACAATATCTGTCAGTTTACAGTTAGCTATACTTCGTTGCAATTCATCTCTTCACTTCGTTGTAATTCATCTCTTCTCAACTTGCATCGAGCCGTATTCCACAGAACAGACCAACGACACACTTCCCAGTGTCGCTCCAGGTCTCCCAAAGCTGAACCAAGTCGTACTCAAGTCTACCGAATCAGAGCCGCACACGTCTTACATCGACTGTATCGACTGTAACGGCTCAAGTCCACTGTAGTTCGCAGTATAGACTTTAACGATAGTAGTCGACTCCAGTTAACTCTACCCTAGTTAACTTGCATCGAGTCGTACACATTTCTCTTCCACAGAGCCGCACACGTCTTACATAGTCTGTATCGACTGTAACGGCTCACTCACGACTCCATACGACTGACTTTCACATTAACTTTCTGGCTTATATAGAGTCCCTAATCGCATCTCCAAAGTTGCACAAACACTCCTAGTATCCTCTGGAATAACATGTCAGGAAACGTCACATCCTGTCTTTATTTATACATGTAGATTCCAGAAAACACTCGCTGCAGTGTCATCAAGTCGGGGTCACACGTAGTGACCTTTATCTGTCACTGTTCATTAGTAACTGCCCCCCTACTTAGATCTGTTCGTCCCCTGGAACAACACGTGTGGACACGTCACATCCTGTCTTTGTACATGTAGATTCCAGGGAACACTAGCTGCTGTGTCATCTCGCCGAGGTCATACGTTGACCTCTACCTATCACTGTTTATTTGTAACAGTAATTTCAACTACTGAACCCGCAAACGTTTTAAGCATAAGACCGTGACTATAATATATATATATATATATATATATATATATATATATATATATCTTAAGAGTGCTAAATCAGATCTACATCCCTACAGATCAATGCTGAAAGATTATTTAAAATCGCTTGTGTGACATATTGTACATATCAGGTAGATGTCATGCCGTAATGTGTGATATATCTCTTTATCAATAATAGGCTATTAGTTTGTAACCAATTTGTCATTAAAATAACAGCAATGCCTTGTCCTGCGGTTAGCGTGCTAAACGGATTATCTCGACGGCCCCAGGTTATGTGTCTGTTTGTTTTACATGTTTCGGGTGTTCCTTCAGTCCAGATAATCTACTTCCTAGTCCAAACCTCACGCAGGAGGGGGGTGGGAGTAGGCAGGGTTTGAACCAGGGACCATCGATAAATCCGAACAACAGTCTAGCGAGCAAACATCAAGACCACGCAGTGTTCATGCCATCCTCCGTCGTTAAGCGAGAAGTTAATTATTATCAACATTTTTACAACGGCAAAAGAATCTTTGAAGCATTATTACTTTTGACCATTAAAATTAAATTACGTCTTGAATATTTCTTGCGAATAATCGAATTCAACAGAGTTCCGACTCCGATGGGGGCGACCTCTATCTGTAATCTTGTTCAGTATTTTATTACGTCATGTCTTTGCACTTTAAAATTTTTTGTTGACCGCCTTAAATACAAAGGGAAGTTGTTTTGTTTTTTTAAACTGATTCTTAAGTTGTTTATAATGGTTAGGTTAATATTACCAGCTGTTCCCATCAAGTACAAAGATGTTGATTTCATTTGTTCCTCTGGCACTATTTTTTTAGCCTCTTCTATTATGTTCTTGAGATAAATCTTTAAGGCTGTTTCATTGTTATGGAAACTGCTGATCCCTGGAGGAAAGGTTTTCGTAAAGTTCAGCTCAACGTCTGAAACGTGGGAGTGTTTGTTTTTGACACAACTGTAGCAAAAAAAAATATGCATGTGTTGTATAGGAGACAGAGAAAAACAAACGAAACAAACAGAAAACAAACTAACATAATAGGAGACAAAACGAAGCGAAACTTATTGTCTTACGATGAATAAAACAACGTTAACGACGCTTTATTGATGTTGACTGTTGCCAACTTTAGGACAAGTATTGTATTGTATTAAATAACCTTTTTATTGCTAGCTAGTGGCCAGTCTGTTTTTTTACAAAGTGTATATCAGCTCACTCTGTCTGGTCAATAGTCTGTACATGTTATTTCTCTCTACACCCGATCAAGGTGAAAATTGCAAAATTCAATTATTTTATTAACTATTGGTAACTAATTCTTTTGTTTGGTATCTCTAGCAAGGGAAAAATTGTATTTGACTGATGTGGTGGTATAAGTAGAGTCAGCCCACTTTAAAGTGGTTGTACCATAACTTGTAGAACTATTGGTGCGTGTATATGTGTAATAGTGTGTGTTTTTTTCTTGTAAAATAAATAAAACTTAGCAACAACCACTAACATTGAAGTAAAACAAAATCAGATACAACGAAAAATCTTAATAAAAAATGAAAAGAAATGTCCAATCCACTACTAAATTCCTACTTTCCTAATATTAACAAACAGAATATAAAGTTGATTTTTTTTTGGGGGGGGGGGGGGGGTAGCACATTAAAATTTTTAACTTAGGTCACAATTATCTAGAAAGTTGGAAGAAATGGGTCATTCTTAATTTTACTGGGTCACATAGATAGATATATATTAATATATTTGTTTTTCAGGACACACTGGATACCGTAGTAACTTGTAAGGGAAGAACTGTATTACGCTCTGTTTAGCTTCGCTAATAGTGTTGATAGATTTGTTTATTAGAGTGCAAGTTTGTAGGTATTTACTTAAATTCAATGAATAAATGAAATGGTACATCTAGACTCTATATGAAAACATGTACTATATAATAGAGTAGTTATTGACTTACGATTTGAAGTGGAAGATGCAGTAAGCTTTATAGTCATATAAAAATCTTGTTTTTTTTTAAACAACTATGAGATTTTTTAAGGGATTTAAAAACCAAATATGCAGGGCGCAACTGGGTTTGCATAGTTATTTAAAACTTATCCTTAAGTATACTATATAATACACATTCACATACAAAGAAATGAATTTCCTAAAGAAATGATTTACTTACGTATACACCCTGAGCTTTGAGCTTGAGCCGCCAGCATCCACTATAACAACATAATTGGATTTGGTATGACTGCTGGCTATGTTGAACAAAGCCATTGTCACAAGAATAAGTGCGAACATTGTAGTTAGCTTTGTGTACATCTGAGGAAGACAAAAAATATTGTTTAAAATATTAGAACCTTGTTGTTTGTGTACTTCTTGCCGAACATTTTAAATATATACGATATCAGAATACAAGTAGATTGGTGTTAAGAAAAAAAATTACTTGCACCTTTGCGAGAGATCTCCAACTGTGACATTCAGAGGCCATCTCCTGCCAACTACTTAATAAAGTCTTAACCAAAATAAAAAATGAATCAGCTAAACTATTCCCTAGACAAATGACCAGAACAGTTTGGTTTCTGGAGGCAAAAAATTATGTACCAAACACATTATTAAGCTTTACATTATCATACAACTATCCATTAGTATTGATGGAGACACATTCTAGAGGCTGATATTTTTTTTCGGAATGCCATCGAAGCTCACCGACAGTAGATTAAACAGTTGTATGATAGCTAGTTATATTAACTGTCTTTCTTTTATATTAAGGTTTTTACTTTCAGAACTTGCGTTCTACAGGGCATATAATGTAAAGGACATCTGTTTCTGTGGCCCACGGTAAACGAGAGTGTCTTATGTACAGCACACGTTTAACCGCAATTACATTTCTCAAACTAATGTCAAGTACCCATTAGATTTCGACTCAGAAGTGCCCTAAACATCCCGAAATTAAAATCCCAGTCTTAATCAGGATTTGAAGACGGGTCCCCCGATTCGGAAGACAAGCTATAAACAATGAATATAATAATTTTTGGTAGAGGAACTATAACTGCAACTGTAATAGAAACACACTCCAATATCCTGTGGTTTTTCTGAACCATTTCCACCCAATTCTGACATAACACACTTTCTTAGCTGTTCACTCATCCATGTACAATAAAGGCCAACCGTTCTTTCCATGCACATTCACACACAATACACTACTAGCCACTCAAAACGCACTTACTATCACAACGATATTTACAGCTTACTATCTTCGTTAAATATTATCAAAATGCTTGCCCTGCTGCGCAATCACGGGAAATACTGTATTCATCATTAATCTTCGGACTCGAAGACAAGCCTTATTATTATTATTATCAAAATTGTTGTTAAGCGGTCTCAAGGGCTGTTCAATCGTTGACTGTTTGTGTTTGTGTTTGTTGAAAGTAAAAGATAAATTGAGAGCTTCCTTTATAACTCTAACGGGTTAACAATGGGTTTTATCCAAAATAGTTAAATACAGTTATGAATGAGATATTGACATACTTTACATGTACACTTAATATTTATCCCAATTTTATTTTGAATCAAACAAGTTATACATTGTGATTCCTGTGCCTCTGAAACTATAAAGCTAAAGACGAAACTGAAATGTATTGATATATTTACATTACTGGTTCTTGCAATAATGTTATTATTAGCTAAGCATATTTAAATCTCATGTATTTAAACATAAAACCGTATATAAAACAGCTAAAACATTACACAATGTGATACTTTTTTTCTTCTTTTCTTATCGTAAGAGCTGAATCAAAAACCTTTGGAACTCTAGGCCCATATAAGCTGTACTATATACGCCTGTCTGAAAATCAGTGTTTTTTTTTTGTTTGGTTTGTTTTTGCAGGAGAGATAAAGGCTGATGCTAATTTGTTACACTCATATTACTGAGTATTTGTATCCCGAAATACCTAGTTAGAGACAAGTTTGAATGTCGAGCACACTGGAAACATTTCCTCATATTCCTTGTCTATACAACCTTTGCCGTGCAAGTGTTTGCCACTAAAAGGTCCCTTCAGAAAATGTGCCTGGGTAGTTGTAATGTTTGTTAGCGTTCTTTTCTTTACCGCACAGTGCAAAAAATCGGTACTACACAAAGGTAGTACTGTTTTTCTCATTTATCGTATCTTATCTTAGAAAACACAGACGTTACTATAAAAACCAAAAAAAAAGTGTGTCCGTAGAATTTCTCTATTAACCTGACGACAGTTTGTATCTAAGTGACACGTGTAGGCTGAGAAGCATTGCTCGGGCACCATCTGTTACAAGGTGCAATGATTCTCAAAATGTGGAGCTACTTCCTTTGTAAAAATCGTTCTTTTAAGAAAAATCTCATTTTAATTATAACTAAGTGCGTCTGAACAAAATGTTTGTCCCAGACAATTAATTTGAGATTGTTTTGTTTATATTAAGTGAATAAAAGAAGAAATTAGACTTAGTCTGATTTTGTTGTTGCTGTTCTATGGATTGGTTTAATTAAAATTTTGTTAATTAAAAACTGAAGTTCTATTGTTCTTCCTGAAAGAGGTCACTTTGACCAAAGAGAAGCAGAGTAAGAAGGAAGACAGTCCCAAAGTCATTACTTGTTTTAAAAATGTATAATACGTCCACCAAGTTTTAAAACAAAAGGTTATTTACGATTTATAATTTGACATAGGACTGCTCACATAGTGTTACCAACATAGTTCTATCTTTTTTGATCCTACATAAGTGGAGGCTTCGACACGTATAATCATTGCAAACGTTGATGTCCTACAAAAGCGACTGTCTCTCCCAATTCAGCATTCGACTTTCACACTCTTGTTCAATTGACTTTGAACTTCACTCCTCTAACGGGCAACAATGCTTAATAATTACCAGAAGAAAGAAATAATTATCGAACACCAGAATGCTGGAAAACATCTCCCAGACCCGTTATAAGTTTTAGCTTAATTACCTACATTTATTTTTTTATTAGCACTGCGTTGGTATTTCTTTATATATGTGTGTTATGTCGAGTAATCATATTTTGTTTTGCTGGCCGAATGGAGTAGAATTTAAGGTCTCAACCGTCGTCATGTTTTAATACATTGATGACTAGACAATTTCTTTGGGGGTTTTTTAATTTAAAAATGTTGAGTATAAGTTCATGTTCTTGTATGTTAAATTCAACACTGCATACTATACCAAAAAAATAGCTTTTAAATTTCGGTAACAATTAAAAGGATGAAGAAAGAAAACTTAAAAAAAAAAGAAGATACTTGTTAAAAAGTTAAATCTCAGATGTGTACTAGAGTTTTCAGTCACACATGGCTCGGCTAATGCTTCTCATCCTTACTGCGGTGATTTGGTTGAAACGGTCGTTAGAGGAGACCATTAAGTCAAAAACACGATAAGATAAGATAATTGTTATTGATCCAATCAAATGGCAATTCAGTTTGACTACAATTGACAACCTCAGCGTAACAACTGTACAAAAACAATAATGATGAAAAAAATCGAACAACATTCACACACGAAACACATACACATTTACAACCAGCGCTTTATGAATTTGAATTATGTGTACTTCTCGATGACGACAGCTAATTTTGTAACACTCTGACAGACAGTGGAAAAAAGGAGTTTTTAAATCTTTCTTTTTTAGTCCTAATGGAAAAGAGACGACCATTTCGTTCAGATCTTATGTAACAGTGGTTTAATGGGTGCAGGTTGTCTTTAAGGATAGTGAGTGTTATGGAAAGGCATCTTTTGTAAAAAAAGCTCTTCAACAGATGGTAGCTGTATTCAAATGATATACGATGCTTTTTTAATTAGCCTATCTAGTCTAAGTCTTTGTGCCAGTGAAGTATTACCATACCAGTAGGTGATGGCAAAGTTAATTAGATAAAGATAAAATGTGATACATAATAAAGCAAAAATGAGCACCGTCGCGAAATCTAATGACCAAGTGCATGCTGGTATGGTAATACTTCACTGGCACAAAGACTTAGACTAGATAGGCTAATTAAAAAAGCATCGTATATCATTTGAATACAATGAAATTTCAATTTTTGTAATTTACAGATAAATAGAAAAGCTTTATGCATGACTTGATAGAACATATAGAGACATGAGTAACCATACACATTTTATGAGTGTAGCCTTTTGGGTTGCTATGGAAATGGCGGCCATCTTGAAAATAAACAATGTTTACAAAATTCTTAAAATATTCTAAAGTACTCAAATTTTTTTTAATTTTTTGATTGCACCTGATAGATATTTGAATCCCATAGGTAACTGGCTAATTTTGTTTTGAAAATTATTACTGGTTTAATTTTTATGAATTTTTAAAATTTTTATTTTTTCCGACCCCATTTTTCATCTGAGGTCACATCATTATTTTTATTTTTTAATGAAATTTATTATACATATTGAAAATTTTTGCAGCCTATTACCTATGATATACTATCAATAAACTACATGTGAAAAATTATTAGTCTAACTTATACAGAACTAAAGATTTTGAGATTCTTGTGGACAACATGCACCTAAAAATACATTTTGAGAAAAACGCATTTAAAGTTTTTAAAATGATATAAAATATTTATTGTAACCATAAAAATGAAAAAAAGGGAATATTTACATAAAACAACAAAATAGATAATAAAAAAAACAAAAAAACTATTCATTAAAATGGCCTGATTGATAGGTTGGACCTTCTAGAACCTCTGCCCGGTGCTCATGCTCAATTCTTCGTTTTTTCAAGTTTTTTCTCCTGGACACTAATGCGATTGATTTTCTTTTTCTAACAAGCTGTAGTTTGACATTTTGCTTTTTCTCACTAGAAGAAATGTTCTTTAGTGTCCAGGGAATGCCTAATATGTCAAAAACTGATCTGATGCCAACAGGTCCATTATTGAAGGCTAAATCAGCAAGGTATGTCGCAGCCCTTACCGTTTTTAATGTTGCGAATTCTGTTTTGGGGCATCTTTGCCAAATGAGGGAATGAAAAGATTCATTGGCGTTTTGTGTTCCCATTCTAGAACATCTTTTTAACAGATCTGTGTCTGTTAGTCTTTTCATTATAGGAAATAACAGTTTACCTATTTCTGATGTGATGGTCTGGTTGTGTTTTTTATATGGCTGTTTTAGTGCCTCTGATCTCTTAAAGTGACACCAAGATGTAGCGCCATCAGGACACAACCTGTGGTTATGATCTAGGTCTGAGCTCATCATATGAAAAAATGAGCCCATAACAGCCAGCTTCATTTTTTGAATGTCGGGAGCATTTTGGCGCAGAGCTTTGGAATAGTAATTTGTAATTTTTTCAATTTTTGGCTTTGTAAGCCTATAATTTAGTTCTTTTTTGTTAGACATTTTTAAATTGTTCAAAGCATTAAACATTCTTTTTGAGATGTGGTTAATGCAGTCCTCTTTTAAGATTTCTACATCATATCCTGAGTTGGTAATGGCAGATGAATGCGATTTACTATCGCCATCACACAGCATCGTGCCATAAACAAGTTTTCTGGATGCCACAGAGCGCGAAAAGATTTTGGATGCTGCTGCGGCCTCCATTGCATTTGCTGAGCCACTGAAGTTTGATGCACATAGTTAATTTGTTGTCAAAGCAATGTGGACAGCACAACAAGGAGACCATTGTGGTCAATTGCATTGAATTCATCATGACGTATATGAAATCTTCAGGCAGCCTCTTATTGGTGTTATCAGCGTTAGTAACTGCAGTTAGGGATATTTTTCGCTCAGCTGCACTTGCAGGCTGTGTTGTTGCTGCTTCAGATCCAGCTGTATCCAAAACAGAGCTGCAAACAAATAAAAAATAAATTAGAGGGTCTTTAAAAAAAAATTCAATAGTATGAAAGTACACGTCACATCTATCACAACATGAAGATTATTTTAAATTTTATAATGCATTTTAGAAATCATATATTGTATTAATCATAAAAAGTAAAGAATGTATAGAGACATGTTACATGTAATGTAGATCTATATATGACAATATGTACTAGATCTAAAAAAAAACAACTAAGACCAAGACTTGAGTTGAAGTTGAAGTCCTACAATACTGTTCAATACATCATCATACATGATAATCTAATCTCTAGAGATTATCTAGTTCTAATGTGATCTATGCTCCTAATATAGACTAGATCTATAAAAGGATAGATCTCTATGTTTGCAATCATTTTCATGATATTTATTTAATGTCTATAGAATCTAGATTCTAGATCTAGATGTGATTCATTGGATAAACACGTTGTCGAACTCAAAGAGCCAAGGTTTCATTATTTTATGTGTCAGCACACGCTTGTCTAGTAAATAAAAAAAAAGCAAACTCTAGATCTAGACTTACCTTTGTAATTGTGCATTTGTCTTTGAAGCATGTCGTCCTCTAGGCTTACAGTAACGTTTTTTCTTTCCAAACATATAACCTTTTGTTGGCATTTCTGAGTTTCAATAATGAATCGATTGTTGATGTGAAGTTTACAGAAGAAGGACCGGTTCACGTCATGTGCGCATGCGTGCATACTTGTTGTTACGGAAGCTTTTTCAGTGCGCATGCGTGTATGTACAGTAACCAGAGAAGCTTTGATGGTGCGCATGCGTAAATATGGCTTTGTGGGTGTGTATATGAGGATATAGGGAAAAAAAAGAGGTAGTGACGTATTTTGAAAGTTTATTGCAGTACTATTTATTTATAGAATGAGAAACCATGCACATAATCGGAACTAGAAAAGTAGACCTTTGTATCGATACCATCTGTTAGGGATGAGAGCGTACATTAGCTTATCAACTATAGCTTACAAAATGTTGATTTTTCACCAAAACATCAAAATTTTGCTTATATATCTACATTTAAAATACAAAATTGATGTATAAAACGTATTTTTTTTAGTATTCTGATAGGGAATTCGTATTCTAGACATTTTAAACTATTAAAATCAATTAATTTTAAAATATCGATATTTTTGACCTAAATCTATGTTTTCTCACTGTGCATCCCCCTTATGGAAAGGCATCTTTCGTAAAAAAAGCTCTTCAAGAGATGGTAGCTGTATTCAAATGATATACGATGCTTTTTTAATTAGCCTATCTAGTCTAAGTCTTTGTGCCAGTGAAGTATTACCATACCAGTAGGTGATGGCAAAGTTAATTAGATAAAGATAAAATGTGATACATAATAAAGCAAAAATGAGCACCGTCGCGAAATCTAATGACCAAGTGCATGGTATTGGCGGGGATGGAAGAAAGCCACAACAAACATGTCACTATCCACACACCATTCCTCATGGTGCTGTTTTGTTTTTGGCAGACACTTGCACGGCTGATGTGGTACAGAGAAGAAACATAAGGGAGTTTCCTCGGTGTGCTCGATCTTTGACATCGCTTTCATTTCCAGCGTCCTCGGATACGAGCTTTAAATAATAGGGATGCAATAATGTTTACAGCCAATCGTTTGTGCAGACAGACCGATGGAATCAAAAGTCAACTTAACTTTTGTGACAATTACAAATTTAAAAAATAAAAAAAATAATAAATAACATAAATAAAAATGAAACATATAAATCTTTCATGTGTAATTTCTCATTGATAGATAACGCTGAACTTATATTAAAAGTATTTTTAGATTTTCGAAACTTTTGACGAGACTAAGCAATATTATTAATTAAAAGATATTAATTTCCTTTTTCAATTACATCAAGAATACGACAGACATAATATATTATCTTACATTATAACGAGCTGTTAAAATGTGTCTAGTTTAATTATTCATTAAGTTATCTACATAAATATTTTTGTTTTTATTTCAAATTAGCTGATATCAATAAGTTACCTTTTAAATTGAACTCAACACATTGACATCTACACTTAAGTAAATGAAACATATCAATACAATTCCAATGTTTTAGTCTAAGAATGTATGGGACTAATCCCTAAAAGCACAAGAAGTATAGGAGCAAATGAAGCGCTCTGGCGGTCTCTGCCTGTGATTAAGGCTACATTAACCTGGTCAAGCTGTTATATCACTATGCATGTCTACACATTGCATGTTGCCTATTAGTTTGCTAAGTTGAAGCCGAAATTTATCTTACGACTTTCATGTTCCCAGTTTGTTGTCCACTGTTCAGGACATGGACAACTGCGGGGTGTTAAATAATGTAGGATGTGAGCCTTCAAGGCACTCTCTTGCATTGATATTATGTTCAAGAGATTATGTGATATTTAAAATGGAAACTGTCAGGACTGAGTTCTGGTCAGCCTGGGTCTCCTTTTAACTGTAGAGGAGAAGGGGGGCAATTCAGGTTGTTGACTTCAAAACTGTTTTTGTTTTGGATTGTTTTACTTAGTGAGATGTTTTAGTTGAATAGAATCTAACTCATAAGGCAGTGTGGTCGAAGTGTAGACTCTAATTAAATTATTTTTCTGTTTTATCACTATTCAGTCTATGGAATATTAAGCTGTTATATTTTTTAGTTGATACTGGATATTTCAATTGCCTGAACTGATTCTGTATTATAGTACAGAGTATGTAATAAACATGTCATATGTCTGTGAATTGGCATTCTGAATCTGTATTTTGTCGTTGTATGTGTCGTTACGGTATTGCCCAGGACTTGGGTCCATTTAGTAATCAGCATTGGAGTACACATACGTATGTTAGAGAGGAAAGAGTCGGACAGAAACAAAAGTACACGTACTTACCATTAGCCTCAAGAAGTAGTTGAGTGCAAAGAGCAGTCGAATTCGCTCTGCCTAGGACAATTAGTTTGGTAAGTCTTGTTGGTATGGTCAAATAAATAAAAGAACTCGTTCGGCTGATGTCACGTTGTTGTTTGAATAGAAGTAATTAAGATTTTGTTAATTAAAACTGTTTTTTACGGATTGGTGTCATGACGCACAAGAGGAGGCGTACGTGGGCACTCCAAAATACGACACGTGTTTATAATTTCTTCGTCTACAATAGATAGGCAGTCAACATGTAAGGCCTCGTCAGTCAGTCAACATGTAAGGCCTCGTCAGTCAGTCAACATGTAAGGCCTCGTCAGTCAGTCAACATGTAAGGCCTCGTCAGTCAGTCAACATGTAAGGCCTCGTCAGTCAGTCAACATGTAAGGCCTCGTCAGTCAGTCAACATGTAAGGCCTCGTCAGTCAGTCAACAAGTAAGGCCTCGTCAGTCAGTCAACATGTAAGGCCTCGTCAGTCAGTCAACATGTAAGGCCTCGTCAGTCAGTCAACATGTAAGGCCTCGTCAGTCAGTCAACATGTAAGGCCTCGTCAGTCAGTCAACATGTAAGGCCTCGTCAGTCAGTCAACATGTAAGGCCTCGTCAGTCAGTCAACATGTAAGGCCTCGTCAGTCAGTCAACATGTAAGGCCTCGTCAGTCAGTCAACATGTAAGGCCTCGTCAGTCAGTCAACATGTAAGGCCTCGTCAGTCAGTCAACATGTAAGGCCTCGTCAGTCAGTCAACATGTAAGGCCTCGTCAGTCAGTCAACATGTAAGGCCTCGTCAGTCAGTCAACATGTAAGGCCTCGTCAGTCAGTCAACATGTAAGGCCTCGTCAGTCAGTCAACATGTAAGGCCTCGTCAGTCAGTCAACATGTAAGGCCTCGTCAGTCAGTCAACATGTAAGGCCTCGTCAGTCAGTCAACATGTAAGGCCTCGTCAGTCTGTCAACATGTAAGGCCTCGTTACATAACAAGCTGAACAAGAACTTGAAAACAAGAATTATTGATTTTTTTAAAGATTTTTAAAAATGATTATTAAGCTGATGTACGCTAGTTTCAGAATTTGTTGGCATCATGAATTATTGTACTATGGCAAGCAAAAAGGGTTATATAAAACAAACTTAGTAAATATTGAACCTGCGTATGAATACAATGAACGTTTTCGTTCTCATTGCAAGGAACTTCTCCGTAGAAAAAAATCTCGATGTTTGATTTATCATCTGACATTACAATACAGCAAGTAAAATAAGATAAAGAGGAAGACAATAAAATAACATTCAGTAATATTCTCGTTATGTACTAAAATTAAAAAGTCTTATTATTTTATGTAGAAATGTCCACTGTATGTACCAGAAAAGATATTTAACAATTCCGAAATCATGTTTGTTTTTGATCTCCTTAAAAACTTTGAAACCAACTCTAGAATGATTCTAGAAAATAAAGTGTTATGCCATTAGATTATTTCAAATTAGTAATACACACCAGCTACGCCAGATGATTTGTTGACAGGCTTTTTATTGTTCATTATGGCTCGAATATTCCTCTTTTTTTTAACTTCCAATAAACGAGTCAAATTTTTTTTTCAAATCATTAGTAAGATATGTACGATATGATATTAGTAACCGCTGACATTTCTTTACAATATCAGTGTCAGACCTAAAGGAAAATAAATGCATTCACTAAAATGTTCCATCAAATTCCACTTCCTGTAGCCCACACATGTTTGGCACATATTTATTTGTTTTTATTAATTGTAATTGTTTATTTAACCCCATTAGAATGTCTCCACACTACTTACACACAACATCCATTATAGCAGGTAAACTATAAAACATATTATATAAAGAATACCATCTCCGAAAACACGTTTAATTAACCAGCAGGTCTGAGAATAATCTTTCACATTCCCTCTTCTGTAATTTCTAAATTCTAAATATATGTCTATATGGAAATAAAGCCAGTCTTATGCACACATGGGAAATCATTAAAATCTTTGATTTCGCAAAAACAAAATCCTTTATATCTTGAATGACGAACACAACACTACTCTAGCCGAGATTCTAACTTAATAGGAAGCAAGTGGTTACCCCATTACCCCTCCGTAAGTGGCATTTCATCCACATTGCATCCATGGCGCTAGGGGGTTCAATGAACCCTGGCCCAAGACCATTAGGGGCTCACATCCTGTGAAATAACAACAGTAACGCTCATGGGGGTTGTCTTCCCATCGCTTTCTCTAACTGTGTCTTTCTTCTTGAACTATTCATTGAAGGAAGGTCTTCGCTAGCCCCAAAGACCTTGTAATATTGTCATAGAGTTTTAGTTTGCATTTTTTTTAAAATTATCATACCTTTGTGGGGTCAACAACCGTTGGAGTAACCCCATCTGTAATCGCTTCATTTGTGATGCGGTCGTGAGGCCAAAAGAGAGTGTGTGTGTGTGTGTGTAAATATGTAATATAATTAATAATGCATTTTCTTATTATCACATGATTTGTACATCTTCTGAAGAAAAACAATTTGTATCTAGTATTAAATAATGTTGTTCTTCAACGATCGTTGACCACTCATTTACCTTTCGTGTATTAAGTAACTTGGTTTGCCTTTGTACTTAATCAATACATTAGCCTGCTGGGTGGGGAACCCGGTTGGTTATATCACATCCTAGCTAAACCCGTTAAACCATCCTTGACAGGAATGATGTCCTTTAACAAAAGGTACGCTTATCAACTGTCTAAACTGTCGTTCCTGTTCAGTCCCTGCTGACTTTCTTAACGCGTATTCTCCATGCTTCTTTCATATTCTTCTTTATTCGTATGTTGACACTTTTGTATTCGTGGACTTCCTTTTGGGTCGGACAACTTTTTCCCTTTAAGCTCCCGTCGCTTGTCACAGAGTTGAAGTATATCCACTGTTACCCAGGGTTATCTGGGTGTGTGGAGATTCCAAAATACTTCCAAAGCTGTATATATGATTGTTGTGTTAAGCTTATTGTCGTGTGTGTCAATATTCTGGTCATTGGAGTTAAAAGATATTGACTCTTATTGTGCCTTAAATACGGCATCTCTTTGAGAATCTTTCAGATTATCTAGGTCAAAATTTCATCCATGTAAATCCTTTTTTTTTTGCTACCTTTATTACGTGTAATTTGAAGGTCATCACAACAAGGTCAAGGTCGCTTCCAACATCAGCGTCAGTAAAACTTTTGTATTTTACTAAAGGTTTCTACTTGCTAATACAATACAAAAATAGTGTTTCACTAGTCGACCGGCGGCGCAGCATACGCTATTTTGCATGGCCGGTCTAAGGCCACTGCAACCTATGAATGCAACCACTTTCATATGACCGCACTTTCATATGAACCGCGCTAATTCAAGGTGTATAAAATATTAAATTAAACCATTTTATAACTTAAAACAGATTTTCCGTGCCCTCCTGTCGATTTATCAGGAGCTCCTGGAAATCTCCTGAAATTGCAAAATAAACGAAAAATTCCTTAAAATATACGGAAATACAGAAAAAAAGGTAATTTTGGTGTGTCTTTCAATAATAAAAATCCGTTTCGAATAAGGCCCCACAATGCTTAAGTTAAGCTCTAATATTTAGTGTTTGTAAAATGTTTTACATGTTTCGGATGTTCCTTCAGAGTTGAAGATAGTCCAAACCTCCTGCAAGACGAAGGGGGATGGGAGCGAGCAGGGTTTGACAGTCCAGTGCGCAGCCATCCGTAGTGACGTGTTCCCCCCCCCCTCTTGTTATTTCGTGGGGTGACTATTCGTAGAAATAAGAGAGTGATCTTTCCTTTACTTCTTGCTTCTCGTCCAAACTATTGAGGGAAGAAGAGAATTATAAATATAGATTTTTTTTCTTATTTAAAAAATGGATAGTAATCTGACCTAAATAATAAGCGAAGGCTAAGAGTTCCGCTAAATTGGGGAGAGTTCAATAAGGAAAAGGAAAGTTTGGACTAGGAAGTAATTATCTTCAACTCTGAAGGAACATCCAAAATACGTAAATTTTTTTTCCAAAGGTTTTGGAAACACTAAATTAACTAATTCTTTAATTTCTGATTCATCGCCATTGAGAAGCTAACAATGTTTTACTTACCAGGACAAAAACAATGTGAAAAAATCCACTCATGCTGACATCACTCAAAGTGATATCAACAGCTTTTGTATCATACCAAGGGACAGCTACTATGTTGGTAGACTTTTCAACACATTGTTTTATAGTGCCACGACCTTTTTAAAATATTGTTCTCAGAGTCGAGTAAAATGCTAGAAAGACGATTATGTCTAACTGTGACAGTATAGTGAAATGTTTTTTTTTCTGCAGATCTTCCCAAGAGAGGCAAAGTTGTAAAAACAAAAATTCCGCAAATATTTTAAAATTTATTGATGGCTCATTCTTTGGGTAAAAAATATACGTATGTTAAACGTTCTTATATTGGCAGCTATTCAAAATCAATAACTTTAATTCAATTAATTAAAAATATTTTTTTTCCCATAAAGAAATAAAAATCATATGTAGAGACCAGAGTGGCCTTTTTAGCGGCCTCAAGCATGGTAAGAGACGTTATTTATTTATTGATCGGTTAAACCATCTTTTTATTTACCCAACCTTCCGTCACACTTAGATCTCAAAAACTTAAAATACAATGTATTGAGAACTGATCTCCAAATCTATATATATAATTCTCTTCTTCGCTCAAAAGTTTAAACAAGAAGTAAAGGAAACATCACTCTCTTATTTCTGCGGATAGTCCACGAGAAAACACAAGAGTAGTGTTCACACCACGGATGGCTGCCTGAGCGCTGGACTGTCGTTTAAATTTATCAAACCCTACCCGCTCCCATCCCCCTTTGTTCTGTGGAAGGTTTGGACTAGAAAGTAAACTATCTTTAACTCTGACGGAACATTCGAAACAAACATTGTTAAACATTTTACAAACAAACATTTTACAAACACAAAACAGCAGCGCCGAACTTAACCATTGTGACTTAGAAATCATGGAAAGAGATTAAGTAATCTCCTATGTATATATATGTAAATAGCAGGGCTGTACTTAACCATTGTGGGGCCTAATGAGAAACGGATTTCGCGGGGCCAAGTTTGGGTAGGGAAGCGGACAGTAAGTGAAATTTAAAAGTTTGTATTAGAAAGTAAATTGGTCTTTGCATTTTATCCATTCTTAACTACGTACAGAACTACTTTACGAACCTTGCGTGTAGCAAAGTCATAGAGTATATTCTGTTTCCTACATAGATCACGCTCAATAGCAAGAATTACCAAATATTTCAATTTATTTTGTAGAATTGTTAACCTTAAGTAATTCTTCATTAGTTTGAGGAGCAAAAAGCTTCTTTCACAAGGTGACACAATTGCGGCTGATGCATAATGCCTCGCGTAAGATTGGCGTTTTCCATATTGAATGACACCCCAAAATGACAATTTTTGTCTTTATATTTCCGTATATTTTAAGGACTTTTTTTTGTATATTTTGCGATTTCGGGAGATTTCCAGGAGCTCTTGGTAAATCGACAGGAGGGCGCTAGAAATCTCTTTTAAGTTATACAATGGTTTAAGTTAATAATGTATACACCTTGAATTAGAGCGGGTCCTATGAAAGTAAGGGTCCTATGATCCATATATATAATTCTCTTCTTCGCTCAAGAGTTTGGACGAGAAGAAGAAGTAACGGAAAGATCACTCTTTTATTTCTGCGTATAGAGTTGTCCCACGAACTTTACGAGCCTTCCGTGTAGCAAAGTCGTACAGTGTATCATGAAAATTTTATTTCCTACATAGATAACACTCAATAGCAATGAATGTTTCAATTTATCTACGAGAATTGTTGAACTAAAGTAATTCTTCATTAGCCCATATCCTACTTTGTACACTCGCAGTGTACGTTTTTCAAAAACTTATATAAAAAAAACTATTAAAGTTTTTTCTATTTTTTCTTTTGTTTTCGTTTAAGAACATGTTTGTCTACATTTTGCACGTCCCGAGACATGACGTTAAACTGCGCTCCTCTTTCCTTAGCACTTTTGGAGCTCAAAAGTGCCCTACTTCTTTTCTATCATTGTGTCTGCCTCCTCTTTTCCTAAGTCTGCCTTCATTAATCATCACACTGTCTCCTTAACTTTAAATTCTCACTACGTCCTAGACCAGTCCGTTTGCCGTGGACTGCGACGGGTAAGGGGGGATAAAGAGATCCTGGTGTTTGAGTGGTGGCTATCTGAGGATAAACCACAACAACACAATACTTTGGCTCCAAGTTCCCCTAGACCTGAGACCCAGATGGCCCGCTCTGGGTCAACCGGCTGGTCATGCCGAGCTACCAGCATAGGTCGACGACCTATGCTGGAGGGCGGTGGCTGGAGGGTCAATCAGGGAGCTGCTGTATCGGACACATGTCCGATGTAGCAGCTGACTGAGTATAGCACCTGTGTAGCCCTGGCGGGCTCATTCTGGACATCCGAATGGCCCGTCCCCTTGTTGGACTCGATGGCGGGTGGGGAGCACAGGTGCCGAATTAACCAAAATATATATGGCCAAAAAAACACACACAAAACTACTTGCCCCAGACCTATGTCTGGGCAAGAAACGACGAATTGACGATAAAAAAGAGGAGGTCCCAAAAAGCTGTGCCACCTGGCCATTTCTGGTGGTTAGATGCACAGAGGAGGGAAAAAGCCTGACCAAGTTGAGCCCTTTTATTATCTATAAGGGACTCAAGTCAGTAGTGGGAGAGCCCAAGAGTGTGTCTAAGCTACACAAAACAATGGAACTCCTTGTAGAAGTAGACAGCAAGACACACTCTGATGGGCTTTTAAGATGCAGAAGACTCTGTGATCTCCAAGTGGAAGTCATGCCACACAAGAGTCTGAACACCAGCAGAGGTGTAATCAGCTCTAGGGACCTACTGGAATGTTCCGAGAAGGAAATAGTGGAGGGCATTGAAGGAGTCACCCATGCCCGGCGCATTACCAGGTGCAGGGAGGGTGAGGAGGTCAAAACCGTCACTATTATCCTCACATTCGGAACTAGGACACCGCCAGAGTATGTGAAGGCAGGATACCTACGAGTTCCAGTGAGGCCCTACATACCTAACCCCATGAGGTGCTTCAAGTGCCAGGGTTATGGACACGGCGCGGCAGTCTGCAAGAGGAACACTGTGTGTGCCAGATGTGCTGGAGAGGGTCATGAGGACAAGGGCTGCACAGCCCAGTTCAAATGCCCAAACTGTCAAGCTGGCCACTCAGCCTACTCCAAGGACTGCCCTGTGTGGAAACAGGAGGTTGCCGTGCAGGAGTACAAGGCAAGAAACGGATGTACCTTTAGCCAGGCAAAATTGGCTGTACTGGCCCTACCCAAGGGCCAATTCGGCTTGACAAAGACCTACGCCCAGGCTGTTGCTAAGAAAGGAAGATCCATAGCCACACAGACGGACACATTGACCCCACCACCCCCTCCTCCTCCCCCAACTCAGAAGAAAACACCGCCAAAGAACACACCTCTGAAGAAACAAGAAAGCCCTGTTGTCATGCTAAAGAACAGGTTCTCTGTGCTCGCTGATGAGAGCATGGAGACTGAGCAGCATGTCAAACCAATACTCCGGGAGAACCCGGAGACATCATGTCTGACACAGGTTCTCCTCAGAGAACCCAGCCAGACACCCCAACCTCTACCGAGTTAGAGGTTGACCAACTCCCTAAGGGGAGAAATCAAAGCGGAGAGGATGCCCGAGGTGAGAGAGGAGGAAATAACCTCCGCTCTAACCAGAGGGATCTCCCCTCTCCAGAGAGAAAGACTTCCCCCAAAGGGGGTTGTCCTCCTCTCCATCCAAACCCAAGAATAAAAATACCAAGGTCACTGGAATAAAGGGAAACCCCTCCGGGGGCCTCCCAAGGCCAAATAGCTCCAAGTAGGTCATCTAGAATAAGCCATGGATTCCAGAATTGTACAGTGGAATTGTAGAGGCCTCAAGGCCAATTACGAGGAAATGCAGCTACTGATGGACTCTGAGACTCCTGTAGCTGTCTGCTTACAGGAAACATTTCTGAAAGATTGCATCAGCTTCCGAAGCTACCGTGCTTACACCAAGAATGTTGAGGATGCAGAGAGAGCATCAGGTGGAGTCTGTATCCTTGTGAAGGATAGCATCCCCCATGAGAGGGTAGAACTACAGACCACACTACAGGCCGTAGCAGCTAGGATAACCCTTCACAAGGTTATCACTTGCTGCAGCCTGTATCTACCACCAGACGCTCCATTAAACCGAACAGACATGGAGGACCTATTGAAACAACTCCCCCGGCCTTATTTAATCCTTGGGGATTTCAATGCCCATAACACCATGTGGGGATCCAACAATACCGACACAAGAGGTCGTATGCTGGAGGATATCTTCCTCCAACATGATTTATGCATACTTAATGATGCATCACCGACCTACTTGCACCCAGGAACTGGATCATTCACATGCATTGACCTCACCGTATGCGTCCCCGGACTTCTGGACGATTTTAAATGGTCAGTTAGCAATGATCTACGGGGAAGTGATCACTTCCCAATCATCATTACTAACAATCTCCCTTCATTGGGACGACCTCAGCGGTGGAAACTGAATAAGGCCGATTGGGAACAATTCCAAAAAAGATGCTCTGAGGATATCACAGAAAATATCCTCCATGAACAGAACCCAGCTGATACCTTTGCTAGCAAGCTACTAAGTATAGCCAGGAAAGTTGTACCCCTAACCTCTGCAAATCCAAAACGGCCTAGCAAACCATGGTTTGATACAGCTTGCAAAAGTGCTATTGGTGATAGGAAAAAACGACTGGCTGCATTTATAAAGAATCCTTCCCAGGAAAACCTAAAGCTATTCAGGATAGCTAGAGCAAAGGCTAGACAAACCATACGGTCAGCCAAAAGGAATTCCTGGAGAAGTTTTGTCGGCAGTCTGGATGCCAAAACTTCTGCTAGAGCGGTTTGGAAGGCAGTAAGGCAAATCAAAGGGAAAGAATCAAATGCAATAGGGCATTTGAAAAACCAAGGACGAACTGTCACGTCCCCCAGAGAAATAGCTGACTGCCTTGCATCCTCAATAGCAGAAAAATCATCCACTGCACACTACACGCCAGAGTTCCAAAAAGTCAAAACCAGGGAGGAAAGACACCCCATTGATTTCAGGTCAGAGAACAATGAAGACTACAACAAACCGTTCTCGCTTGAGGAACTGAGGGAATCGCTGGACAAGTCACATGACACAGCGCCTGGAGAAGACGAAATCCATTACCAGTTCCTCAAGCACCTTCCCGAACCCTCATTGGCAGTCCTGCTAGGGGTCTATAACTGTGTGTGGCAAACAGGCGCTTTCCCAAACAGCTGGAGGAAAGCCACAGTTATACCGATACCTAAACCGGAAAGAGACGGCTCTGACCCAGCTAACTATCGACCAATAGCACTAACAAGCTGCATCTGCAAAACCATGGAAAGAATAATTAACAGTAGGCTGGTCTGGTACCTGGAAAGGAATAAAGTGATCTCAAACTACCAGTGCGGATTCCGGCAGGGGCGGACAACAACTGACCACCTGGTAAGGCTGGAAGCTTATATTAGAAATGCATTACTCAGAAGAGAACATCTAGTAGCTGTATTCTTCGATATAGAAAAGGCCTATGACACAACCTGGAAACATGGCATTCTACGTGACCTGGCGCTTATGGGGCTTAAGGGACACCTCCCCCGTTTTGTGGAGGAATTCCTGAAAGATCGAAAATTTCAGGTCCGAGTGGGCAACTCCGCTTCTGACACTCATGACCAGGAAATGGGTGTACCCCAGGGCAGCATTCTGTCAGTCACCCTGTTCAACATTAAAATAAATAGCATCATAAATGCGCTGTCCCCTGGCATAGAGTGCTCTTTGTATGTCGATGACTTTGTCATTCTTACTTATGGGAAAAACATGAACACCTTAGAAAGGAAATTACAGTTATGTTTAAACAAAATTCAGGGTTGGGCAAACTATAATGGTTTCAAATTCTCAGACTCCAAAACAGTTAGTATGCATTTTTGTAATCTAAGGGGACTCCACCCAGACCCTGAACTATTTATACACAAAAAGAAGATCCCTGTCGTGAAAACTACAAAATTTTTAGGCCTCACCTTAGATTCCAAATTTAATTTTCTCCCCCACATTAAGGAACTTAGGAAGAAATGCCAAAAGTCATTAAACATACTAAGAGTACTCAGCCATACGGACTGGGGAGCTGACAGAGATACCTTGCTGCTGCTCTATCGGAGTCTAATTCGATCCAAGCTAGACTACGGATCCATAATATATGGAGCAGCAAGGAAGTCGTACCTAAAAATACTGGAACCAATACAAAATGCTGCCCTGCGTCTCTGTCTCGGCGCGTTTCGTACATCACCTATCCCAAGTCTCCATGTGGAGGCTGGAGAACTCCCCATGGATATAAGAATGAAAAAGCTTGCAATGCAGTATATAGTCAAGCTAAAATCCAACCCCACGAACCCTGCTTTTGACTCCATATTTAACCCCACAGAGGTAGAATTATACAATCGAAGGCCTAACGTCATACAGCCGAAGATCTTATTTCTGAATTTGTGAACATGAACTATTTACATTAGATTTTTACCAAATATTTAAATTTTTACTACCTTTACTATTTTAACTGTGAATAGACCTTGATTTTAATTATATGACTGTATAGAATCTGGCCCTTGTTGTTTAGAGAGAGAGTAGTCCTTAAGGGACTGCAGGCACGACATGGCCTAAATTGTGCCGATGTGCCTCAAATCAACAAAAAAAAAATAAAAAAAAATCTACATTTTGCCACGTGCTGTTTGACTTTTACTATTACGTTTTATTATATTATTGCGCTTGAAAGTGACAACATTGTCAAAAATTGAAAAAAATAAAACCTGTTCGGAAAATGTAAGTAATAACACATTTATATAAATATTTTCAAATAAAACTACTTGATTTAGAAACATAAAGTATCCTAGTATTATAATTAATAAATAAATTTAAAATTTATAGCATGGTCTTTTCAAATTTTAATTTTTTTGTAACGTACACTCCCAGTGTACATGGCAGGATATGCCACTGTAGGAATCAATGACTGATATATGAATCGAAATAAATCAAGACTTTATTTAGAACATAGATTTGTTTGTTTTAACCAATATTATCATATATTATTGCTATACACCATACATGCCCTTATAATTGCAAATTATAGAACTAATAATGATGATTATAAGGTTATTATTTGAAAACATATAAACAATAATATAATAATACCTTTTATATAGTTTCTTTTGTTTTCTTTTATTTTACTTCATGCAGTTCTCCTAGGCTATAGTATTTTAACTGACTACTTAGAAAAATAATTGTCCCATTAGCAAATTATAATCCTATTGATGTATGGTTATTTGAAAAAAAAATTATAATAATAATTATAGATATTTATAATATTTTTTCAGGGTCTCAAGTAAATATTAACAGTTCACAGTGTCATCATTAAGAATCAAGATGAGAAACTGATATCTATTAGTAAATAAATGAATTAGACAAAAGCATGATTGAGTTTCAATGACATTAGAATCTTATAATTTGTTATTAGGTCCTTGTGTTATATCATAACATAATATTTTTACCTCTATGACACCGTTATTTATTATGTATACTTATTTTTACAATTTAGTCACAATTTAGTATAGCTCATTAGCAGAGCTAATACCACAAGGAAATTGAGTCAATAGACTTTATCAAAGCTAACAAACTTGAAAATGCCAAAACTATGACTGCGACCCAATGAAAAGAATTCGAAAAACATGGAATTTATGATTATTACATAACTGATAAGCATATGAATATACGAATATACGAACATATAAATTATGTTTGGTTCAACCGCACTTCAAATATTAAAATCTTTGCTTATGGACATGATCTTTGAATATCTCACTATTGTAGTATTATTTGTTGTTGTAAAAAATATAGCTGGATAGTACTGGTTAGTACCATATAATGTTGTACATTTGTTGCCTATTTTTTTTACTATATTGTTATAAATTTTTAGTAAAAAAAAGCATTAAAATATACTTTTTTTGCATTAAAATGCTTATTTGTGTGTTTTTCAATGTTATTAACTAATTTGTTTTCACTTAAAGATTGTAAAAAAAAAATATTTTTTTATATAATGTTCCTCACGGGGCCACTTCCTGCTACGTACACTGCCAGTGTACATCTCACAGAATCGTTACTATATGGAATTTTTCAAAAATTCTTTTTGCAGTGTCTTAGTTTGACCAATAGAAATTGATATTTAATAGAAAATTTATATTTAATGCAGTAATAAAGTTTTGGTAGTTAATGGGCTAATTAGTTTGAGGCGCGAGAAGCGTCTTTCACCAGATTACACAATTACGGCTAATGCATAATGCCGTTTTTAATTATCCCCCCCCCCAGGATAGGCGTTTTCCATATTGAATGAAACCCCAAAATGACAATTTCGTCTATATATTTCATGAGATTTGTATGAGTTTTCAAAAGATTTTTACTAATTCCCGGAGATTTCCATGACTTTTTCATATATTTAGCTATTTCAGGAGATTTTCAGGAGCTCGTGGAAAATCAGGCGGCGTCGAGAAATCTGTCTAAGTTATAAAATGGTTTAATTTAATAATTTACACTTAGAATTAGTGCGAGTACAATGAAATATATATGGTGTTGTACCTCCGCTCCCGAGGCAAAACTGATTTTGCGAATTACAGCACCGTTCAATACGAATAGGAAAAACTGTTGTAAATCCGACTGAAGGATCTGCAGGTTATGGGAGTCTGAACTGTTTTGGGTTATGAGCCGTCATGCGTGATACCAGTGAACTGATAGGAAGACCTAGAGCGACACTCGAAATTTTGTCTGAGGTTTGTTCTAGTGTTAAATATGTTCGTTTCGGTCAGAATAAGACGCTAACAGAAACCCTTGTTTGATATTTTAACAGTTAGACGTGCGAGAGTTCGTGGGAACAAAATAACCTATACATTGGTGGAAATATAAATCATTATTATTAAAATAAGTAAAAAATTCGTATACAAATTGGAGGGGTGTGGTATGACTTGAGGGAGTGATTACTCCTACTGCGCCCCTGGTCCGCCTGTGTTGCAGTAGCAGGGTTACCTTGAACACAGCGGCTTTTTTTGTTTTTGTTTCACTAATGGCACGAAAAAAAATAGTTTTACTTAATTGAACGTATTCTAGTTTATGCATTAGCGAGCTTCCCGTGTACATATGAAGCTATTAGGAATCGTCTTCTTCCCCCCATCACCCAAAACAGTTTCTTTTTTTTTCTATTCAACGGCCCTCCTATGATGTAAGGTTCCTTTTAAATTAAAATAAAATATTGAAAAGATGAATTCATTTTTTATTAAACAAATTAAGAAATATATTTATAAGCAGAAATCTCATCGAAGGCAATTGTTTTTAATTATGAAAAGAAAAATGTTATCTTAAATCATTATTCTTATATATTACATTTAATTTTCTTGAAATTAAGTTTAAAAGTCTCTTAAAAGTTAATAGGTTATTCAGTTTGTTTTTAATATAAAAGTTACTCAAAATAAGTCTTTAAAATTATATTACTGTAAATATTTTTTTTTTTAAATCATGACTTGTATATTCCTTACCAATTGGCACACAGTCTCTTTGTAATCTTGGCAGAAGATAATTTGAGAACGAGAAAGAAGAAGAAGATATATTGATTTTTTAAGGCAATTTTTCAAATGCAATAGCACTTTTTAATATCAACAAAAATATTAAAAACATTTATTACGTCAACTTTGCATCCAAAGGTTTGTGCCTAACATAAGGAGATGTTTTCCGATTTTTCTGACATTATTTTCAAATTAAATAGCTACGATTGTTCCGATAATCTAAATTATTTTTCATAATGTTATAAATTTACTTTATGTAAAAAAAATTACCTATCCGAAAATTAAATAAGCAATGCCTATTCTATAATCTTCTTTATATTCTATATGCCTTTATAATGCTAGTCATTGTAAGCCAGAGGCTTAATAAAATAAGTAGACAGTATATTTTGTAAAAAAAGAATACTGACAATAAACTAATAAGTTTTACTTACACATTAAACAAAAAAGTTAATTAAAATAAAAAAGGTTTTACCGATGTCCCGAACCCCACCAAAGAAAAAAGGGTCGTCATTTGCATACAACAAACGTTTCTAGGGGTCTCTACTCTCTAGTCACTTAATGCTCATTAACATTGATTTCACACTTACTGCTTAAAGTAAAATGTCAAGCAACAAGAACAAATAAACGCTACCATATATATCAGTAAACCCGTAATCCTAAGAATTTTTATAAATTGGATAATGTAGATTATTTATGCTAATTAATAGGAGTAATTTTACATTAAATTTAAGTAATGTAAAAAAAAAATCATTTAAGTAAATATAGCTTCAAACCACGGATAGTATTGTAATGACACAAGATGCGTAGAAGTTGAGGTTAATCGGGTTTTTCCTAAGTGATGTGACGAGTGATAAAAGAGCAGGATTACGAACTAGAAAAGTAACGGACAATACGCCTTTAGAGGACGACGCTAGGCTAGCGACGACAGAGGACTGTGCCCTTTTTATTGTTTATTAAATTATTGAAGTTATCAGCCTTCGTTATTAAGTATATTCTTTATTCATTCTGTTGTTGTGTCATATAGACTCGCATGCACAATTAACATATATAATCATCAACAAAATAGACCATCAACAGTATCAATACACAAACGCTGATATACATTGGCCATCATATACATTTAACATATACAACAGGAACATTATGGGGTAATTATAAAAATTAACATACATGTTTTGCAGTCAGTACAGTATTATAAACTACAACGTATGTTAAGTACCCAACCCGTAACAACTCAACAGTAGTTTATCATACATATATATATTCAAATCACCGACGACGAATTTTCGGTGGAGATTCTTCGTCCTGCAAAATGTGTTTAAAAAATATAATTATTTATAGTAATTTATAATATTTTTAACAACTATATAGATAAAAAGTATCAAGTAAAGTACAAAACTAATTAAACTTACTGCATTTCGGCTGTATGGCGACAAGTCTTCATACATCTAAAGAGAAATGAAAATAAGAATAATATATACACGTTTATGTAAGTCTTATTATTTTTAATTCATCATATTACTTATACACTAATATAATTTATTCCTTTTTTTCTTGTAATTATTGGTGTACACTTAAATATGTAAATAAAACATACAAAAACATTGCTAAAATTATGCTGAAAGCCAAGTATATAACGACTTGAACAAATTATCAAAAATAATTTCTGAATTTCTATGTATGGCTAAATTATCTTAAGAACTATGTTTATCATAAAAAATAATAATAAAAAATAGTTTACATTGAAACAATCATTTCTAGACTTGAGTTCTATGGTAGTTACGCACTAACAAAAAAGTCAATATGGAAATTAATACAAATATTAATGTACTGGAAATAGGAAACTTACAGGTGAAGGTTCGCTTGGGTTGATCACAGCCTAAACAGAAAAGTTTCAAATATACATATCTTTGGCTGTAATTGACTTACATGTACTTAACTAAAGGTCAAAATTTATTTATTATATATAGTGCACTATTTTGTAAAAAGTGTTCATTTTATGCGAAATAATTCAAGATCAGAGTTAGTAAAACAGACATAGAGAGAGAGTCAGCATCAGAGTCAGATGGAGTTAATAAAACTTTGATATTAGATTTATTAATAATGCCGCTCTAGTTGAAGTAGGCCTACAAGTGTGATTGAGTAATTTAAGTTATACTTTGTTATTAGAGAATTGAATATTTAAGATTTTATTGAGTTTTTCCGCTTGACGATCATTTGTCAGCGTTAGACTAGTATAGTATTTTATTTATACTGTAAAACTAATAGTCTGTGAATCGATATCATTACACTTCATTTTATATCATTCATTCATATTGTCATTTATAAATGGTTCTATTGATTCCTCATTTTATATATTCTGACTTCTGATTACATTTAGTGTCAAAAATAAGTAAATAGAAAAACAGCTAAACAGTTAAATATCAGCAATATAATTTAATCAATGCATAGATGACTATATGATTTGAATTGAACCGACTAACAACTGCGATACTTTTAAAAAGCGATTATTAAATGTCTCGAATTAAAGGTTCGCACTTTATTGACACAATATATTTTTTAAACTTACTTTCTCATCCTGTCAATGGGACCGAGTTTTATCAAAGTGTAAAAATGACACTATTTACATCTCAATGCTACACTCCGATTTACAACTTAGGACTCAAAGACAAGCCTTATTATTAAAAACAAATTAGCACCAGGTGACCAAGCCTAGCTCGGTTGTGTAATTTCTTATGGAAGTATATATACGCGATTTTCAACCCGAATTTATTTTGGAGATATTTTTGTAATTACGAAAATGAAAGATCGGATAAAGACTACCAACTTTTAGAAATGTAATTGTTTTGGTATAGGACAGTAGACTTTAAAGATTGAACGCATTGTTATAGTTACCAGCAAAATATCCAGCATAATATGACTTTTAATTATTCTAAGCTATATAAACTGGGAAAAGTTAGTTATTTGCTTGGAAAAAAATGCTTGACTTATCCAATTTACCAGGTCACAATAAATTTTAGCATGGAGTCAAACTAAATACTTAATTGAAAATTAATTAACTGTATAGGGAGGTTTGGAGGCGCGGTGACTGAGCGGTAAAGCGGTTGGCTTCCAAATCGGGTAACAAGGCTCGTATCCTGGTGAAGACTGGGACTTTTTATTTCGGGATCTTTGGGCACTTCTGAGTCCAGCCAGTTCTTATGAGTGCCTAATATTAGTTGTGGAAAAGTAAAGGCGGTTATTCGTTGTGCTATTTAGATGATTGAAAAAAATGATAAAAATACACTAATGTAAGCTTTACTTTTTAAAACCGTGTGTTATATATAAAACATAACTGTGTATACAGATGAGTGGTCCGTAGCGCACTAAGCATGCATGTATTGCGCTAAAAAATATTGGAAAAAATAATTTTGATTGCACAGATTTTTTATTATTTGTTGGAATCTATAACACTAAAATTGTTGCAAATACACTTAGTAAACACTTTGCTTTTTAAAAATGTATTATTTATAATTCGCTTGTAAGTATATCTCTATACAGATGTAAAAAAATATCTCTGGATGCTATGTAATATTGTTAACAGTTGGAATCACTTTCCTTAAGGACTTTCCTTACTTATATATATTATACCTATTTTTAATTTCCTAGAACTAACTTTCTTTTGAGTTAGTGTTACAATTACTTTTTTTTGTTACTCTTGTAATGCAAAAATAGATTATCTAACATTTTACCTAAGAAAACATCCAGAAACAGTTTCAAAACACTTGTAGATTTAAATGAAATGTCATTAGTCATACACTTATGAGTAATGTTATATACTAATGTTAAGCTTCAACTTGCAATAGGTATTTTAAAAGCAACTTCAAAACTTACCGGAGTAAGGCAAGTGCTAGGTGTCAGGGCCTATTTGAATTAAGTAAAAAAAGGTATATATTCTCATTTACACTTATATATATATATATATATATATATATAGGCCTATATATATATATATATATATATATATATATATATATATATATATATATATATATATATATACAACCGTTTATCATTAAATTGTTAATCGACTTTGAAAAAATATTTACTAACAGCTACAACCTAATTACAAAACTACGGGTTCTCTAGCATGAGAGCCTACTAATGTTAAAATATATTCAATTTAATATTAAAAATTCTAAGCAATACAATACAAAAATAAATAGGGAATTATTTTAAAAACTTATAAAGATATGTGCATATAAACTGTTCACATTGATGTATGTTTCATTTTTTACAAAATGTAACATATATACACACAATATTTTTTTTTAAATAAGGTAGAAGCCAAGTAGAATTATAACTCAATACGTAGGTTTGAATAATTTAAAAATAGACAAATTGTGATATATTAGTAGGATATGTGTGCACTGTTGAAACGTACCTGAGAGTCTGCAGCATCCTCTTCTTCCTCATTCTAAATAAATTATATTTAAAAAAGTATTATCATTTAAATAATCAATAATATTTAAAAACATGTGAATGCATCTATTTATCTTTTATTAATATCTATACTGAATTTTTCATTTTAATGTAACGAACTTCTCTCTGTCGATGTCTTTTTCACTTTCATTATCTCTTTTCTTCTATTGTTTTAACCATTTGTAAAATAAAGTAGCCGTTTTAGACCTTGCGATCAATAGGACAGAAATAATTCAGGTCATCTGTTATTGTGGCAAACGGTTATTGAGAAGGGTGTTATGTGGCCAGAACAACGACACACCGCTTTTTTTACCTCGACTCTGAAGCAACCTAAAAATCCCTAAATTCGAAATCCCAGACTTCTCCGAAATTCAATTACTGGTTAGGATGCTATGTAATATATATATTATACCTATTTTTAATTTCCCAGAACTATCTTTCTTTTGAGTTAGTGTTACAATTACTTTTTTTTTGTTACTCTTGTAGTGCAAAAATAGATTATCTAACATTTTACCTAAGAAAACATCCTGAAACAGTTTCCAAATACTTGTAGATTTAAACGAAATGCCATTAGTCTTACACTTATGAGTAATGTTATATACTAATGTTAAGCTTCAAATTGCAATACCTATTTTAAAAGCAACTTCAAAACTTACCGGAGTAAAGCATGTGCTAATTGTCAGGACCTATTTTAATTAAGTAAAAAAAAGGTATATCATCATTTACACTTATATATATATATATATATATATATGTATCATGGGCGTAGCCAGGGGGGGGGTTGGTGTTCAAACCACCCCGAAATGAAATCCCCCCCCCCTGCGGGACTTTAGTTACTGATTTTTTTGCTTTGATTTTGATTATTTTAGGTGATATTTTAATACCAAACCATCACTTGCTTCGGCGCAGCCAAGCGGGGTTTAAGTTTAAGACCCCCTACCAGTTTTGAGATTAAAAAAAAAAAAAGCAAACGTCAATCCCCAAATTCCAAGAGCACAGTTAAGGAGGATTTTGATTTTATAACCCCCTATTCAGTATAAAAAAAGCAAATTGTACACTTAAAATTCTATGAGCGTAGCCAAAGTGTTTTGAATTTACCCCCCCCCCCTCTTCATTAAGGTTTGAAGCTAAAAAATACCTCTTCAATATAAAAAAAGAAAATTACGCACTCAAAATGTTATGAGCGTAGGTAAATGGGTTTCGACTCAGTTTTGAGTTTAAATCCCTTTAAGCGAGGTTTGAAGGTAAAAAATACCTCTTTAATGTTAAAAACAAAGCAAATTATACACTCAAAATGTTATGTGTGTAGTCAAAGGGGTTTTGAATTTAAACTTCCCTCCAGTGGAGTTTGAAACTAACAAAATAACTCTTCAATATAAAAAAAGCAAATTACGCACTCAAAATGCTATGAGAGTTGCCAAAAGGGGTTTTCAGTTTAAACCCACTTTCAGCAGGATTTGATGCTAAAAAAATACCTCTAATATAAAAATATATATATAAATAAATATATATATATAAATAATTTTTAAAAAAAGCAAATTACACACTAAAATTGTTTGAGCGTAGCCAAACCAATATGGGGTTTTGAGTTTAAACCCCTCTCCAACAGATGGCTTTTCTTAAAAGTTTAAAACCCCTCCAAATGGTTTTGAGTTTAAAATCCCCCTACAGAGAGTTTTGAGTTGGGAAAACCTCTATCTAAATTATTAATCTAAAGCAAACTACAGTTACCAAATTCTATGACCGAAGATCAATGGGGTTTTGAATTAAAAAGAAAAAAAATAAAACAACACCAGAGATTGTTTAGTTTAAAATCCACAACATATGATTTTGACGATAAAACTTCCCTTTTCGATATAAAATCTAAAGCTAACTACAGTCCCCTAATTCCAAGAGCGTATTCAAGAAAGGTTACATATTTCTACCAGTGGCTTGGGCTCCATTAATAAAGTGCATTGAATAGTCATCTGCCGATATTGAAAAACACTAAATGTGGCTCAACAAAGATGGCTAAGACAGATTTTAGGAGTCAGTTATAGAGATCGGGTCTAAATCAAGGAAATCCTATGCCGAATTGGGAGTCGACACCTTAGTAAGGTTGTGACAGAGCGTCGCACGAGGTTTGCGGAACATGTTTTTCGACAAAATGAATTACGCATACTAAGGGTTGCGATGACATCCTAGTACAACTTGGCTCCAGTAAGGCAGTAAGAATGCATTTTAGGTTTTTGAAATAAAACTTTTCAATAGCAGGGAAATTTACTGTAGATACCTCAGAATATTCATTTTGTTGGGTTTCAAAACCAGAAAATAGTGCTTGACGGCGGGGCTTGGCCCCGAGCTGGGGGAGCTCCAAGTACTCTCCAAATCCCGATCTGCCAATGTTGGGGTGTCTACAATTTTTCCACCAACTCCAGGAAGAAACATTCTAGGGCATAATAAACGTCTTCCGAAAGAATGACTGGTCAGAATGTAATAAAGATAATGTACACACACACACATACATACTATTTTTTTTCGCGGGGGGGGGGGGGCTGAGTGGCGAAATCCCCCCCCCCTCATTTAATTGTTAATCGACTTTGAAACAATATTTACAAACAGCTACAACCTAATTACAAAACTATGGGTTCTCTAGCTTGAGAGGCTACTAATGTTAAAATATATTCAATTTGATAGTAAAAGTTATAAGCAATACAATACAAAAATAAATGGGGAATTATTTTAAAAGTTATAAAAATATGTACATATAGGCCTAGACAGTTCACATCGATGTATGTTTCATTTCTAAAAGTGCAACTTATATACACACATTATTTTTTTTTAAATAAGGTAGAAGCCAAGTAGAATTATAACTCGATAAGTAGGTTTGAATAGTTTTAAGAAAAAAAATTTTCTGATATATTAGTAGGATATGTGTGCACTGTTGAAACGTACCTGAGAGTCTGCAGCATCCTTTTCTTCCTCATCCTAAATAAATTATATTTAAAAAAGTATTATCATTTAAATAATCAATAATATTTAAAAACATGTGAATGCATCTATTTATCTTTTATTAATATCTATACTGAATTTTTCATTTTAATGTAACGAACTTCTCTCTGTCGATGTCTTTTTCCCTTTCATTATCTCTTTTCTTCTATTGTTTTAACCATTTGTAAAATAAAGTAGCCGTTTTAGACCTTGCGATCAATAGGACAGAAATAATTCAGGTCATCTGTTATTGTGGCAAACGGTTATTGAGAAGGGTGTTATGTGGCCAGAACAACCACACACCGCTTTTTTACCCCGACTCTAAAGCAACCTAAAAATCCCAGACTTCTCCGATATTCAAACACTGGTTTGGAAGCCAAGTGCTTAACGACTCAGTCATCTTGCCTCCATCTGTTTTAATGAATGCTTATTAAATTAATGAACATGAAAACTGGCCCTACAATTATTAAAATTGCACTTCATACTTAAATGTATACTTTTACTTTTGGTGCATGTTAAATATTTAGCTTCTCACTAACACTTCTTATCTTTTGATCATAGGATCTTAGTCTTTTAGTTTACCTAATCACACGAATTTTTTCCTTATTTATTCTTTTACTTTTAAAACAGTAAAGAATATATTTCTAAAATATACTTTTTTAAAAAATATTTTATAATTGTGCCAAATATGTTTTCATAGAGAATAAGGTCATGCAATTGCTCAACGTTTTTTATTACATAATAGGAGAAATGCCGATTACGACACAAAATTCTCCAGGTATTAGGCTCTTGTCATTTCTCTCTCTTTTTCTCTCTCTCAACCTCCTCCACCATCACAATGTGACTACTTAGTATAGTGACAAAACTAGTGCTATACTGCAGTTACACAAATAGAGTCTTCTTCTCCCACAGAGTTAATTTCCAAAATGCAATGACTCTGATTGAAGGAGCTAAAGAACTAATGATACTTTTTATAGGTGATTACACAGTACCACTACTTTACGATAAAGCATCTTTTTTCTTCTCTGTCTCAGAACAGAACATCGTAATTTATGTCTTTTTAGAACAAGGATTTTGGATGTTTTAGCGCAAATTTCATTGTGAAAATCGGGACGCATATCATAATTACAAAGTAATACGTATAAATTAGGAATACATAAAATGGGAAACTATGTGTAAATACAATAAGTGATGCTAGATTTTACAAAACTAGGTACACCATTTTAGTTGAAGAAAATGGTGGATTAAATGTAGCTGTCTCAAATTTTTTTTTTACTTAACGATCTTTATAAGATATACTTGTGGCATATGCAGATTCAGAGGTGCCGTAATCACAGTTCAAACTTTTGAAGAAACAATGAAGTAACACAGTTCTTGAATTTAATTCTCCTAATGTTTAACTTAACATATTGAATGTATATACTGTTCATATTCAAAGTAGATGCAGGATACAATAGTAATTATAAATAAATAAAACTAAGCAACTATTTACTAGCTTTCTAACTCAAAAGTTCCAAGCTCCTTCCCCTTACCAAATAAGCTCTTCTCTTCTTGTATACCCCTTATTAGAATAATCTAGAACAGTGGTTCCCAAACTTTTTTTCTCTCGTAGACCCCTTGCAGTGTTTTTCAATTTTGGAAAAAAAACTCATCAAGTTCAGATCTTTTTCTCAACGATTTCTAGGTCATTCTTTGATGAAATTCAAATTAAAATGAACCAAAATAAAATTTAATATATATTACGTAAAAAAACAAAAAAAAGCCTCTGATAATACCATATCTCTATGGTGTTAATTTCATTACTGGACATGTACAAATGAGATCAACAATCATAGACCCCTAATTTATTCTTTCCTTGCCTTAGACCCCTTGTAAGTCCTCGTTGACCTGTAGATTTTGCCACATTTATTGCAGACAATGCCGTCTATTTGTAGAAAAGAAATTTGTTTACACTTGCTGCATTAAGACAGGTAACAAGACATATATATATATATATATATATATAAAGATGTGAGTGTTGTTTTTTTGTCTTGCATTTATATCCAAAAAAAAGTTGTTGTTGCACATATGTGCAAAATAAAATAATTAAAACATCTAACTGAAATGCTACACATAACTAGTGCATAACTCACATGAGACATCTCTAGATCCTTCTCCACATCAATCTATGGAAGTTATTAATTGGAAGAAACTAAGTTAAATTAGAAAGAAACTGTAGAAAAGCCAATAAACTTAATATAAAACATTTCTATGTTATCGTGACTCTTTTCATTTCTCATTACTTTCAAACTTTTTAATCTCTCTCTCTCTCTCTCTCTCTCTCTCTCTCTCTCTCTCTCTCTTTCTTTGTTTCTCTCTTTCTTTCTATTAATTTTTGTTTCAAATTATTATTATTATATTTTTTTTTAAATCTAAAGCTCGAAAAATAAATTTAAAAAATAAAATTTATACTTTAAAGTCCTTGAGTACAATTATTTTTTTAAATTTCATTTTAAATATCATCTTTATAATAATTTTATCCATGTAAATTTGTAAAACATTTACTAAGTTTAACCCATGTTAATAAAAAATAACATAAGTTAAATCTAAATTTAAACGAATCCAATAGAAATTGAAACAATTTAAGTTTATAAATATTTTTTTAAGAATAATAAAAAATAATTGTTATGTAACAGAAATCGTATTTCCTTCAATACCATAAGCACCAACATTTTTTTTTGTGTATTCTTTATCTATCAGCAAAATACCATATAATTAGCCTCAGGTAGGAATATCTAATTTCTCAAAAAAAGCGTTATGAGACAATTTTTAAAAAAAGTTTTTTTGTGAATAAACACATCTACAAAATCAATACTAGATCTAGATGCTTATGATATTAAAAGCAGGTGATCATAAATTAAACTGCAATACTACATTAAAATTAGCGTACCAATGAGATATTTAGTAAATTAAAAAAAAAATCAAAACAGATGAAGACATAAATGCCATCCATAAAAACAAATATTTACTAATACATCGATGGATCACAAGTTCTAGCCACATTAATGCTGGAATTGGTGTTCTAGTTTTAACCCGAAAATAAACGCTTTGAGATAAGTGCATCCTGTGAAGTAAAGTTCCCCTTTAAGACCTTGTGGTCTATAGGGCAGATGATGTAAAGGTCATCTGTTTCTATGCCGATTAAAGAGGGTGTCATGTGGTCAGCGCAACGACCAACCGCCTTTATTTTTTCCTAAATCAAGTCAGAAACCCTTTAGAGCTGGGTGGACTCAGAAGCGCCCAAAGATAACGAAAATAAAATCATAGTCTTCACCAGGATTTTAACCCCCTGTTTGAAAGCCAAGCACTTTACCGCTCAGCTACCACGCCTCCCATCCTGTGAAGACTACTGCTTAAATGTTCAGACCGAAATTAAAGCAATAACTAAAGCGTTTCAGACAGTATAAAAAAGTATTGTGACGGAATACAAGCACCATTACATAGTATTATCTTTACAGATTTACAATTTACTATTAAAGTATTGACTAGTGACATTTAATCTAAGCTTAAGATAGTCTAAAATAAAAACAATAGTCACATTACTAACAGATACTGGGCATTTCATTAATGCAGCGGTTCTCAACCCTTTTCGCTCGTCGACCATCTTATACGATTCTCCACTAGGCTGCGACCCCGAAACGTAAAATTTATTTCATTCATAGGCCAATGTTAATTGCATTTAACTAATATTATATAGCCGTAATCAAAATGTATGCTGACATCTTTGATATATTTTAATATCAACTGAACATAGCAAAAGCTTTATATAAGTAAGTGTAGTTATTGTATAATAATTTTGTTCTTAATTTTTTTTTTCATTTTCTGACTTTCATTCTTTTCTAGTGCATGTTTTTTATATTAATGCAAACTTAAGAGACAATTGGAAAAGTAGCGCGAGGCATGAAAAACGTACATTTGTTAATACAGTGAACTGCATTACTACTAGAATAATGTTGCGACAGTATTTCCAAACACGCCGACGTCAGTACGAATGTTGATCTTTGTTCTGTTTCCCCAGGTAAGGAATTCTCCGGGTAGTAAGAGAATGAGGAATGTAACCTTCAGTATAAAGTCTCTTTATGAATTTAGTATTAAAAAGATGTTATGGGTAATAGAACAAATTGTCAAATGACATTGAAAAAAAAACAACTTTTAATTGCAGTGTCCTCGTTGCTAATATTGCCCATAATCATACAATGAGTTTTGATGACTCTCTGTACCAAACATTGAATGCCAGACCGTCATCCAAGCATATTTGGAGCACCATCTGTGCAGTCTCCACAAATATCTTTCAAATAATGAACCAAATTTGCTAATTTAATAACATACTATATAAGTTGTTTTAACATGTTTCCAAAATAAAAAAGGACACATACCACTAAATTATCACCTTAACAGAATAAATCCCACACACCCATCACTCTGTAGAAACTGCGCACACCCACGTGAAACCGTGAATCATATCCTATTTGAATGTTTCATTTCAATCTTCTTTAAGTAGTTTATATTATTATTTCAATTCAACATAACCAACAATCTGAAAAAAAAGCCATTTTCCTTGGCACAGACTGCAAAAGAGCTGAACACAGGCTACACCCCTTGATTTGTTACCAGGGCTTATATTAATTAATATTGGCATAACACACCCTTTTCTATGTTTTGAAATTGAAACGATTGGATCACATTTTAATGATCAACCTAACATACTTTTTTTCTGGTGAATTAGTGTATCTGTTTAAATGAAATTTTATGGCCCGCTTTCTCTCTGTGTCTCTTTCTCCCCCATTTTTTGTCTAGCCTTAATTTGGAAAGACCCACTTCATAATGCGAACGAAACGTTAAATCTTCGTACACTCTATGACTTTCCTTTAACTTCTCAATGTAATCAATATTGTATTTTAAACGTGCCTCGCCCACCCCCTTTTTGTTAATCCATGGAACTATACTAATGGAACACCAGCTTCGAGTTTTTTACAAATGCAAAGAGAGTCGAAGTGCCGTCGCGCATCTTTTTTCGCGCACCATACCATTTTGAAAAATCGATGATGATGCCAAAGAAAAAATTTACTACGAGAGTCACTTGGATTGACCTGCATTGAGAGTAAAACTTTCTTACTCTATATTTTATTAGATCTGTAAAACCTTTATCCATTTTCTGACTATCTGATAAAAAATAAAAATTTCATTGAATAAGGGATCGTCACAAAAGTTATTTTTTTCGATCACCCTATAAAATGCCACTTTTTTTCCAAAAAATAGAATCTAAATTCCGAAAATACAATCTTTCAGTGTTTCTGTGTTTGGTTTATTTACACTAAATCTGGATGAAGACCTGTCTACCGTTCCGCTAAATGCGTATTTGTTACGATATACTAAATTGCACGAAATAAAAATAGGAGGCCTAATACAGTTTTGACACTCCAAGCTACGCATTTCTAATCGTTTTTTTTAATTATTATCGAAAGCACTAGGTTATAGGCATACACGTCTCGTGGGAAACAAAGAAAAAGTTAATCTTGGTAATATTGTAGCCTAAATAAAATGACAAAAAAAAACAACTATAGCCTAATCTAAAATGAAATAGATCTAGAGCTAGATTTTCTTGGACGAATGATATAAAATAAGTATAAATAATAAGTCATATGATACAGATGTAAATAAACAAATACTGATGGAGTCATTCTTTAATCAATTATTAGAATTACTTGACTACCAACTGGGTATTTTTATTGCCAAAATACAATGTATTTTATGTGCATTTATTAAAAACAACAACCAAAAATTAAGCGTTTGACGCAACTAGATCTAATATTAATAATTATATAGATTCTAGTTCTAGATCCAGAAAGCTACTTCTCTAATTCAGTTTTCTAGTTTAATTCTAGTTTGATCTAGATGTCTAGACCAGTAGATCTAAATCTAGCCAGGGTTTTTGTCATGGTATAGATTTATAAAACTTCAGCCGCCTACTGATCACGATATGACAGATACTCTCTCTACTACTAGACTACTTCTAGATCTAGATCTAGTAGATCACTACATTTGACTAGATGATTACTAGATCACAGTAAAACTCAATGTGTACTTCCGACTTTAGCTCAAAAAACAAGTCTACTTCCAACGTATAGATCTACTAGTAAAGTCACAAAGTGTAAAGGATCATTATATATTCACATAAAAACATTCAGAGGCATAAATGAATCGAATAATCAGTCACTAATTTGACTAATCTAAATTGTTTTTTTTTAGTAAATGGCAAGTGTTATTGATGACTTCTGACTTGTAAACCAGTTCAGAGTTTCTAGTGGAAAAGACAGAAGGACCATTAATATAAGGCAAAGAAGTAAGATGTTTATAATCATCAAACTCACATTTCATGCATTTACAGAAGCTACAAACTATGCTACAAAAATGATAGGCTTGTTTTTGATTCCGAAGACTTATGAGGAATGCTATGTTTCCAGTGGCTACTCAGCCCCAGCTGTGACATACATATTATGCCACATTGAGCACAGGCATAACCATTGTCCACCTGTGGTAGAATCAGTTGTTTTTTTTTCTTTTTGCCGTCTACCCTCGGCAATTAATTTTCATTAGTGTATACCACACCTTTGTAAGTGACCTCCAGCTGTCTCGTTCTGAAGCTGTATGCAACCAGGTTCTCTCTTATTCTATGTCAGTTAAAGCAAGTTGGCGCCTAAGCTTGTCTTTAAAGCATTTCTGTTGTACCTCTTTATGTGCAAATGTCATGTTAGGCAAATAGGTTTTGCCTATCGGAGGGCCATTTCAGAAAGTATAGGTGTTTAAAATGAAACTCCAAATATCTGGACTTCCAGTTACCAAGAAAATAAGCTTAGGTTTCAAAGAGACGACACTGGCATTTCAGCTAAGACGATCAGTAAAATTAATAGCAACCTTAATGCAGTCCACCAAACAAGATAAAAAGAAACAAGTGTGGCTTCAATAGCATTGATGATATTTAGTTTACTTAATATATCTCATTTACTGGTATTACTATTTCAATGACTAAGGTTTTTTATTGTCAAATAGGCATAAGTACATGTACTAGTTCCTGCAATTTGATTAAAAATAATAATTAAATTGTGTGTGGTCTATATACAAATGTTTATAAGAGATCACACCTTAGATTAATTTACTTAATTTCAAAACTATGATTTTGTGTTCTGACTCTACTCTAAATAAATTATATTTTAAGAATGCAAAGTTGGAAATTCTGTTCTGATGAAAAAAAAATTAAACTACAGTAGATGTTTATGGTTTCTTTGTATTTATTTTTAAATTATTTATTCATTAAAAATTAATTGTTCATTAACATTTACTTAAAGTAAAGATCAAAAACACAAATTCAATACATGATCAGCTCTCAATTCATGCAGATCACAGCCCATCACTTAAATGTATTTACTGTCAATTCTACACACTATTCATTTCAAAATGTTGCTTTAAATTGTTATATGACAAAATCAAAGTACTGGTACCTCACATTGATGTAGGCCTAAAACAGCTTAAATAATGACAAATTTTCATTCAATAACTTGTACTGTCATTTATTATCAGACGTGCTAAAACTAATGACCTGTATCATCATCATCATCATTGGCCTCCTTCAGTCGTAGAACGACTATGGTTCATCTCAGAGCACACTTTCTCATGTGGCTGTGGAGCCCTATTTAGGAGAGACACTCCCGTCCACAGATAGCGCAGGTTAAGGTGGCTTTTGCTTTTCTTGTGCCAGTCGTGAGTTAAAACTAATGACCTGTATATATAATTGATTAAGCAGGAGCATCAACAAATCTTGAACAATAATTGTCTACAGAAAAACTTTATTCTTATCCTAACTATATACATTTACAATGTATTTAAACAAGTTCATTTATATTTATACAAATCTATATGGCCTAAAGATTATAGCGTATTTTGATGTGTGAATACCAAGTTACATTATTACATGAAAATAGTGTACTCATTTTTTAAATATTCTGGGTAATAAAAATAAAAAACTAATAATACAATAAAATTGAAGCATTAGTCAAATAAAAAAAAAATTCACTCAAGATCTATGTAAATTCTATGCTTGAAAAAAATCATTTTGAAATTAATTTAAAAAAAAAATATGGTTCTTTAGTCAATGGAATGATAGCAGCAATTATTTAACAATTTCATGATTATCCATTCATTTCAATATACTTATAACTGAAAATAATTCATAAGGTTTAGATACAACCATTTTAAATAATGATTATATTTTTTTTTCTTAATTTGCTTAATTCAAATCTAATATAAACAAGATTTCCTCTGTCAAGAAACTTATGAGGGAACAACATGCATGTTCTTCTCAGTAAGTTTTGCGAAGGGAATTAAGAATATTTAATTGATGTTTCTTTTTTTTGCCAACATTTTAAACCTTCGCACCAGGTTTTAGTTTTAAGGAGAATGCACCATATTTTATATGTTTACTGTTGTTAGAATCTTATTTTAATTTTAAAAAAGTAAAATTTCCCTTACATATCTTGCAATCTATAGGGCAGATGATATGAAGTTTTTCAGTTTCTGTGCCCCATGGTTGGTAGGGTGTCATGTACCTAGCACAACAACCAACCACCTTTTGAAAAAAAATCCCATTTCAGACCTCACAATCTATAGGGCAGATGATGTTAAGGTCATTTGATTCTTTGGCCAGTGCATCATACGGCCAGCACAACAACCAACCATCTTTACTTTTCAAAACGAAAGTCAGGTACCCATTAGAGTTAGGTGGACTCAGAGGCACCCAAAAATCTAAAAATTTTTAATCTGAGTCTTCATAGAGATTCAAACCAATGACTTAACCATTCAGCCATGGATCCCCAAACCGCCTTTACCTATTCCTTACTATTGCCGTGTATCCATTAGAGCTTGGTGGACTCAGAGTAGTATTAAGGGTTCTGAAATTGAAAATACGTCTTAATCGAACCCAGGAACCCTCAATTCAGTAGCCAAGTGCTTTACCACTCATCCACTGCACTCCCTCTTGTTTTAATGGGGCTCAGATTAATAGTTTTCAAGTACAATGTCAAACAGATTTAAAGAAATACTAAATCCAAACCTGTTGGCTGAATGACAGGATATACATAAATTTGTATAGAGCTTACAGTATAATATAACTTAAATTAAAATTGGTCCAAGACTTTTATTTTGCAACATGATGGTTTGTTTTTTTTCTGGCGGTGCTATGCAGCAGTCCAAGAATCTCATCTTTTCCCATAACAGAAAGTTATCTAGTTATAAAAATAAATAAAAGGATTTTTAAAAATAAAAAAGATATGTGTGACATATGTGTTGACCATGCTAAATGTATATATGTTATTAAGTATAATTATATAATTTTTCCATTCTAAATATAGTCTGTACCGTACCTAAAAGGAGCTACTGCAGTAATGTGTAGACATGGCCCTGACCTTAATAGTTATGAATTATTACTACAGGTGAAGGCAGATATTCAGTTAATTTGATGCACATTGAACTCATCTAAAAGCAAATAACATATATTATGATTTACATTTTCATGGAAAACTAGTTTTTCAAAAATACAAGTACTTCAGCTTATAAGAAAAGTGCATAGGGAAAAATTGCAGTACATTACCTTTAAGAGGTGCAACTAATAATTGACTTTTCAGGAATGCATGCCTTTTTCTTGCATTTCCAAACATAACTGTAATTATACAATTAGGCATATTGGCTAATTTCTTTTGAAATCATTAAAATTAAAAAATAATATTATTAAATTGAAAACATTGTTGTATCAAACATACAAATTATCAGACAATTTTGCCTAATTTCATCTAACAGTTAATTGTAAAGGAATGGCCTGCACAACAGCCAAGGTATATTAGGCATTAATGAAAGATGAATGTGCTTGAGAGTGTTATAAATAAAAGAAAATACTAGAGAAAAATGTTAAATTCCATCTCAGATATTTGGATGTTGCTTGACCATGAAAATCACACAATTCACAAAACATCTATTAGATAACTAAAATAAAAGTTGTATAGTAGTACTTACATTAAATATTGAATGAATACCAATATTATTAATGTCTGTCCAGAGAGTAGAAATAGTATAAGTATGATCCTTGAGCCATTCTGGTACGTCATCAGAACTGGTTGCCATGGTTCTACTTGTTAATAACTGAAACATTACAAACATTTTTTTTTATTTATAATTTATCACAGACTAGAATAGAAATGTTGCCAGAAAAAATACCAATGCTTAGAATACACCTGATGAAACTTTTGTAGCCTTATTACTGGTTAAAATGCACCAAAACTTCATTAATTAAATCTGATAAGAAACATATATATGTATCCCACAAGTCCAATTTTATCAGAGTGTCATTGCAAATAATTAACTAGATATCCGGTATGTGAGTTTTATATTAAAGTGCTGAATTTCAGGGGATAGATCCAACTTGACACCACATCATTTATTATTTCATGAACTCATGGATCTGGGCATGGCATGGAATGGAAACTATTATTTAATGTATATGGGGTGTAGGCAAGGCATGGATTATAAATTGTCTTGTATAGATTAGATTGGGTAAAACTGCCAATCGAAGGTAACTTTTACTGATAGATCTGGATCAATTATAAATTTATGGGGTCTAGGCCTGCATAAATTGTATCTTTTATTTATATATTTTATGTACATATATAACTAGTCTAGAATCTATAATTATATCTTAATAATAATTTTTGTAGATGTCATATAATATCTAACATATTAAGTATAGATCAGTAGATTTAGAATTTTAGCTAGTGAATTTTTTTATATTCCAAATCTAAACTGGATCTATATATCTAGAATTTAGATCAGTAGATTTAGTATTTTAGGTAGTAAAAACTTTTATATTCTAAATCTAAACTGGATCTAGGTCTAATTATTCTAGAAGCTTAGATCTAGAAGACTAGTTGTCAAGATTTGACTACACTATGGCTAATGCACTTGCTTAGTAGGCCTACTAGATAGATCAAGAGACAGAGTACTAATAGTAATAGACTCTTGCCTCGTTGGGCCTCTCAAATCAGCTACAGACTTTAGAGACAATTTAGGAAGGTGAATTTCGATCCAATTCCAAGATCTACAATCTACTATGTTAGAGTCTAGCTAGAGATGCTAGATCTAGTCTAGAAGGCTTATCAATTAAAAATAAAATCAATCATTTCTAAAGTTTGTAAAATTATATTTAGATCTAATCTATCTATTTATAATATAATACAAATTTATGTCTACTTTTTAAATATTTAAAATGATATTGCTGATGATATTAATTATTATATTGTATATTATATTGTATTATTTTAATTGAGACATTGACATACTGTCACATACTAAGTAATAAAATAATTAGATCTTATACTAACTCATAGACTCTACTTATACCGTATTATATTAAACCTTCGAGTTTACGTTCCACTATCTTGACTTGACTATATTGACTAAAAAAAGGGCACTATGATTATAGATGTAGACTATTATCTATGATGATTATCAACTGGTAGATCTATAAGTAGTATCGTCACTATAAGTATTTAATCAGTATCTATAACCACTGCATTCGTTTCATTCACAGTCTGTATCAAAAATCGTGTGAATGTGATGTGAAAGTGAAGTCTATATTTAGATAGAATTGATAGATTATAGATCTACTATTAAAAAGTATTACTATTTATTATAGATCTACTATTAATAAGTATTAACTATGTCTATACTAACTATAGAATAGCCAGTATACTCTGAGTATACTGTATGCAGTATAGCTATAGACTATAGTCTATAGACTAGATAATCGATAGATTAGATCTAGACTAGATCTATAAATATTCATGTTGATCTCATGTGTGGTCTAGATCTAGAGAAAATAGAGTGGATCTCATGACTAGACTATATTAGATCTATTGATTTTTTTTTAAATCGTTAAATAAATCTAGACCTTAGTCTAGGTGTTGTAGATCTAGATTATTCTAGATATTATACTAACTATCTAGATCTATATATAAGTTCGGTTTTTTTTTAAATTCGCATTCGAAATTTTAAATACCCATTTTAAGTATTAATATACTCATATTGGTAGGTCCGCGTTAGTCATTTATTAGATCTATTAAAGCATGTCTATATAAAAGATATTATTATTTAAAAATATATTATTATGTAAAAGATATAGTTATGAATATTTACTAAAAAAAATTAAACTATTGAATTTTTTACTTTTGCCAATTAACACTCTGGCTTGCAAAAAGGATGACTCCTCAATACTGTGAAAAGACGATAACTGCATGAGTTGATTTGGAATTGTATTTTGTAAGACTAATTTTTAAAATATATCCTTCATGAGAGAGAACGAAAAAAGGTTGTCAAAAAAAAAAGCTGACTGGACTACGCAAATAATGGACCAGCCTCTCTCTCTTGATATCTTGTTAAGAACATTGGTGACCGGGAAAAGTGGATGGTTTGGTTGCGCGGGACTGATGATAATAATGACATGTACATAAAAAAGTTCCAGATTTTTGTGTAAAATACCCAAATGAGGAAGTTCTGGAAACACCTATTTTAACGAAGTGGCCTTTAAAAAAAAAATCTTTTGTGACGATTCCTTATTCAGGGAAATTGTATCTATTTTATCAGATAGTCAGAAAATGGATAAAGTTTTTACAGATCTAATAAAATATAGTGTGGGGAAGTTTTACTCTCAATGAAGGTCAATCCAAGTGGTTCTCGGAGTAAATTTCTTCTTTGGCATCCTCATCGATTTTTCAAATGGTATGGTGCGCGAAAAAAGATGCGCGACGGCACTCTGATCATAAAATCTCGAAGCTGGTGTTCCATTAGTATAGTTCCATGGTTAATCTTAGCCTAATCTCAAAGCAAACAATGTACGATATAAGACGCCACATACATTTCTTCATACCATCTGTTTCAGGTCTAAAGAAAAAAAAAACACATTCGTGTTTGTGACGGGTCGTTTGCTGAACAAGAAACAAATCGACCTTTACTGAAACATACACATTATTTCTCTCTCTTTTTTTTTCTGTGTAAACAACATAACACATGAGATACCCCGTCCTAATCGGTAGACTACACGAACTTGGTTGAAGATAAACATTTACACATACCATGCTGTCACACCCTTGATCCCTATTTAATCCTAATTCTTCTTATCGTATTATTTATAAAAAAATAGCTGCGAAATGTGACATATCTTAAACGTATTAAGTCTTATGTATGTTATATTTCAATTCTACTGTGTTATACTAGTTTTAGATATGATTGTGTAAGTATTATATACACAACACACATAGCTGGATAGGTATTTCTTATTTTATCATTATATTTTGTTAATAATATTTATATCTTCTGACATGGTAGGTGTATCACAGATAGCTTCTGTACGTACTTATAATTTTTATCACAGATCAAGCTCAGCTATTCACACGTGGAGTAGCCATGCTTGCAAGCTAATGATAATCTACACATCTATAAGAACCCACAGTGACAGCTTAAAATAGGTGTAACATATCCAAAGATATCGCAACATTTAGTGTAGATGAAACTAAGTAGTTTCTCTTTAAGACTTTAACAAAAACAGAGCATAATTAAGTTTATGTATAAATTGTATTGGGGCAAACACCGAAGGCAGGGAACTCAAAGGCAGACTCATATTCTTGCTAACTCTGTATAATATCTTTCAATTCACGTTTATACTGTATTGTACATTTACATTTCATTTTTGTACACTTTTCATTGAGGAATAACAAGATTCATATAGCAATTTCTGAAACGAATTTCGCGAATGTAGATTCCAAATGTAGCTATTGTCTTTTTACATTACAACATTTCACCACTAGCTGAAATGTTGTTATCATTGTGACTGCTGTCAAATTACAGTCTGTCAGCACATCGACCTGTTCTTACACTTGTTTATTAAAAAAAAAAGATTGTTCACATATGCATGTGGAACCAAATAATGTGAAAGTTTAGCAGCAAAGTTTTTTTTAAATTGTGGAAATACAGCTTCTGGCACCTATACAATTCCCAAACGTTCTCTTTCAAAACATAATTTTCTTCAAAGTGTGTCCGCTGGAGCTGAAACAGTTTTTGCACTAAATGGTGAAATGAGGGTATTGAAAATTGGTTTCAAGTAATTGGGGTCTTAAAATTTGCTTTTAAATTCCTCAATCAAGGAATCCAAATAAGTCTTGTACTTTTCTACAATTTCACTAGAGATATTTTCACCTTTCAGCGAAGCAAAGTGCCAAACTCTGTTTTCGGTTGCCTGGAGAAATGGGAAAACTAGGTTTAAAAAAAATTTTAATGCACATACATTTCATGTGCAAACCACCCATTTCTTACATCTCCAATGAAAAACATGAAGTCTGTCTTCTACTCTTTATTACAAATACTAATAAGGAGTCACTTCAAAGTCCTTCAAGGACATACAGATGTCTTCCTTGGGATTCCATATTCTTCTCAATATGGTAAGCGAGCGGATACTACTGTGATACCGAACATCTGATTTTTTTTTCCCAATCTTCAAATACTTCTTGGTTAAGACTCCTAGTTCTGAGAAGTTTAATTTCTGAGATAATTGGGTCAATAATATTTTAGATAATTAATATAACTTTGCACAAACATTTCCACTTAGAGCTTATTAATGGGATAATGCCCTCTAATTTATTAAAAACCTGTTTTTCTCAGTCAACGCATGGACTTCTGATCAGTTGGTACATTAGCCTTTTGGTTTCAAGCCACCCAACACTTTCAACACAGATTCTTCATAGCAATGAATAAATACTGACCTAAGTTTGTGTCTTTGACTGCATGTTTCCAAATACTGACCTAAGTTTGTGTCTTTGACTGCATGTTTCCAAATACTGACCTAAGTTTGTGTCTTTGACTGCATGTTTCCAAATACTGACCTAAGTTTGTGTCTTTGACTGCATGTTTCCAAATACTGACCTAAGTTTGTGTCTTTGACTGCATGTTTCCAAATACTGACCTAAGTTTGTGTCTTTGACTGCATGTTTCCAAATACTGACCTAAGTTTGTGTCTTTGACTTGCATGTTTCCAAATACTGACCTAAGTTTGTGTCTTTGACTGCATGTTTCCAAATACTGACCTAACTTTGTGTCTTTGACTTGCATGTTTCCAAATACTGACCTAAGTTTGTGTCTTTGACTGCATGTTTCCAAATACTGACCTAAGTTTGTGACTTTGACTTGCATGTTTCCAAATACTGACCTAAGTTTGTGTCTTTGACTTGCATGTTTCCAAATACTGACCTAAGTTTGTGTCTTTGACTTGCATGTTTCCAAATACTGACCTAAGTTTGTGTCTTTGACTTGCATGTTTCCAAATACTGACCTAAGTTTGTGTCTTTGACTTGCATGTTTCCAAATACTGACCTAAGTTTGTGTCTTTGAGCGAAATATTGACTACTTTTTAGAATAACATGTAGAGACACTGTTTCTTTAACTTCTTCATCATAACCAAATAGAAACATAAATTTCAATAATTTATTTAGATATTTAAAAATATTTTGAAAATATTTGTGCATTTTGCGTATGTATAACCTGTGAGCACACCTAATTTCTGTAGGTGTCCGCGGACCGCACAAAAAACTCTGGCAGTGACCCGTGGACCGTAATTTGCCCACCCTAGGAATAGAGGGATGTGTTAAAGCAGGCCAGAATCCTCCATGGGCTGTAGCGCCTTGACGCTTCTGTTTATCTAATTCTGGTTAATTCTTCTTATATTAAGTGTTGATCAAACAGAATCATCACATGCCGGAGATTGTATTAACAACTTGATAATTCAATGAAGAAACATCAGTATTCTCTCCAAATTTCCTTTAATAATACTTCTTTAACTTTTATACATAATTAACTTCTCAATTCAATAAACAACTTCTTCATAAAATGAAACTTAAAGATACAACAAAACTTCACTTAGTATAACTAATGAAACTTCAACTAATGAAACTTCTACTAATGTCACTTCAACTAATGTGCCTTCAACTAATGTCACTTCAACTAATGTCACTTCAACTAATGAAACTTCAACTAATGTCACTTCAACTAATGTCACTTCAACTAATGTCACTTCAACTAATGAAACTTCAACTAATGTCACTTCAACTAATGAAACTTTAACTAATGAAACTTCAACTAATGTCACTTCAACTAATGAAACTTCAACTAATGAAACTTCAACTAATGAAACTTCAACTAATGAAACTTCAACTAATGTCACTTTAACTAATGAAACTTCAACTAATGTCACTTCAACTAATGTCCCTTGAACTAATGAAACTTTAACTAATGTCACTTCAACTAATGAAACTTCAACTAATGCCACTTCAACTAATGTCACTTCAACTAATGGACCCGCAAATATTTAAACTCATACTAACACAAGACTTATTACTCTACAAAACCGTTACTATGCGAGGATCATCGTTCTACAAGAACCGTTTTTATGCGAGGACCCCGAATAACTGACTTTTCCCCTAATTTTTACTTTTCTCCATCGTACATTCCAGAATGATGGAAACTTCTCTCCTAATTATTTATTATTTTAGTAATTTCGACCTTCTAGAAGCTGACGTATGCTTTTTTTTTCTTAACCTCATTCTTTGATTGGATGCCTAAAATTAACGTGTTTACTCTGGACAGCACTGGCTTGACCTCGGGCTTCTAGAAACTGGTCGAAATAGGTCACAGTCTCGACTCGTGACAAGCGCCACTGGGTTGTATGTCTTGTAAAGTTCTGCTTCAATATGTCAATATTTCATGCAAAAGCTGCAATGTAAAACTACTCGACGTTAAGAACGGTTAGGATTTGAGAGGGCACTCAAGAACTTTTTTTTTTAAATCGCCATTTACAATGACATTTAGAATTAAACTATTAAATTTCGCTTTGGATTGGTAGTTTTTTTTCCCTGCTCATTTCCGTCATTACACAAATGTTTCCCCAAGTGAATTTCGTTAATATCATTTCTCTAACAAACTGTAGAACAGAGCAAGGCTCGTTCACGTAGTATTTATACTTCATTGTGCGTTAAGTCTTACCAAGGATGGTTTAAGTTCATTTTTATCATCTCCACATAGCTGAACTTATTGACAATAAAATTACAAAAAAAAGCTTTAAAATGTCATGTTCTTGCTTGATAAATGTAATCTTCTAATTATCTATAAAGTTGAATGCATAGTTAATAAAAAAAAAACAACTAGGATAAAGTTCCTTGTCCTCTACATATTTCATCAGTTGTTTAAAAGAAAAAAAAAACATTTTTTAAAACCACAATTACCACTTAAATAATATTGTGCAACTAACTTTTTTTTAAACTAATAATTTTAAAGTTTAAAAAAAAACTTAATAGAATGTTAAAATGCATTTTTTTTGTCATCTTCAAATCCTGTTACAAATGTACAAATTATGGATTATGAGTACTACGCTAAGAATTTGAAAAAATATATCAAACCTTTTCTTTTAAATACCACATCACTATTCAGAGTATAGTTGTTCATTGTTGATTTTAATTTTTCTATTAGAAAAAAAAAGTTAAAATAATGTTTAAAATTTAAATTATTTTTAATTACATACATACTAAACATTTTTCCTGTAGAAGCTAAAAAGAAAGATATACAAGTGTGATGTTGTCATACAATGTGTGCACAAATAGATACATGAAGTAGAAGTAATTGTTGCACATTTAGACATTGCCGGTACCAAGTCCGGATTAGAAAGGAGGAGGGTTGAGATTGGGGTTAGTGAATTCAAACCTCAATGTCTACAGAAACGGTAAACATCGAATGTAGAGATAATCTAATATGCAGCAAGGGCAATCCGATGACGGCGTTAAGACAAACTTTATGGAGGGGTTTAGAGACCTATAAATTGCAGATATTTAAACTTTTCTACAGATGTTTTCTATTTTCGAAAATATATTTTTTTAGAGTTTTAGAGTAAGTTTGACAATACATAATCCATATCACCATTTAAATCTTGTAAAATAAAGTAAACTCTATTTCTAGCATAAGGATGTTGCAAGTGTTATGGGTTAAACTATTTCATTTTTACAATGTGAAAACGAACATACAACTGAAAACTCTGGAATAAATCAAACATAAATTAATGCTCCTTTTTTAAAGGCCTGTCGTCTTGATGGTCCTTGGTATAAACCCAAAGCATTCCTAGGAGTTTGGCTAAGATATAATACTGTATAATTCTGAAGGATCATCTTTATACAAAACTTTAACAAGTTCAGTACAATATGGTTTCTTGAGTATAAAGTTGAAGGAAAAAAATTAATTAATTAAAGACTATTAAACTATTACATTTTAATCAATTGTTCTTTTTTAAAAAGTACTACTTAGTTTTCAATAAACTTAGAAATATTTTTTGTGACCTGGTGTGAGTTTTTTCAATAAATAGCAATAAATAGCAAGCCTGGTCTGATTAGATTTTTTTTTGCAGCGTTATTTATAAGAGGACATAGACTTGTACATAGCGAGATGCCGCAAGGAGACTAAAACAAACAATGTAGGATAAAAAGCCAATCTATGATGTGAAGTCTCATGGAGTGTCGGGTTAGAAATCAGACGAGAGCAACTCCTTTTCTTTTCAAAATGATTTTGAAAAAGCAGCAAGAAACCTTCTCCTGGATAATTCTTCAATACCCACTAATCCACCTTAGTGCACTTAGCACGCTATAATTATGAAAGTGCAAAAGTTACTCGAAACATAGCAATCAATACAACGTTATAAAACAGGACAATTTTTTGTTACAAAGCTTCTATCAACTCAATCTGTCTCTCTGTGAAAAGTTTGTACACGTTATTTTTCCCACATCCAATCACGAATCAAGTTGAAATTTTTAAATAATAATTTCTTTTAACTAACAAAAAGGAAATCAATAAAACAAAATAATAATTAGTTAACTAACTATTAATAACTATTTTTTTTTTGTATCTCGAACAAGGTAAAGAAAATGCACTTGACTGATAAAGTTGTATTAGTTGAATTAAGTCTACTGTATACTTTTATAGATAGAAAGTTTAAAATTAACACTAGATAACGATTAAACCTTCTATTTTAGTAAGCATTTTCCCTGTCACTCTAAATGCATTTAATAAGCGATTACAATAATGTCTCCGTCTTTCTCCTCCCCCATCCCCTTTTTAACTGGTCCAGACAAGTGTTAGGATTATAGCATATTGAAAAAGCTAAACAAATGAAATTGCGCTATACAAAAACAATTGGTAAAAGTATATCTAATCCTTCAGATTTATTATTGTTGGTCTAGATCTAGATATATTAAAAATGTAGTTACATGGCTGATCCGAACTAATTGATAAAACTAAGCTAAATATAAGTAGTCTTTTTTTTAAAGTATTTTTTTATGTTTTTCTTGTGTATGTTTTTCTAGATCTATTAAAACTTAATAACATGATTAATTCAAAATAATTTAGAAATATGCTTTTATATAGAAATCTAGATTAACTCCACCAAAGAAAAACTGTCATTTAATTTTAAAGAAATAAACAATACAATAATACATTAAAAAATATAAATGCACATGATAATATATTGAATAGTTGAATAGATTTATGTCAATCGAAACAAACAGTTGACTTTTGATAGTCCTACACTCTTTATTTCGACAAACTCAGTAATCAAACGTGACGAATATACGTCAGCTGCAGAATGGTCACTCACGTTTCGTTTCTTTTTTCTTCCTGTGTTGACCTGTGATACATTCTTTAGTATTTATCTATAGATTATTTTATATACATTTATTTGAATGAAGTTTTTTCTTGTACGAGGACGAACAAAAGTTGCAGTTTTTCCTACAAAATGGGAACATGTTAAGAATGACCGTGGCGAAACTCCGCAACTATTTTTAAATATGAAATCCAGGAACCTTCCGTTACGACATGATGAAAATTGTGAAAAAATAAATTATGGGAAAATAAAACTGAAAAATAAATTAATTTAATTTCTTTCTTTCTAGTCAATTATCTTTACTTTGAAAATCAAACCGAATATTTTAACATATCATTTATAAGAACGTTCTTGACATTTACGGTTAATTTCTTTGAAGTTCAGCTAACCTTTTGTAATGCAGCTTTATCGGTAATCGTTAATCCAACACAAACTCGGTCCTGTAACCATCGGACTATCAAGAGTTAACTGAAGTGAGATCAATTTCTGAAATATTAAGTAAAGAAAATGTTTATAACAAACCTATTTCACTGGACATTCTTCTCATTTCATATTGACACTTTCTCAAATCATTTAATGTCTCTTCTATATAAAATATATATAACAACAATTTGCTAAAGCTGTGTTTACCATTAATTTGAACAAATATAAAATTGTTATGATTGTAATAAGTGTAAAGTGTTGCTCTGTGTGAGTTGGCTGTCTGTTGTCTAGTGCTTATTGAAAAAGACTAAGCACAGACCCAACTATAGGCAAACAACAAAGAGTTGAATAGGAATTAACAATATCTGGGTATTTATTTACAAAAGGAATGGGATATGATGTATACAAGTAATAGCATATGAAAGGTGGATGTACAATGAGTTTGAGTTAAAATCATCATTAGATTTCAGGGCGAGTTGTCCGTAAGTCACCAGGCAAGGAGCTTATCTTAATGACAGCTAATGTTGTTGAGCCAGTGACGAGGTCTAGGTCAAGCTACTCAATCGATGAAGAGGTCTCAAAAAGGACTACTCAATCAGTAACGAAATATCAGCTAGGGCTGCTAGATTAGTGATAAAGTCTAATTTAGGACTGCTTACTAGACTGCTAAGTAGCAGATGTTGAGTAACTAAGTCTTGGCAAAAGTTTTGCTGTGTCGGTAGAGGCTTCCGAACATATTACCTAAAGTGGATATAGGCTTCAATCATTGGCGTAAACAGAATTTTGTTTAGGGTAGGGGGTTTGGGGGATTCTTTTTCCTCTCTCTCCCCCCCCCATATGTATGCCGATAACGCGGCACTCATATCTCATTCGCAAGAAAGTCTACAGAATCAAGTGAATGCCTAGGTAGCTGCTTGTCAAGAGTTTAGCCTTACAATAAGTCCCTCCAAAACCAAAACCCTTGCACATGGCGTCTCGGAAATACCTGTGATACATATTAGGAACCACACACTTACGGTGGTGCAGAAATTTACCTACTTGGGATCAACAATTATCAGTAACCTAGATTTAGACATTGAGATGACAAAAAGAATAGAAAAAAAGCTACAACAGCATTGGAAAAACTCTCCAAGCGCGTCTGGAAAAATTCCAAATTAACCACAACAATCAAAATCCTAGTCTACAATGCCTATGTTGTGAGCACTCTTTTATATGGCAGTGAAAGCTGGTCCACATACATGTACCAAGAGCACAAATCGAATAGTTTCCACATGCGCTGCCTACGACGAATAATGCGCATTTCCTGGAGGGACCATGTCTCCAATCAGGAAGTTTTGAGATTGGCCACTATGAACAGCATGTTTGCTCTCCTGACACAAAGAAGACTATGCTGGCTCGGACATGTCACCCTCATGCATGCCAGATGGTAGAATTCCGAAAGATATCTTAAACGCTGAGCTTGTGGATGGAGTCAGACACAAGGGCCAACCAAGACTAACCTATAGAGATATCTGCAAGCGAGACATGAGAGCCACAGGCATCAATGATAGTATGTAGGAAGAAATAGCCAAAGACCGGAGTGCATTGAGATAGATTGTGCGTGCTGGGACGATCGTTACTAAGATCTTGTTCATCACGATTAAGGTGTAGACTTATCTTTCAATTATCCATACAGACTTTCAATAGTTGTTTTATTTTGGGGTTGATTCTATGAATTTCCATGATTTTTAATAGCCAATCATGTGGAACTGATCTGAATGCTTTATTTGTAGTCGATGAAGCACATTTATAAGTTTCTTTTTCTTCTATTAGCTTGGTGAAATATAATACCATCTGTAGTTTGCTGTAATTTACAGCACATCGACTCTTCTATGTAACCTTATGGGCAGAGCAAAATGTATACATTTTACTTTTTATAGTGAAGTTAATTGTTTATACACAGCTGACAGACAAGTGATAGGGCGATAGTTTGATGGTTCATTCGAATCACCTTTTTTTTTGGGAGGAGAGATGTTCTCCCTTTCGTGAGTTCATTGAAGACGGTTATGATATTGACTAGTTAAAACTTGATGTTAGTGGTACAGGTATGACTGATAGTTTTTTTCAACAAAAAATTGTGTATATTGTCCGGCCCAGCAGCAGTTTAGTTGTGAGATTTGATATAACTGCTGAGACTTCCTCAGCTGTGAAATCCTCATCATGCTATTATGGTATCAAGTTGTTTGTATTTTGTATTTCGTCGATCCAGCCAAGATTCCATTTCGTCTCTTAGCTGGTGATAAAGAAGTTTTTTAAGGATGCTAAAATCTTCCATTCGTCAGACGGATCTGCCCTTTAAAATTGAAACTGCATCAGCATTGACTGGAAACTTTTCTTAAGACATAGTTCAGGTATTCTGTCTTTCCATCAAACAGCTGTTTTTTTCTGAGTCAGACCATGTCGAATTAAATAACTAAACCTTTATTAAACTCCGTATTTATGTATACACTGTTGTGGGCTAATCTTGTAGGCTATCTGACTTCCCTTATATATAACTATTTATTACTTCCCATTAGCCACAGAAAATTATAAGTTAAAAATATACTTAATAACGACTTTCACTTCTATAAAATGAAACCTTTTTTTTATCACTGGGAAATCCGACCAGTTATTGTAAACGTCACAATTTCTAACCAATATCCAAAACAAACTACTTCTATACTGACGCCATGTTGCTCTCTTTGTGGCTAAGTCTACTACGTCATTCGTCTGTCTTAGTTCGTCACCACTTTTACCGTCGCTAAAACAATATACAATATATTTGTCTAACAAAACTAACCTACTCTCTAATCTAGTACATAACAACACCAAAGCGCATGCGAATGATTTTTGTTTGTTCTCAATGGGCATAGTTTATTTTGATTAGTCAAGTAAACTACAGTGTAATAGTTAATGATATGCACTACAAGAGTTATTTCCGTTAGCTTAGGCTAGTAATGACTCCTGTTTTAAGTGGGTTAGCTTTAATCTAGATGGTGACGTTATATACGATATTTTAAAAACTATACACTGTTATAAGCAACAGCAAAGTTACATCTATCTGTATTACAGAGCATCTTTCCCACACAGCTGCATGTTATATACTGTTGTCAGGAGCAGTGGTGCACCAACTTGACAACTCAGGGCTCTAAAGTAACGTAACACTTTAATGTCCAATAAACTACAGCCAATACTGTACAATTGGCAAAACTTTCACTGTACAAATATCTCTCCGATAACACCGTACCGACGTATTAACTCTTGCACTGGCCTCTACGTCTTGTTCCGGACTTGCACTGGGTTCAACAGTTCAGGACTGGTTTCACACACTGGGCTCGTTGTGTCGGACTCTATCACAGACCAAGATCAAGACGCCGGTCGTCTTGACTGTACTTGACAGTACTCCGCAATGAACCGTCGTATGCTCAGTACAGAACCACACCGTTAAAGTGTGCTGTAGTCGACCGTGTTCTGAACCCTTTAAATCCCTAATGGCCCTATAGAACCGGACGGAACATCGCTAGACCTTTCAAGCTTCGTCAGATGATTAAATCCCTCGTGACGTTCCTGAGCTCTGTTCACGACGGCGATCTTATCGAACCGTCATGTTGACACTCGTCTCGGCTGACCGTCGTAACTCGTCACGGTTGACCGCTCGTCTAGTGCTGCCTGGGCGATTTGCGTCGGCTGACTACACACATAATACTACACCCATCTGTGCAACCACCAGGTTTATAACAGAATGCATATTTGTTTATTTTATTTGTTTTAAGTTTTGAGTTTTTTCAGCATATGTGTGACAAGTCAAAAGCTTGCTGTCAGAGTCACTCAATTTTATCACAGCATTAATTATTATTATTTATTATTTATTTATTTTATTTTAATTATTTCTCATTTTAAGTCCCGATTTCTCTACCAACCCCCACCATTTTCCTCTTCTCGCTAGACTTAGTCAACCACCTTGGCGACAACTAGCCACGACTTTCTAGTTTATCTCCCCATGACCGGGGAAAAATCAAACAAACAGTCACTTACTTTGGTCTTAGGAACCGGATGTCCGACTTTCACGTCAAAACTATCTTTGAAGGAACACGCTTCCACCCCACCCACATCTCTCTTTGATGAAGGAGATTATTCGTGTCACCACGTCTCTTGACCTTTCCAATGTGCATCTTTCGTCGGCCTTTACCCACGTGAGAGATAATCTTTAGCCTATCGCATTTCCTGTTTCCGCCCATTTCTTCGGACCTTTATAAGATAGAATAGGGCGGGACAGACACTCTCTCACTTCTCATTTTTGCAGACCAGTCGAGTCTGGACTAACAATTTATTCTTGATCTTAGAGGAATATCTGGTGATAAGCCGAACCCAATCACAGTTCCATTTTAATTACTTTGTGTATATTTTTCACTGGATATTATCATGTGCATATTATTATTTTATCTATATTTAAATAGTGCATTGTGTATTTCTTACTGTCATAAGTAGAAAACATAAACATGGCATATGTATATATTTATGTATTGCATTATTATATTAATGCTACGTTGCTCAATTGATCGTAGATGCAACCATGTATGTATTCGTACATCTAATTTTATGTCTATTATCTCGGCTGACCGCCTTGATAATTTTACTAGGGCACTACTACTGCGCTTAGAGAAGATATATGAATTATCTCCCCTTTAGTCATTTTTCTAACGAGAGTTGTGCCCCTTGAAGGGACACTCTCTCCATTCAAGCGCACTCCATTGTTATTGGCCGACTGCCATGTGTAAACAAACCGTCATGGTGGCTGACAACCGTCCATTTCCCCCCCCCCCTTTTTTTTTATCTTCCAACTTATGATGTTTCATTGAGATTATTATCTCCCTTACTATGTACATTTTAAATTGCTTTTATCAGCCATCTATTTTCCAAATCCCATTTTTCATCCTCTCCTCATTGTACTCAAAAGCAATTTTACCAATCTGACTAATGCACTAATGCATCGACAAGATGCAAGAGAGACATGTCCTAACTTGTCTTTATTTATCCGCAGCCTCCCTCAGGTGTCTGCCTATTTGCTATTGAGCATTATCTATTTGCCTATTTATTTGGCTCTACTACTTGGCGCTATCGGCCCTAATTGCCTGCCTACTTGACAGTCCACTTGTCAACCTATTAGGCACGACGTACCTATAGGCATGTCTGTGCGAGACGTCATAGCTCCGCCAGATCTCCGCAGCTCACTGGACTTATCCTGCTAACGACGCTGCCCACGGCAGATCAGCTCTGCCCGCAGTACCCTTGTGCCCACGGTAGCCAGCCTCCCGCCCTACTGTGCCAACTACAGATATCAGAACTTTGGATTGAGACTCCACAAGAACTGAATCACCGGCGACCCTCTACCCGCTAGAGCGCCACCTTCAGCTGTAAGACCTCCAGCCAGGATCACAGCCAGCTGCGACATCAGCAGGACAACCAGCTAAGTGCAGAGGACAAAGTGGCATACTATCTAATTAAGTACTTAGTATGATGATACAATATTGCTAACGAGATAGATACCAATCCCCTCACCTATTTTATTCTACTTTGTATATTCATGTAAATAAATACTCCTTAAATTTTCACTATTTATATCTTTCTCCATTGTTTGTCTCGTTGCATGTCTCCTTCCGATTATCTCTGATGGACCAGTGTGTGACAATTCAAAAATAGTCATCCCCTAGATACCAAGCAAGCCAATCACACAATTCATACACGAGGTCCGTCGCTATATTTTTATTCAAGGGGGTAAAAATGGTGGTCAGTGTGGAATGCTTATCTGTTTCTGGTCAGGGGTAGTGTACATATTTGTGTTTTTATGTTTTGAATGGGTTCAAAAAACAGGAATATTTCTAAGTCTGTTTACTAAATATTTTTATTGCTATAAACTTGCATTTTATCACAAGTGCTAACACATAGCTGCTGTCAGTAGTACTTGGTGTATTCAGCTGTTTAGTTATTCTTATTGAAATATATTATACTGCGTATGTGAAATGTACTTGTATTCAGCTGTTTAGTTATTTTTATTGAAATATATTATACTGCGTATGTGAAATGTACTTGTATTCAGCTGTTTAGTTATTCTTATTGAAATATATTATACTGCGTATGTGAAATGTACTTGTATTCAGCTGTTTAGTTATTCTTATTGAAATATATTATACTGCGTATGTGAAATGTACTTGTATTCAGCTGTTTAGTTATTCTTATTGAAATATATTATACTGCGTATGTGAAATGTACTTGTGTATAAATCCTAACTTTCTTGCTTCATTGTTGATTGTTAGTAAAAAGTATATATACACGCACCTTAAAATAGTCAGCTTCCTTCATTTATAGTTAAAAGCTACTATCAGAATCATACGTCTAATCGAGCCTGTCATATATACTGATTTAGATATCACTTATTCATTTCGGGGCCTATCTATATACCGTACTAACATCCGTATAAATCCAGATCTTTATAGTAGAGTGTTCAAACTAATTTCCTTACAACTGTCAAAGGTGTTGACTTATATTTGTTCAGTGGCCATGGATGACTATACGAAATGTTAAAACAACGTACAGCCAAAACAAGAAATGTTTTCGAATTGGATTCATTTTTTTCCAACTTTGTGTGTTGAATAAACAAAAGCTGCATTACAAAGCAATTGAAACAAAACGTGTAACGAAGCATTGTGCATTTTTTTAAAATCAATTCTTTACATTTTAGCCACATCCTGACAATGAATAATCGTTCATTTTCAGAATAGACAAATCTGTGATTCTACTGGAATCTAAGAAAAAGATAAAGAAGAAAGAGAAATTGATTTTTTTATAAACAGATTTGATTTATTAGCGGCCCCCTAATAGAGAATAGATAATATTAGTTTTGTGTTGTTTGTGTATCCGTCCGTCCGTCACATTTAGATATCATAAACTAAAAAAGATGATGAAAGTACGACAGCATGATATTTTGGACCATTCAAAGTACTAATGCAACGGCTACTTTTTTCTTTTCTTAAAGTGAAAATTTTAATTTTTTAAATCAATTATGCAAGCAGTTTTTTCATAAAATTACACCATTTTTACAACTATTCACTTTTAATAGTAACAAAAACGGAAGCTTTTTAGTAAGGGATACATATTCATATATATCATAATTTAACATATTTATGCAAACAGTTTTAAGATTTTTTCTTCTATTTATTCTTTACAATTGTATTGCTAAAGAAAATACGCTCTATCATACTAACAACTACATTTAAAAAAAGTTTGCTTTTATTTTTCGAAAGAAAAAAAAAATATTCCTATGCATTTAAGTGGAAAATAATTTCAAACAACAACTAATAAATAGTTTTTCATATTATCGCTTAAACGGCTATTGCCACAACAAAGTACTGATAACTTATTCACAGTAATGTTGTTTTTTTTTGTCTTGGTGCTGTGAATAAGAAATTGACCGTTTACAGAACAATTAGATCAATTAGGTAATTATTATATGACATTACTTAGGCCATGTTCACATCGAACTTCTGCTTCACTTTCACCTATCCTTTGTCTGGTGGACCGTTGGGGCACCACACAAGATTTCTTTCTTCATTCTTCTCTGTCATTCGCCTTTGATAGATTTCATTCTGATATTCTTTCGTTGTGTCAGACAGGATCGCAGATCAAGATTAAAACTTCGCACCAAAACGTCGTAAAGCGCCATACAGAACCGCACCGTTGAACCAAGTCGTCTGTAGTAAACCCGGGCTGTACTGATCCGACCTTACAGTGACACCTCCGCATTTTATAAAGTGTCCCTAATAACATTTTTGAACCGGAAGGAACATTGATCAACCATTCTGGTTCATCACAATGGGTCTCAGCCACATTGTGGTCTGGTCAGTTATCAGAGGGTTGACTTTTGTCGGCTCTTTGGATCGACAGTTGGGACGCTTCCTATATGGGCCGAGAGCTTCATAAGAAGTCGAGTAGACCAGACCTAAAGGACGCATGTCGAGAGCTCTGCAATGCGAAACAGGCCGTCCTATCCCAGTTCGATAAAACAGTTAAACAACATTCTTTATGAATGTCGCGTTTTGCATGAGGGACGATCGGGACAAGGAAATCAGAAAGAGATAACTGGTCTGTGTACGGCATTAGGTCTGTCCTTGTACAGGGACAAGGCGACCTTAAAACTCACTGCCCTTTTCCTCTTCGTGCTTTAAAGAAATAATTCTCAGCATGGTTCGTTACTAATGGGGTTTCTGATTCAGTTCACCACATGACTACATCCCTCGTGACGCTCATGAGCTCTATTTACAACACAGATCCTTTTTGAAACGTCGTGGCTGACCGTCGCAACTCATCACGCTTGACCGCCTGTTTAGCACTGACCTGGAACGATTGCATCCGCTGTCTAGACAAAAAAACACAACCTCCCTGTGTGTCACAACCATGTTTATTACAATGCATATATATATATATATATATATATATATATATATAAACATGCATGCATATATACATGAATACAAACAACAAAATTACTTAAGTACTTAACACTTCGTTTTTTCAGTCATTAAAAGCAAAACAGAGATTATTTTTATTAACTTTTATTAAATATATAGTTATAAAAAGAAGGTGTCTTGTAAGCATAGAAAGGAATTTAAACTATTAAGAAGATTAACAGACTTTTGTCAAAGTCCATGTAAACTATTTGTGAAGATACACACTAGATTTTAGAAATAATGTTATACATTAATGTAACTAACCTTCATTGCACGAGTTTGTATCTTTAGGAGTTTCTTCATCTACACATATATCACATTTCTTTTTTATATCTACAAACATTAAACACATTAGAATTAGTATGACAATGATACATGTTAACCCTGTCTATAGTTTATTGTTCTTGTTAATTATTTTTTAAATTTACTTTAAGAATACAATTTTGATAATAATAGTTTAAAAAATATGTTGACAACATTTAGATATGTTTGTGTGAAACCACAAACTCTAAATCGGCCCTCGAACAGGTCCACTCAGGCAAGTAAAAAGGCAGGTTTCAATATTTTAAAAATAATATTAGAAACCATGACCTACAAACTATCAACAACTACAACCCTATCTTCGTCGATATAAAAAGTGTCGAAAGTATCGCCTCTACTTTTGTATTGTTAGTTCGACTAACGACTTGATTCCTCAGGATACGGAGTTGTATTAATGTTTTCACATTGTTAATATTCATATGCATTCAATGAACTGATAGTTAAGAAGATATATTTAAATCCTAGGTGTTTCTTTTAAAGACTGCATCAAAAATGAAGAGATTAGAAACAGGATTATTACAGCGATTGGATTCCACATTGACCTTTTAACCAGTGTCAACAAACGTTAACTCAAAACTCTATGGCCACATAACAAAGCCATCAGGGCTGCAAAAAGTAACAGTAACAGGAAGAAGATAAAGATGAACAAAAAGGAAGCTATGAGAAGCCAACCTGAAAGCATGTCTTTGAATGAAATTAAATTAAAAGCAAAGGACAGAGAGAAATGGAGGAATAACAAGCTCTTTATTTTGTCTAAGGTTTGTCTCTAAAACAGCGGTTCTCAACCTTTTAAGCTCGGCGACCCCTTTTCACAATCCCCCACTCTGCCGCGAACCCCCCCCCCCTTTTACACACACAGCAATAGAAGAATAGACAAAACAATCCATTTTTTCGATGGTCTTTGGCGACCCCTGGCAAATCGTCAATCGACCCCCAAGGGGGTCGTGACCCACATGTTGAGAACCCCTGCTCTAAAAACAGTGTAAATGTTTTAAATTTTGTGATGTATTAACCTTTTAGTGTTTTGTAGATGTCTGTAAAAGTGGATGTGGGTGCCGAAATAGTTAGGTGTGTTGCTTTGGATGGGGACAATTTTATGAAGTCTCAAACCAAAATAACATACGGTTAAAGGGGCGTTTTCAAGGGACCTCACAACCCTACCGATACACGAAGTACTTTAATTTTGGTTTTGATATATTTAAATCATATTTCCCCATCCTTTTTATGTTGTATTAGTGTGTTGTGTTTGGTGTTAGTTAATGTGTTTGTAAAGATACATTCTCTAATAATTTTGCATAGTTTTTTTTATGAATTTATGAGATTTGCAATCTCATCCTTTTTTTTTTAAATGTAAAGTGCCGCATTTTTGCTCCATAAATTTTAATCTCTTTCTCTATCCTAAAACTTAACGTGATATCTGGGGGGGGGGGGAATATCCCGATTGCCTAACCCCAATATGGCTGATTTTTTTATAATTATTTTCGACCCGCTCTACCTCTCAAAACGTGTGAATTTCTCCATTATTATTTTAACGACTTTTTCTGAAGGGTATATCATCTACATATGTCTTCGTTTAAAATACGGGAATCGACCCTTGGATTTTAATACCTACGAATTCTTGGTCTAACCTAAGGCTTTCTGATAGAGCAGGCATAGGGTGTATAAAAAGGGGGAAAGGGGACACCCATGCATGGCTGATCTTTTAATGACAAAGAATCTAAAACATTTTGTATAAATGTGTTAAAAATAGGCTAAGTATTTGTGTCTTTTATTAAATAGTCTTTCGTGTTTTTTTTTGTACTATTAACACTGAATAGTTGTAACAATGGTGTATTTTTATGATAGAAAAAAAAACAACAATTTCACTTTCAAATAAAAAAAATGTTGCCGTTGCATCAGTACTTTCCAATGTAAGATTTTTAATATGTTTTCTAAAAAGGATAACGGACGGGTGACATAAATTAGCGGCTATTTCTGTTTCGGGGTCCGCTAAAATGTACAATCACATGTTAGTGTAATTTTTCTATGCTTTTATTAATGTAAAATACATGTTTATATTAACTATGCAATTGTCAATAGTATTAGCCTTCAATACTTACCTCCTTAGTTACTAAGATAAAAATTCAATGGAAAAAAAAATTCACGTATTCTTTATTAAACTTACAAATAAATTAAGTATAATTCAGAAAAATTCTTGAAAGACAACAGTAAAAATCCCTTGCTTTATAAATATATGGTAAGCATCTGTTTATCTTGTTTGAAGCCAGGCCATACTAATTATTACATAAACACAGATGATGTAATAATGCAAATTTAATGTAATTCAATAATTCACCAAAAAAAAAGTTCTTAAAATTGAGTATAATAGTTATGTTGTGACGATATTTTGTATCGAAAGTTTTTGACTTTTTGTTACAACTAAACAATATTTAAAGTTAGTCCTAATAGTACAGTAAAGTTTAAAATGTATTCCTGACCTACTTATTTCATCTTTCTCAGAGCTAGTACCTGTATTACTACGTACCGATGGCAGCCCTATTATAAGTATTATGTTATCCGAGTCATTTGATACCACGATGTGTTTACTTTTTGTATAACTATAGATTTATTTGAAGAACAAAAAAAAATGAAACGTGATTTCGTAAAATTGTAACCCAATTGTACAATAAAAGTATATCTAAATTTAATAATATTTTTACCAAATCATATCTTATAAAATACAGACATTACTTTAAATAAGAAGTTGATTACATAAAAAGTTTATATATTAAACAATATTTATGTTAATTAAAATAAAAAGGGTTTGATGAAGTAAATGTACATCAACACAGGGGCGTAACTGTTATATTATCACAATACACTTAACAATACTGATGTTTAAAGTTACCCTCCAATTTTATTAACATGAAACAAGGAGAGAACAACCAGCAGAGACTAATACACAGTGAATACACACTACTGACACACTTCAGAGTAAACCGTGAAATCGTGAACATACTGAACACTAGAACAAGGGAGACTACAAGAAAACAAACACTCACACACACAACATACATAAACATAAATACACATATAAATGTAACAGTAACAAAGGATTTGGGGGCCCGGGGGAATTGACCTCTTTGGGGGCCCCTCGCATTTTGACATTCGACATATGACATGAGATTATGTATGCAAAAATTCATAAGGCCAAAATCAAATTGATTTAGTATATCAGTAAACTTAACAAAAAATAATCATTGAGACTCTTTTAATGAATAATACCGTTGTTTATTCGTTAAATATATATATATATATAGTTCTTCCAACGTGGTTCAATGATGACCATCTTGTCATCCAGGGGGCTGAGGGCTTTGCACTGGGGTTGTATGCCTCCTCATGTGGATGGTGAGACCTATGTGAGCCCGGAATATTCGGCCGCACACTGGGCAGGTTATTCCAGCTGGAGCTAGTGTCATTGGCCTTGCTTTTCTTCTCTGGCGTTTTTTTTTCTGCCATCGTTGTTCTCTTTTCTTCAGCAACCTGTGCGCCAGTTTTCACAACGCGACGCCATGATGCTCTGTCATGTGCCTCTGTATCTCAGGTGCCTGGGTCTATGTTGAACGCCTTCAAAGAAGCTTTGAGGGTGTCCCTGAAGCGCTTTCTTTGACCACTTTGCGAGCGATTTCCTTCGCTTAGTTGGCCATACAAGAGTCGTTTAGGGATGCGGTGGTCTTCCAATTTGCAGACGTGTCCTGCTCATCGCAGCTGGGACTGGATCAGGGTTATGTGGATGCTTTGCAGAAACGCTCTTCGAAGGACCAGTATCTAGTATTTTGTCTTATTATTTTACATTCAGTATTTTTCTCAGACATGTCATTAGTTAAATAATGCACAAGTGACAAATCTCGATTGATATCGCTTCACGCCGTTTAATCTGTGCATCTAATAAATCTTCATCTATACTTTCTAGTATTTGTGACTTTACTGACATTAAAGCCATGATAAACCTTTCTTGCGTCATTGTTCTTCTGAGATAGTTTTTGATGAACTTAAGCTTTGAGAATGATCTCTCACAAGACGTAATGGAAGTGACCTGACTAGCGGTATTCGGAGGAGGTTGCAAGGTTTGAGCACATGTAATTACTATATGAAGCCTGTTTCCTCAATATGTCTAGTGGTGATTGTATTACTGGTTTATTGATGAAAAGTGCTCGTGCATCAATGAAAACATTGAAAAAGCCATTTATTTCCTCATACAAACAGGAGAAGTAGCACAGTTTGTCATAAGCATGTCTTCATCTAACAGGTGTCTTGGTTTAAGAAGAAACCCAAAGGTATCCATTTTCTTTCCAGCCGTTGGAATCTGCCCTTCATCTCCATATGAAATCTGTCCAGCACTTCTGTCGAAACACGTTTGAATTGCAGTTCTATTGACAGTCCTACATTAGAACTCAACTTCCCATCAAGTCTTTTCTTTCCTCTGGTTGTTTTGATTACAAGAACCCATAGTATTCACTACCTTCTTTTGCTTTTTTGATGGATTGGGTTTTTGTCAGTTTCTCATCATTTTGCAGAAAGCATGAAATGGTACTAATTTCTTCACAGCTTCCCAAATATGCAGTCTAGACTTTTGTAGTTTCTTCTGAACTATATTAATTGGGCGCAGGAGCTTTGACTAGAATTCCTGATAGGCAAAACATTCTTAATTTGTCACTGCATGAAGAAGATTCTGTGCTAATATTATATGATATTAGGTCATTGTTGGTAGTTTATATTTTACGCGAAAGCAAAAGTTATGCTCGAGTATAGAAATACTCCGATAAGCGGACTGTCGTATTCACCATCACAACAGCTGACAAGTAGAAGACTCAGGGAATCATTGCAACTGATCCAAAACTATTGAAACCATCGGTAGCTGAAAATGCAGAGACATTACTCAAGGGACGACAGATGAAAAGCTAAGTGAAATACGATGCAAAAGCAAGACTACCTAAAGATTACTCTGTCGGAGAGTTCGTCTATGTCAAACATGGCAGAAAGCAGTTGTCATAAAAAAAAAAAACATTCATCACCCAGATCTTACATCATAAAGACAAACGATGGAAAAACATACAGAAGAAACCAATGCTTTTTAAATAAGAGTTTCGATGAAGACATCTTTGGGTACTATGATACCGATGAAGACAAAGAACTGTAAACTCAACGTCTAGAGAACTTGTTGTGCCAGTCAAGACAACCAGAAGTGGTCGAATTGTTAATGTTCCTAGTAGATATCAGTCTTAAGCACTTTAAAAGGAAGGATGTGATAATAACTTCAAAAGGAAGGATGTGCTAATTGTCGCAGTTATCTATGTAACTGTATAGTAGAATTATTTCTCTAATTGATAGTGCGGCGTTGATCACTATATTGATGACGTCATTACACTATTAATATTTTCTGTGTAGACTAGAGGACTGAGCTTTTGTTGCTTGTCACAACTTCTAGTGACGTAAATTTAGTGTGTGTGTGATTTGCGTCATTTATCGTCTAGTACAGTCTCTCCATTGTTTTGTACGTTGGTACAGATAGACGTGTTTTGAGAGCTCTTGAATTTATCCTCGGTTTTTGTTATTGGATAGCCTTAGCATTTGCCTTGGACATTTTCTTGTTGGATTATCTTGACCCCTGTTTAGGGTGAGTTTTATTTTTCATTGTATAGTTTTTCTATTTGAATTCGTTCGTATTTGTAAGTCTATAATTAGACTAGATCTAGATGATTAGAAGAATCCTTTCTTTTATCTTCTATAGGGTTTTAGCGTCAAGACTAAGTTTTAGTCGTAGTCTCAGTCCAGGACTCTATTTCAAGTATTAACGTCAAGTCTAAGTAGTGATCTTAGCTTGGTGTCAAGTCTATGTGTTAGACTCTGTGTCAAGTCTCAGTGTCAAGACTTGTTTATCCAATCTCAGTTATATATTGAGAGTACAACTTTAGGTCTACAGTCTACAGGACTGAGGTCTTTCTCTCAGTTGGTCATCTGGTGTGCAATTTGGTTTTTACATGAGTCTGAGGTTCAAGATTCCGGACTGCGGGTTGCATTGGTCAGACCTGATGGTGTAGTATCAACTATGAACTTCTACTTTTTGGAATTGTCGTCAGTGAATAGTGCCTGATCTAGAGGCTAGATCTACATATATTACCAGTTGTTGTTTTGAGATTGGAGGTCTATGTGATCCATTGAACTACCTATTATAGTTAGGGTAATATATTATGTATTTCATAATTATTTGAATGTTCTAAAAAGACTAACTGGATCATTTTAGATTACATATTATTACATATTGATATTTCATACTATTATTATCATTCATCATGGATCAGTCATTTGTAAATATATCACAAGAATAAATTTTATTGTTATTTAACATATACACGTAGTTTATTAGTTTATCTACAACTATATGTGTATGGTGTGCTTGTCAGGCTGAACTTGAGCCAAAATATTATAAGTTTAGAAAATAATAACAATAACACAAATTGAATTAATATTTAATATTAATAAATATTTACATTTGAAATACCTAATACTAGTTTGATAAATACAATAACACAAGAACCTGACACTAATATTATATAATATTTCGTCATTGTTTATTGCTTATGTTTTGTGCAAAAGAGTTTCCATTGGATTGAGGAAAGATGAATAGAGGGGTAATAACTCGAGTGTGAAGTTTAATTCTGAAATTATAGACGCCAAACCCGAATAATAGACTATTCTAGCATTATTAAGAATAACTTTTGGATGTTATACTCGATTCTGTAAATTTTGCTTCAAGGTTAATTAGTGTAGCCATTATATACTCGCCATTTAGATCTATTATTAGTAAAGGTAACATGATACCTGGAATTCGCTGTATAACATGCATTTTTATTCGTGGCAACAAAGTTTAAAATGTAAAACTAACTTTAAGAAAAAAACTTTGATCTCTGTGGGAAAAAATATTTTTAAAATGTCAACAAAGTCAAAGTACTGATAGACATAGATCTAGGTTTAGTCTTTGTTATAAATTTAATCCATAAATGTGGAAAAAAAAGACACCCGTTGACACTATTTCTCAATGAAATATATTAATTTATGTATTTACAAATAAATTTCGGACTCCCATTTGGGCCCCCCCAGGTTGGGGCCAGGGGAGATTTTAAAATTATCCCCCATCGTTCCCCCCTTAGTTACGCCACTGCAACAACCTTATGGTAAACATAAGATTTATAATTTTACGACTTAATAAAGATAAAATTAAGAGGAATAGCTAGTTCTTAAATACTCGATTTGTCATTTAATTTAGATGTTAAAGTAAATTGATCCATAGTATATTTAGTGAAAGTATTAGCATTTAATTTGAATTTGAAATTTTAGAAAATTAATCAGTCCTGAAAAAATTATTCTACTTTTAAAATATGCAACATCTAATAAATTACTTTACCTTTTAGAATATCAACTATTTTAAGCATTAAATTTTCTTTCTCTGTCTGCATTATTTTCTTCATCTCATCAAATGGCGCATTGTCTTCTATAACCCATTCTTCTCCTTTTTTCTGAACCTAACGTTTTAAGAATATCGAAAACATATAATCTTAAACATATAGAGATATGTTTTAAATACAAACAACATAGTAAAACGATAATAATTTCATAACTATCCAGTTGAAGAAGATAATCCTTATTGTGTTGTTAGATTACTGCTATGAAACTTGATACATTTAAATGCGTTGCTAAGATTGTGCATGTGTAATTGTGTGTGAGTTTAAACTTTTTTTTTCTTGTAATTATAATTTATAGCTTATTCTCTGATCTATGCCAACTTTGCAAACAAATCTGGGATATCTAATCTTTGTATCACTTTATAATATTTTGGAAACTTTTCAAATATAATATAAATTGCTTTTGGAATAATTTTTCCAGGTCTTACAGTATAGCTTTGCTCAGAGATATATTAAAATGATATTTTTATATAAACAGTAAAAAAAAAAGATGGTGATAAACTAATAATCAGATTATGCTTACTATATTGATGTCATCCTTTAGTTTTCCCAAATCTTTCTGAACGTCTTCAAAAAACGTCACTGCATATACTATATCTCTTACCACTGTATATAACCTCATCTGTTAAAAATATCGAAACTTCTTTATTATGTAAAAAACAAATATACACAATAGTTGTGCTTTTTACGGAATAACATCCATTAATACAAATTATTCTTGATTTGGATTCTGCATTTATTTCTGAAAAGCGTCTTTCAAATGGCAGTTGAAGGCTTAATTAGAGTGCTTGTAATGATTCCCAATGAGATATGCAATTAGCAAACGTATTGGCCAGTTATTTTTATGTCTGAAGATTAACTTTGATGTATTGTTCTTTTTTCTTACTTGGATGGTTAGTCTGGCATGAGATTGATCTTCTGACATTTTCTTCTAGATTCTAATTAGAGTAAGTTTCGAAATATAAGGTAGGTTTGAGTTCAGATGAGTGTTTTAAAATCGCTTCTGGCTTAGCCACAACTTCCAGTAATAGGTTCAAAATTAAGCAAAGCAAGAAATGTAAAATCACAGAGAGATGACAAAAGTCCTAAAGCTGCTCATCTATTGTCCATAATTTCAGAAGTAGAGCTTCAATATTGTCAACACCTCAAAGTTGGAGCCATTAAGTTGATGCTCTAGTTTGACATTATGAGTGTAGATCATAATTCATGATAAACAAACTGAACACTTTTTACCTTGAGCTATCCAGTGAGTCGATAGCAGGCGGTAAGAGTAGTCAGTAGAGGTCAGACATTGCTAAATGTTAGTGGATTGCGTATTTCCTATGTGGTGTATATATGAATATATATATATATATATATATAGTAATATTGTGTTTATTACGATATATTTATTTATTTATTTATTAAACGTATTAGTTGTGTCTGCTACGTCGAGTTACCAAGCGGCCATTCAAAATATCGTGTTGACTAATATCTAGAACACGGGAGTTGATATAATTAACCTTGTTACCTCAATGATAGCTAAGATTCCCTGTCAATTTTATTTGTAGTCATGTCTGACTTAAAATGTTTTTCTTTTTTTTTTAAGCTTGATAAATGTTCTTCAGACTTATGGTGATTATAATTTGGGATTTAATTAACACCACTTATTCAGGCTACTAATTTGGATTCCATTACTGTAAAATTGATGAAAATATTCAACAACACTTTTTTGCTATTGAGTGTTATTGCTATTCATCATAAACGAATCTTAAAGAGCATAATTATGTTAGTGTCTACCTAACGTTACTTTGTTGTTGTTTTTTCTAAGTTATCTCCTTTTACAAAAGTGCAAAATTGTTTCGACTTGGTTGTCACCACTGGTGGATGTCACGCTGTGCGATCCATAACCTTGCACACCCTAGTTACCCTGGGGTAAAGTCAGACTCCCGAAATTTAGCTTTATATTTAAAATAAACACAAATACAGAAATTGTATGGTCATGTGCGATTTTATTTCTATTCTAGCAAACAAAAAAAAAATCCAAAACAGTCGTACTTTCAAATATCGGTTATAACCTAAAATGTTGGTCATAGTATTTCATAGAGGAATAACGCTACTAAATTACTTTCATCTTTCTTTAGAAAAATATTTCAGAACAAGTTTCTCAACTTTATTTTGCATTGAATTACAGTTATTTCTAAACTCACTTATCAATCCATTAATCAATTAATAAATCTTGGTTGATCGATTGATTTATTAAAAACAACAACCTCCCTGTGTGTTACAACCATTTTTATTACAATGCACACACACACACACACATATATATATATATATATATATATATATATATATATATATATATATATATATATATATATATATATATATATATATATATATATATATATATATATATATATATATATATATATATATATAATATATCGATCCGTAAATCTGCCAATTTTCATTCTCTCTAACTCTATCAATCAATCAATCAACCAATCAATGTATTTATATATCTATCTATCTTTCTTTCTTTCTTTTTATCTATCTATCTATCTATTTATCTATATAATATATCATTACATCAATCATTGAATCTTTCTATTTATATATTCTTTTATCTATCTCTGGGCTTTGAATTATTGTACGAAGCTTCAGTATGATTAGAGAATGGAAAGAAGGAGATGTAGAGTGAAAAGAAATTATATCCAGACACACTAAATGCAAGCGTTGTAATAAAAATAGACTAAGACGAACAAGTATTAATGTTTCATAAAGATATATATATATATATATATATATATATATATTAAATATAGACCAATTATACTGCTCTTTCCCACTTTTCTAAGTAAGCTCGTGACTTACCTCTAGAATTATATAATAAAGAAAGTAAGAGAGTAACTTATAAGTGTCCTCTTTTTTCCCTTTACTGCAGTGTCTGTTTTATCCCTCTTTTCTTTGCCCATGTTACGCTTGTCAAGAACACACCCGTTCGCAATAGCTCGCTTCACATTGGTGTGTAGCAGCAGTGTGTGTCTGTTAATAATATCGCGAGCTACTTGGTCATACATGTTTTTAAAACGATATCCTGTAAAATGCATCCGGCTTCAGTGTATAGACTATATTCTAGCATCGACTGTCAACCTTTATAGCTCTGCGACCCACAATTCTCCACAATGCCGCGAGACATTACCTTTATTTCATTTACGTTTAGAAGTCAAAGTTACAGTTCTTTTAATAATGTTATAAATAAATATTTTATTGTAAAGAAAGACAATCGATCGAAATCTACATGTAATTCTAGATCTAACTTTTAACTCTATATCTAATTCTGCAACAATAAATTTACTTCATACATAAACATACAAAATAATGTCCATTCATTTCATATTTTAATCAAAGTAACCTTTAAATTTTGTGTTGGTAAAGCAATGTTACATACATTCGTTCGCTTTAGCTGCGAAATGTGCTTTTAGTCATGTTAATGTATACTATAATAGTTCCATTTATATGTTGTGCACACTTAACATCCTCTATCTAAACACGCTATGATCGGACAGGCTATATGAAGCTTTATATGATTGGATATTAAACAAACTAACATAGTGTTACAAATGAACAGTGATAGGTAGAGGTCAACGTAAGACCCCGGCGAGATGACACAGCAGCTAGTGTTCCCTGGAATCTACATGTACAAACAAAGACAGGATGTGACGTGTCCACACGTGTTGTTCCAGGGCACGAACAGATCTAAGTAGTGGGACAGTTACTAATGAACAGTGACAGATAAAGGTCACTACGTGTGACCCCGACTTGATGACACTGCAGCGGGTGTTTTCTGGAATCTACATGTATAAATAAAGACAGGATGTGACGTTTCCTGACATGTTATTCCAGAGGATACTAGGAGTGTTTGTTCAACTTTGGACAAGCGATTAGGGACTCTATATAAGCCAGAGAGTTAATGTTAAAGTCAGTCGTATGGAGTCGTGAGTGAGCCGTTACAGTCGATACAGACGATGTAAGACGTGTGCGGCTCTAGTGGAAGAGAAATGTGTACGACTCGATGCAAGTTAACTAGGGTAGAGTTAACTGGAGTGGACTACTGTCGTTAAAGTCTATACAGCGAACTACAGTGGACTTCAGCCGTTACAGTCGATACAGTCGATGTAAGACGTGTGCGGCTCTGATGTGGTAGACTGGAATCCGACTTGGTTCAGCTTTGGGAGACCTGGAGCGACACTGGGAAGTGTGTCGTTGGTCTGTTACGACTTGGTTCAGTTTTGGAGACCTGGAGCGACACTGGGAAGTGTGTCGTTGGTCTGTTCTGTGGAATACGACTCGGTGCAAGTTGAGAAGAGATGAATTGCAACGAAGTGAAGAGATGAATTGCAACGAAGTATAGCTAACTGTAAACTGACAGATATTGTACAGTCTTCTACGCTACATGTTACAGTGACAATTGTTAGAGTTAATAGTCATTAAAGTTCTATGAAACTGAAAGTTTAGTCGTCAAGTTCTTTGCTGTGTTTTTATTTGTGTGCCAACTAATACATCTAGCCAGAAGATTCAGAAATACGTAACAATACAATAATTAATAAGATTTTTGAGCCCTATTATTATTTCTTATAATACTAGATATACATCTTTTATAATAGTACATAGTACATAGTAGGGTCTTGATCTAGATGTCAATTTATATTATAAAAAATGAATTTAGGTCGATTGGCTATTTTGATAGCTCCATTTATACTAATTACACATTCTATTATTCGCCTAACTTATAGAATTACAATTTTGTTTAATTGATTTTAAAACACTCTCAGTGACTATATCAGCCGTAATATTTAAAGTAAGACTGGCAGACTGCGGGTGATATATGGCTAGTATCTATCTATCTATATATCTATATATAATTTGTAATAACTTAAGGGTGGCAACTCAACGATATACATGTTTATTTACATGAAGACATCACAAATACGTAAAACAACATCTGCCTTGAGCACAGCTTGAGCTCTAGACTTTGGCGAAACTCGTTACCGTCTCTTTCTAATGTAAAAATCCTCTTAAAGAGCTGAAGGTTCACATACAGCCACGTTGTCAAGACGTTAAATCTAACATTAAAGTATTATAATTTAGCAATTATTTAACAATGAAAATGACAATGTCGACTAAGAGAAAAACTGGCCAGTATACAGTATCAATAGGTTTTAATTGAATTGTCACAAGATAAACGTTTGCCAATGAATTTACATTGCATGAAAACCAATTTCAATATCGCTAAGAAACCTCGTCAGCTTTTGGATGATGTTGCAAGCATCCTGACATAAACAAAAAAAAAAACCAAAGGGTACTTTGAGAATCTTTATAAGCAATTAAAAAACGCTTGACTATTCAAACTATAGTTAAATTACAACTACAAAGCAGAACACGGTTTAGTTTCTATTTACAAGATTACAGAGCTTAGTGAATTAAAAAACTAGTCTACCTATTTTTTTTTACTTTATCATTCAAGATTTACGAGAAGTCTGTTTAACTTTAATTCATAAAGATCCCAATGATGTTTAGAAAGTATTATCAGTTTGTGGGACTTTGATTCAAAGACGAATGATGAAATGGTCAGTGGTATGAAGCAACAGCTAATAAGGAAAGATCAAAGCGTTTTTTTATCTTTAAATCTCATTCAAATTTGTTTAAATTAAATGCAAATCCCTGCCAAAAATAAGCGCATTTTAACAAGTTTGTGAAACAATAGGCGAAAATCAAGTTTAACTCTTATTGTACACTGAGGTTGAAGGCTTTTGATTTCTTTACCTTTTACACACCACAGTACAACAGGAATATTTATTTGTTAAGTTAAGTGAATAAGTAAAGTTAAGTACATTGTACATGTGTTAGTAAATTACATTTGATTGAAAACACAGATTACATTACGAAGAAAACGACAACAACGATTGTCACCCTTTAATATTAGCGAAAAAACATTGTGAAAGTAAGTTTGACCATGCTCAGATCTGCAGTAAATTTAAGTTGCAACATCACAGCCTGGCATGCTGAACAAAAACAAATAAAAATAAGCTTTATAAAATTGTAAAGGCTGCTTGTAAGATCATAGGCAACAAACAAACCGCACTTAAACTCCTATTTGAAAAAACATTGCTTAGAAAGCTATTAAAATTTTAAGGATAAAAAATAACCCTCTACATAGTGATCTCAACATTTGACCATCATAAAGAAGATAGAAGACACCGATCAAACAACAAATAGACACAAAATCGTTGAACAAACTGTAACTTAATGTTGTAAGTTTGGCATATAATGGTAAAGACAAAGCTGGGTTATGAACGTTGTCAGGTTCTTGTGTTCTTGTATTTATCAAACTATTATTATATATTTCAAATGTGAATATTTATTAATATTAAATATTATTTCAATTTGTGTTATTATTTTCTAAACTTATAATATTTTGGCTCAAGTTCAGCCTGACAAGCACATCATACACATATAGTTGTAGATAAACTAATAAACTAAGTGTATGATGTTAAATAACAATAAAATTTATTCTACTGATATATTTACAAATGACTGATCCATGATGAATGATAATAATAGTATGAAATATCAATATGTAATAATATGTAATCTAAAATGATCCAGTTAGTCTTTTTAGAACATTCAAATAATTATGAAATACATAATATATTACCTTAACTATAATAGGTAGTTCAATGGATCACATAGACCTTCAATCTCAAAACAACAACTGGTAATATATGTAGATCTAGCCTCTAGATCAGGTACTTTTCACTGACGACAATTCCAAAATAGAAGTTCATAGTTTACACTATAACATCAGGTCTGACCACTGCAACCCGCAGTCTGGAATCTTGAACCTCAGACTCATGTAAAAACCAACTGAGAGGAAAACCTCAGTCCTGTAGACTGTAGACCTAAAGTTGTACTCTCAATATAGAACTGAGACTGGAAAACCAAGTCTTGACACTGAGACTTGACACATAGTCTAACACATAGACTTGACACCAAGCTAAGATCACTACTTAGACTTGTCGCTAAAACTTGAAATAGAGTCTTGAACTGAGACTACGACTAAGTCTTTGACGCTAAAACCCTATAGAAGATAAAAGAAAGGATTCTTCTAATCATCTAGATCTAGTCTAATTATAGACTTACAAATATGAACGAATTCAAATAGATAACTATGCAATGAAAAAGAAAACTAACCCTAAACAGGGGTCAAGATAATCCAACAAGAAAATTCCCAAGGTAAATGTTAAGGCTATCCAGTAACAAAACACAAGGAGAAATTCAAGAGCTCTTAAGACACTTCTATCTGTACCAACGTACAAAACAATGGAGAGACTGTACTAGACGATAAATGACGCAAACCACACACACACAATAACTTTACGTCACTAGAAGTTGTGACAAGCAACAAAAGCTCAGTCCTCTAGTCTACACAGAAAATATTAATAGTGTAATGACGTCATCAATATAGTGATCAACGCCGCACTATCAATTAGAGAAATAATTCTACTATACAGTTACATAGATAACTGCGACAAACGTATATCTTTTGTGCTATTGTAGAAATGTTTGCTCTAATCATGTAATGCACAATTGGAAAACAAATTCTGGCACGGATAATAAAGATGATTATTATCATTATTATGTTTGAAACGAACGAGTATTCATTCTCTGGCACTGCCAGGGTCGAGTTTTGTTAAAGAGAAACAAAATTGAATGAAGTCTCTTTATGTGTCCACTGAAGAATTTTCTGGTAATGTGGCAGGTCTGCAGTAGTACCACCTTCTAACAGGCAACGAGAGTGTTCTTAGGAATGTTAAGATTAAGGGCCTTAAAAGTATATGTTAGTTCAGTTGTTATTATTCCCCCCTAGTTGATATAACAATGGGGCATATTGATTTTTGGATAACTTCCATAAACGCTTAATCTCCTAACAAATCAATTGGAATATCAGTAACAGATGTTTAAAAAAATTGATTTCCAGGGTAAAATATTAGATTTGCAAAAAGTAAGCAATAAAAAGAATGTTAAGAGAGGAGGCACACCTTAGCTTTAAACTATTTCCACGTTAAATACCAAAACTGTGATCAAAAATGTTATTGTTATTTTTAGCATTTCCTTAAAATAAATAATTGAAGCTGGATTTAGATTTTAAAAACTTAACAAGTAAGCAATGAAAAGAAAAACGTATAGCCACTAGTGAAGACAATGGAATCATCTGATTTGATTAATTTATAGACTGATATTTCAAATATTGTCAAACTCAATGAGAGACAATGTTTCCTTTAGCTTAAGTTTAGTTTTGTGATTTCAAAAATAATAAAAATTTAATAATTTTATCTTAAGATTGTAACGTTCAAAATTCAAATAGGGAACCATAACACTTTAAAACTATAAAACCATTTCAGCAAAAATTCATCACAGTAAATGTAGCCAAATTTTTTGTATAAGTTACCATGCATAATTTTTGTCTAATAATTAAAAAAATAACAATATTTTTAAAAAATGTTTTTTTATTTACATTTGCCTTCTTCTGTACCTTTGCTTGTATTTGTCAGGGAAAAAGAAGGGAGGAGGGCTGATGTTTTTTTTAAGGGAAAACATATGAAAAGGTGTAAGCGTGTCAAATAGGTTGAAAGGCTCTGATATAAAGAATGACTCCATGGCGACACAACAAACAAACATAAGATAGCAACAAAACTTCTCTGTTAGAACAAAAGACTTCTGTTTTAATTTATTGATGACCGAAATATCATCAACTCTGTCTGGTAAAAAGTGTTTACAGATTATTTCTTCCACACCTAGTCTCGAATCAAATTGAATCTTTGCTCAAATATTCATTGGCAATGCCAACTAATATAAAAAAAAAATTAAGAATGCTAAAAGCATGAAATTGCGCTAAACTAAAACAATTGGTAAAAACCTAAAAAAAATTGTATAGTTATCTATTGTTTCTATTTTATGTTTGTTTACTCTAAGCCTCAGAAGACAAGCTAATGTAATTGGGAAACATTTAGTTTATACCTTTACTTCAGTCAAGTACTATCGCTTTCCCTAGTTTGAGATACCAAACAAAGTAATTAATTGCCAATATTTTATTAACTAATTTGTTTATTTTTGTATTGTTTCTTGTAATGTCATGTAAAAAAAAAAAAGATGCATAATTTCAGCTTGATCTGAGATTGGTTCAAACTTTCGGTCAGACAGACAGAGTGAGTTGATAAAAGCTTTCTAAAAATTCAAAAACCAATCAATTAAATACCTGTTAATAATTATTTTGTTTGAAATCAAATAAGGGAAATAACTACAACATTATTAAAATATAATTAATAGTGTTGAGTTATTTCCTACAAATAGGTTTTGTCGTTTGTTTGTTTTTTCGTATTTTTTTTCAAACGATTTTTTTACTTTGCTTGTTACGATTTATTTTATTAACTTACAAAGACATTGTGAGTTCACAATTCTCTTGTACGTTCTCGTGTGAGTTATGAAGTTTATGCACACAGAGCAAGCTATTCCCGTTTATGTGAGTTGCCTTGTCATTCATTTCTGGTACTTGTCTGAAAGTGTTTTCTTGTCCCTAGCTCTTGGGCTCAAGTTTTCACATAGAAACACCGTGACGTTCTATCATTTGCTTCTGTCTCCTATGTTGCAGGGTTCATATTGAAAGTTCTTAGGAAGGCTTTAAAAATCTCTGATGCGTTTTTTTGACCATCCTAAGTTCGCTTTCCCTTGAAAGCTGACATTAAAGAGCATTCTGCGTTATGCACTTTGTCAGGCCACTTTTAACTTTTCCTTTACCCAAAACTGTTTTGTTTTTGTAAAGAAATTGGTGCCGGTACTCAGTGATGGATTGCCTAACTTTTAACTACTAATACATCAAAAATAAACTTTAAAATACAAGAACAGTAATATTCAAAATAATAATTAAATAATAATTTAAAAAGGTGCCGTTAAGCCGTACCGGTGCGTACCGTCACAAAAAAGCACTGCTTTTAACTATCCCTTAGTCTATTGGATCGCGGGACACTACGCAAGATTTGTTGAACTTCTTTTTCCATTCCTCTGTCTTTTGTCTTAGTTAGAACCTCTTGGCTGGCAATGGCAGGCCAATTCATTCTTTTATGTTGTCTTGCCATCGCTTTCTCTGTCTGCGTCTTCTTCCTTTCCTGGTACTGTTCCATGAAGGAAAGTATTTGCGAGTCCCGAAGATCTTGTAATATGACCATAGATTAATTGCTTGCTTTTTTTTTTACAATAGTTAGCAGGTCATCATGGGGTCCAATCGCTTCAGTAACCCTGTCTCTGGTTTTTGATGCTGTCTTTAAATGTGAGACCTAGTATCTTTCTGTAGCATCTCACTGTTTGGCCACTTTACTATCAGAAAAGTTGTAAGGACGATTATGTAGAAGTTGTTCATCCTTTTTTTTTTGCATGCCTTCTATAAACAAAACAATTACGTCGGTATGATGTTTGACCGATAGACACCTAGTTATGAGAATTTGGTGGATGTCTAGTTAGTTCTAAACATAGATACCAAGATATGTCATCTAAGTATTTCATTCTTTTTCTATTCATTTATTTTTTTGTTCTAGTCTAGGGCCTCATTCTTTTCAGTATTTATTATAAGACCTAAATTGGTTCATTTTGTTTCCATTTTCTGATGTTTTTCTGTAGTTTAGTCTCGGCACATTCGTAAGTTGATAAATGGTCCCTAATTATTCATTTTGCTTTGGCAGTTATAAATAATGAAAGTAAATTGAATAGATAAAATTTATCTTAAATGTACTTATTAATATTTACATACATTATAATTTAGGATTTTATCTATATTTATATTTTTTAAATGGTTTAATTTTAATACAATTGAAAAACAAAGTTCTAATAAATATTTTTTCCTAGATGATTATATAGTGTGTGTCTTTAGTGTTAAATTTTATTAATTAATTCATTTTTTATTACGTTTATATTAAATTGCAATTTCAAAGCACGCTTTCACCTTGGTATAGGTGTAGGTGTCCCTATTAGTATAATTCTAGTTATCACTAGTATTGCGATATACAAACATAAGTTGGGACTTTATGATAAAATAGAGAGTGTTTAAGGAAAAATAGATATCTTCGTTGTGTGCTGGTATTTATTTAAAGATTGTTTAGTCATCTGCACCTGTCTTCGGCAAGACACCTTCATTGGATGTTGTTTTTTACTGTAAAAACATAAACAAAAAAGTAATATAATGTTTAGAAGAAACAACGTCAAAATTGAAACTATATCCTGTCTATGTCAAAAGCAAAGATATACTCGGCTATTGTAGCTAAAAGGTCATTACTGAACACTGAGAAACTAATATCAACCAAATTTGAAAAACGCCAACAGAGATTAATTCAATCCCTTTTAAAAGGCATTAATAAATTCGGAATTACCAAGGTCGATAAGTGACCATAAGATGACATTAATAAAAAGTTTAATACAATAAATTATTATTGGGAATGTTATGAAATTGTTGTTGGATGCAATAACGAGACATAAATCATGAGACCAGCAGTGAGGATATAATTACATGTAGTAAGTATGAAGCAACAAAAAAAAAAAGAAAAAGAATGTTAGTAAGTTTAAACATCTTTGAAGAAATACAGATTGACAAATCACCAGAGACTACTTCAATAGTACAAGCAGATTGGGTAGAAAATACCCATGAAATGAAGACCAATTAAGTAGTAATGCTTTTACATTTTTGAAACAGATGAAAACTGTGATAAAATATTCCTTGGCAATAAATATTTCAAAGAGAAAAATAGCAAAATATAAAATACTTATAAAACAAAAAAAAAGCTTTGTAAGGAATATATCTTCACATTTATAGCTGCATATCTCAATAATAGAGAAGCTATTTCAATTTCCGATATCAAACAAAATAGTTATTTACAAATAATTTATAAACTATTTGTTTACTTTTTAAAATTTGATTCATGTTTACTAAATTTCATACAATTCTGTTAGCAATTTTAAGATATCTCTTTATAGGAACTTGCATAGATCAGTCGGTGAGTAGCATTTTGCGTTTGTATCATAGATTACTCGGAGCTTGTTCCTTTATTGCCATTTTGTCAATTTTATATCTATCTTGTATCTGAAAATTTGAGTATAATTTAAATAATGGATTTCTTGTGTGGATAAAACAACAACGAAAACAAATGTTTTTTCTCAGTTGTGACAGGTGGGGAAATGTGATGTGTGTTTGGCGCGTTTAATGTCTAGGGGATCATTATTTTTAAAGCTATCACGCACCAACCTATCAGCATATGAATCGGGAGCAGACACGCAACGAGACAAAGCAATGAAAGATAGATACAAAAGTTAAAATAAAAGAATATTTATTTACATAAATATACATATAAGAATAAAAGGGGGGGGGTTGCATCTATCTCTAAATAATAGTAGGTCTAATCATCACTCTTGCACCTAATAAGAGAGTATATCACTTTGTCCTCTGACTTAGCTGGTATTCCTGTTGATGTCGCAGCTGGCTGTGTCCTGGCTTGAGGTTCTGCAGCTGGAGGTGGCGCTCTAGCGGATAGAGGGACGCCGGTGATATAGTTCTTGTGGAGTCTCAATCCCCAAAATCTAATATCTGTAGTGGGCACAGTAGGGCGGGTGGCCGGCTACCGTGGGCACAAGGTTACTGCGGGCAGAGCTGATCTGCCGTGGGCAGCGTAGTTGACAGGATATGTCCTGTGAAATGCAGAGGGTTAACGTAGCTATGACGTCTCACACAGATCTGAATCTATAGGGACGTCGCACCTAATAGCTTGACAGGTGGGCTGTCGAATAGGCGGGCAATGTCGATAGCGCCAAGTAGTAGAGTTGAGTAGATCTTAGTAGGCAAGTGCAGCGCTGAATAGCACTAAACACATAGGCAGTAGTTGAGTGGCGTCGAGTAGACACTAAGCGGCAAATAGCAAATAAATAGGCAGACACCTGAGGGAGGCTGCGGATAAATAAAGACAAGTTAGAACATGTCTCTCATACATCTTATCGATGCCCTCGACTGAGGTGCATTCGTCAGATTGGTGAAATTGCTTTAGAGCACAATGAGGAGATGATGACAAATGGGATTTGGAAAATAGATGGCAGATAGTAGCAATATAAAAATGTACATAAAAGGGAAAGTAATAATATAAAAATGTACATAGAAGGGGAAGTAATAATCTCAAATAAACAACACAGGTGGATAGAGAAAGAGAAAGGGGGGGGGGGGGGAATGGGCGGTGGTCAGCGACCCAGACGATTTGTTTACATATGACCGTGGGTCGAGAACAATGGGGCGCGCTGGAATGGAGAGGGTGTCCGTTCAAGCGGCGCAACTCTCATTAGAGTAAAATGAGTAAAGGGGAGATAATTCATTACAGGGGAGATAACTCATATCTCCTTTCTAAGCGCAGTATTAGTGCGATAGTAAAATTATCAAGACTGTCAACCGAGATAAAGGAAATAAAATAAGATGTACAAATATATACATGGTTGCATCAATGATCAATTGAGCAACGTAGCATTAATAGATTAATGCAATACATAAAATATACATTAGCCATGTTCATGTTTTCTACTTACGCCAGTGAGAAATACACAATGCACTAATTAAATATAAATGAACTAAGCAAAATACACATGATAAAATCCAATGGAAATATACACAGAGTAATTAAGATGGAACTTGTGATTAAGTTCGGCTTACCACCAGGTATTCCTCTAGGAGTGAGAATAAATGATATGGTCCAGACTCGTTTTTTTTTTTTTTTTTTTTTTAGGAAACCTCAGTTTTTTAGCTTTTGACTTCAGTTGTCTAGCTTAGTACATCCTAGGAATCCTTGGGCTTTTGCCTCTTTTCTTTGCCTCTTTTTTGGGCGTTGCCTCTTTTTCGGGCTCTTGGCCTCTTTATTGGGCTTCTTTTTTTTTTTTTTTTTTTTTCAAAGAAAACACACAAAACATCCTTCTAAATTAATAATAACACAAGGAAAATTTCATAAAAAAAAAAGACATTTTTATCAAAGTCATATTCCAGGATTTTCAGTATGATCGCGGAGTAGGCTGCAGCGAAGATCTATAAAATGGTGACAGCAAGGGGTCCAGAAAATGATGACAGCAGAGGTCCAATAAAATGATGACAGCAAAGGTCCAGAAAAAGGTTACAGCAACGGTCCATAAAATGATGACAGCAAATGTCCAGAAATTGGTGAAAAAAAAAACATTCACAAAAATTTTTGAAAATGTTCCTTAAAATAAGTATTGCCAAACTATATATATTGTTATAAACCTAGTGGTGGCACAGATGGGGGTGGTGTGTGTGTGTAGTCAGCCAACGCCAATCGCCCCAGGCCAGCGCTAGATGAGCGGTCGAGCGTGACGAGTTATGACGGTCAGCCGAGACGAGTTTCAACGCACTGTAGATCGGGAAGTTGTAACTCCCTCGTCTCTGATATCCTCGCTCTTTATATAGGGTCCCTGCTGGCCTTCTAGAACCGGACAGAACGTCGCTCGACCATTCTGGGTGGTCAGATGACTACAATTCTCGTGACGCTTCTTCGCAAGGCTCGACCACACTTCGCTCGTGTCCAGCACTTCAGTAGTTCCACAGTCTTTCTTCAGCTTCTCAACCCTACGCCCAGCCATGGCCAACAGATCAAGAAATTTCTCTGAAAAAAGCAACAACACCAGCAGATTAGCTTCCGGTGTAGCTACCCTACGCCCAGCCATGGCCAACAGATCAAGAAATTTCTCTGAAAAAAGCAACAACACCAGCAGATTAGCCGAGACGAGTTTCAACATGACGGTTCGGGAAGGATCGGCGTCGTGAACAAAGCTCAGGAGCGTCACGAGAATTGTAGTCATCTGACCACCTAGAATGGTCGAGCGACGTTCTGTCCGGTTCTAGAAGGCCAGCAGGGACCCTATATAAAGAGCGGAGGTGTCGCAGTCAAGACGGTCGAGAAAAGGGGCTCAATACAGCAAGGTTCAGAAAGCGGGTTCACGACAGGAGTTCAGAACACGGTCGACTACAGCACAGTTCAACGGTGTGGTTCTGTACGGAGCATTACGACGGTTCAGTGCGGAGTACTATCAAGTACAGTTGAGACGAACGGCGTCTTGATCTTGGTCTGTGATCGAGTCCGACACAACGAGCCCAAGTGTGTGAAGTCAGTCCCGATCTGTTGAACCCAGTGCAAGCCCGGAACGAGACGGAGAGGCTAGTGCAAGACTTGATACGGCGGAACGGTGTTATCGCAGAGCTATTTGTACTGTTCTACGTGCTGCCAATTGTACAGTATTGGCTGTTATTTATGGACATTAAACCTTTACGTTATTTTGGAGCCCTGACTTGTCAAGTTCTTTAAGTTGGTGGTGTATGGTGCAGTTTGCAGAGAGCCTGGATAGGGAGATTCTTAACGCTTACAGATGTTGCTGCCATCTGTTCTTGTATGATACTGGTACTGGTTCTCTGTTGCTGCATGCTACTGGTGATCTGTTCCAGCAAGTCCGGTTCGACTTCAAAAAGATATGTGTCCGGATCTTCTTTTTCCTTCACCAGTTCTTCCCGAAGGCGTGCTCGTAAGGTTTCTTTGTTTCCGCTCGTCTTCAGATCTCGATTACGGAGCTCTTGCCTCAGTTTCTCGTGCATTTCTTCTTCAGATTCTGCAGAGCCTTCTTCATCCTGGCTCATGTCTAGATAGTCCTCTTCCTTTGGATACTCTAAAAGTTGGTTTCCAGAAATGCAAACTGGCCCACTGCCTTCTGATAATGTTAATGTCGCGCCGATTTTGCCTGATATGGTCAGATCTATGAGAGCTGAGCTGTTTTCACCTCGGGTCAAGTGAGCGATCACACCTTTTTATACTTCTCCATCCCCGCCAGTTGAGGTCAGCGTTATAATGTTCTGTTCACCTTTCACAGCATCAGAGCCAAGAACAGCCATCTTAATGAACAAGGTGTGCTCGATAAAGTCCTCGTCATCCTCCTCTGGTTCCTGAGACTTGATGACCCAGGTCACACTCTTCTTACTGGAGTTAAGTTCAGCGATCCAAAAATACTCCACATCAGCTACATCGGAAGCTAATCTGCTGGTGTTGTTGCTTTTTTCAGAGAAATTTCTTGATCTGTTGGCCATGGCTGGGCGTAGCAGTGAAAACCCCGACGAAAGACTCAAGTCCAGTGAACCGCACGTTACTAAGCTTCTGACAGAAGTCAAAACGATCTTGTCGAAAGAACAGTACACCAAAGCAGAACAATTCCTCAGAGAGTTTTCTGACATATTGCCAACTGATGAAATGGACTTTGGGCGAACAAATCAAATCCAGCATCGAATAGACACAGGAAACACTAGGCCTATACGACAGCAACCACGTCGCCTGCCGCTAGCAAAACACCAAGAAGCTATGGACATCATAGAACGAATGAGACAGCAAGGGGTTGTTGAGCCATCCAACGGTCCATGGTGTTCACCCATCGTCTTGGTAAAGAAGAAAGATGGATCCACGAGATTTTGTGTCGACTATAGATTATTAAACGACGCAACACACAAGGACAGCTACCCGCTTCCTAGGATCGACGACACATTGGACACACTTGCTGGGTCACAGATCTTTTCCACCCTTGACCTGAAGAGCGGTTACTGGCAGGTGGGACTACACCCCGAGGACAGAGATAAAACAGCCTTCTCTGCTGGTAATGGTCTCTGGCAATTTACCGTTATGCCTTTTGGACTCTGCAACGCCCCAGCAACCTTTGAAAGACTAATGGAGCATGTGCTAAGAGGACTTAACTGGACCACGTGTCTTGTGTACTTAGATGACATTATCGTCATAGGCAGAACCTTCGAGGAACATATCGCAAACCTGAAGGAAGTATTCGAACGAATCAGAAACGCTGGAATGAAATTGAATCCAAAGAAGTGCTTCTTGTTCAGAAGGAGCGTCAAGTACCTTGGGCACATCGTATCGAAGGAAGGAGTCAGCACAGACCCGGATAAAGTTGAAGCTGTAAATGGATGGCCGATCCCCGCTAATATCCAGGAGTTAAGGAGCTTTCTTGAACTCTGCACGTACTACAGACGTTTCGTACCAAACTTCTCCAGCCTCTGTAGCGCCCTTCATCAATTGACAGAACCGAAGCGGCCGTTTATTTGGACAACGGAATGTCAGGAGGCCTTTGAGCGACTTAAAAAGGCTCTTGTTTCATCACCCATTCTGGCCTACCCGATACCAGGCGAGACGTTCATACTTGACACCGATGCGAGCAATACTGGAATAGGCGCTGTCTTATCCCAAAAGATAGATGGAACTGAGAGGGTCATAGCTTACTTTAGTCGGAGCTTGTCCAAAGCCGAAAGAAACTACTGTGTCACAAGGCGTGAGCTACTGGCAGTTGTGGATGCCATACAACATTTCCACAAATATTTATATGGGCAAAAATTTATCCTTAGGACAGATCACGCTGCTCTTCAATGGCTGTTGTCATTTAAAAATCCTGAAGGTCAAGTCGCCAGGTGGATTGAACGTTTGCAAACCTATGACTTCGAGACACAGCACCGAAAAGGACAAACTCACCAGAATGCTGACGCGCTGTCTCGACGACCTTGCAGAATGGAATGTAAACACTGCAGCAAGGTTGAAGAGAAGGGATTTATCATTGATTGCCAACGTCTTGGGGTACAAGCTTCCGAGTCATGGTCCGACGAAAGAATTCGAGAAGACCAGTTAAAAGATGAAGATCTGGCTCCCATTCTGCTTATGAAGGAAGACGGGCAAAGACCGGAATGGCATCACCTTTCTGATAAGGGAACTGCAACCAAGGCATATTGGGCGCAATGGGACTCACTGACAATCGACAATGGAGTTCTCAAGAGAGTCTGGGAAACGGCAGATGGAACATGCAATCGCTTACAGATGTTGCTGCCCAAAGTGAGAGTTGCTGAGGTGCTGCAAGAAATTCATAATAATTCCAGTGGGTCACATTTAGGCGTCAACAAGACCTTTGAAAAAGTACGCCAGCGGTTTTACTGGTTCGGCTACCGAGATGATGTAGAAGAATGGTGCCAAAGGTGCGACACATGTGCAGCAGCAAAAGGCCCACACAGGAGAACGAGGGGACGTATGCAGCAATACAACGTCGGTAATCCCTTTGAAAGAATAGCGATCGATGTAGCCGGACCATTTCCTGAGTCCCAGAAAGGAAACAAGTACATTCTAGTGGTGATAGATTATTTTACTAAGTGGCCCGAAGCATATGCAATACAAAACCAAGAAGCCACCACCATAGCGGAAACACTCGTGGAGAATTGGATTAGCCGTTTTGGTGCTCCTAGGGAATTACACTCCGACCAAGGCCGAAACTTCGAATCCAAGATATTCCAAGAGATGTGCCAGGTACTCGGCATCGAAAAGACACGCACAACTCCTCTTCACCCCCAGTCAGACGGAATGGTAGAACGATTTAACCGAACACTGGAACAACACCTGTCGAAAGTCGTCGATGAGCATCAACATGACTGGGACACCTATATCCCAATGTTCCTTATGGCATATAGAGGATCGATTCACAGCACCACCGGTTACACTCCAGCAAAGATGTTGTTCGGCCGAGAGCTGCAACTACCATGTGACTTGTTATTCGGGATTCCGGGAAATGTGCCAGCCTCTTCGACAGACTATGTCGCAAATCTCCGAAAACGGATGGAGAAAACTCACGCTCTAGCCCGCAGAAACATCAAGATCAACAGTGACCAGGTGAAGACAAGGTACGACAAACGGGCCAATGCCGCTGGGTTTCATGAGAACGATCTAGTTTGGCTGTACAACCCACAAAGACGAAAAGGCAAGTCCCCAAAACTTCAAACAGACTGGGAAGGACCCTACCGCGTGGTAAAAAGAATCAACGATGTCGTGTATCGAATACAAAAGAGCCCAAGGTCCAAACTGAAGGTCGTCCACATCGACAGACTCCACAAATACCATGGTGAAGCCGGATCTGCCCGGGACGGACAGATCTAAGGAGGGGGCAGTGTTATAAACCTAGTGGTGGCACAGATGGGGGTGGTGTGTGTGTGTGTGTGTAGTCAGCCAACGCCAATCGCCCCAGGCCAGCGCTAGATGAGCGGTCGAGCGTGACGAGTTATGACGGTCAGCCGAGACGAGTTTCAACATGACGGTTCGGGAAGGATCGGCGTCGTGAACAAAGCTCAGGAGCGTCACGAGAATTGTAGTCATCTGACCACCCAGAATGGTCGAGCGACGTTCTGTCCGGTTCTAGAAGGCCAGCAGGGACCCTATATAAAGAGCGAGGATATCAGAGACGAGGGAGTTACAACTTCCCGATCTACAGTGCGTTACAACGGCTCAGTACAAGTCCGAGACGAGACAGAGACCAGTGCAAGAGTTGATACGGCGGAGAGATATTTGTACAGTCTTGTGTTACGTGCTGCCAATTGTACAGTGTTGGCTGTTATTTATTGACATTAAACTATTACGTTACTTTGAAGCCCAGAGTTGTCAAGTTCTTTAAGTTGGTGGTGTATGGTGCCATTTGCAGCGAGCCTGGATAGGGAGATTCGTAACAATATATATATATTTTTTTTAGACTTATGAGTTATTAGCATTCATTTTTATTTATATTATTTTTGCAACAATTTTTCCCTTAAGAACCTAAGACAAAGGACCTCCATCCTTTGTCCTTAGGAATTTCTGGGGTCTGCTAGAGTTACAAAAATGTACATATAATGAAGCAATTTGGTTTCTATTAAAGTACAGAGCTCAAAGTAAGTATGTGTATGAAGAGCTTAAAAAATTATTTCATTTTGGCATGTAACTCATTTTGAGATTAAATTTATTTTTATTATTATTTATTGTAATAGTGTTGTTGTTTTTTTTTTTGTTTCTGTTTTATTTTTTTTAACAATTTAGTAGTCCATTTGGTCCATTTTCATGAAATCCTGTTCTGTTTGGGTTGTCCTGAAAATTTATTAATTTGGTCAAAGGGATGTAACCAAAAGAAATTTCCACCTTGCATCTTCCAGTCCTGATTCTATTTCTTGTTGAAAAAAAAGAAATTAATAAATAGTTTATAGGTAATTTTTAGTAATTATAATCTTAAAGCAAATAAATGATGTATTAAATACATACACATGCAAATTTTTAATAGTTATTACTCATACAAACACACACACCCATACATTCAACCTTATTTTCCTCATTGTTTAAACGGACTTTATAAATTGATAATTTATGATACAAATGGCATCTACCAATTCATTGATAGAAAATAAAGAATTCCTTGAAAAAAAATAAAAATAAAAAAAAAAAAAAATTTAATTCCTTAATTTAATATATAACATATGTACATACAATGGGTCAATGTAAAATTACATTTGGGGTTAGCCTTTATAGTGTTCAATTTTAAAATCAACTATATTTCTATATATTGTGTCCAAATCATTAGGGTTAAAAATGACATTATGATACACAGCTTTAAGTCTACTGTTCCATACTAAGTTTCTGTATTCTGATACAATTATTAAGTTGAAATTATGTATCATCTTGTGTTTAGTTTTAGGTAACTTATTTAAGAGAATAGATAAATTAATATTCACATTGGTTTCACAATTTCCTTCTAATAAATCTCTTACAGTATTTCTAACATTACTAAATAAAGAACATTCTATATATAAATGCTTTTCATTGTCACCATTAACAGATTGACAAAATTTACAATATTTTACACCAGGTTTTTTCTTTGAAAATGGAGTCATCCCAAAGATAAGTCTGTAAGATATTTCCTTAGCTTTTGTAGCAATGTGTTTGTTATGAAGGTTAGTAAAAGTGTCTTTAAAATCTGTTACATTTAAATCTTTTCCCCATTTAATCCTAATAGCTAAATTTTCTTGTAACTGTTTTTTTAATGTTGTGTATATTTCTTTATATTTATTGTGTATTAAAGGTTCATTGCCAGAAAGAGTTCTTGAGATGGATCTGTAAAAGGGATGTAAGTTTGTGCCAAAATAGTGTGGAGTGTTGTTTTGTATTGGAATTAAATTGCTTAATCTCAAACCATAATAGTATATTGTAAGGGGGAAATCATTTGGATTCTTAACTACTTGACCTATGAATTTTAATCTGAGTGCACATATTTTAGTTTTGATGTCTTGTAAATTGATCCCCCCATCCTCTTTATTTTGAATGATTGTAGTATGTTTGATGTTTTTAAGTGTGTTTTTGAAGATGAAACTTCTAATTATGTTGTTTAATTGAAATATGTATTTTGTAGGGGGTTCTATAATATTGGCTAAATAGACTATCTTTGGGATGACCAAATTGTTTATAAGGATGGCTCTACCAAAAATAGTAGAACCTGTGTGCTTGTACATGTTAACTATATTGGATGCCTTAATAATAATATTTTTCCACTGATCTTCACAGAAGAAAAAAGGGTTACTATTGTATTCTATACCACATATTTTGATTTTATTTACAAGTTTAAAAGAATATTTTTCCTTAAATGTCCACTTCCCTACACCCATTATTGAGGATTTATTTATATTAATTTTAGAACCACTGGCATGGCCAAAAATTGTAAACTTTTTAACTATGTTATTAATATCATTTTTAAAGGAGGGAAAAAATGTTGTGTCGTCGGCATAAGCCTTAACTTTGACTACCGGGATGGGTCCTGGGATTTTTGTTCCTTTGATAGATGGGTCAGACCTAATAGATTCTAGAAAGGGTTCTAGACAAAGGATGTATAAAAATGGGGATAAGGGACAGCCCTGTCTAACAGATCTTTGAATTGGGAAGGATTGGCTTAAGGAATGGTTGATTATTAGTCTACTGTTAGCATTGGCGTAAATTAGTTTAATAAATTTTATTAAAAAAGAGCTGATTTTACATTTTTCTAATACTTTAAAGAGATAATTATGGCTGACTCTATCAAAAGCTTTCTCTTGATCTACAGATAACAAGGAAACGCTAGAGTTTTTTTCATGACTATAGATGATAAAATCTCGAATGAAATGTGTCATTCCATCAATACTCCTGTCGGGGTGGGTGCAGTATTGGTCTTGTCCTACGAGTTGGGGAATGAAGGGTTTAAGGCGTTTAAAAATCATTTTTGTCAGCAGTTTATAGTCTGTATTGAGTAGTGAGATGGGCCTGTAGTCACTTGGAGAACTGTTATCTGTTGTTTTTTTGGCTAATAGTGTAATATATGCCTTGTTGAAATTTTTTGGAAGTTGTCCTGTTTTAAACGCGTCACTATACAGTCGCAGTAGTAGAGGGCTTATTAAAGGAAAAAAAGTCTTATAGAACTCAAATGTCAGACCGTCCGGTCCGGGAGATTTATTGTTTTGTGTCGAGTCTAGTGCTGTTTGGAGTTCGTCTAGAGTAAATGGAGTCCCCAAAAGTTCTTCGTCGGTCTGCTTCAACTGTTTACAATATTTTAGAAAACATTCTTGAGCCTCCTTGTTTATAGGTTCCATCTGGTAGATATTTGTAAAATGACTTATGAAGACATCTTTAATTTTGTCTTCGTCTTCAACTTTGGAGCCATGTCTATCAAGAACACTTGTTATGCATTTACTAGACTGAACATTTTGTTCAATCGACAAGAAAAGTTTGTTTGGGCCTTCTTGACTTAAGTAGTTCCTACATCTAACTTCTGCTCCTTTGTAGATGTAGTTATTTAATTCTTCCAACTTTAATGAGGCTTGAGTTCTATCTATTTCGTCTTCAGCGTGTAATAGTGTGTGCTTCAGTTTCTCTAGTTCTTGTTTTCTACGTGTCTGTACCAGTGTTGATATGACCTGACATTGTTGTTTTATTGAATTTTTAACCAGTGACCATGTTGTTGTTAGGTTAAAATTTGGATTGTCTGTATCTTGTAAGCAAGACTTGAATGTGTTTGAGATTAATTCTATAAAAAAGGGTATTTCTAGAAGAGAATTATTAAATTTCCAATGACTAGTTTTCTTATTCTTTTTTTTACTTTCCTTACTTATCGTAACTATTATTGCCTTATGGTCTGAATATTCAAGGGACTCTTCCAAATGAGCTACCTTACTTATATGGTACTCCGTTGGTACGTAAATTCTGTCTAGTCTGGAAGTTACGGGATAAGCTTTATTCACCGAAGTCGTGTCCTGACCTGTGGGATTTACACTCCTATACGAATCAAGTAATTTGAATTCACTTTCAATGTCTTTCAAGAAATTATTAATGGTAGTGTACATCTGTGAAGGAAGATTCACTGTTGTTGTGTACTGCTTGTCTAGTGTAGACGTGATGTAATTAAAATCCCCTCCTAAAATTAAACTATCCCCTCTGTATGTGTCGTGTAATTTTTCACTCAAATATTCAAAAAATTCCCGTTTTTCTGTTTTTTTCGCTGGTGCATAGATGTTCGCCAGTGTAAATGTTTCATTTCTTGTTTCTACTTTTATGATGACTACTCTCCCTTTGTTGTCACTATATTTGTGGACTATTTTAAACCTATCTGACACCTGAAAAATGGCTACCCCCCTGCATCTGCTACCATAACTAAAACACCCTTCCTTAAAACCCATATCTGTTGTGTATGTGTGTGCTTTGTGTTCTGTACCTAAATTTGTCTCTTGTAAAAAAATAAAGTCTGGTTTGTACTTTCTTGATAAGTGAACTACATATTTTTGTTTGTTTGTGAGTCCGTGAATTTTGAGAGACAAAACCGTGATGTCCTCCATGATTATATATTTGAATGGGTTTGTTTGTAACTAAGGTGCATGTGTGTTTTTGTGAAAATTGAATTGATATTGGATTCCTGTAGGAAAATAAAGTCCGGTTTGCGTGATTTAGTCGAGTGAACTATGAATTTTTGTTTATTTTTCAGACTTCGAATGTTAAGTGAAAGAGGCGTAATGTCTGCCATGATTGTGTGTTGGTGGGTTATTGCGTTGTGTGTGTGTGTCTGACACTGTGCGTGTGTGTGCCTACTATTTAAAAGTAGCTCATGTGTTAGGTGGTGTGTCAGGGTCCTCCCCCTCATCAATTACTAGAGGTGCAGGAGAGCTGGGCATATCTTCCGAATCCTCCATTTCCTCTCCCGTTCTCCCCCTTTCCCTTCTCACTTCAGAGCCTTCCCCCTGGTCATCTGAGGTAGAGGACAGAGAAAGAGTTCTTTTTCTGTTTGTTTTATTTGGAGAGCTTGGCTCCGATCTAGCGTGTCCGGTAGTTTTAATTTTTTTGTGTGTGCTAGACCCTGTGTTACTTTCGCCTTTTTTGTGGAGGAAAGGGTACCCTTCCTACTGTCCATACGTTTTTCAGGTGTTGTACCTTTTTTTTTGCTTTTCACTGGTTCGAACCCATCTTCATCTACCTCAGGGGGTATAGCCTTGGTCTGCCCTTTTTCATTATCTTTTTTCAAGACTGATGCATATGTGTTCTTTTTACCTTCCAAGGCTCTCTCAACGTCCTTTTTGGGACCCCTAGGGGTAGCCCTGTTGGGACATTGGTTTGACCAATGGTCTTCCTTCTGGCAGAACCAACATTGCTGCCTTCTCCCCGGTGTGGTGATTAAGACCTTGTAAGTCCTGGGGTCTTCTTCATACTTCAGTTGTATGTAGTGGGGTAGCTCGGTACCCTTACGGGGTTTAATCCAAGCCGCCCACTTGTCACTCACCCCTAGTCTAAAAGCTTTTATTTTGGAGCCTTCTGCAGCGAGGGTACTGAAAATCTCCTCAATTTTTTTCTTTGAGATGGTGGGTGACACCCAGTGAAGGGTCACTTTTATTTTCTCTTCCTCCAGGGTGGTAACTTCCACCCTAAAGGTGTCTTCGCTTCCGAAGACCTTTCCTATGATCCTGTTCCTCACCACGGTGAGGAAACACCCAGGAACCATAGGAAAGGGTTCTCAAAACGGTACAGGGAACCCACCTCCTCCGGCCCGAGCCTCAAGGCGGCGACGATGGACGCCATCGAAGCTCGAACTGCTCCCTGTCCGGACAGTTTTATTAGTAGAGTACCTGGTTGGTGGACCAAGCCACCCTCCAGATCCTTTTTTTCTATTAGGAATGTCTTTATAGACATAGTAGAAAGAAATGAAAAAAAAAAGGAAATGAAAAAAAAAACAACAACAAATAAATGAACACACTCCTTAAGGAGTAAATTGGAGACACAACACTCCAAAGAACACACTCCTTAAGAAATAAATTGGAGGCAAAACACTCCAAAAGCAAACACAAGCAAATTTTAAAAACCGTAAATCCAAAAGAATCGAAACTCCAAAGAAAACACAAATAAACAAATAAAGAAAAAAATACTTCCAATAGATATAGATTAAACAGTGGAAACAGAGGCCTAAAACGCTGCCTCGACCTGGGAGACCTTGCTGATCAAGTGGATACACAGCGCCTTGCTTGTCCTTGCATTTGGATCGCTCCAGACTCGATAGCTCGGCTCGAAAGAGAAAGAGAGAGTCTGACTTGATTTGATTTACCTTATATATGCCAGGAAATGTCCTAGGCTAAGAATTATCTTACACGTGGGTGAATTAGACTTGAGATGGGAGTCGCACATTTGGAAGGTCAATGGGCGTGTTTGTCCTTGTGATCTCCTAGATCAAAGAGAGACGTGGGATAAAAGGGGGGGGGGGGGGAGAGTGACTTGCATTCCACACAAGGTGGTGTCAACTGCGGATGTCAGACATCTTGTCGATAAGATCAAAGTCTGTGCGTATCTTTGCCCCGGTCAAGGGAATATAACTCGAAAGACGTGGCCTAGCTATCTCCAATGTGGTAAACTAAGTCTAGCCTGGAGCGGAAAAGTTGTGGCGGGTGAATAATTTAGGGGTAGGATGTGGAAATAATTAAAATAAAATAAATAAATAATGAAAAATGATAATTAATGCTGTGATAATTTTGAGTGACTCTGACAGCGAGTTTTTGACTTGTCACATCAGTACAAGAACATTGTTGCAGTTAATGTATGAAGTAAAACCGTGGGACAGAGAGAAAAAGCCACGATTTTAAACTTAAATAAATAAGATTCTTACTTTAAAGTTTTTGAATGGGTCTATGCATTTTACTATGTGAAATTTAATAATAAGACTATAATACTTTCACTTAATCAAAATAAGATGATTAACTGTCTAAATTGTTTTGGCTGATAAAGTTAATGTACATTAATCGTGTAAATATTTTTTTTTTTCAAATTTTAGAAAAAACAATAATCTGAATATAAACATGCGTATCTTTAGTCATAACTTGAAAACAAAATTAATAATAACAACCACTACAAATGACGACAATTTATTGTAGATGTAGATTCTAATCTAATTAGATTGATGGACTAAAACCATTTTTGCAAAATGTCAACCTCGTTGACCGTCGTAGATATTTCGATCACGGGTATAACATTAAATTCAAAGCCTTTACCCCATTGCACATTTCAAAATAGAATACATTTTTATACTTATCAAGTACCCGTTATCAACTATTTATAAATATTACATTATTCAACATGAACACGGTTATCTTATAAGACTACGAAAGATAACATAACGAATTCTTGAAAAGAAACCCATTAAAAAGATTGTTTGAATGAACACAGAGTTACGTCCCACGAAGGGTCCATCTCTAGTAAACATATTTATTCTCTTATTATTATGAAAGCTATTATCTACAAAGAAGGGCTCCACAGCCATATGAAAAATTGTTCGAGATGAACCAAAGTCGTTCTACGATTGAAGGAGGCCAATAGAATTATCCATAGCGACCATCGCTTAAACAGAAATTCTTATTTGAATTTACTGCACACTGTCGCATGGTTGACTCTCTAGTTTTTCATCACATTCCTGAAAAATAATTGCAAGCAATTATGGAAATTTTAAAATATGGATTACAGGTTTTAAGATATATATTATTAACTATAATAAAAAAATAAATATTTTGAAAGCTCCAACCACACATTAGTCACATAAGTCAATTGTTTAAAAAATGTACCCACAGCTCAAAGCTAGATATAAAATCAAAGCCATACAACGACAAAATGAAATCTTTGTAAAATATTGTGTACTGATAAAAACCACTTACGGGTGAGAGCCTGTCTCGAACCCGCTCCTTCTGCAAATAAAAATAAAATAAAATAAAAAGATAAATTATTCAGTGCTATAAAATGAAAAAGAATTATTTAGTAAATTACAATATTTATCATCAAACAATAGAATGACTCGTTAAACTTGCTTCAGGGTTAACCCTATTAAGCTCAATTTATAAAACAATCATATTTATTAGATTAACATATCTAAAAAAACTTTTCAATCTTATGCAAATTTGTACTTATGCTCGCCTTCTTAGACGCTCTCCTAATAAATAAATAATATTTTAATCCGCCTTTATTTATTTATATATAAAGGAACCTGTCTTGGAGTCCTTTATACAAAGCTTCTCGATTCTCACTTCTGCTAGCGTCTCTAAGCTTGTTGTACTTCCTGTCTGATTGTATCTACCCTTTTGATTTGGAGATGGCTCCTTATATTACTTTCTCAGATGTATGTGACGTTCTGTCCACTGAACAAAAGCAATCAACTAATAAGTTACCCACAAATATATAATTTATTTTCCCATAATTAACGCCGTGAAGGTGTGTGTCCAGACTATTGGCCCGATCTCTCCCCCTTACTTTAGCACATTCGCTTTTCTAATTATCACCACCAAAAGTTTATTTTAATTAATAAACACCTTCCAAACCAAAAAAATTTAATAACAAAGTACGAGGTAGGGTAGTTCCTGTGATTGACAGCGCCTTTTAAATAAAGAAAACTGTCCAACATTTTACTTGATAAAAAAAAATGCATATTTCATAATATTAGTAAATTACATTTGATTGTATAAATAAATCTTACTAGTTCATGTAGTACTGCAGGACCCTGCAAATAGATTTGAATATTTTTAATATCAACACTAAAGAATAGAAACTATGAGAACTTTTAACGTTGATGAAAGCAATAACTAAATTACTTATAACTACATTTCAACTACTCTTAGTTTTAGACAGCAAAAGTAATTTCCTATAGTTTGATGCCTAACTGAATAGAAGCAAGAATTTCTAAATGTGAAGGAAGTGCATTACTTATATATCTTTTCTAATGGAATCGATTGACTGTAGACAAGTGGTAAGATTTAAAGAAAAAAAAGGAATTCCAAATTTTAAAAATATTTTACCATTATCAATTTCCCTCAGACATTAATATTTTCTCTCATATAAGAGATACGATCCGCCTTGTTAAGCATTTCATTTGATAGCATATTTATTCCTAAAAAAGTTATTGGCATTGGTGAGACCTAAAGCTCTAATCGACTCCACTTCACCAGACGCTTTATTTGTCAAAGTCTTAAAAGATTATGAAATTGAGCTGTAAAGTCTGTTAATGACTTAATCTATACAGGTGTTCACTTTACTAGGTTTGGAATGTATTTGGTTAGAGATTCAACAAGTTTACAATGTTGTCTTTGAGGATTTAGTGCTCGGAGGCTTTTCCTGGTCAAAATATCAATTTCAAGGCTTATCTCGTGGTACCTATATTCTTAGTGTAGAATCATTGTTAATTTTTTTTTTAACTGGACTTCCTTTTGGTCATTTTTTTTTTCTTTTTACTTTTTATTAGCAAATTCAAGTTTGTTTTTACATATTGTAATTTCCTCCATTAAACATGGGCTAAATCATTATATCAGGGATTTTAATTGTGAAATAATCTCCTCTTTGCTTTTCGATTTGTATATTGGTACCTAATAAAATACAGTGGCGTAGAGAGAAAAATAGATTTTTAGAAATTATAGATGTGAGATCTAACAGAACGTAAAAAAAAATGCAAGAAAACAAAATGAATGTAAAATAACTAGACACATTCAAGAAAATCAAGCATTCCTTATTATCATATAGAAAAATCGCTGTTGCCAACAAATAAAAAATGGCCATAATAAATATATTTCTTTTTTTTATATATATACAACATCTACAGAATTATATAAAAATAACAATTTTAAAAAATTACCAGAGATGAAATCCATCTTAGATTCTGAAATGCAATATTAGCAAAGAGTGAATAAGATAATAAAAAAATGCCATTATTGTGTATGTCTAAATAAATAAACAACAAAGCTGAAACTTGAGAACATTTAATCTTTTTTTGGTTTTAGACACTATCAAAAGCATATTTCTATATAACTATGCTATAATGCTAATGTCAAGATTGATAACAGATACTAATACGTAAACACGCTTTGCTGTAGAGAAGATTCAAGAGCTAAGGTGAAAATTCTTTACATCAATACACATTTTGTTAAGCAATTCCAAATTCCAATGTTCCCCAATTCACGAAACTGATGGTAAACAAGTTTGTCATTTTTATTGTTCCTTTATTTGTCCACTTTTACGTTTTGTTATCATTGTTTATGAGAATCAAATTGTTTCTATATTGCTCTGGAATGAAAGACGTTTGATACGATCCAGTTGTGGCATTACAATTTTTTGGAAGCTATGCAGCCATTCTATTTCGCTAATTGTCACGCTCAACTGTACATGTCATCTACCTGACCATGCTAAAGAACAAGCTGTGTTTGTGTAGGGCTATGATCAAAATATATGTCGATTTTTTTGGGTTGTTAGGTTGAAAGCAAGATCGGAACTTAGGGAAGTCCTTGAAGAGATATTTTAGTAAATAAATATCCGGATCACCGGAACATAGACAGATCTATGAGTGAAAAATAGCATATTAATCAAGAGGTTTCGTTACGGGTAGTCTCTGTACATCATTTACCTTGGTGTTGAGGAGTATATGAGAAAAGTGGTTGTTTTTATACTGAGATCTGATGAAATAAGAGGATCTGTTTCGTTTCGTTCTTCAACGAAATAAATAATAGGAATAGAAGTGAAATAGAACAAGAGATTAGACGTTTAGACAGCAAGTCGTATATTTTTAGTGAGATATAACCTGTTTTAATTATGATTTCACTTGTGTTTTAACAAATATCTTTTTCTAAAGTTGGATATATGTATGTTTTTAATTGATTTATATTGAGTTTTGTTTAAAGTGTAAACAGGGACTTCCTCTTATAACCTGGCGCCTCACCCTCTCAAAGGACCTCGAAGCAGAAGACACCGAATGGGAAGAGGCAGCATACATTTTCAGTCACCGATCTTTATCAAAACTGCTAGCTGCCCATTGCGCAGAACGGTGCAGGAATATTTAAAACAATGTAAGCTGAAAGAAGAGGCTTATTCAAAATCTACATTAAAAAACTAACATCTGTTATGTTGTACTAGTTGTATAAAGCGATAAACCATCGACACCGAGTAAGATTATAAATAGTCTTTCTCTATTTGTCCGTTGACAGTAATTTTTTTTAAACCTGCTTTATTGTCTATACATAAAAACAGAGGAGGGGAAAAGCCTACTATTACTTTTTTTATGCGTAAATCTATTTGCATGAAATATACAATCTTACTCATTTGAAAACTTGATTGAAAAAAGATTTACAGATTTGTGTTTTGAAGAAAATTCAACTAAACTACCTCAAAATATTAAATCAAATTACTATTACATTTCTAGTTTCTGTAACCTAATTATGATTAACCGAAAGACATTAGACTATACAAAAATATTAATAGATTTTCTTTTTTGGATGCCTCTAAAATTATAATAACAATTTAAATCACCAAACCTACCGAAAAAAAGGAAACATTTTGTTTTTGCTTTGTTGTTGTTTTCTTTGCAAATATTTATGGGTAATAACTTTAAATATCTCACAAAATATAAATATTAATGTTATTGTTTTAATCAGAATATAATTATTAATTATTAATAAATAATTATTTAAAACAAAATTAATATAAAAATAACGTTAAAGCATGCATTTATTTTGTCGTAGAAGTCTTATTAATTGGTATTGGAATAATAATAATGAGTGTAACAGTCATTCTACATTACATCCAAGTTATTAAGACTCTGTTATTTTTTTTTTACCAATTTCATTTTTCTTTTCTGCTTGCATTCGTCACAATTCAGTTCTGTCAAATAAAATAAATAATCATTTTAATAAGTGCACTTATATAGTTAAAAGAAGCTATAATCATTAATACAAACACGTTTCTTTCATACCAAATATAGTTTTATAAATAAAGTTCATTTTCGTATTTGATTATAACAAATAAAATATATATGTCGAAAATATAATTGTTGTTTGTAAAAATACTATATTAGGTATAAAAGATAAGTTTTCATATAATTCATCTTTTTTTTTCAATTATTAACATATTTATATTCTTTATTTGTTTTTTAATCTCTTTGCTTATGTGCATTTTTAGTAAAACAAATCAGTGTTTGAAATGAAAAGATGACGCATAACTATATGACTCATTCCTCTACTTTGAAAAAGTAGTTTAAATAATCATTTTAAGTAATATATATATATATATATATATATATATATATATATATATATATATATATATTGTTGTAACTCCGCTCTCGATCCACACTGATGGTGCACATCAGAGCGCCATTAAACACAAGTAGTGGAAGACATGTTTAGACAGGAAGAAGGACTGTGTGAGCCAGCTAAGTGTCATGGAGTCTGAACAGTCTGGTGCTGAGTGCTGTCCTATGTGATACTGTGTGATACTAGGAAACTGTTGGGGAGACCTGGAGCGACACTGGGAAGTGTGTCGGTGGTCTGTTCTGTGTTCTGGTATGAAGAACTACTCTTAGAACTTACGACTTTATAGCAGAAGTCCAAGTCTAACTAGTAACTATTACTATTTGTTGACGCTTATAATAAATAAATACATCGTTTACTGTTGCCAATACGCCTTTCGTTGAGTGCCTGCCTTAGAGTTACAACTGCCAAGTCACTGGTTTTCCTGGCTAGCTCAGGCAACCCATTTCATGCTCTAATAGCACTAGGGAAGAAGGAGTGTTTGTACAAATTTGTCCTAGCATATGGGACGAGGAATGTGCCTTTATCTTTGTGTCTTTCGGAGTATTTTAATAAATTGTGTTTTTGTTTTGAAGATTATGGTTAAGTGTTTTATGTATAATTGCTACTTTACTTTTCTGACACGAAGGCTTTCCAAATTTAGTGATTTTACTAAAGGTGTTACTCTAGTCAAATGTGAATATTCGTTTGTTAGGAATCTCTCTGCTCTATTTTGTGTATGTTCCAGTTTCTTAATATTTTCTTGAGTTGAGGGGTCCCACTCAGCCACGACGACCCTTAAGTATCTAGACATAAATATTTATTTGTATTAACTTAGAAACTAAGAGAATTGAATGTGGACGGCAGATTGTTTCTCTGTAAGACATAAAAGACACTGAAATAGCATGGTTCCTATGGGTAACTTGAATATGTTAGCTTAAATAAGATATTATCATACTTTACTTTCATGAAAGAATGACTTAGGGACATATGGTCAGATAGTTGAAAGAATTAGATAATTCTTTAAATATGATAAAGTTTGGTAATATTGTGGATAGGAAAAAGTTAAGTATTATAGGAATTAGGTAAAAAAAATGTTTAAAGGATATGTAAGAAATAGAGATCAGTCTCAAAAAATGTGCCCGGGTCATTTTTTTCACTTATTCATAATTTCTTTTTTTCTGCTGCAAGTAACAACTGAAGTGCTCACCTATCTAGAGAAGATGATTACATTGGACTCAGCGAAAAAAGGTAAGTGTTAATAGATATCCATAAAAAAAACAAAAAAACAAATATGACGATTATGACGTGTGTGGGACATGTCCTCCAATAGCGTTCTAATGGTAGCTATAACATGGAGTGCGAAACGACAAAAAATGAAAGGATATCTTCGTATAAAAACAAAAACTAACAAACTATTTATTCTATAAGTAAAGCTTATGTCTGAATCTAAAATGTAATAAAATAATTGGAAAAACTGAGAGGTCAACAAGATCCAAAGAAAAAACGTAACATTCCTCGTATATTAGTAGACAAAGATTTAAAATTCTATCAAATAAAGAAAGCCCATCAAAGCTTTCGATTTATTTGTTAAAACTATGTTTAATTAACCTAATATTAAACATTGAATAGTAACCCACCATAAACTTATTAATTAAGGATTTATTATTGGTACATGTTCGAAACCTCTAGACTAGTCTGGACAGTGCCTAAAGTGACGCTTTTGGTCGTGTCTAATCGGTAACTTATGAAGACGTTTTTTGTTACACACATAGCATTATAGTGTAGTTGTATAAAATGCTTTTAAAACAAACATTTGAATGTTAACTTTATAAAATAATCAAATTAATAGATGTTTAAGTGTAAAAGTAACAAATAATCTTTCGAAGATTATATCTTAATCAGATTTAACCTTGGTAAATGAAAAGATGGCGAGATGTGCTAAGCAGCTAATGTATGTCATTGACCTAAATCTTGTAGGCCTTCACAAATAGATGTTGTTTAATAAGATTTTGTTTTTTAAATAGAGATGTCAAAATTGTTAAAATTAAAGTAATTTAGATATACAAGAAACTGTACCTAAAGACGAAAATTGTTTTGATTTAATTAAGTATGACATTTTCTTTTGACCTTCATTATAGGCCTCATTCTAATTTGAGTTGTGTCACTACGCTGCTCATGCACATGATGTTGTGAAAGGTGCTATAATAGAAATACTATTCAACGTAAATTCAATAAAGTCTACTGCGTTCATACATTTGGGTAACTTTTTATACAGTCTTCAACTTGTGCCTTTACTTGTTTACATATCTTAGGTTTAACAATAGTTGCTAAAGGAACATTTATGCAAAATTTTATCAATTATTGGTCAAACGTTTTAAATTTCTATTCCGGTAATAAATACAAATATATATATATATATATATATATATATATATATATGTATATATATATATTTAATTTTGGTTTACACATTAGAGTTTTTAGATTGTATTAAGTATTTACCTAGGTCATCTTGATGATTTTTGTTTTCTTTTTCGATGCGTTCTGAACAAAAATACAAATTTACTTACAAATATAAAATATAACAAATATTAAAAGAATTAAATTGAAAATATCATAACACATAAGTAAAAAAAAAATTTGAGCTCTTTATTTGTATTGCTCCATTAGATGCATTAGATAGCAATCAAAATTACGTAACAAAATGACTCTTTTAATTGAAAGCACAGATTTAAATCTCTAAAAAAATTCACGAAATATAAGTCCAAAAATAAATGCAATTTTAAAATATATTTAAATTCTTTTTTCGTGACAGAAGGATAATGCATAATAGTCAAATAGGTTAAAGGATTGTTCTTAAGAGGTTAAACAATTATTCAATACATTTTAGGTTTTAACTATATGTGTAATAAAATAAATAAAATACTACATACATTTATAGCCGTAAAACATACATTTCTTCTTACCTTTTTCTACTTTCAATTGAGCTATTTCTTCTTGACACACTTGCCACTGTAAAGCTAATTGACCTATAGAATTACATATTAATATATATTTTGTGGCATAAGTTCAGGCACTGCTTGGGTGAACTAGCTTTTTTGTGGAACAAAAGAATAACAAATACAGTGTGACCTTAATCAAAATTAATAATAGACAGTAAAACAGGTTATAGAAAAATAATTATTGTTTTATACCAAAGGGAAATCATTGCTAATTACTACCAGTTATCCCATTATGCTACATAAAATATTAATATTAAATGATTAACTCATTGGTTAATTTTTAAATTGATTCGGGTATTTTTATAGACCATGAATAACTATTCAAAATAATTTCAACTTAATCAAAGAATCGGTGGTAAGAGAAACATGTCAAAGCTTATAAGAGGACTAAATCCATATTTACATTGACATATCTCATTAAATGGATTTATTCCTCTTACATTGAAATCAAACTACATAAATAGTCACAACAACCAATTAGTAAATTGTTTTTTTGTTTTGTTTTTTTCGTTTGATTGGTTCATGAATATTTTTTGAAAGATTTAACGTTATCCGAGAAAGGTAAATTGAAGAAAAAAACATGTTATAAATTTTTACTCGACTGACATAGTGAGTTCATATACGCTTTGTAATTAATTCAGTTGATCTGTAGTTTTCAATATAACAAGCTAAGTAGACTGTGATATAATAGGGAAATAACTATTTTAAAGTAATTGTAAATGCAGGAGTGATTCCCTTAAGAAGTTTTTATAAGGCATTGCAGCGTGTGTTTAGTTGCCACTTGCTCTTAAAGTATCAGCTCAATCATTGGACATGAGTTGTGAACTGTACATATTTTTATTTAATTAGTTATTGGTCATGTGCCTTACTTTTGAGGTCTTTGGGTTAATTATATCTCTTATCATTGTTGAATTTTGTATATATTTATTGATTAGCAGATTTAACCTCAAAGATTTTCAGGCAGGATATTTTCACCTTAATGTTATTCATCCTGGGGTACTTCCAAACGTGACGAATTTATTTTTAACTATCAGATAGGATTTCCCGAACGGATGATTATAAGTGGGTTTTCATGAATCTTATAAGTTTCCCTGAAGCTTATAGTTCATCAAGACATTATTTAGGCTAAAATTGGCTGTGTTGGCCTGAAGCATGTGACCCCAGAGTGGCCAAATGTGTTTGTGTGTTGACCTGAGGCATGTGACCATAATTGTTGTTGTTTTCATACACTGATGTGTGACTTCCCGAATGAGACGATAGAGTTTGTATTTATTTGTAATATATGACTAGCGCGGTGTAACATACTATTTTTGAATATGTAACTTTTGCTTATTTTTTGTTGAGAAGGTCTATGAGTAAACTGCTAGTTTTTAAACACATTTATTTGACTCTTCATGTGCATAATCTATTTGTATATATGATTACCTGAGACTTTAAGTCTTCTTTGGCATACTTATGTGTAATTATTTACCCAGAAGTTATACTTAATAACCCAGGAGATAAAAGTAGGAACCAAACTACCACTGGACAAACGTGCCAGCATACTTCAAAAACTGAACACTTGAACTTAATAACCTAATTCTAGCAAAAGGTCACATGGGAATTTGTTATTAACCTAAGGTTAAATAGAGACTGTCACATGAGACCTTGACTCTATTAAGCTATGCCCGCTACTACATCTTATAAATAGATCCAATTAGTTCTATAACACGGAGTGCTCTATTGTAGCCATCCCCCCATCTATATGTCACACAAAATATTTATTTTATTTTACTTCTTTTTTGTAATGTGTCAAACAACTACACGAATACAAAAGTTCAAAGAAAAGAACAGTGCTTCAAGTGACCCTTTGGGTCATGTTATTCAGTATTTTATGAGGACGTTTTTTTGTTACACACAATGCAATAAAGCAAACTTGTAGTTGTAAAATGTTTTAAAGTGCAAATGAGAATTTAAATTTTATTAAATGATCAAATGAACAGATGATAAAATGTAAAAGTAAAAAAAAAATATTTAGGAAGATTATATCTTAATCACATCTAACCTAAGTAAATGACAAGATGGTGAGATGGGCTAAGCAGTTTAGGTTTTAAATATATGTTTGATAAAAGAAAAGCAAAACTACAAACATTTATAGCAGTTTAAACATTATTCTTACCTTTTTTCAATTTTAATTGGGTTATTTCTTCTTGGCATACTTGCAACTGTGAAGCTGATTGGCCTATAAAATATTAACATATAGTTTTGCATAGATTCAAGTCCTGATGTTTTATTTCAACTAGCTTTTATTTGAAAAAAAAATGCATAGAGTGCGATCTCAATCAAAATTAATAATACACAGTAAAATAAGCTAAAGACAAAAAAATAATGTTTTCAAACCAAAACTTTTCTAAGGGAAAATAACAATTTTTGAGTAATTATAAATGAAGGATTGATTCTTTTTAAGAGTTTATATAAGGCCTTGCAATGTGTGCTTAGTTGCCACTTGATCCAGAGTTACCAGATATGCATTTAACTGTACTTTAAGATGTAACGTTTTTGATTTAAACTAAATCTGACATTTTGTTTTGACCTTTATTATAGGCCTCATTCTAATTTGAGTTGTATCAATACGCTGCTCATGTTTGCGAATATTTTGAATGGTGCTATAACAGTAATACTAATCGAAGTAAATTTAACAAAGTCTACTGTGTTCATAGATTTTGTGTAACTTTTTATACGTCTTCAACTTGTGCTTGCAATAGTTTACATATCTTGCAAAGTTAGTTGCTAATGGAACATTTATGCACAATTTTATCAATGATTGGTCCAACGGAAATACATACATGCATACATAAATACATACACACATATATACAGACACATATTTTTTTATTTGGTTTACAATTTATATATAAGTCGTTAATCTTAATACAAAGAAAATATCATAGTTTTAAATTTCTATTTGTATATTTGTATTTACCTAGATCATCTTGATCGTTTTTATTTTCGTTTGCGATGATTTCTAAACCTCGAAATAAAAAAAATGTACTTTATAAGTATAAAATATAACAAATAATACAATAATTTCATTGCAAATATAAAAATATCCTAATAAATAAGTCGATAAATACACGACATATTTGAGCTGTTTATTTGTATTGCTCTACTAGTTCACTTTGTAAGCTAACTAAATTACAGTACTCATTGATTGTTTTAACTTAAAGCAACAAAAAATTTTAAAAAATAATTTCAAAATGTTTAACGATAAATTTTTAATTCAAGTGCTGTGTTATGCATACCAAAATTAAAAGCGTATGAAGTTTTACAAATTTAAATACGTGCCTTACAAAAGAAATATGAATCAGATGTCAATCATGCATTGTGTGAAATGATTATTTTTAATCTTAATAATATTTGTGTGTAGAATGGTAGAAGAGTAGTAATTGATGTTTGATCCTTAAAAAACAAAATGTATTTTATAATTTATATAAAAAATCACGAAATAAAAATAAAAAAAATACATAACATTTTTAATTATAATTTTAGTAATTTTTTTGTGACTGGGATAAAAAGTTTAAAGATCTAATTTGTTAAAAAAAATGTCTAATGAGGTAAAACATTTGTTGAACATATTTTAGGTTTTAACTAAAGAAATAAACTACTACATACACATATAGCGATACAAAATAAATTTCCTCTTACCTTTTTCCAATTTTAATTGGGCTATATTTTCTTGACACACTTTTAATTGTGAAGCTAATTGGCCTATAGAATTAGATATTAATTATTTTTGTGAGTTTACGGTTAGTTTCTTAACACATTTATTTGACTCTTCGTGTACATAATCTATTTGTATATATGATTACCTAAGACTTTATGTCGTATTTAGCATACATGTGTGTAATTATATACCTAAAGGTTATAATTAATAAGATATGAAATAAAAGTATGGACCTAACTACCACTGGACGAACGTGCCAGCATACTTCAAACACTGAACAATTAAACGTGATAACCTAATTATTGCAAGATTTTACATGGGAGGAAGTATCAATAGATCCAATTTTCGCGTAACATGGAGTGCTCGTTAGTAGCAATCACCATCTATATGTCACATAAACAAATATATTATTGTTGTAATGTGTCAAACAACTACATAAACTTATGATAAAGTTTAAAGAGAAAAACAGTGACTCAGGTGACCCTTTATGTCGTGTTAAATTAGTATTTTATGAAAAGGTTTTTGTTACACACAAAGCATTATAGCGAAATTGTAGTTATAAAATTATTTTAAAACATACATGTGAATGTAAATTTTATAAAATAATCAAATGAATAGATGTTTAAGTGTAAAAGTATCAAATAATCTTTGCGAAGTTTATATCTTAATCACATATAACCTTAGCAAATAAAAAGATGGCGAGATGTGCTAAGCAGCTTATGTATAGTAAAGTACTCCTTCCAGATCTTGTGATCTATAGGGCAGATGATGTTAAGATCATCTGTTTATTTGGACAGTGGTTAACGAGCAGGGTATTATGTGGTCAGCACAATGAACAACCGCCTTTACTTTCCCCAACTAAAGTCAGGTACCCATTAGAGTTGGGTGGACTCAGGGGTGCCCTAAAAATCCCGGAATTCCAAATCAGTCTTCACCTTGATTCGAACCCAGGACCCCAGGTTCGGAAGCCAAGCGCTTAACCACTCAGCCACCGCGCCCCCTCAGCTTATGTATGACATTGATCAAACTTTTGTAGGCCTTCACAAATAGTTGTTGTTGGGTTATTTTTTTTTAAAGACAGAAATTCTTAATTATTAAAATTAAAGTAATATAGATATACATGTAATGGTAACTTAAGACAAAATTGTTTTGATTTAACTAAGTTTCCCATTTTGTTTTGACCTTCATTATAGCCTTCATACTTAATATGAGTTGTACCAGTGTGCTGCTCAAGCCCAAGGTATTGTGAATGGTGCTATAATAAAAATATTCGACCTAAATTCAAAAAAGTCTACTGCTTTCATAGATTTTGAGTAAATTTTTTATAAGGTCTTCAGCGTGTACTTTGACTTGTTTACATATCTAAGGTTTAACGTTAGTTGCTAAAGGAACATTTATGCACACTTTTATCAATGATTAGTCAAACAGTTTAGATTTTTTTTCCGAAAATACATACATACATACTTTAATACATACTAATACATACATACATACACACTTGTTTTTCTTTGGTTTAGACATTAGATAAAAGTCGTTAATCTTAATACAAAGAAAAGAACCAAGTTTTACATTTGTATATTTGTATTTACCTAGCTCATCTTGATATTTTGTGTTTTCTTTTTTGATGTATTCTGGAAAAGATTAGCACATTTAATTATAATTGTAATATATAGCAAATATTAAAAGAATTAAATTGAAAATATCTTAATGAAAATATCATAATACTTAAGTCGAAAAAAACGTCTGTGCTATTTATTGGTATTGCCTTACTAGTTCTCTTTTAAAGCAAAACAAAAAACAACAAAAAAACAACAACAACAAAACGTTACAATTAAAATTACACACCAAAATATAATTCAAATTGTCTAAATGTTAAACTATAAATAAATTTTTAATTTAAATACTACGGTATGTATACCAGAATTTTAAGCGTAAAAAGTGTAAACATATTAAATACGTGACTTACAAAAGATATATTAATCAGATGTCCATTATGCATTGTGTGAAATGATACATGTTTAAACTTAATAATGTTTGTGTGCAGATGGATGGACGAACAGTAGAGGATGTTTGATACTTTGATAACACAATTTATTTTACACTTTCTATTATTTCTAGTATTCACGAAGTATAAATACAATTTTTAATATAATTTATATAAATAGTTAATTTATTGTTCGTGACAGTAGATGGAGTACAATACGTCTAATCGGTTAAAGATAAGATAAGATTCTTGGTCCTATCAAAAGGAAATTAACTTTGACCACCTGACATTGAGTGTTATTTGTTCACTTTGGGCCAAGAAGATGAACGCACGAGATAACCACTGCGTAGAAAGTGGAAGTAAGAATTAATAAATCAAAAATTTAAGTCAGTCTTTCTTTGGTACTTGGAGAAGTACACACATTATTGGAGTTGATTTTGTTACCGGCTGTGATGCCGAGTGATGCATTATTATAGTTTTACTTAGCGTGAGATATACTTATTCTAAAGGAATTACTATTTGATACCCACTGTGATGCGTAAGTATTTTAACATGTGGGATTCTTTTTATAAAATAATATAATACTAATATACTATACAAATATCATGACATTTCTTATTTAACCTGTGATATGAACCTGAATGCTTAAAGTTTTTTTTTATTAAAGTTTATTTGGGTTTTTAGCTGAAATCAGACTCAAAGTCAGTGTGTAATTGTATATTTGTCAATGGCTAAATGTTCAACTACACGAATCGAGAAGTAACGAAGCTACAACATACATCAATCACACCATTTATTTTTCATAACACCAGCAAGACATTAACATTTTGGTAGGTAGGTTTTTAATGTATGTCTTATAAAAGAAAAGCAATACTACTGTGAAGAAACAATTCCTTTTACTTTTAAAGTTCCTTTTTTAATTGTGTAACATTTAAACATAACATATATACACGTCAACGTTTACAGATATCCAACTTCACTCGCTGACTTCCTCTCTTCTTGTTTACACACTTGTCACTTCCCGCAAGTCCCCTAACTCTCGATACCCAACACTTGACCGTGTGTCACGGTTGACCACACAGTAACCGTGTCACAACAACTTCATACATTTATAGCGATTTAAAATTTATTGTTACCTTTTTCCAATTTTAATTGAATTATTTCTTCTTGACAGACTTGCAACAGTGAAGCTGATTGACCTATAGAATTTCATATTAATATATATTTTTGCATAAACGCAGGCACTAATAGGTGAACTAGCTTTTATTTGGAAAAAAAACGCATAGAATGCGACATCAATTGAAATTATTAATAGAAAGTAAAACAAGCTATAGACAAAAGAATACTGTTTTCAGACGAAAGTTTTCTAAGTGGAAATAATCGCTAATTACTACCAGTTATTCCTTTCTGCTACATGAAAAAAATAGCTTACTAAATGATTAACTAATTGGATAATGTTTGGATTGATTCATGCATTGTTATCAACGATGAATAATTATGCAAAATTTTAACTTGATCCGAGAAAGGGAAGTTGGAGAAATACATGACAAAAAAGTAATAAGGGGAAAAACCATATATATATCGACCTATCTAATTAAGTAAAGACTAATAGCCTATGTGCAATCGAAGAATCCGCAAACTAATCTATAATCATACATAAAAAATATACAAACATTGGATATTTTTTTACAGATTTTACCAAACGAAATTATATTTATATGCTATTAAACTTTATAAAAAAAATGGGGCTCTTATCATTCTTTTATATAGAACAGCAAACAACAGAAAATAATAATTCTACATAATGTAGTGGCTTGATTGCTGCAGTGCTAAACTTAAAAGTAAATTAATTTGAAGTATGTTTTATTATTGCTAAATACTCAAGAAAGAAAAATCCGCAGAAAAAAATGTAAAGTGCCGTACATGAGAAAACTTCATGGTAGATTCGCGCCAACCTAGATATGTACCAACTATTCGAAGACCCCACCCCCTAGTGATGGGCAGGTCACATCAAAAGAATATTAGAGAACAGAAGAACAAAACATGTTCACCGGTAAAAGCCAAAAGTCAGGCGCCCCAAAGGCAGACCATACGTAAAGTGGCTTAATGACGTAAAGAACAGATCTACAACAGCTGTCCTGGCAAGGAGATGAAAGGCACAAGAAAGATCAGAATGGAGAGATGTGATAAATGAGGCCAGGGCCCTTCATGGGCTACAGCGCCACTTGGATGGATGGATGGATGTTTTATTACATTGTGACTTAAAATTATAGTACTATGAGCAAATTTAAAATAAAAAGTTGTCATGTAGTAGGTGTTATTGTAGGATTAAATTGTCTATATATTTATTTGGAGAGTAATGATCTGAAACTTCAACACTTGACTATCTTAAGTAGCATTATTATTATCAATTACTATTATTTTATTTTTTACAGATTCATGTATAGCCTACGCCAAAAATTTGGTGTGCAATGTTTCGAAATGGGTATGAGACGAATAACGTGTAATTTTTTTTTATTAAACAGACAGACAAAGTGAGCTTATTTAAACTAAAGTTAAAGCACAGTTTTTTTTTTAATATTTATCCCTATTGTATCTAGGCTTATAATTACCAAAAAATACATTTACTGACTAACTCCTTCTAGAGGCATGTGACAGGTTAGCTAAAGTGACGCGTGTTTGGCTGGTTTAATGTCTAGGGGATGATTGTTTTTGAAATTATCACACACCAACCCGTCAGCATATATACATCGGGAGAAGGCACGCAACGAGACAAGCAATGAAAGATAGATACAAAGTTAAAATTGAAGAATATTTATTTACATAAATATTTACATAGAAGAATAAAAAAAAGGGGGAGGGTTTGCATCTATCTCTAATCAATAATATATTTCACATCACTCTTACACTTAATAAGATAGTATGTCACTTTGTCTTCTGTACTTAGCTGGTTGTCCTGTTGATGTCGCAGCTGGCTGTGTCCTGGCTTGAGGTTCTGCAGCTGGAGGTGGCGCCGGTAATACAGTTCTTGGGGAGTCTCAATCCAAAGTTCTGATATGTGTAGTGGGCTTAGTAGGGTGGGTGGCCGGCTACTGTGGGCACAAGGGTACTGAGGGCACAGCTGATCTGCCGTTGGCAGCGTAGTTAACAGGACAAGTCCAGTGAGTTGCAGAGGGTTTGGCGTAGCTATGACGTTTCGCACAGACTCTAGATCTATAGGGACGTCGCACCTAATAAGTTGACAGGTGGGCTGTCGAATAGGCGGGCAAGTAGAGCCGATAGCGCCAAGTAGTAGAGTTGAGTAGATCCACGTAGACAGTAGAAGATACTCAACAGCAAATAGGCCAGTGTGCAGTGCTGAATAGCACTAAGTACAAATGCAATAGTGCAGAGGTGAATAGCACTAAGTAAATAGTGCAGGTAAATAGGCAGTTGACTAGGTAGACAATGCAGAACAAATAGGCAGGTAAATAGGCAGACACCTGAGGAAGGCTGCGAATAAATAAAGACAAGTTAGGACATGTCTCTTATGCATCTTATCGATGTCCACGACTGAGGTGCATTCGTCAGATTGGTAAAGTTGCTTTTGAGTACAATGAGGAGATGATGACAAATGGGATTTGGAAAACAGATGGCTGATAGTAGCAATATAAAAATGTACATAAAAGGGGAAATAATAATCTCAAATAAACAACACAAATTGGAAGAGAGAAAGAGGGGGGGGGGAGAAATAGGCGGTGGTCAGCGACCATGACGGTTTGTTTTCATGCGACCGTCGGCCTAAAACAATGGAGCGATCTTGATTGAGGAGAGCGTCCGTTCAAAGGGCGCAACTCTCGTTATAGTAAAATGAGTAAAGAGGAGATAATTCATATATCTTCTCTAAGCGCAGTAATAGTGCGCTAGTAAAATTATCAAGGGGGTCAGCCGAGATAAAGGAAATAAAATAAGATGTACAAATATATACATGGTTGCATCAACGATCAATTAAGCAACGCAGCATTAATAGATTAATGCAATACATAAATAAATACATATGCCATGTTTACGCTTTCTACTTACGACAGTGAGAAATACACTATGCACTAATTAAATATAAATGAAATACTAAAATACACATGATAGTATCCAGTGAGAAATATACACAGAGTAATTAAGATGGAACTTGTGATTAAGTTCGGCTTACCACCAGGTATTCCTCTAAGAGTAAGAATAAGTGAAATAGTCCAGACTCGACTGTTCAACGAGAATGAGAAATAAAAGGGTCTGGTTTGATTTGGATCTACTTTATAAAGTAGTGGGAGGGACGGGCGGAAATAGGAAATGTCCTAGGCATAAGATTATCTCTCACGTGGGTGAATTTGACAAGAGTTGCACCTTGGAGTGTCCCGATTAATCTCTTTGATCAAAGAGAGACGTGTGAGAAAGGGGGAAGAAAGATAGACTTGCATTCCACCCAAGGTGGTTTCAACCGCGGCCGTCAGACATCCGGCGGGTAAGATGAAAGAAACTGTGTGTTTATCTTTACCCCGGTCAAGGGGAGATAAGTGAAAAGCCGCCAAGGTGGTGGACTCAGTCTAGCCTGAAGAGGGAAAGGTGGGGCGGGTGATGAAATTGGGGATAGAACGGGGAAATAACTAAAATAAAATAAAGAAAGAATAATAAAAATTAATTAATGCTGTGATAAAATAGAGTGACTCTTACAGCAAGCTTTTGACTTGTCACAAGGCAATAAAAAAGGTTTCCTAATTCGTAAAGGACTTCTATTAATAAGATAGTCCCGAGCTCATACTATGTCCGCTGACATCCCCTGTCGGGGAAGGTTTGGACTAGGACGTAAATTATATTCAGCTCTAAAGAAACATCCGAAACATGTAAAATATTCTACAAGAATCATTGAATCTCATTTGTAATGGTCTCCACAGTCAAACAAAAAAAGTGTTCTACGAGATGAAGCATAGTGGTTACGACTGAAGGAGACCATGTGTGATGTGACTCATTACAACCAGTTCATTAAATAGTATGAATATAAAAAAGGTGGCAATCATGACAACCTCATCCAGCCAATTATTTTCACAACGACTATCAATAAATTGATTAATGTCGTCATGTACTGAAAGAATGCATAATTGGCAACAACTTATATAACTACTAATATTAGGAAATAAAAACGTATTTGACATAATTATAACAATATAATACATAATATTACATTAGAGAGAATCTAGATAAAACGATATTTAGAATAATATAGATTGACCATTGAAAACACAAATTAAACAGATGACCTTAAACATAAAAATGTAAACTTACCATTTCTATCACTGACCTGCTCAAGTTGAATTTTAAGTGACTTTACTAGTTTGTCCAGATCGTCTGAGTTAAATAAAAATATATTTTCTTTTAAAGACAAATGACCATACTTAAAGCGAATTTTAAGTGAAATACAAAAAAGATTACTAGGAGAGTGGCCCTCGTCTGACCACTGACAAGAAATATATATAATATTTTCATTTAAAAAAATATCGATACGTTATGACAGCATTGTTTCCTGAATAAAGCAAATTAATTTTTTATATGTGTGCATTTTTATATGAAATGCTTGATATGAGCAATTTTATGTAACTGTATCCTATACTCAAATACGACCGATTCGTAAAAGAAATCGCTCCTTGTGTTTGAAAAAAAAATATATATAAATTTTAAATTTATAAATAAACGTATTTCCTATTAAGTCAAAGGTAAGTTACTTCCAGCAACGTCAAGCGGCTAAAATTGTCTTTAAAATAAACTCGATAGCTTTGCCAAGGCTTAGTTATACTAAAATATATTTTAAAACCAGAGAGTTGACGAGGGTTAATAAAAATTACTCATAGCGTTGCAATTAACAAATTTCTTCCAAATGACGTCAAGGGAAAGAAAGTTTCTTCTACGTGACATAACATAATTAAACTAATATATATATATTTATACATGTAGGATGTTTTAGATGGAAAATTAATGGTCAAATTATATTTTATTAAAGTAAAGTAAAGTTCCCCTTTCAGACCTTGTGGTTTATATAAAGGTCATCTGTATCTGTGGCCTACGGTTAACGAGGTTGTCATGTGGCCAGAACAAAGACCAACAGCCTTTACTTTCTCCAACTAATTTCAGATACCCATTAAAGCTGGGGGAACTCAGAGGTGCCGAAGATCCCGAAATTGAAAATCCCCGTCTTCACCAGGATTCGAACCACGGACCCCGGTTTGGAAGGCAAGCGCTTTACCACTTGTCACACCACGATTTAGTAGACTGTGACTTTGGTTGATTGAGAACCACGAGATACGTGAGTTTATGAAGAAGAAGTTATTTCACGAGGAATAAGGGATATTATTGGTCACATGATTAGGGCAGAGCACATGGGCAAAAGGAGTCCACGCCTTGATTTGTTAGAAGACAGACGTGTCTTGTATTTAAGATAAAAGTATTGAGAACTATGTATGTGATAATTTTCCAAGGATTATAAGTCTATTCTATGTGAAATAATTTGTGCTATTTTGTGATAGCTGAAGTTGCCATGTATTGTGTATCTTATTATAAAAAATAAATATTTCTCCCGCTGCTAAAGAGTTTGTTTCTAAATATATATGTTGTGGTCTTATTACTGAGTAGATCCTGAGATGTACATACGTGACAGCAAAATTTAGAGTATGTACAAAGATATCTAATTAACAAAGCAAAAACACTATTATGATATAAGAAGAGGTATTTACATTATACAAGACCAACGCTCATTCAGATAAAAGACTTGACACCGCTCAGCCACCGCGCCTTTTAAATTATATTTTTATGGCTTTAAATTTTTTTTAAATTCAATACGTAAAAAAACAGACATAAAAACAGACTAAACACACAAAATAAAACGACATTAACAATAAATGCGGCACTAAAAATATCTTATTTAAAACTTTTTTGATGGAACTAATTTAGTACTTCGTGGCTGAGGATGCGGATCACACGATGCTGAACGAAAATCACAGCATGAAAAGTTTAATGTTTAAAAAATGTACGTGACATTTACATACATTTACATACACAGTGCATGCTTAACCTTATAAACATCCATAGATGTTTTCTTCTTAATTTTAGAAGATAGTCAACCAGAAAATAGAAGTGCAATTACTATTTATGTTTATTATACATTTTGTAAATATATTTAACTAAGTGTTAATATAATCTACTTTACATTTATTTATTGTTTTAAAAGTGGTGTATTATTATGAAATTTCCTTTGCATAATTATTTTTAAGATAAATTTCAGGATAAAAATCTAAACTATACAAGCCACAAGCCATGATGAAATATGATTGTTCATATTTTTTTTAGTTTTTATGTAAAAGACGAATAGACAGTTTAAATATACTAATACTGTTGTTTCCCTTTTTGGATGCCACAAAAAAAAACAAAAAAAAACAATAACATCAATTAAAATTTAAAAATAATAAAAATAGTAACAAAAGATAAAATAAACAAAATGGACTAACTCTATGAGACAATGCACCAGCAGAAGGAGAAACATATATAAGACTGACATTTAGTGCAGCGAACACAGCTACCAACTCTTGAAGAGCTTTTTCATGAAAGATGCTTTTCCAAAACACGATTCTAAAAGATAACCGGCACCCATTAAACCACTGTTACATCAGATCTGAACGAAGTGTTTGTCTCTTTTCCATTAGAATTAAAACAGAAACATTTAAGAACTTCTTCATTCCACTTTTGATCAGCTGTCGTCATCGAGAAGTCTATTTATAAAGCGCCCGTTATGAGTGTGTATGTGTTACGTGTGTGAATGCTGTTCGTTTTTGCTTCTATATTGTTATTGTACAATAGTTACGCTGAGGTTGTTAATTGTAGTGAAACTGAATTTCCATTTGATCGAATCAATAAAAATTATCTTATCTTATATTTAATGTACATATGTAATGTCATAACCATAATCTTTTTTAATGATCAAATTAGTTTGATTGACACATTCAAATTATCAATGAGCGTCAAAGAACGCGAATACGAGAGCAAATCTACACATGTAAGTTATTTATGTACAAATATTCTTACCGTTTGTAGTGTTAAGTTGTATTATTCCTTCCAACAATGTCTTATTGTTTTGTCTTACTTCAGCTAGAAATAAATGTAAAATCGACCATGTAAAATAGCTCAAAGAGTTTTTTGTAGCTTATAATTGTAAATAATAAATATAATCTTTATATATTAGTTATTATATGTTACCAATTATTTCTTTGAAGATATTTACTTGGGCTTCAGTGGCTTCGGATTGTCCTTCTATAAAGAAAAAAAAAAGCATTTTATTTAACAATACTATTAATACGCTAACTCATAACTGAATTCAATAAAAAGAGTTTTCAAAAACCAAACTCAACACTGTTTCAATGTGTTTGAAAAGGTTATACTATTTAAAATTAATAATTCTTAGACGAAAGAAACAAAGTTGCAAAATTACAAGGAACCCCACCTTACGTAATTTTAAACAAAAAACTTTTTAGTATGGATGGACAATTAATAATAATAATAATAATAATAATCTTTATTATCCATAAAGAAATTCGTCTAACAATGTGTAAACAAAAACATTATAACCATAAAAACTAACATATACATTCACATCAGATTCACTCATAATTTGCATGCGAAAAGTTTATATCAGATAGCTTCTATTTCATGATTTAATTTCCATTGGAACAAAATAGTTTTTATTTCTTTTCACTTTGCTATCGGAGTCTTGTGCCTCTTTTGTGATGGCAAAATCACAAAATCCTGAACCAAAGGGTGATTTTTTATTTCTTGAATCATTTTACATTTTATTTAAGAATGTTTTTCTCAAACAGCTGCCCAAATGTTTTTTGTTTTTTTTGCCAATGACAGCATTTAAGTTTCTATAAAATAAATTACCGAGCCTTTATGTGTTGATTTTTTATCGTAAATTTATGCGATGTATTGAAGCTAGATACTGCATTGCTGCGCCAAAAGCCGAATACCCTCGAATTAGCCTAGATTCTAGTCTCCTGGCCGTTGTAGTTTATCTTTCTTTGGTGGCCTAAACGTTTTTCCCATTGCATGACGCAAGGAAACACATGTGAGGAATGTATGGATGGAAAAGGTTATGTAAAGTAATCCACCTGAAAAAGCAGCATACTAAACCAGACAATGAGCTATATTCCTACGTGTATTTAAATATAAAAACATCGTTTTTTTGTACTACATCTCAGAGATAGTAAAAAGACATTTAATTTTTAGTTTTTTATTGATTTCTAAGAAAACAACTATCTGTAAAAACGTCTACATTGTATTTAATTCCTTAGACAAATGTTACTTTACGAAACGAGCTTAAATTGAGAATAATTTTTTAGATATCAGTTCTTGTGGATACATTTTTGTTTTTATATTTTGTTTTAAACTTTTAACAAAAATGTAATTACAAACCTGCAGATTCATTCTCCGTTTGCTAAAATAAAATTAAAAAAAATATTTTTTAATGAAATGTAATAGAAATATTACTACTACTAATAATAATAATATTTATTGTCCGTTAGGAAATTTGTCTTTTAAATTGTGCATTACACCAAACAAAAAACAGTATAACTATAAAAAAAAATGTACATTCACACCAGACTAATTCATAATTTGCATGTAAAAAGTTAAATCAGATTATTTCTATTTAATTATTTGATTGCCAGGGGAACAAATGAGTTTTTGTATCTGTTTGTTTTTGCTATCGGTGTCTTGTATCTCTTTTGTGATGGTAATATCACAAAATCCTGACCCAAAGGGTGATTTTTTATTTTATAGAACATTTTTAGCTTTTTATGGATGCTTGTCTCAAACAGCTGCCCCAAATGGGGTTTGTTTTTCGTCAGTGACTTTACCAGCATCTTTTAAGATTCTAAGAAGTTATTTTGTTATGTTCATATTGCCGTACCAGGCAGTGATATCAACTAAAATATTTATTAACTTTAAAATACATAAAGTAAGACAACGTTTCTCAAATTTCTACACGCTTCACTAATGGAGGGCGTAACATTCTCTTGAAGATGACAGACGTCTTTACAATAAGTAAAGGGTGGGAGCAACTTTGATAGTCCAAGTAAGACTTTTAAAAAATGTCAACTTTTTCACGAGAGGAGTATGTAACAATAGCGAATCCAATGTTTTATAGAAGACTTTGCACAATGTAAACCTTCTCCACTTTCTATTGTTAGAACCCTTGAATTTCTACATATCATCAGTACTGATCAGATCTTACCCTACACGGAGTACATCTTACGATGGTTATGTCCATTACAGACGTACGTAAGCACTATTTACCAAAAAGGCGCTAGCATATAACTCTTGACATGTTTTACACCTCTTCTCTATGTAGAAAATACTTAATTTTGACCTGCGCATCGGCCCGACATACAATTTTTAACGCAACATTCTTAGCAGTACATTTCTCAAGAGTAAAAACTATGATGACGTTGTAGACGCCTGGAGAATGTATTTTTGAGGGAAACTCTTGGCGCTGGACTCTAAGATCCCAAAAGCAGTTTTGCTAATAAATGTGCTAAGAAAATGTAAAATCTTGTTATGATTATGTATACTGTTGTAAACTTGTCCCCCCCCCCCCCGACTGACCATTTTTCCCCACGTGAGATCTTTTTGAATTGTTGTTTATGTTTTGGAGGCGAAACGGACCTGAGCGAGTGTGTTGAGGAAAAAGGAACTGGAGTTATGATCGTGGATTTCTCAACGGAGGATTGTTTCTTTTCTTAAATCGGTTTTGTGAATAGTTGTATGTACATTTTGATTAGGAGGACTGTGCAATTGTTTCGATTATTCGGATTATTGACTGTTCGTAGTAGATTGTGCTTCTGCAACGAGAAGAATATCGGCGACCTGAAAATCGGTGAGTTAACTATCTTTAGCCTACTCCAAAGTCGTAACAACTGGTGTCAGAAGTGTGATCCCGCCCACTCTACTTACAATGTCTACTTCTAAACGCCTTCACGAGCTCCAGATTAATGAAATCCGAAAGGAGCTAAAGAGGCGAGACATCGTAGCGTCAGGAAACAAAGAAGCCCTTGTTAGCCGTCTGAGAGAGGCCTTGAAAGAAGATGGGTTCGACCCGGACACTCACGAGTTCGAAGTGAAGACTGATCTCGGCGGAATATTGAGTGAAATGAAAAAAGAGCTTCTAGGGTCAATGCAAACAATTGCGACTAGCCAGAAAACAGATATGGAGGAATTCAGAAGTAAGCTAAGGGATGAAATCGCTGCAGTGAAGTCGGAGCTCACAGTGCAGATGGAGCAAAAGATTCAAGTCCTTAGCGACGAGGTCCAGGCAGTCAGAGTTGAGCTGGGCAAGGTTAAAGGCACAAAAGTAAATTTAGGGTCAAGCGAGGCAACTGGAAAAGTCAAGCCACCTATCTTTGATGGTACGGTTTCGTGGACAGTTTATAAAAGACAATTTGAGGCGGCTGCAAAAGTGAACAACTGGCCTTTCCTCGTAACGCAAGCATTAATCCAGTGGCTTTTTCTTCGTTTGTTCTCCAGTTTTTCCACTATCGCTAGAGCCCTTCACCAATTGACTGAGAGAAAGACGCAATTTCAATGGACGCCAGATTGTCAAGAAGCTTTTGAGAAATTGAAAGAGGCTCTCATCTCATCGCCCATGTTGTCTTATCCCCTACCAGGTAATGTGTTTCAACTTGACACGGATGCTAGCAATACAGGGATCGGTGCTGTTTTATCACATGAAGTGGACGGTAGCGAGAGAGTGGTAGCCTACTTTAGCAGAAGTTTGTCAAAAGCTGAACGAAATTATTGTGTGACTAGACGTGAGCTGCTAGCTGTAGTGGACTCCATTAAACATTTTCACAAGTATCTGTATGGACAAAGATTTAAGTTGAGAACAGACCATGCGGCCCTCCAATGGCTACTTTCCTTCAAGAATCCGGAAGGACAAGTAGCTAGATGGTTAGAAAGGTTACAGACTTATGATTTCGAAACACAACACAGGAAGGGACAAGCCCATTTGAATGCTGACGCTTTATCACGACGACCTTGTAAGCAGGAGTGCAAGCATTGCACAAAAGTAGAAGGGAAAACAAGTGCCCTGGATTGTAGGCGGTTGGAGCTAAGTGCATCAGCGTCTTGGTCTGAGGAGACGATAAGCAGAGAACAAAAGGATGACAAAGATATATCCCCAATTTTGCAATGGAAGGAAGTTGGACAACGCCCTGATTGGCATCAAATTTCTAGTACGGGAGAGATTACCAAGGCTTACTGGGCGCAATGGGACTCTCTGGTGATAGACAACGACGTCCTAAAACGGATTTGGGAATCCACCGATGGGACCTCGACACGAGTACAACTAGTTTTACCAAAGATTAGAATCCCAGAAGTGCTACATGAAATGCACAACGGCTCCACAGGTGGTCACTTAGGCGTTAACAAAACGTTAGAAAAAGTCAGGCAAAGGTTTTATTGGTGTCGTTACAAGGAAGACGTAGAAGATTGGTGCAGGAAATGTGACCGGTGTGCGGCAACTAAAGGCCCGCAACGTCGAACTAGAGGACGCTTGCAACAGTACAACGTAGGTGTCCCATTCGAGAGAATCGCACTGGACGTAGCTGGACGTTTCCCTGAGACTAACAAAGGGAACAAATACATTCTCGTGATAATGGACTATTTTAGTAAATGGCCAGAAGCTTTCGCGATGCCCAACCAGGAAACCACAACAATCTTTGCATCATTTAAACCGTTCCTCTCAGCGAGACACTTGATGACTCAAAAGGTGGATGGCCAACTAAATATGTTTTTTTTTTTTTATTTTAGGGGAGTGGTGCACTAATCAAAGTTTGACAAACACAGAAGTATAAATGATTAATGCCAGATGAACTTAATTATACATAAAATTATATATCATGGGCGTAGCCGGAATGGGTTTAACACCCTCTCTCAAAAACGAAATCCCCCATGGGAGGGGGGATGAATTCTATGAACGATTATTTTACTTTAGGTAAGATTTTAATGTTAAACAATCCCTTACTTACAGCTAAAAGGGGTTTTGAATTTAACATCACCATCCAGGGGTTTTGATGTTAAAACATATTTTTTCAATAAACAAACAATGACTGTCACTATATTCCATGAGCGTAGCCAATGAAAGATTTTGAGTTTCAAACCCCCTTCGAAATTTTTTAAAATGATAAAACCCCGCTCTCAATATAAGACTAAAACATACAACAGTAATCAGATACTGTGAGCGTAGCGAAGAGAGGGTTTTTTGTTTAAAAACCACTCTAGAGGCTTTTAAGTTAAAACGCCCTCTAATGGGTTTTGAGTTTAAAACCTCTTTAGCAGATTTTAAAGCTAAAAACCACCTCTTCAATACAAAATTTAAGCAAACTTACTAACTTAGACTTAGGTCCTCCCGCGCCGTTCGGCGCATTGGGCGGCAAGCTGTCTCCATAATGATCTGTCACTGGCAATGTCTGAAGCCTCCTCCCACCTGGTGTCCACTGTTCTGAGGTCCTCCATGAAGGTGTGTCGCCAGGTAATACGAGGACGTCCCTGTTTGCGCTTTTCTCGTTTTGGCTTCCATGTTATCGCAACTCTTGGTGTGCGTAATTCATTTTGACGTAGAACATGTCCCGCAAACCTCATGCGACGCTCAGTCACAACCTCACTAAGTGTTCGACTTCCAGTTCGGCATAGGATTTCCTTGTTTGAGATCCGGTCTGTGTAACTGACTACCAAAATCCGTCTCAGCCATCTCTGTTGAGCCACATTTAGTCTTTTCTCAATTTTGACAGATGACTTCCACATTTACATACATATGTAGCAGTTGGAATGACGATTGTGTTGAGGAGGTGTATTTTTGTCTCGAGTCCAATGGCTTGGCATCTCCATCATTTGTTATGATGCTGCCAAGGTACGTGAACTTGTCCAGCTCTTCAAGCTTTGGCTCGCCAAGTCTGACGGGGACACCCTTTGCCTTATATCCCACTCGCATAATTTTAGTCTTATCCAAGTTTATGCGGAGGCCAATTTTGGGTGCCTCTCTGTCTAGGCTCTCCGTCATTTCTTGAATGCATTTATTTGTAGCCCCAAGTAGTGCAACATCATCAGCAAAGTCCAAGTCTTTCAATCGGAGTTGTTCATGCCATGAGATACCAAAGGCAGTCTGGTTCATTGCTCTCCTCATTATGTAGTCGATGGCTAGGAGGAAAAGGAAGGGAGATAAGATGCACCCCTGTCTCACACCTGTCTCGATTGTAAAAAACTCTGTGGTTCCCTCTTCTGTTTTAATGCAGCAACTAGACTGACTGTAAAGGTGTCGTAGGATCTGGACGAATTTTTCTGGGATACTGTATTCTCTAACTATTTTCCATAGTGATTCTCGCTGGACACTATCAAACGCTTTTTTGAAGTCCACAAAACTGATCGTTAGCCGTTGTTGGTACTCCAGACTTTGTTCTATGATATTTCGTAAAACGAAAATCTGCTCTGTACATGATCTGCCTCTTCGGAAACCTGCTTGTTCTTCTCTGAGCCTTTCATCTACAGACTGTTGAAGCCGTCTCAACAAAACAGTGCTGAAAACTTTGCCAGGGACAGAGAGGAGAGTAATGCCCCTCCAGTTGTTGCAGTCTGCCAAGTTGCCCTTTTTTGGAAGCTTTACAATCACTCCCTTTTGCCAGTCCTCTGGGACTTTTGAAGTTCGCCAACAGAGATTTAAGAGATCAGTCATTCTGTTAACAATGCACTGTCCCCCATATTTTAGCATTTCTGCTGATATCATGTCTAGTCCTGGTGCTTTGTTATTCTTTAGCACTGAAATGGCCATGGTAACCTCCTCAGCAGTTATTGGGTCTGTCTTGACCTTGAGATCATTGTCTGGAGAGGGGTCCTTGAATATATAAGTTAGGTCTGGCGACAGTTGGTTAAGGGTCTCTTTAAAGTGCTCTACCCATCTTGCATCCTGTTTTCTTTCGTTAACAAAGTTTTGCCTTGCATGTCTTTTATTGGTGCCCCATGACCACTCTTTGCTCCATTGAGATCTCGGACAATACGATGGAGGGTTTTGTGTCATTTCTGCTTGCAGCTGCTTGTGCCTCTTGTCCCTTCTGCTCAATCCAGTCCCGTTTATCTCGCCGACAGCTTCTCTTTACTTTCAGATCTGCTTCCCTATAGGCTTCTTCCGCTAGGCTGCGATCCTGTGTTTCATTTTTCTGATCTCGTCTACGTTTGGCCTCTTTCCTCTCATCTATCAATTTCCATGTTCTGTCTTGTATCCACCGTTCCTTGTATGAACCTCGCCTCCTTCCGATAACTTCTTCCGCGCACCCAATAGTGGTATCTTTGAAGTTGGCCCACTCTTCTTCAAGGGTCAATATATATGCAAGAGCCTGAAAGCGGTTCGTTAGTTTCAATTGGAACTGTGCTGCAGTATTGCCGTCTTTAAGCTTCTCTACATTAAATGGGCGGGTTCGTGTGGCTCGTTTTGGTTGGCGTTTCAATCGGAGATTACATTTGCCACTGACAAGCTAGTGGTCTGAGTCGATATCAGCTCCTCTGCGGGTCCGCACGTCTAACAGAGATGACCTCCATCGTTTGGAGATACAAATGTAATCTATCTCGTTGAAGGTTTCTACATTTGGTGATCGCCATGTTTTTCTGTGTATTTGTTTGTGCTTAAAATATGTGTTTCCAATTGAAAGGCTGTTGGATGCGCAGAGAGAAATCAAGCGCTCGCCATTATCACTGATGTTTTCTGCAGAGCCATATGGTCCTATTACATATTCAAAGCCAGTTCGGTTGGGATTGATTTTGGCGTTAAAGTCTCCCATCAGTAGAATTAGGTCGTGAGTAGGTGTTTCATCAAGAGTGGTTTGTAGTTGATTATAGAAATTATCTTTGATGGTATCTTCTGCATCCTCTGTAGGGGCATATGCTTGGATGGTAGTGATTTTGATTTGCTTTGTTTGGAGTCGAGCTGTAATGATGCGGTCACTGACCGGCTTCCAAGCAATTAGCGCTGAAGCTGCTATTTTAGACATGATGATTCCTACACCACCAATGTGCTCCTTGTCATGTCCTGAATATATTATTGTCTTGCCATCATTGCTTATTTGTCCACTTGATGTCCACCGCATCTAGCAGATCCCAATGATATCCAGCCGGTAAGAGTCAAACTCTCTTAAAAGTTGGTCAAGTTTACCGCATTGATTCAGGGTTCTTACATTCCACGTGCCTATAAGAGTCGGTTTCCTTGCGTTGAAAGGCTTGCCATGTATCGGGTATTGGACTTCCAGTTGGCTTTGATCCAACACCGTCATCAGGGTTTGGCCGCCCTCGCCGCATGCATAGTTTTCATTATGTGTCGAGTTTGCCGTTTCTGTAGCAATAGTGGTTTTACAGGGTGGGGTCGCTAGCCCCACGCCAAACCCTCCTCCTTTCTCACCCGGGCTTGGGACCGGCATATGGCGGAGTTAAGCAAACTAAACAAATAAAATCTATGAGCGTAGCCGAGATTTTACCCCCCTCCCCAATTCCAGAGGGCTTTAAGATAATTTTGAGTTCAAGAGAAACCTACAGATAGCTTTAAGGTTAAAAAACCTCTTCAGTATTATTGTAAAGCTAACTACAGTCACCAAATTCTATGAGCGAAACTAAGGGGGATTTGAGTTTGTTAAAAAAAATAAAATAAAAAAATAGAGATTTTTTTAAATTTAAAATCATGCGACATAATTATAAAGCAAACTACAGTGACCCAATTTCATGAGCATAGTTAAGAGCGGTTACAAATTTCTACCAGTCGCAGGGCTCCATAAGTAAAGTGTTTTGTGAATAGTAGATTTTGGTTTTGAACAAAAAAAGACATTTAAATAGCAGGATAATGAACTGTAGAATCCTCAAAATACGCATTTCTTTGCCTTAAATAGCCAAAATAGTGCTTGGAGGCCGGGCTGTGGAAGTTCACAGCGCTCCCCCAGACCACCTAGCTGGCAAGGTGTGAAGTGTCTATAGTCTTTCCACAAACTCTAGGTAGAACCTAATCTAAAGTACAATAAATGTTTTCCAAAAAAATGAACGGTCAAAATGTAATAAAGTACACACACACACACACACACACATATATATATATATATATATATATATATATATATATATATATATATATATATAAGTGTAATTATGCCCATGCTTAGGTTCTTATTCTGATCAGTAGCACACTATTAATCACCACATACAGACAAATGATTTATGTGAAAAAAAAAGAAGAATAGAACGGCTTTAGATACAACTCCGCCTAGGGTGACGGTAAAAAGTATGACAGTGGTCGGGCAAACAAACTAAATGTAGATACTCTCTGTGGGTGTCTGCCGAGAACAGAAGTGGACGGCATAAAGATAATCTAAATCGAAGCATTCGGTAATCTCTGCGCTGGTATAGCAAAAATATGTAGATCGTAGCTGGGGCTACAAAGCCACTTGAATTACTTGGAAATACTTGTTAATCTTCGATATACTTTAGAGATCACTTGAATTACTTGTTAATCTTCGATATACTTTAGAGATCACTTGAATTACTTGTTAATCTTCGATATACTTTAGAGATCACTTGAATTACTTGTTAATCTTCGATATACTTTAGAGATCACTTGAATTACTTGTTAATCTTCGATATACTTTAGAGATCACTTGAATTACTTGTTAATCTTCGATATACTTTAGAGATCACTTGAAATACTTGTTAATCTTCGATATACTTTAGAGATCACTTGAAATACTTGTTAATCTTCGATATACTTTAGAGATCACTTGAATTACTTGTTAATCTTCGATATACTTTAGAGATCACTTGAATTACTTGTTAATCTTCGATATACTTTAGAGATCACTTGAATTACTTGTTAATCTTCAATATACTTTAGAGATCACTTGAATTACTTGTTAATCTTCGATATACTTTAGAGATCACTTGAATTACTTGTTAATCTTCGATATACTTTAGAGATCACTTGAATTACTTGTTAATCTTCGATATACTTTAGAGATAACTTGAATTACTTGTTAATCTTCGATATACTTTAGAGATCACTTAAATTACTTGTTAATCTTCGATAAACTTTAGAGATCACTTGAATTACTTGTTAATCTTCGATATACTTTAGAGATCACTTGAATTACTTGTTAATCTTCGATATACTTTAGAGATCACTTGAATTACTTGTTAATCTTCGATATACTTTAGAGATCACTTGAATTACTTGTTAATCTTCGATATACTTTAGAGATCACTTGAATTACTTGTTAATCTTCGATATACTTTAGAGATCACTTGAATTACTTGTTAATCTTCAATATACTTTAGAGATCACTTGAATTACTTGTTAATCTTCGATATACTTTAGAGATCACTTGAATTACTTGTTAATCTTCGATATACTTTAGAGATCACTTAAATTACTTGTTAATCTTCGATATACTTTAGAGATCACTTGAATTACTTGTTAATCTTCGATATACTTTAGAGATCACTTGAATTACTTGTTAATCTTCGATATACTTTAGAGATCTCTTGAAATACTTGTTAATCTTCGATATACTTTAGAGATCACTTGAATTACTTGTTAATCTTCGATATACTTTAGAGATCACTTGAATTACTTGTTAATCTTCGATATACTTTAGAGATCACTTGAATTACTTGTTAATCTTCGATATACTTTAGAGATCACTTGAATTACTTGTTAATCTTCAATATACTTTAGAGATCACTTGAATTACTTGTTAATCTTCGATATACTTTAGAGATCACTTGAATTACTTGTTAATCTTCGATATACTTTAGAGATCACTTGAATTACTTGTTAATCTTCAATATACTTTAGAGATCACTTGAATTACTTGTTAATCTTCGATATACTTTAGAGATCACTTGAATTACTTGTTAATCTTCGATATACTTTAGAGATCACTTGAATTACTTGTTAATATTCGATATACTTTAGAGATCACTTGAATTACTTGTTAATCTTCGATATACTTTAGAGATCACTTAAATTACTTGTTAATCTTCGATATACTTTAGAGATCACTTGAATTACTTGTTAATCTTCGATATACTTTAGAGATCACTTGAATTACTTGTTAATCTTCGATATACTTTAGAGATCACTTGAATTACTTGTTAATCTTCGATATACTTTAGAGATCACTTGAATTACTTGTTAATCTTCGATATACTTTAGAGATCACTTGAATTACTTGTTAATCTTCGATATACTTTAGAGATCACTTGAATTACTTGTTAATCTTCGATATACTTTAGAGATCACTTGAATTACTTGTTAATCTTCGATATACTTTAGAGATCACTTGAATTACTTGTTAATCTTCGATATACTTTAGAGATCACTTGAATTACTTGTTAATCTTCGATATACTTTAGAGATCACTTGAATTACTTGTTAATCTTCGATATACTTTAGAGATCACTTGAATTACTTGTTAATCTTCGATATACTTAGAGATAAATTAAACCATCCTGCTAATAAGACGTTATTCAGTTTTTGAGTTACCGCCATGATCATTTGAAAAGCTACGTACGTGTATTACATTGGACACTAATTAGGCGTCTTTATCTGCAGAGAGTTAGAATGAAACTCCAAATGACTTGTGTTAGAGACATTGATAATCATAACATAATGAACAAAATGAGGTTTAATAGATTAGATACATGGCATTGAGTACCGTAGCTCATGTACTGGGCTATTTATTAAAGTTGCTAATTTGGAAACAAACATACCTTAATATATGCTGGATAAGTGATAATAAGTGTATCTGAAATAAAATGGATATTTAAAAAAATATAGGTTATTAATAATGAATAGAATGACAAGAACTACTCTCAGATGAATCAGTGGTGCACATTGAAGTGTAGACAAAACTTAATGGTATTATTTTGTTTGTCTTATGAAAAACTAAAGTAACGTCCCCCTTTCAGATCTATGGGGCAGATGATGTATTTGGTCATTTGTTTAGTTAATCTTGGGAATTAGTGTTTAGCTGGAACACTAAATTTTTAACCTATCCTACGCCTATTGCATATTAAAAAGATTGTTTGTTTCCTTAAACATTCATATTGCAGAAGGTTTGCAAATCATTTGAGACCCCCCCACACACACACACACAACATGTTGGAAATCCGATATTGGTTTGGTCTTGACAGCCTGTATATTATCTTTTATTATTTAGATCTTAAAAACCTTTAACTATATTAAAATTATACTTTTTAATTTGTGTAGCTTTTAAATTTAGGAGCGAGTATTTTTTTATTTATTTTATTTTTTTTCTTTTGTCTTTGAAAGTAAACTGTTTTGTTTAATATTTAAAAGCAGTTTCTCATCAATAAGATGAATATACCTATACACGTTTTTAATACATGGCAAACAATACTAGGACTAATAGCTGTTAGCGATTTAACGCATTGATTTAATTTTACTGCTTAGCATGATGTACACATTTCTTCTCTGTTCTGCCTAAGAAGAGATGTTGCAATTGTGTACGTTATTCAAAGAATTACTCTGAAATTTGAAATACAAATATACTTGATGCCTACTAGATCCTTAAGTTTTGCGTGTATCACTTTTGATTCTTTGGAAATGCAAAAGCCAATATATATATATTTGAATGTTTGGCTGAGTGTTAAAAGCAACTGATCTACCTATGGAGGATGTTTGAGTTTAAATCCCTAATTAATCAAAGATGTGTTTGCTAAGCACCTAACCGCAACATCTTCCAGATACCCTCTCAACCCAATAGTCTGCAGAAGAGATAGGACCACAATAACGATCTAAGAATGATATAAGCATGGAAATTGTGCTCTTCAATAGCAATGGAAGCTCGCAGGTGCGATTACATAAAATTAATGAAGATTTATTTCATGGAAAATATTTATGTTTCTAATTTGGTAATAATACGGTGACTATCTAATAATAGACGGTTGTTTTTTTTTCCTAAAATTAATATTTGACTCTTTATTTTAAAACTTTAATTTACAAACCTATTTACCTCTTATTTTCTGCAATTCTTCAGCGGCACGATGTAACTTTGTTGCTGGATCTTTCATAACTTGTATCAAACATTGAAACCATCCGTCATAAGCAACAAGTCTTTCGAGCAGTACATCGGCGCCTTCGTAATGTCCTCTTCTTTTCATTGTTTTCTTAATTTCAACCTAAGTGATTATGAGAATGCACATTTCAGCATATAGTCTTGAAGAATTGTGAAAAAATGCAGCACAAAATAATGAATACAAAATAAATCCAATTATTGTATAACCCTTGGAATTATCGTTCAACTTTATGGGTATATATTCTTTCACACATTCACCTATCCGTTGAGGGCAAAACAAGAAATGTCAACTATCTTTCTTCGTTCCCCTCTGTCTTTTACCTTGAATATTACCTCTTAGACATGTTATGTTTTTTTTTTTAAGTCTTTGACTTTGACTCTTTGGTTACCCAATGTAAACTATAATTTTGTCCTATTAAAATCACATTACGATATATATATTAAAATACTTTCAGCGGGCAATTTTTATTCCAGTTAAGAATGGGATCGAAAAAACATAAACTCATGGTCTATAAAATGACATATATAACACTTGCTTATTTTGCAGTCTAATAAACATACTTATTCCATTTTCTAGTCAAATAAGTCACCATAGGACGAAGGGCGATGACTTTTATTACGCTTATAATAGACGCTTTGCACGAGTTTACATTTCTTTTTACATATTATCAAAGTATTATTTTTATTAAAACTAAAAAAAAGTAATAATAATAATAATAATGATAATAATAATAATGATAAAAATAATATAAGACAAATGTAGAAATAATTGAGGCACATCTTATTTTAAATATTGAATGCTAGAATTCTGATACAAAAAGTTATTGAAACTTTAATAGAACTATTTGTTTAAAAAGTCATGATTACGGAAAGTAATTTTCAAAAGTAGAATGGTTGTTTTTTTAATTATTTAATCATGAATGAAATCATCAAAATTGATGCTTGCTAAAAAGTTTTAATTCTACACAGCATTTTAAAAATACATTTGGTGACAAAACTTTATTATATATATATATTATATATATATATATATATAAACGTTTTGTGTTTAATATTATCGATTTTAAAGAATGACGAATCTTTTTTGCTAATTTATTTTCGGAAATTTATAGCATAAATTAACAAAATTATGGTATACAAATTTACAACAATTATTGATTATCAAATGGTAATATATATATATATATATATATATATATATATATATATATATATATATATATATATATATATATATATATATATATATATATATATTATTATATTTTATGTGTATGTACATCACAATAAATTTATTTTTAAAAATACTTACTATATCACGTTCAGAAAGCACCATCACATTGTATTTATGAAACAAATGCAGTAAATTCGGAGACCTTATATATGCACAGATGATGTCTTTTATTTTTCCTTTTAAAATCGCATTAAACTTTGGAATGTTGTCTGGACTACATTCATTAAAACTATCTGTTCGTTCGTCGGGTTGGCATACATATCCAGTTAAGGAGTTAGATTCAGTTGCATGTCCTGGCTCATTAATTGCTTGACTCACTGCTTCTGTTACATTTCCTTGCTCTGGCCCAACATATTCCTCTACGACATCTTGTCCGTTAAGTAAACGTCTTCTTTCTCCTTTACTTTCTTGTTCTTGTGTAATCAATGATTGGCTGCGACGGCACTTGCAACACAAACAACACCAAACTGAAACAATGAACCGTAGAGTTTCCAAAAATAAATGACTGAGTAAAACAAAATATTTCAATCATACTAATTGAGACCAAAGAGATAATATAAGATAAGAAAATATATGTAATTAAAATACGAAAAAGCATTATTTCCAGAACTGGCACATATTCGTCACCATAACCAAGTTACGAAATATTCTCTAACTTTTCAGATCAACACATTTCATTATTTACATTATATATGGATGAACTACAAATATTTGCGATTGGATGAAATCAGGTTTGCTTTTATTAATGAGATAAAAACAAAAACATTCGATCCAGTGGCTAAATAAAAAAAAAAGTTCATAGTGAAACAAAAATTGACGGATACAAAATTTCACATCATTTAAATAACTGTTTGTTGTCTTTATTATGAAATATTACAACTTGTATTTATTTCATCAAATGTCATATAATGAATTATAAAACGAAAAATATAATAATTTCAGAAATGTTATTTAATGAAATAAAATAATACAGTACAAAAATATTAGGGACCGAATGCTAACATAACGATCGAATAGCCAGGTTTGTCAAAATCTGCCCACTTCCACCCAAAAAAAGGGACCATTAGCTAATCGCGAAAACAACCAACAAGCCTATAGTCTTGACTTAATTTATATCTAAGTGAAAAAAAACAACAGAAAAAACAATAAAAATATACTTAAAAAATAAACATATAATAATAATAATATCAATTATTATGAATGTGTACAATAAACCTAGACATAATAATCTGTGTGATTAGAAATATTTTACCGTTTATTTGTTTAGCTTTTAGCTTTCTCAATGCGCTATGATCATATCACCTTTCTAGGCCAGTTGTAAAAGGTGGATAGAAAAAGGGGTATCTTGGTGAATGTTTACATGACATTTTTTTTTTTAAATGCATAAAAAAATGTTCACTCAGGGCTCGAGTCCTAAAGTGGACTTATTTAACTATTACCACCACATTTGTCAACATAATAATAAGGCTTGTCTGAGTCCGAAGATTAGTGAGGAATGCAGTATTTCCCTTGGCTGTGCAGCCCCAGTTGTAACCTACATATTTGGCACATCCAGGGCAAGTGTAACCGTTGTCCGCAGGTGGTCGATTTAGATTTCTTGTCGCCGTCAAGATACGAAACAAATTAAATAATTTCCAATAGTAAATTAACTAATTGGTTTTTGTTTTTATTGATTCTTGTATTTTCGTGTAGAAGAAATAATTGTGCAAAATTTCACCTTAATCCGAGATTTGGTGTTGTAGAAATAATGTGTACAAACTTTTTAACCACACAGACAAAGAGATTGAGTTGATGTATGCTTTGTAAAAATACGCCTCAATAAGATTAATACTCACAAAGTGAGGTTGGATTGTTGAAACAAATACTTAAACCTGTACAAACATCTAACACAGTAGACATTGATCGACCAGTTGTTTTTTATAGACGTAATAAAAATATAGTAATAATCGTTTACAAAAAGTAGTATATCAAATGTGATATCAGCCTTAGAATTTGGTGCTGCGCGAGATGATTTAAGTGCTGTTTCTCAAAAAAAATAAATCCAAAATTGTATTATAGAGCTTACAAAACAAACAATACAATTAATTTTCAAAATCCAGCGAACCTCAGTTAACAATAAGAGTTCAACATGTTGCTCATTATTTGTTAGAAAAAAAAAATTTTGAAAGATGAGCGTATTTTCGGCAATGGGTTTGTATTTCATTTACAATTTTATAATTAGATCTTCAAATAGGAATGAGATTGTGGACTAAAATGTTCACAAAATGATGCCGATGTAGCACAACTCACAAAGCAAATAATGGATTTATCTGGGTTTTTTTTTCTTAATGCAATATTACTTATGAAACCTTTGTAGCGTACATCCACTGATGGTGGCCCCTATGTCGTAATATGCCAAATAACTACATATTTTGAAATAATATTTCATCACTTTAAAAAATGTATATTTCAATAAACAGATAAGTTTTCAACATATCAAATTTTTGTTTTAATCCATTTTCAAACAATATAATGACACTTTTTTAAAAAAATAAAAGGTAATACATTTTATAATAGGCACTAAAATATATTCTGCTTTTTATTTTTTAGAAATATTTTGTGATTAATAGAAAGTTTTGTAATTGTTATAAAATGTTCTTAAATTAATTATGGATGGTGCTATATGTACACGAAGCCGACTTTGTTTTCTAAGCTCATTTAAACACGTTGTTATTCAAAATAAAACTTTAGAATATTTTTAATTTGTGGGTAGCTATTCAATACATTAAATGACTATTATAAAAATAATAAATAAAACACTTTTTAGTTTATAAACATATATAAAACTTGACCAATCGTTATAATGATAACAACTGTTGGTCTAGTTTGAACTCCTAAGTAACGCGCATTATGCCTCAGGCTCTCCTCCTTCCAGAAGTTCACACTAGATGGACTTTATTCGCAACATTTAGTGTTACACTTTTAAACTTAACTTAAAATCTTAAAAACGTTTTTTAATTTTACAGAAAGGGTTACGATGTAGTATATACTGAATATTTTTATATTATAAACAATTAATTTGGAGTATTTAGATTAGTAGATAATTATTTAGACTAATTGCTTAATAAGAAATTTTTTAAAAAATCAACAGCCTTAGGGGTTGGTGGTGGAGGTAAAGCAATGAGCGGGGAATCATCCCTACAAACCATCCCTTGAATCCAGTGATGTCTATATTATATAATGACTCTAAATTTTGAGCCATGTTTTCCTCGCAAGTGCCATTTTCTTTCCTGCTATCTAATAATAGATATTTTTTATTTGTCAGCTTTTCTTTTGTATCATGAAAATGAAATAGGAATCGTGTTGGTAATTTGGAAAACATCACGAATATCTCATAGCCTAAGGATACGTTATTTTTTTTTAAATTATTATCAAAATATAGGTCAAAAAGTGGCCAATTTACAAGTGCCAACATTTTAGGTTGCCTTAAATACCGGGTGCCTAAATTATTAGGGGCCTAAATTTCAAGGAGCCTACATTTTCGGAGTACTTTAATTACCGGTGCCTTAAATTCCAGTGCCTAACTTTCTAAAGCCAGATTGACTTTCCTGATTGTTACGGAGTTTTCAGACACAAGACACATAAAAAAAAAGTCAACACTGTCAAGGCCGTTTATAAAGACTTTAATATTCGAATGAGAAATGTTGTCATACTATTGGAAATGTTGTTCATGTCCATATTTTCATGGCTTTCTATTTTCTCAGAGATCACTCCAACCTAAACACGATAGAATGTGTGTATTACCTCTTTTTACTTATTTATGCCAGTTGGAACGTATGTGTGAATGCCCGGAAGTAAGTTTTGTAGGACAGAGGCCAATATGTGTATATGCTATGAAAAATGAGAACGTTTTTTGATAGTGATAACCAAGTTTTTATATATACAGATAAATCTTGACGAATAGTGAGAAACGATTGTACAATTTAGTCAAGTGTTTCCCAAAATGTATTCCGTGGAACCCTAGTGTTCCGCGAGGTCTGAATAAATCTTTCACAAACTAATGGAATAATTAACTGGTAGGCCACCACGTAAATTAGTTTCTCTTTAAAAAAAAAGCTAAATACTAAGAATGTGCGAATTTGTTCGTTACTGAAATGAACTCTAATGAATGGCAAGGCTGGAAGGATCAGTTCTCCCGTAGAGCCTTGGCGAGAAACTGTTAGGCGTTGTTGTTTTTTTTTTAATGACTAAACTTTAGAGACAAAGCCGTAGTGAGCAAAAGAAGCATAATACTTTTTTACCTCCCCCTTTTGTACCATGAACTTCACATAGAAATCTAGGTTTGTAAAGAAAATGCATTTGATAATAACATAATTACAAATAACCTTAGCATGTAACTTTCATAGCTACAATAATTTTACTTACTGTTTTACGAGCTAAAAATAAATTCTGATACACTGTGGGTTTTTTTTTAATTTTTAATCGATTTTTGCAAAATGTAATTATGAATAAGAAGCAACAATGTATTGCAAAAAATACGACCCAGCACAAAGTAAATGTTTTATACAAATTCTTCATCTGCATGGCTCAAAAAAAGGGAATGTCAGACCCCCACGTTGGTAGGCCTAGAAATGAAAAAAATAAAAACAATTATCGCTATTTAAGTTTGTCACTACTATAAATTAATTGTTTTAAATTCAATGGTATTGCTAAAAACTAGTAACTACTATTTCAGCATGTGTTTGGAATCCACATAGAAATCAACTTCCACGAATAAAATGAGGAACTTTATTTGACTCGACTTATCTCTCATCGAGAGCAAATGTGGAAAGGCTTGAGCTATGTAGATACTGCTTTTACTAACATAATGTTTTAATGAAGGAATCGTTATGGGGACTTATTGAGATACACGCTAAAGAATTTAGACAAAAGCAATGTCTGTTCACAATGGCAATGTCTTTTCGAAGATTAATTATAGAGTGCAGTGTTTAACATGGTTAGGCAGACCTAGTCGAGACATGCATATTTTTCTGCTCCTGATGCAGACAAAGACGTTGATAGGTAGGGGCCAATCAAATTTCTTTTACGTCTTTCTGTTCGTCCGTCTGCGCCTGTCTTCTACAAGGTCTTCTATTAGGTCTTTCTTCTAGACCATAAATGTGTGTCCCCTGTCTTCGTGAGCGCTATCCTCTTTTAGAGGTCATCTGCTGCCAGCTACATTTCTGTACAACAATGAGGTCGAAATTGCGCCTGAGTTGATCTTTATGACGCTCAAGTGGGTATCTAAGAGTGTGATTTTTGTCCGCATAATGCTTAATCCACTATAAAAATACCAAGCGCAGAGTGGATGTCAAACAATATTTTACAAAACTAAAGTATTTTATTAATAAACTGTTGATAACACTTGTATGATGATACTGCCCTGATGCCAGATAACATGTCTGCATTAGACTGCATTCCATCAAGAATAATAATTAAAAAAAAAACATTGTTTGCAATTAGTCAACAATTAATGTCGCTAAATAAGATCGAATCGTGGTAACTTTTTTTTAAATATTTGAAAACCTATATCACTCTTTCTCACGCTTAACATCAAGATTGAAGCTTTACACTATGAAGAACTCTGACCTAAAACAATGGTTTTCATACTTGAAATAATGACTTTCACCTAACTCCAACATCCACACAAAAGATATGTTCGTTGATACTGAATTGTGAGATCTATTCTAGACATTGGAGCACGTATGTTCGTTGTGGGTGTCAGGTGGGTTTTGTCCTCGCGCTCATCTAGGGTATGATGTACTCCGCCGGGCTCCCCACCTGAGCAGTGTTTATTAGCTTTATGCCGGGGTTATAATTTAGCCTTGGCTCGTCTGCCTGGGCACCCCTAACAGTCTAGTAATCAATTTATGCAATACATATCTAGGAACGAATAAACCAACTATTAACGTATACTAGTGAATAACAATATTGCATATAACAACAAAGGTTTAATGAGTTAATGATATATATATGATATTCTGAGGCATACATTATGAATAAATATCAATGGCAATTACAGATTACATTCAAAGGGCTATAGCACACCTTAATTTCAGTGCCATAGTTAATCAGGCCTCACAACGCCAACACAACGCCAACCCAACGCCACGGGCAATAGTCAACTACCAAGCCTACAACTCAGACTTGACTCCAGCAGAGTCCCAAGCCTGCGTCCCTAGATAAGAAAAATACACACTCCTTTGATACCGCCATTCTCACGATTATTAAAGAAACGATTGTAAAGCTAGGACATGTAGAAGATAGTAAAATAAACTAACTTACCCAATACTGGGGAATAACACCACACAGATAACTCAATCTCAAGGCACACCAAGAGAACACAAAGAGACTCATCTCAAGGCACAACAAGAGAACAATGACACCAATATAGCGCATCCTTAGAAACAGAACTAATAAGACCTTATGGTGCTCAAACAAAAATACCCTACCAGATGCGCACGACAGTGGGCTTGATCGAAGGATCTAAGTAGTGTTAAGAAAGATGTCTTGTAGCCTGCCTAAATGTTGGGCGTAACAAATGTCAACTGAACGATGGCACGTCACTCGGAACTTCGCGCCCTAGGAAGTTGGGGGGTGGGAGACACAGTTTGATAAGCGAGGACCTTACCAAATAGAAGAACTTACATTATTATAAACTGAAAAATATGACTGTTGATCTAGATTCTAGATGTAGCAAGCAAAAAGTGTCTTTTTTTACTGTCTTATTATTTCAGTAAACTCTTCTATGATAGTTGTACTGATCTACTGTTGACTGAATTATAATATATAAGCATATTTGTCATTAGTAAATGATGGTTTTATTAAAAATCCGATTGTACTTGTAATAAAGAGAAAAAGAAGTATTTAAATAAAGCATAACGATAATGTATAAGTAAGATTAAGTAATGCGATAAGTCATTAATTTTATATAAAAATATTTGTAAATTAAAATAATTTAAAAAAATGAAACTTTTATTTTGGCGCCCTTTACGTGAGGAAACTCTTTGAGGGTTGCCCCGGTGCATCGTTCCCCCTTGCCAACCTCACTATGTCTCTGGTAGGATAATGTGGATATGATACTATTTTCTCTATAATGAGAGTGTCGCAGTTATCTATGTAACTGTATAGTAGAATTATTTCTCTAATTGATAGTGCGGCGTTGATCACTATATTGATGACGTCATTACATTATTAATATTTTCTGTGTAGACTAGAGGACTGAGCTTTTGTTGCTTGTCACAACTTCTAGTGACGTAGTAAATTTAGTGTGTGTGTGATTTGCGTCATTTATCGTCTAGTACAGTCTCTCCATTGTTTTGTACGTTGGTACAGATAGAAGTGTTTGAGAGCTCTGGAATTTCTCCTTGGTTTTTGTTATTGGATAGCCTTAGCATTTGCCTTGGACATTTTCTTGTTGGATTATCTTGACCCCTGTTTAGGGTGAGTTTTATTTTTCATTGTATAGTTTTTCTATTTGAATTCGTTCGTATTTGTAAGTCTATAATTAGACTAGATATAGATGATTAGAAGAATCCTTTCTTTTATCTTCTATAGGGTTTTAGCGTCAAGACTAAGTTTTAGTCGTAGTCTCAGTTGAAGACTCTATTTCAAGTATTAGTGTCAAGTCTATATGTTAGACTCTGTGTCAAGTCTCAGTGTCAAGACTTGTTTATTCAGTCTCAGTTCTATATTGAGAGTACAACTGTAGGTCTACAGTCTACAGGACTGAGGTCTTTCTCTCAGTTGGTCGTCTGGTGTGCACGTGGATTTGTACATGAGTCTGAGGTTCAAGATTCCAGACTGCGGGTTGCAGTGGTCAGACCTGATGGTGTAGTGTCAACTATGAACTTCTACTTTTTGGAATTGTCGTCAGTGGACAGTACCTGATCTAGAGGCTAGATCTACATATATTACCAGTTGTTGTTTTTGAGATTGAAGGACTAGGTGATCCATTGAACTACTTATTATAGTTAAGGTAATATACTATGTGTTTCATAATTATATGAATGTTCTGTATCTAAGAAGACTAACTGGATCCTTGTAGATTACATATTATTACATATTGATATTTCATACTATTATTATCAGTCATCATGAATCAGTCATTTGTAAATATATCACAAGAATAAATTTTATTGTTATTTACATCATACACTTAGTTTATTAGTTTATCTACAACTATATGTGTATGATGTGCTTGTCAGGCTGAACTTGAGCCAAAATATTATAAGTTCAGAAAATAATAACAATAATACAAATTGAAATAATATTTAATATTAATAAATATTTGCATTGGAAATATATAATAATAATTTGATAAATACAAGAATACAAGAACCTGACAGAGAGACGTGTGTACTTCATAAGTCTCATACTCTCCTCCAATGTCAGCTCCATCCAACTTTGCTGTTTTTGTGTAAAGTAAATGAACTATAGGTTCCATATACCCCTCAGTGCCCCAAACGTTCCAGTTCGTTTGCCGGTAGTCATGCGTAATGCAGTCACATCTAGATTTGTATTTCCGATGCGTGTCTGGCTTTCTCCTGGTTAAGCCCGTCAAGCTTGACAGTCTTAAAATGCGTAGTGTGTCGCCACACAAGATGCGTCCTACAAAAGCGGTCAAGGTTACAAATGCAAACAATAGAGAAATGTATCATGTACATAAGGCAAAGTGTGTTTGCATAATGATACTTACTTGACGCCCCAGATAACAGGAGGAAATAGGATTTTGTAGGAAAAGGATTAGTTCCTACCAGTGGCTTAGCTAGGGTGGGAGGGGTTGGTTACAGATTTGAAAAGCTCCCCACCCCCACTTGAGAGTTCTCTAAATGAGTTCACGAAATGTGTTTTTTATATTAAACATTAAATTGCAGGGCAACTAAACAGGTAAGCAACCTGGGCCGCCAAGTCCCTAACTACGCTATTGGTTCCTAGGGCAGCTCATTAACATTTGTCTCCACTCTGTGCCCAACACTCAGCGTAGAATTATAAATATTTTGAAACTTAGCGAACTGCTATTGGTATATATAATCACTTACCTCCTTTGAAACACATCCTAGGTTGAAATATTGCTGTAATAATAAGTATCAAAATGTGACGTCAACTGATTCTCTTATTCTCCCTGTGTTTTATAATATATGTAACAATATGTGATCGTGTGTTACTCAAAATAATGCTAAATAGTATTTTAATGAAGATAACATTAGATGCTTTTTAAAAATAGAAACTTCTTTATTTTTTTTTTTTACAATACAGCGAATTTATAACAATTTCTACTTAATAAAATTAAAATTGATTTAAAACCTGCGCATTCATGTTGCTCGCCAGAATTACTTATAAATTAGAAATGTAATAAGTACGAACTTGATATTTGTTACCGAATGTAAACTATTTTGCCTGTTTGTGTGACAAATATTTTAATGTTAAAAGAGATGGAAGGGACATTTATTTAAAAACAAAAATAATCTAAATATACTTACTTCCTTTCTTATCTAGTGAAAGGTTGGTTAGAGTTAAGCACCCCTGACTGAATCGCTTATTACAAAGATCTCTGTGAAAGTATTGAATTCTAAGCTTAGAATAAAATATCTAATATTGTAAATATAATGTAGAAATCTTAGCAGAAGTAATTTTTGTTATGCACTGTACATAATCCAATTTTTTTTGTTAACTGTTCAGTATGTATAACAAATTTACCATATAGTTATATACAGGACTTAATTGTGACGCACCGATACGGCGTACAGGCACCTATTTTGAAAAAAAAAATACTTTGCTTGTATTTTAACTTATATTATTAATTTTTAGTAGTTAAAAAATATGCAATCAACTACTGAGTACCGGCACCTAATCACTGAGAATCGGTATCTATCTATACATCTTTGTCACAATTTTAAAATTAAATATCATTCTGGGAATTCTTATTACCGTAACCTAATTAAGTAAAACAAAATTACAGGCTAATGAATAACAACGTCTTACGCCACTACAAGTAAAAGATATCTGAATAGGTCAATCATAACGGAATTTCCCGTTCATAAAGTAAGGAGGCTAAAAATAGAAAGCTGCAAAGGGGCTGTCAATGTGAAAATTTAGCGTTATTTTTTTCCGGGTGAATATAATGTGATCATGAGACAAGTCATGTGAAAAAAATGAATATCCTGGTAAAATTACTGTTTGTTTCCTGTCATTGTAAGTGGCTTGGTTGTATGCACTACTATTGCGTGTAATTGTGTAAAAAAATCGGTGACCTACACTGTTACCATGTGGATGAGTTAACAGTTAAGCAAAGGTGTATGCATGGGTCAAATGAAAGTAGGCTGATGATGTGGATAGCAAGTTAAAAATAATTTTATAAAAATAAATTCATTTGTTGCATATATAATTAATTTTATTCGTATATGTACTTAACTTCAATCCCATTGGTCAATTCAGGAATATAATAAAGCTTAATATATATCAAATGTTCCATGTGTTATTGGACAGTCTGCCACAGGACTCATTGGGTTGGCCAACGAAAGACTAATTCTTTATTTTCTTCTTTGGTAGTCAGTGCTGTTGTTCTATCAACATCATTCTTTTTCTCTTTCTCTCTACTCAGTTTATACAATGAAAGAGAGAGAGAGAGAGAGAGAGAGAGGGGGGGGAATGAAGAACATGAAGTGACAGAGTGTAATTATAAATTCAGGAATACGAAAATGAGACTATTAAAAAATATTTAACAGTAAGAAAATTGGCTACAAAAATGTTTAGTTAGTAAATGTAAAAGGGGGGGGGGAGGTTGAGAAAAATAAGAAAAAAAAGGAAAAGAAAGAAAAAGGATATAAAAAAAGTTGTGAACAAGTAGATAAAGAGAGATAGATAGAGAGAGATCGATAGGAAGAAGGATTTAGAGAGAAAGTGTCAGGGTTGGGAAGTATCAAGAGAATGTAATGGATTGAAGAATGAAGAAAAGAAGCAACAAAAGGGAAGCTACCGGTATCATAAGTTTTGAACTGCTATGAAAATGAAAACGAGCAGGGGAGAGAGAGAGAGAAAGAGGGGGGGGGGTGTAGTCGCAGAATGAGTTATAGAAAATGTGTACGCCGCTAAAGGCTGTTAATTCAGTGAAGCAAAACGTACCTTCCTATTCTGACTAAACTGAAGTAACAAATTGGTGGATGGAGCAGATCACATCCAGGAGTATCCATTTCTTTTTTTATCCACCCAATAATTACCCAAAACATATTCTGTTCTGTGATGCATTGCCATTATAAAGTGCTTTTTTTTTAATTCTTCTATTCCTTTCAAGTAATAATTAATCTTATTTATTACCAAGCTTTTATCAACTTACTATGTAGGATAAAAAATTTTGAACACGCGTTATTTCTTCCACACTCCTTTTTAAATTAAGTTGAAACTTTGCACAATTGTTCAATTATGCATGAATCAATAAAACAACTTAGCCAATTAGTCAATAAATTACAGGTAATTCTTTTTTTTTAATACCAAAAAGGTAAATTAATCGTTCAGAATTTAAAGATATAGCTAAATATGTTTATTTTTGTCCTATTAGGTAATTTTACACGTTTTTTCCCCACACACATTATCGAATAAATCAAGGTGAAATTTTAAACAATATTTATTGTACATAACAAAACATAAATCAATGTAAAAAAAAAAAAGAATTAAACAAATAATTATTAATTGATTTTTTTGTTTGTTTTGCTCATTGCAGCGTGTAAGGAACTCCAGGATTATTTACAGTCCCCAAATGTAAAAGACTGGGAAATGAGTTCTTTACATACAGATATATAGCTCGATAGTCTAGGGTATGATTCTCACATGCAGACATATAGCTCGATAGTCTAGGGTATGATTCTCACATGCAGACATATAGCTCGATAGAGTCTAGGGTATGATTCTCACATGCAGACATATAGCTTGATAGAGACTAGGGTATAATTCTCACATGCAGACATATAGCTCGATAGAGACTAGGGTATGATTCTCACATGCAGACATATAGCTCGATAGAGTCTAGGGTATGATTCTCACATGCAGACATATAGCTTGATAGAGACAAGGGTATGATTCTCACATGCAGACATATAGCTCGATAGTCTAGGGTATGATTCTCACATGCAGACATATAGCTCGATAGTCTAGGGTATGATTCTCACATGCAGACATATAGCTCGATAGTCTAGGGTATGATTCTCACATGCAGACATATAGCTCGATAGTCTAGGGTATAATTCTCACATGCAGACATATAGCTCGATAGTCTAGGGTATGATTCTCACATGCAGACATATAGCTTGATAGTCTAGGGTATAATTCTCACATGCAGACATATAGCTCGATAGTCTAGGGTATGATTCTCACATGCAGACATATAGCTCGATAGTCTAAGGTATGATTCTCACATGCAGACATATAGCTCGATAGTCTAGGGTATGATTCTCACATGCAGACATATAGCTCGATAGTCTAGGGTATGATTCTCACATGCAGACATATAGCTCGATAGTCTAAGGTATGATTCTCACATGCAGACATATAGCTCGATAGAGTCTAAGGTATTATTCTCACATGCAGACATATAGCTCGATAGTCTAGGATATGATTCTCACATGCAGACATATAGCTCGATAGTCTAGGGTATGATTCTCACATGCAGACATATAGCTCGATAGAGTCTAGGGTATGATTCTCACATGCAGACATATAGCTCGATAGTCTAGGGTATGATTCTCACATGCAGACATATAGCTCGATAGATTCTAGGGTATGATTCTCACATGCAGACCTTTACAGGTATAAATATTATAAAGTACCACTCAACGAAGGAGTATAAAATTAGTATCTGTTTACAGCCTACAGCAAGTACACATATAATATTGAATGCATAATCATCAATTACTGAAATACTAAAATGTGCCCAACTTACATACTACAGGGCGCTTAGACTAGATTCATTTAACAAAGACCATCAACGCCACACATCATATTACCCCCAAATAGTCCGTTTCACACACAAGCAAGAAGCGTAATGTAAGTTATAAAATCTCCTTACACTAGGCATAACAAAACTGATAATAATCACAAGCACCCTACTCAGACCAGGTCAGCTCTCCAACTGCTAGACTGACCGCTAGAAAACCTTATTGTCCCCCCCTTGAAAATCCCGTGATAAAAACAATTCACAAACCAACTAATAAAATAAACAAACACACACACCCAATCTCACATCTTACCCCTCCCCCCCTGCTCTTGACACAGCGACCAAAATGGAGGTCTACAAGGTATGCATTCTGAGGACGCTGTTGTACGTCAATGAGTCGTGAACTACCTACGCAAACCAATGGAGAAAACTAAACTCATTCCACTTGCGCTGCCTCCGAAGGATCTTAAAAATCACATGACAAGAGAGAGTATGACATCCTTGAGCGAATAGGTATTCCAAGCATCTTTACAGTCCTCAGACAACGCCGCCGCCTGCGCTAGCTTGGTCATGTTCGCCGGGTAGAAGACAATTGCATCCCGAAAATTATTCTCAACGGGCAACTAGCGGCTGGCTCGAGAAAAAAACTGATCGCCCCCCCCCCCATCTGTTATATGGATGTAATACCTAAAAACAGTGAACACTGTGTGATACAGACCATTGGGAAGACATAGCTCTAGACTCAAGATGGAGAGAGATGATGACCAAGAAAGCTATGGACAGTGAACAACATGGGCCTCAGCTCTTCAAAGAAAAACGTGCCATACGAAAAATGGCCGGCTCCTATACAACCAAATCGAAAGTTACTTTAACCTGCAATATATGTGGACGGGAGTGTCTCTCCACAGCCACGTGAAAAAGTGTTCGAGATGAACCATTGCCGTTCTAAGGAAATTGGTCTGACCACATACTGAAATCCTACAGTTGTCCAACATGAACAGTATCCATGCTACAGTATAAAGGTCCCAATTTCAATGGGCGGGACATGTAGTCCGCATGCCAGATAATAGTCTTCCCAAACTACCTCTGTACGGGAAGCTGTGTGCAGGGGGGGGGGCGGGTATTCAAGCGCTATAATGCCACTCTTTAGAGCTCCTTCAAGCAGTGAAATATTGACATTCACGGCTGGGAAGCACTAGCACTCGATCGCTCCTCAAGGCGTGAAGTAGAGAGTCTCGAGATTTAAAGCAAGAAGCGTGGCCAGGGTGAAAGATCGCCGAACCAACAAAAAGCTGAGAGATGAAGCAGGCCTATCTGCAACCAAACCCACCCATGTCACGTATGCGCCGGCTTTTTAAAGCGAGGATTGGACTTTACAGCCATCTTCGAGTCCTTAGGATATGAGATATGTGCTCATCTTAGATCACGGAGAAGGAGCTATATAGGCCTAGTCGTTTTATGACTGAAAGAGGCCAACTAACTAATTATTTTGTTTAATATTGAAAAAGGGAAATAACTAAACAAAGATGTGTTCTTAAAGTTTTAATAACTCTTAAGTAAAATTGATATATACATTTATATTTTAGCTGGCCAAGGCCAGGAATACTATTAGGTTACTTAAGTGGATCTAATCTCGGCATCTCAGTCTGAGACTGTAGGGGCTAGAGTCACCTGAACCAAAAGACAACACAACTAAGTGTTATGACATGATTAGGAATTAGTTATTTGTTTCGGGAATAGGGTAAAGTTTTAATTAGCGACAAGTGACGTGACAGATCTTTAAAAAATAAGAACGCTCTAAGTGACGCTAAAAGGAAGACGCTTCTTGTAGAGTATTAGACTTGAGTACAATAGATATACGGATTTACGGACATAGCATGACATCGGACGATTCCCTTCTTGAGTATTAAACATATTTGTAGAACAACATATCAGCGTCGACTACATATTTGATTGTTTCGGCCTTTCGCCGGTGTTACTGGAGTAGTTGAGTTCAGTGTTACTTCCAGTCAGATCTACACTAGATGCATGAACAATAAACCAACCCCTACTAATAAGCGTAAGAGACTAAGAAATCAAGAATCTAGATCATAAGTAGCCTAGTAATGATAAAAAGAGAAGCAAAAGAATTACAAATGTAAGAATATGACATAACATCTATTTATATAGCATTAGAATTACATCTACATTCTCTGAAATATCACCAAATACTTATGTAACTAGTGCAGTGCTAATTGATACATGATACAGGAAATCTAAAATATGAATAAACTTGGGTTACACATGCAAATAAATAAAAATGTTCCACATTAGATATATATATAACTTAAACCTAGATTTAGTTTAATAGAAATACATAAATTCAACTAAGTCTAGGTCGGAGATTATTCAAAGAAGAAAGTATATTTATATCCAACTAAAAAAAATACATTTACTTCTTCACATAGTAAGGGGGAGGTAATGCTACTTTGTACCCAATACACTGCCAGGAACTTGAGGCTCCATGGCATAAGACAATGGCTACTTAGTAATAAACTATAAGACGTCCCAAAATATTAATCTTAATAATGTTATAAGTATATGAAAGATAAAAAAAAAATTTTTTACAACTGAAAAGCAGTCCCAGTAGGCCTACAGAAAATAACACAGGTGTAACTTTGACCTCTGACCACTAGGGCAAAAACAAAAGAAATAAAAGAAAAGGAAATCCAGTACAGTAACTGGTTAAAACTGGCCCTTGCAAACATATTGGAGAGCACTACCTCAAAGCTTCTTCCAACCAATAAATGCAATTACAATTGTTGATTCCAAAGCTTATTTGTATGTAAATCTATCAATAAAAATAAATGAAAAAAAAGTATAACATTATATAAATAAACAATAAAAATATGTATATAAATATTTATACATGTATATTTTTTTTTTTGGAGAAGCTTACTCTAATTCAGGGAATTGAATATACTTTTACACAAAAGGATCTGGAATTCACAGATGACTTAGCCTTATTATCTTAAAGATTTACAGGATATGCAGGAAAAGGTCACAGTTTTAAGTGAAATAAGAAAAAAAGTAGGCCTCAAAATAAACCACCAGAAAACAAAAGTAAACAACAAACAAATTAGAGACATAGAACTGGATTCTCAGACCATAGACCAAGTAGATAATTTTATATACCTTGGGAGTGTAGTCAATGTATCAGGTGGAACAGATGAAGACATTAAACGTCTGATAAATTTAGTGCATCAGACATTGTCACACCTGAAACTAATTTGGAAATCTTACCACATCTCTAGCAAGACTAACATAAGAGTCTTTCATTCTAATGCCAAGGCTGTCCTACTGTATGGTTCGAAAACATGGTGAACAACAGAAGCAACAACAACAAAAGTACAGACCTTCATCAACTAATGTCTGAAAATATTCTGAAAATACACAGGTATGACTAGACACCAAACTGTGGGGTGGACAGAGGTACAGATCTTAGAGAGAAAGTGGAGATGGATCGGTCACACTCTTAGAATAGATACCACTCAGGACCTATGTTCCATGAGGAACACAAAGAAAATATGATGATATATATATATATACACGCACATAAAGGAAAGAATTGTAAAAAGGTTACAAAGATATAAAACAGCTCATATAGCTGCACTAAAAATCCAATTAATAAACAGCTTCACATTACAAACATTAAGTAGGACTAAAAGAGAAAAAACTAACACTTATGATGATACAATTTAGAAAGCACATTGTTATCAATATATTGACATATGGCTGTAACCATCTATTTTTCGTTGTATAAAAACAGATCTATTAGTCAGTAGAGGATGGTCACTACTAACAAATATATCTAGATACTTTTATTTATTATTATTTTTTACTGCTAATAAAAATTAAAGAAAACTTTTGTTGGTATTCAAACTACTTTTCTAACCTTTTGCTTTGAATAATAATTGTGTAAGAAGGATGTCAATTGAACTCTAGATGACCTAAAATAAGTTTTGGTATAAAAATAAAAATAAAAAGTCAAGCCTTTTATTACTAGATTTTTCTATTGAATATTTCATAGTATAAAATTAAAAATCAAAATTGAAACTACAGAATTAAATAATATAAATATATTCTGGTTAAACATTTTAATAATTATTTTCTTTGGCTTTTTTTTTTTTAGCATAAAGAATTTATTATTTGGTATTTTTTAATTCTAACCAATAAAAAAGTTTGTTTTTTATCAAATAATATCTAGAATAACATATTATTTATTGTTGTTAAAGAATTCAGAGCATATTGTTTAATATTGTTTAGAATATCAAATGGCAAGATATTCTGCCCTTCAATTTTTAGTTTAACTCATATTTGCCTGTTTCTTAAGTCTTTGATGATGATTAGTTTTCATTCTTACTAGTTAACCAAACCTAGAAGAAAAAAATAGCCAAGCAAAATTATGTATAAAACATTAATATCATTTAAGTAAAATTATATAAACTTTGGGTTACAGAAACATATGACCTGTCTGTAAAGGCTACTTTTCTTTTAATTTTTATAATAATTTATCTGAATTTTTTTCTCTGGAACAAAATATTAGTTATATATTTAGTTTACTAAAACTGCTCAGTGAATACATATGCCATACAAGTCTTTAGAATAAGCTCTATTGAAAAACAGTACACTATTTAGGATCATCTCTCTTGTTGTTTTTAAAGGCATGAAAAGTTGTTTTTTCAGTTCAAACTACAGTTACAAAACATATCATTTCTAAAGATTATTTTCAAACACTCAAAACCTGTACATATTTATTTAAAACATATTAACTAATTTTAAATTTAGCCAGTCTGCCCGGGGTTTGGCCTCACAAATGAAATTGATATTCCCAGGAGCATTGAGATAAGTAAATAGACATTTCAGAATTTTAACTATTATCAATACCATCCTAAAGAATATTGCTGTCCAATCAGCTTTTAGAAATACCCAACACCTGAAACTGGACATAGAAGCAAATGATGTAAGACATTGAACTAAGGCTATCAATGATTTCACCAGCTTTACCTTAATACTAATGTCCCATTGACATTTGACGTGTTTAGCTTTCACAATGTGCTGTGATCCTATCACTTGTCTGTTCTTTTTGGGGAATGGGTAGGGGGGAGGGCAGAGAAATAAGAAGGTATCTAGGTGAATGTTACCATGATCGCTTTTGAAATGCAGTTTATATATAAAAAAAAAAAGTTTAACGACTTGATGTCGAACTCAAGGGATCAAACCTCATCAAGCCATTAAACACTGTACCAGCAAATAGCTTTTGAAAACGAAGGTTTGATAGTTATGTATTGTTAGATTCAAACTCTAAGCTACGACCTAATTTTCTACGAAGGGACAAAATCAACTTATACAACCTTATTTGTCAAGTACACATTTTTTCCCATATTCAATATCAATTAAAAAATTACATACAAATAGATAATTAGCTAATTGGTTACTTTTTTATATTGATTCATATTTTGTAAGGTACAAAAAATATTTATAATTTTGCAAAATTTCAATTTGATCAGAGATTTGAAAATATCGTAGGCCTATATAAACTTTTTACCAGACAGACAAAGTGAGGGGATATAAGCTTTGTAAAAAATAATTATAGATATTAAGATTTTTATCTGCGCTTAAAACAAATTCTGTTTGAAGATAATTTTATTATTTAAAAAATGGCACTAAATAAAGTCTACAAAATTTTAAGATATATTTGAAATATATTTAAAACTAAAAGAAAAGGAATCTCACCTTTGTCCTATTCTGAACAAGACATTATTGAAGTGCAACACAACCTCATCTGAAAAAAATACTTTCAAACTCAAAGAATTAGACTTATTCTCCTAAAGATTTCAACAAATAAATAAATCCAAATACTGAAACAAAACCAAAAAAAAAAGTTAAAAGTAGCACCAATGTTCAAAATACTTTTCAGGTATCTCTTAATTAGCACAGAGTAGAGACAGACAGGAAAGTAGTTAATCACACTCCACTTGAGGAAAGAATTACCGCTACATACTGGAGGACACATTTGCATCAAGTTACATCAGACAGGTGTGGAGTATTATTTTAAAAAATGACAGGAATACAGTTCAAAATTAAAAAGAATCTTCTCACTAGCCAAAAAAGAAACACTTGCTAATGAACTTAATGAGTTTCACTGTCTTTTAGACACTAATAATTTCAACTGTCTCAAATTAGAATAAATTAAATAGCAAGTCTCAAACATTTTTAAAAAGTCAACTCAATGAAAGCTTGTGGGCCTGATGGAATAAAAGGGCAAGTCTTAAAAGAATGTGCAAAACAACTGGCGGAACATTTTGTAGACATTTTCTATACTTTGCAAAACAACCATGCCATTCCATCCCTGTGGAAGTTGTCCACTTGTCCCAAAGATTGTCAAACCAATGGAAATGAATGACAATATACCAATTGTTTCTAAATGTTTAAAAAATCTAGTTAAATATTTTTAATTAATGACCATTTGAATAAGTTAGACCCATTATATTTTGCTTACCAGAAGGTAAAAGGTGTAGATGATGCTATACAATACATTTTAAATTCTAATTACAAACACCTAGACTCACGCAACACTTATGCAAGAATGTTGTTCACAATCCAAACTCATATATTGAAAATATGAAGGCAATGAACATTAGTCCATTTATAATTCTATGGGCTAATGAATTCTTGACACTGAGACCTCAGAGTTAGGGTTAACAACACAGTATCTAATGCACATATTGTGATAATGTCATTGCGGTACTTTCCATATACCAATGATCTTCAAGCATGTAGTCCTTTTTTTTCCTTAACAAAGTTTGCAGATGACGTGCCCTTTTCTGAGAGAGTTCTGATGTTAATCATTATTTAAGAGGAATAAACAATATTGAAAGCAAATTTTAAGAGGTCAGCAACTTGGAACCAGAGGACATACCTCCTAGCAAATTATGATCTGAAAGAAAAGTTCCAGTCAGTTCTTTCGCGGAGTTCATGGGTGCCAGATGCTGTATATCCACACTTTAAAAAAATGCGTTGCTGCTAAACTTTTACATTATTTGGAACCACATTCATCTGTGAACATGCTTTTTTATTAAATGATCAAGTGTTAGAACAGGTCGATGCTGATTGACAGTGCAACAAAAAAAACAACAACTAGTAATGTAGTTCCACAATTCCGGAATATTATACACGAGAGTAAGTAGTTATATACTTCTCATTAAGTACAACTATATATTTCTTGTAAAATGTTGTGATGTAAACAGACAATATCAAAATTTAAAAAAAAATCATTCCTTAAATTAGTTCTAGAAACTGCTAACTCTTCTTTTAATTCCTCAATTTATGCCCCCCCCATCCCCAAATTTTTTTAATGCGGCCCTCTGCAGAAAAAGGTTGCCCACCCCTGAACTAGAGCATTGGAACAATGAGACATTGGAATGGAAAAGGAAATGAAACTCCTGGAAGCGAGTAAAGGGAAACTTAAGGAAGGGACAAAACAAGAATGAAGACAAGTGCAGACAATTAAAAATTGTCTTTTTTTTAAAAACTTATCAATGTTCTTTTTATATGTTCTAAAACTTAGCACTAATTAGTAACTGTATGATATTTTATTATTATGTTATCAATCTGTAGCTAAAAAGGAAAAAGTCTTTACATTTTGTTTTTCTATAATGCATTAAAGATGTAAATAAAAATTAAATTTAAATAAGAGCAGAGGGGTGAACAGAGATACTCTGACATCTTTAAGTAAAGTAATTAACCCTTTTTCTTTCCTCTTACAGCATCTGTACTGACAGTCTTAAATCTTCTATCCATGTAAATAAAGTGAAAGAATGGTGGATCGGAAATCATAGAGTGGAGACTGATGCACCCTATCCAAACATGTTTGTTTAAACTAGAAAACAAAGTCTAAAATTAAATTTCTGCAGAAACCTAATGCTAGAAAATTATTTGTTAAAAATGTGCTTGTGATGCACTACAAAGTAAAATGAATATGATGTGAGAAAAGATTTTCACAAGTGAGGTAAATATAGAATGAAAAAAACAACTCATTATTATGTAACATCTTTAATCTATAAGTTAGTTTCATTTCAAACCTTGCAAATTATGGGGCAGATGATGTAAAAATGAACTGTCTCTGTGACCAACAGTCAATGAAGGTCTCATGTGACAAGAACGTTGACCTCTAACTAATGTCAGAGACCCATTAGAGCAGCGGTTCTAGGCGACCCTTTTTACAATCCCCCACTCTGCACCGACCCCCCCCCCCGCGCTCACACACAGCAATAGAAGAATAGACTTTTTCGATGGTCTTTGGTGACCCTTGGCAAATGGTCAACTAACTCAAACGTGCTCTAATAACATTAGAGAAGAAGGAGTATTTGTACAAATTTGTCCTAGTATATGAAACAAGGAAAAATTTGTTTGATTTCCTTTATCATGCTAAGATAGATTAAGCTCAACCACCATTTCTGCCAATAAAACCTCTGCCCTTCTCACTTTCATCTAATTCTATATATGATTAGAATAGCCAATTTCGCCCTTTTTATTATTATTATTTTTTTTTTTGATTTCATAAAGGTTAAGAAATGGAAATAGATAAATAGTTCTACTGCAAAATGTGCCCAAAATATTGTAAGTTCTGTTTGAGATATAATAAAGATACTTTTTAAAAATAATAATGAAATACAATTATTGATACAAATGAATTTTACTAAATTTACAGTGATCATATAAAGACTCACACTTTACCCTCGTGAATGTACAAGAGCACAGGAAACATAAAATAAAATATACATAGATATATATGAATATATTTTTAAAAGGTGGCTATTACATTTTTGTAAGCATGTGACTGATGTAGTAATGGCTCTGTCAACTGTGGAACATGTTAGTAACAGAATTAACAGATCATACGTACAGATCCAGATGATTATTAATATTAAATTCTAGATAGCTGCTAAACTTAAAACTAAACAGCTTCTTAGTACTAGATCTAGTATACTAGACTACTAGTAGGACTTCTAGATCAATTAGTGAAATAAGCATAGAATCTTGATCTAGTCTAGATCTAACCTGTGAATTGCAACAACAATTGTTTCCCATTTGAATGTTAAGCATTATCTTCTTCTTATCTTACATAATACAGACGTTACTTCAAAAAAGAAGATGATTACGTCCTACGCGTCATGCATTTAGTCATGCATATTAACCAATGACTTAAATTCTGCCAAGTCACTGGTTTTCCTGGCTAGCTCAGGCAACCCATTTCATGCTCTAAAAGCACTAGGGAAGAAGGAGTATTTGTACAAATTTGTCCTAGCATATGGGACGAGGAATGTGCCTTTATCTTTGTGTCTTTCAGAGTATTTTATTAAATTTTGTTTTTGTATTTGAAGATTATGGTTCAGTGTTTTATGTATTATTGCCACTTTACTTTTGAGCCTTCTGTCCTGAAGGCTTTCTAAATTTAGTGATTTTACTAAAGGTGTTACTCTAGTCAAATATGAATATTCGTTTGTTATGAATCGCACTGCTCTATTTTGTGTCTGTTCTAGTTTCTTAATGTTTTCTTGAGTTGAGGGGTCCCAAACAGAGGATGCATATTCTATTATTGGCCTAACCAATGTTAAATAACATTTTAGTTTTATGTTCTTATTTGATTTATAGAAATTTCTTTTAATAAATCCTAATGCTTTGTTTGATTTTTTGTAGTTTCATCAATATGTGGATTCCATGACAGTTTTTCATTTATTATAACACCTAGGTATTTTGCGTTTTTAGTCTGTGTTACTGGTTTGCCATGAATAAGATAAGTAGAATTAATTTGTTTTAGTTTTTTTGTTACTCTTAACAACTGACATTTTTCTGGGTGGAAAGACATGCTCCAATTTGATTCCCATTTCTGTAATTCATCTAATTCTCTTTGTAAAATATCTGTGTCTTGTGTTGTTTTTATTGCTCTATATATTATGCAATCGTCTGCAAATAATCTGACTTTTGTTCCTGAAGTAATGCAATTTGGTAAATCATTTATGTAAATTAAAAATAAAAGTGGACCCAAGACTGTTCCTTGAGGTACACCTGAGTTTACTGTTATCGGTGTTGATTTAGAGCCATTTATTATTACAGTTTGTTCTCTCCCTATCAGAAAGTCTTTAATCCACTGATGCAGTGGACCATTAATGCCGAAATATTTTAATTTTTTAAGCAAACTATGGTGGTGAACTTTGTCAAAAGCCTTAGAAAAATCTAGTAAGATAGCATCTATTTGTTCACTATTATATAAATCTTTTGAAAAATCATCAATTAGTTCTAAGAAGATTTTGTTGATCTACACAAAGAACTTTTCAACACTCTGTCCAAAGGAAAACAAGAGCCCTACGTCAATTTTGTAACGGAGGATGAAGTGACATTGTTATTTAAAAGAGTAGACGTAACAAAAGCTTGTGGACCAGACAAAATTAGTGGCAAGCTGATCAAGCTATGTGCGGAGCAAATTTCTTCTATCTTCTGTCATATCTTTAACCAGTCATTGCAAACGTGCTTAATTCCAAACATCTGGAAAACTTCAGAAATCATACCAGTGCCTAAGAAACCAAAAATAGATTGCTTAAATGATTTCCGCCCAGTAGCACTAACACCTATTGTTATGAAATGTTTTGAAAAATATATCCTTAAACAACTTGTAGCAAAAGTCAATAACAGCCTAGACCCTCACCAATTTGCATACAAAGCAGCTAGAGGAACTGAGGATGCCATTCTATTGCTTTTGGACCAGCTTTATAAGCATCTCGATATACCCAAAACATATGCACGAGTCCTCTTCGTAGATTTCTCCTCGGCTTTCAATACCATACAGCCACATCTAATGATAAACAAACTGAGTAACTTAAATGTAAGCCCTTACTTGCAAGCATGGGTTCTAAACTTTTTAACCCAACGGCCCTAGTATGTTAAAGTCAACAACACCAAATCGTCAACTCGAGTACTATGTACGGGTGCTCCACAAGGTTGTGTACTTTCTCCTGTGCTATACACTCTTTACACTAATGACATAAGAAGCATCTATGACTCAGTTAAACTCATTAAATTCGCTGATGATACTGCCATAGTCGGTCTTATTTCAGGAGACGAAACTCAGTATCGAAGCTCGATAGAAGAGTTTACAAACTGGTGCACCGACAACTTTCTAGAACTGAATGTAACAAAAACTAAAGAACTTATAATAGATTTTAGAAAGAAAAAACAAACTATACGTGAACTGCAAATAAACACTACATCTATAGAACAAGTAAAGGCATATAAATATCTAGGCATTATCATCAACAACAAGCTTTCATGGGAAGACCACCTTGGAACTCTGACAAAGAAAACAGCCCAGCGACTCTTTTTTCTATACAAACTCAACAGTTTTAAATTAAATAAGAAGATCCTTGAGACATTTTACGGCGCGACTGTACAAAATCTGCTAACATACGGAATAAGTTGTTGGCAAGGCAACGCCTCATCTAAACTGTTGCAACGTCTAGAAAACATCATTAAAAAAGCATCAAAAATTACACTCACAACATTACCAAATTTAAAGGAACTTTTTGAACAAACGTGCCTAAGAAAAATCGAAAAAATCTTGGAAGACAACGGCCACCCGCTCCATCAGAACTACGCCAGGTCGTCGCGAAGTGGGCGACTGCTGTCAATCAAAACAAGAACGGAGCGGTACAAAAACTCGTTCGTACCTCACTCGGTCAGACTCTATCACCGCCACTCATTGATCAGGGAACATGAAATGCACCAAGATACCTGTGTGTAGTCGCTGAATGAACTCTTTATGTTGTCTGTTGTATTTATGTGTTTTTTTTCTGTTGTGTTGTCTTTATATGAGAAACGAGTCCTTGTAATCACAACAAATTTCCGTAAGGATCAATAAAGCAGTCTTAGTCTTAGTCTTAGTCTTATTAGTTGTGTTTCACATGATCTATATTTCCTAAAGCCATGTTGGTATGGTGTGAGGACATTATGTTTGTCTAAGTGGTTTATGATGTTGCTACATATTATGTGTTCTAGGATTTTACATGTGATGCTGGTAAGTGATACTGGTCTGTAGTTTCCTGGTTCAGATTTCTCTCCTTTTTTAAATAGGGGGGTGACATTAGCTTCTTTACAGTCCTTTGGTACTCTGCCCTGGTTAAGTGAAGCCTGAAAGAGTATTTTGAACACTGGGGCTAGCTCATTACTTAGTTCTTTGAGTAATCTAGCTGGAATACCATCAGGTCCAGAAGCTTTATTTGGTTTGGTGTTGGCTAATAGTTTTTTAATTCCATTTTCTTGTACTACTATATCTTCTATGTTGTCTACTTGGTTCAAATTCAGTAATATGTCTTTGTCTCCTGGGGCTGAGAATGCTGATGCAAAGTATTTGTTTAGGATGTTTGCTTTAGTTTCATTATCATTATGTATTATAATATGTTCATCTTTTAATGGCGCTACGCCTGTTGTTTCCATTTTCTTAGACTTAATGTATGACCATAGGTTTTTGTTGTTATCTTTAGATATTACATTGTTTATGTATTCACTCTGCAGCTGTCTGCTTACTTTTTGGGTTAAGTGTTTAATTTTTATATACTTTTTGTAAACTCTTTCTGCATTAGTTTCTTTAAATTTTCTATATAGGTTTTCCTTATGTTTACAAAGCTTCTTTAGTCTATTATTAAACCAGCATTTATTTATTTTGTTTGATATGTATTTAGTTGGTATATGATTTTCTATAATGCTTTTAAGATGGGTTTTAATGAAATTCCAGAGGTCATCGACTGGTTGGTTAATGTCTTTTTCTAATAAGAATGTTTGTTGAAAGTTTAATGCAGCTTGGTGTAGTTGTGTTAGGTTACATTTATTCCAGAGTAAGATTTTTCTTTTGGGTTTTGTATTGGCTACTGCTTTTATCTGACTGTGTATTTTTATGATCTCATGGTCTGATAGACCAGGGATAATATCATAATCAACTACTAATCCAGGTCTGTTGGTTAAGAAGAGATCTAATGTGTTGTTTAATCTAGTTGGCTTTTTAATGATTTGATCTAAACTTAGGTTGTGTAAAGTTTCTATGAAAAGCTCATTTATGTCCTTAAGGTTTTGGTGTTTATCTATGGTTAGTGTTTTCCAATTTATATCAGGTAGGTTGAAATCACCCATAATCCAAAAAACTGAATTTTTATTTGTCTCTTTAAGTGTAGTAATCTGATTACATAGTTCCTGCATGTATTCTAAACTAGAATTTGGTGGTCTGTAAATGCTGCCTATTATTAGGGATGTTGAGGTGGTATTAATTTTACAAAATGTTGATTCTATATTTTTTGAGTTAGGTAAGGTAATTTCTTCTGCTATAAGAGTGTTTTTTATTGCTAAAAGAACTCCTCCATGATTATCAGCCCTATCTTTTCTAAAAATTTCATAATTACTATTGAAAAAGAATTCATTCATCGACTACACACACGCATGATGTCCATAAAGGAAATATTGGCAATACTTCGTGATAGATGACACAACGGCAATACCTTATACTTGATGATAATGAAACATTCTTTCTCCATCTCTTAGCATCATCATTATCATTATCGTCATCATCATCTCATTATCTTTATTATCATCATCACATCATTCTTGTACTATAATGTATTAATCTATGATAAATGTAGAAATGTAATCAATGAAACAAAAAAAAAACAAAAAAAAAACAGTTACTAGCATTAAGAATATAATCCGGAATTTCTTGAAATCTTTGAAAACTCATACACATCTCCTAAAATATAGACACAAATTTTCATTTTGAGGTGTCATTCAATGTTGAAAACGCTAATCCTACACGCGATGAAAAAAAGGCATTATGCAATACCCGTCATTGTGAAATTAGCTTCTTGCGCCTCTAAGTAATGAAGAATTACTTGAGGTCAACAATTCTCGAAGATAGATTGAAACATTTGGTAATTCTTGCTATTGAGTGTGATCCATGAAGGAAACGGAATTATCATGATATACTCTATGACTTCGCTACACGCAAGGCTTGTAAAGTAATTCTGTACTTAGTAAAGAATGAATAAAATGCAGAGACGAATTTATTTTCTAATACAAATCTCTTAATTTTTACTTATTATCTGTATCCCTACCCAAAATAGGCTTCGCGAAATCTATTTGACATAGGGCCCGCAATAATCAAGTCCGTCCCTGCTATTTAGTGACGGGTAAATTCAGGGTAGATTATTTGTTCTCCCCCCCCCCCCTCTTTTTTCTGAGCCGTGTTCTCTGTCGCCTCGATAGTTACGTGGGATAACTCTAGTCCGACTTGCAGAAATAAAAGAGTTATCTTTCCAAGACTTATTGGTGATGTCAGGCATTGTTGGGCCATGAAGAGAATTATATATTTAGATAAATATCTGTGTGTGCTTTCTAGCATAGTAACTAGCCTTCTTTAAAGATGAAACCTCTGTAACGTAGAAGATAAGATAATAAGTTTATACGAGAGAGAGAGAGAGAGAGAGAGAGAACGCAATAAAACAAGGATAACACGAATCTAAAATGTGAACGGCGTCTGATATCAACTTCATTTACAATGATAAGATATTAGGGCTACTTTGATAATTAAGCAGTTATTTAGGGAAAATGTATGATTTTCAGAAAAATAGCATCATAGGTTTAAGAAATGTATTTGAAATGTGTACCAAAAAAAATGTAATTAGAAGTTAGCACATAAAACGAGCTAACATCTCTGCTCTTTCAATGACCGTTATATTAAAGGATGTACTCAGTAGCCGCCCTAGGGGGTGGCAAGTGTCATCGCATGAGGGGAGCTCCGCGATTGTAGATTTCCTTGTCAATATCAGCTTCGCAATCCCGATTAGTTCTCATTAGCTAGGACTTGTTACTCAATATTTTGGACGTTTTCCCGGCATCCATTTATATGCTACCAATTGCCATGCAAGTTCTTAACATGACATTTTTGGTTTCAAATACCGTTCAGTTGCGGTAAAGGCAGCAAAATGTTTCTAAATCATATTAGTTACGTTTATTAACCTTAAAAGTCGAGATCCCTTCATGCAGAACAATTACAATACAGTATGCAATTAGTGAAAGACAGTACGTACTATGCTTAGTAGCAAAAAAAAAACTCCCGTATTGTTGGAGGTGGACGAGCCCGTTAGCGTGATGTGGTACGGTATATACAGGCTCAGGGCGCCACATTTGACACTCGGCCAGGTCCCCGCGCTCTGCTAAGGCCGCCTCTGGTTGTTCATGACAGTAGATTAATGTACTCGGTGTACAATAGTTGTATGAAACGAATCATTCACAGCTTTCTGTGGCTACATTAACATTTTGACTGAACTCTCCACTGTCATTAAAAACCTAATTAGTAAGTCATTTTTAAATTGTATTCTTTTCTTTTTCTAAACATTCAGTTTAACGCAAAAACTGTTCAGATGAAAGTTTTAAATACCATACATACATTTGATCTTAAATTTACTAAATAATTGTCAACGTCTGCTATATTCCATCCAGTGCAACCTAAATATTATTAAATATTTATTTCATCTGCCATTAATATTATTTAGGGTCCTCTGAGATATTAAGAGATTTCTTATTGGTGTTTGAGTCAGTGGCGTTTCGATGAACCCGGCACCCACGAGAGTTAGGGGCCCACAACCTGTGGCGTAGTAACCATGGCAATAATGGGTTCATTTCGTTTGGGTCCATAACTTAAGACCAATCGGGCCCACATGGGAATGACAACAAAGAGGGTAAAAGCACTTTTGGGAAAGAAGATTAAAAAAAATTCTCCAAAATATCTTAAATGTTATGCCAAATTTTATATTAACTTCAAAACATTAGTCCGTGATTTCATGTAGCGTCTATGTACCAGCGTTTCGGAGTTTTTTGATGTAACGAACTGTTTTAATCAGGTTTTTGTAATAGTGGCTAGCCCTAATCACACTGGGCTTTGGTGTGACCTGTTCCCCCCCCCCCCGGAATCGGAGTGGGAATAGTTTGGTTAAGTACATAGTGATGTGTAGAACAAAATCGGGTAGGGAAACGACATTAGTTCTAGAGTCTATACTCTATAGCCAATAACATTTTATGTTTTAAACATATCACAGCATGCATGTTTTTATCTCACTTGACAGTTTGGTCAGAAGTTAGACCAAGTTATACGCTACTCAGTCACTCAGTGCTACATTTTGGTCAGCAGTTAGACCAAGTTATACGCTACTCAGTCACTCAGTGCTACATTTTGGTCGGCAGTTAGACAAACTTATACGCTACTCGATGCTACATTTTATACAACGCATATTGCCGCTAGTGTAATCATGGGAAATATACCCCAACTTGATTTGCAAAGGGAATGAGCCGTTTTGTCAGCAAACAAAAAAATTATTTAAAAAGGCTGCAAGATAGCTGCCCACTCCTATGAATGGTTAGGGCAAGCTTAAATTATTATTTTTTTTTGGCCTTTAGAAAATTTGAGCAAAACAAAACAAACAAACAAACAAACAAAAAAAAAACACTAACCTAATTTTATAAAAGTAAAGCTCCTCTTTCAGAGATTGGCTTATTCTCTGGCCAGACTAATGTTATGCACCAGGATTTGAACCCCGGACCCCGACTCGGAAGCCAAGCGCTTAACCTCTCAGCCAAAGCGCCTGACAAATTATTACTCTCATGTTTTATCGTCTCTCCAAGTGTGAATAATCATCATAACAAAAAAGGATGATATAGATCTGATATTATGATAATTGAAACAAAACACAACTAGATCGACTAGATTAAAAACTAAATAAATAAATTTACAGCCAACTTACACCAAAAATGTTTTATGAGTAACTCTAAAAATAGAGTTAGACAATTCTCGTTTCTCCATCGACACCAGTGGTTCCCAAACTTTTTTTGTCTCGTACACCCCTTCTCGTGTTTATTTGTTTCAGGTAGACCCCTTTCTTCGCTAATTATGCATTTATAAATTTAATGAACTTAAAATGTCTTTTCTTTCATCTGATTTTTAAGTCGAATATATTTATGAATGAAATACAAATCAACTCTAACCGAAATAAAATTTAATATGTATTACATTAATTCACACAACAAAAAGACAAACGGAAGAGAACGTATGTCTGTATACTATGATAGTAAAAATTCCTTATGGTCTTCAATTTAGTTTGGCGTAATATTAAAACTTCTTGGTTATTCATGTCAATTATTATTATTATTACTTTTTAATTGAATATGGACAGACTTGCTGAAACATTTTAACACTGGTTATCGCATGCGGCCTCAGAACAAGTCAGCTGGAGGTCACTACTAAAGTCTCGACCTGCTTAAAATACTTAAATGAGATTAACTATCGTAGACCCCCATTAAAAACTCATAGAACCCATTATTCATTTTTCACTCTCGTAGACCCCTTAAAAGTCTTCGTAGACAACTTTGAGAATCACTGTTCTACAGGTAGGCTCACTGTTTATGTTTTGGATTATCCAACCAATCGTATTGTTTTGTCCAGTATTAGCTTTAAAAAAAAAAGGACATTCACGGAGGCCACTTACATTATTCTGTTGTTGTGTTGCCTATGTGATATTTCCGATGGACGACTTATTTTTCTACAAGGCACAGACTATTAATCTAAATCTAGACTAGATAGATCTATATTGGATATTGAATTTTCAACTGGTATTGGCTTATTTGTTAAAGCCATGGATAGAATGTATTAGCCAGGATGAACATAAACAGTCACACTCATAGATCTACTAAAATCTAAAGTCTAGATCTACATTACAGTCAAAGATACAGCCACAGGATTAGCAGGTCAGTTTCTTTTTTCTACATAGATCTAGATTAAATTATAATCCATTATTTTTTTTGTCATGCATACATATACAATTCAATACACTAACTCTATTGGTCTATATTACTATTTAGTAGGTATCTACTATAACCTACTTAGATATAGATTTTCATATATAGATCTATATCAGTAGATCTCATTCATTATTATCTAGACTAGACTGCTTTCTGGAAAATGTTGTAGGCCTATAGGTCTAGGCCATAATGTACTATTTTTTTCTTTTACTTTAACTTCCTACACATGATACACATATTTATATATATAGACTTTCCTCTTATCTCATCTATCAAGTCTTATTATATTTAGGCTTAGGCTATATTATATCTTCTAAATTTTCTTTTAAATTATAATCCTACACATGATTTTGACCTAAGCTTAGATATCTAGATCTCATTAGATCTAAATATTATCTAGATTTTCATATATAGACTGCTTTCTAGAAAATCAGGTAGGTAGCCTATGTGTCTGGTCCCTAATGTAGGCCTACTAATTTTTCTTTTAATTTAAATTCCTACACATCATATACATATTTTATATGTAGATTTTCCTTTTATCTCAACCAAGTCTAATTATATTAAGGCTTATACTATATTATATCTATTAAATTTTCTTTTAGATTAAAATCCTACACAATATTTTGACCTAAGCTTAGATATCTAGATCTCATTAGATCTAATTATTATTTTGACTAGACTGCTTTCTAGAAAATCATGTATTGATCTAGGTCCTATTGGACTAGATCTCATTAATTATTATCTAGACTAGACTGCTTTCTAGAAAATCATGTATATGTCTGGTCCCTAATGTACTAATTTTTCTTTTAATTTAAATTCCTAGACATGATACACATATGTATATATAGATTTTCCTATCTCATCTACCATGTCTTACTAAATTTAGGCTTAGGCTATATTATATCTACTAAATTTTCTTTTTAGATTAAAATCCTACACATGATTTTGACCTAAGCTTATATATCTAGATCTAGTTTATATTCTACATTAATGTATATATTATAGTAATTCTATAAACTAAGACATTTCTGTCTAAATCTATCTGTAATTCATTGTAACTCTAGACTTATCTATAAACTAAGACATTTCTGTCTAAATCTCTCTGTAACTCTAGACTTATCTACTATGACATCCACACTGCACATTGGATGTGTAATCATTACAAAGTCTCTTTATCAAGCAGAAATAAATACAAATGGGCTCTCTCCTTTCTTCTCCTCCTCTTCATTTCACTTTCACCTGTTCATGTTTCTTATTGTAATCACTAGATGATGCAGCAAGGAATAAATGGGATTTGTATTTATTTTTTAATTTGATTACAACTAGTATTAAAATTATAATTGTCTCTAAAACATTTTTTAAAAATCCAACACCCAAATGAAACCATTACACATATCCACAATTTAGAACAATACGTGCATGTTCTGTATTTGTCCTAGGCAATAATCATACCAAAATTCACTATCTTCTTCCATCAAGAGGACAAAAAATGTAATAGTCCTTATCTTATACAATTTATACAGCGTAGGACTACACACGCTCTTATAGCCCATTCTTTAGGAAAAAAATTCCCCTCTGAAGGGCCGCAATCTCCTAACTACAAACATTATGTCCCTTCAAAAAAAAAACAAAAAAAACAATCCTTCAAAGTGATTTAGGCTTCACTCTATACAGTACGCTATATTCGTCTACTTGTGTGGGGTGCGTGAATACGACTTGGTGAGCTTTCACGTTGAAAGGGTTCCGCTGGGCCAGCGGTTACAACAGAATGTGGACTTCCGGATGGGAGGGCGTGGTTTGCAGACATGACTTGCTTACCTTTGACTCCACCGTTTCGAGCGTCTGGCGTGGAGGGCGGGACGCACGGGCTATTATTATGTCCCACTGAGCGTGGACCCGCCGCGTGCTTTGGGAGGGGCGGGCAAGATGGGCGCTTCGAAATGACAATCTGTTGAAGACTTTATACAGTCGCGATGTGGACTGATGGGGTGAGTAGGCTTGACCTACTGAGCGTACATTTCACCGTCGCTAACTGCCGGGTGGACGTATAGATGCGCAGACTGACCTTTCTGACCTTAGTCTTAGCTGTTGCATGCGTTTTTGGACATCACCGTAGTGATCGTCTGGCGTGACGAGTGGGCATAGCGTATCGCTAGCTTTTGGTTAGGCAGGTGGCATGCGTAGAGATTTGCTTACCGAGGCCGGTGGTCGGGGCGTGTAGACATAACTGAATGAGCGTGGATTGAACCGTAATGTATGGCTGATGTGGCGATGAGACTTCGACAAACTGAGCACTGATTTCACTGTCGCTAGAATCCTGATGGGCGGATGGGGTGAGCCTACACGACCAGGGGCGGACTGGGTGTCAAAATCGGCCCGGGCATTTCTGTGCAATCCGGCCCACAAATAGGATGCCATATAAAGGGCGTCGAATTATACATATCAAATTCATTATGCTAAGTTTGATAATGTATCGAAAACTGGGTTTACGTAACATAATGCATTTCTACTAGTGGGTAGGTGAACTGCATGTTAGCTGTATGTACAATCTACTTGTTGAAATAGGATCTTTTATAACGAGAACACAGTACTTAGTATTCACATACAATTTGAAGGTAAGGCTCGTTAAATTCCCCTATCAACGAACTATTCGCTACCACATTGTTTATGACTGGGTGCCAATGAATTACTCGGAGAAAGTCTCTGTCAACAGACTTCACCATGACATTGTCTGCCTTTTGTCATGATGCTTCACAGTCTATTCTGTACACATCTTTCATATGCAGTGACTTCGTTCACAATCTTCTTGGCCTGCTTACAAGACAGCAGAATTACAAGATAGCCTACATCCCTGTCAATAAACTTTACATCTTTAAAATTTTGTATCATAACTGCAACTATCGCATCATCCGCATGTTCTCCTCGGATTCAGTTTCACTCCTAGCCATGTTCTCGGACATGGGGAATTTAATGTACAAAACCAAGTCTTCAGCCTCATCTTTTGTTCGCCCACCTCACATGGTCATCTGCTGCTTTCTTAATTACCCGTAAATCTTGTTCGATTGTTTGCATCTTGAAATGTGCTACACACAATGTTATATGCTCCCAGAACATCACGTTCATTTAGGTAATTTATTAAAGGTAAAAAAAAACAAACCCTCTACATCTTCGTTGTCTTGACATTAGTGTTTCTTCGTTGGATAACCTGACTTGATCCCCAGGAAATAAATGGCGCTGTGTTTCGTTCATTCATAGACGCTGTCAGCATGACATTTAACAACGGTTGTTGAATTTCTCGTGCTTGCGGGGGAAACAGATTTATTATTCCACTTCATTTCTTAGCCAAAGGATTCCAGCAATATTGGTTTTCTTAACTTTTTTTGTCTGCTCCTCCTTTGTGCTTCGTTTTCTATTCTGATGCATATTGACGCCAAATTGTTGTTGGCTACTTTGTTACACCGCTCAAGATAATAATTGTGTAATTATGAAGATTACAAGATCATGCAATAACTCAATCCTACCAATAACAATTCCTTTTGACTGGACATTCAATCTGTAAGACCAGGAGCGTTGTGATTGTCCCCTTTATAGATTCATCCGAATATATTCACACCAACGTTAATTAACTTTATATCTGTATAAGAAATATAAGCCTTATATTGCTTTTTAATTGCTTAGTGATTATGCCCTTATAAGGAATGAACTATATAAGAAGAACTGATTACGGATGTAGGCTATTACATTATTTCGGAAAATGCGTTAGAATGAGTAGCTCTAATACACTGTTGAGTCTGTAAATCACGATGCTCTGAGTGCTCCTTTTATGGAAAAATATTAAACAATCTTTTTACAATTGCAAATCTAAGGGGTAACGTGAAGCCCTTTCACTGGCCCTACCGGCCCTATTGGGTACCGGCCCACCGGGCATTTGTCCGAATGTCCATATAGCCAGTCCGCCACTGTATACGACTAACGTGGACTAATTTGGACTGTCGCGAGCGTCCAACGAAGTGGCATCTTTCTTTTCCGAAGCGAAAAATTTCATTTTTAAATTAAGCATTCATAAAAATAAGCCTACACCATTTTTACAACAATTTACTTTTAATATAAAAAAAAAATCACGTGAGACTATAGAAAGCCTAAAGCATATTTTTAACATATTTATAACATATTTATGCATTTTGCCATTTTTTATTTAAATGTATCCTACTAAACTAAGTACTTTGTGTCCAATGGATACGTACATTTAAAGAAATGTTATTGTTGTTTTTTAATCTATAGTGTATGCATATACGACGAATTTAATTTAAAACAACAGTTTTAAGCTTTGTTTCAAAGTTATACACTTTATTGACCATGCTTTCATAGCTCGGCGTCTGAGCGGTAAATCACTTGGTTTCCGAACCGAGGACCGGAGCTCGAATCCTGGTAAAGACTGAGATTTTTTAATTTCGGGATCTTCGGGAGCCTCTTGAGTCCACCCAGCTCTAATGGGTACCTGACGTTAGTTGGGGAAAAGTAAAAACAGTTGGTCGTTGTGCTGGCCACATGACACCCTCGTTAACCATAGGCCACAAAAACATAACCTTTACATCATCTGCCCTATGTTAGCATTGTGTTTAGTGTTTGTTATGAATATGTAGAGTTATTCACCTTGGTAAGAAAGTTCATATTAGAGTGTTGTGTGTAACCTCGTACTATGAGGGTGTGTAAATAAATAGACTGTTGAATCTGGCGTTATAGTGTTGGCGTTGTTTATAGTTATTAAGTGTAGCGTTTTCTAGCTTAACAAGTGGTAGCAGAGCGTGTAAGTAAACGTATTGACTTAGTTGATCCTAGTTAAAGTGATAATGGCTACAAGAATTGAGATTCCATCCTTTTTGAAAGATATGTCTTATGAATTATATCAGAAAGAACTGCTAGCGTGGAATGAAATAACGAAGCTAAAAAAAAGAGAAAATAGCGATAGCCGTAGCCCTTTCATTACTACAGGGCAGTGAGTCAAGGCTAAGAGAGTATGTATTTGAGCAATTAGAGCTGTCGGAGCTCAAGTGTCAGGAAGGTTTCGAGAATCTCTTGAAGTTTCTGGATAAGAACTTGGCCAAAGACGACCTGGCAGACAGTATTGATAAATTTGATGATTTTGAAAACTTCAGGCAAAGGGAAAATCAATCCATACATGATTTTATCTCAGAGTTTGATACAAAGTATAGGAGATTAGAACAGAAACGAATGAATATGTTACCTGAGATTCTGGCCTTCAAGCTGCTCAGAAAGACAAGAATTACACAAACTGAGAAGATGCTACTTCTGACAGGTATGAACTTTGCTCAGCGGGAGACGCTGTATGAAGAAGCGAAGGCATCACTTAGAAAGTTCAAAGGAGAAGATAATAAAGGGAAACAGTTCGATGCCTGTATCAAACTTGAGCCAAGGTATTTGTCTGATAATGAGGAGGCTTTATGGGCGGCTGGCTACAAGAAACATGAACCGTTGAGCAGTTAGGGAAGCCTAGGTGAACAACAGTTGAACCACAGCAGACGTGAAAACTTCAAGAGCTTTGAAAGACGAGATAAAGATCAGTTGAAATCTACCAGCAAGCTGAAAGTGGAACATCATGGAAGTAGACAATATAAAGGTGGAAGTCACTTTAGAAGTGAAGGTCAAGTCAGACACATTGCTCGAGATCAGTTCCCTCAACCAAGAAAGAAAGGTTTAAGCCCATTAGTTCGTGATGGAAATGTTTTGAGATGCATATCTTGTGGGTCATATAGACATCTTTTGTCTAAATGTCCAGACAGCTGGGAGAATCTGACAGAGACGTTCAAAGTTGTAGAGGACAAAAAGGGAACTTGTCCGTTGACTGGAGACCACAGAGAGAAAGATTTCACCACGAGGTTATGAGGGCAGTGCACGCTCCAGTAGAGGGATGAATTTATTTAATGATTGACAGTGGTGGAGAAATTTAAGGCTGACCTGCTTCTAGAATGTGCACGTATTTTGAAGTTACACATGTGTAGTAGAGCTGCTAGTATAGTTTGGACAATACTTCTTCAAGGTCACGGTCAGAGAGAATAATAATCCTACAGTAGCTGACTGTGTGTGTGTGGAGACTACTTTCAGTTCCTGTGACTGAAAAAACAAAACAAAGTGAACACACCTGTGTCGAAATATTAGGCAGAATATTTTGACTTGATGACCTTTGATCTAGCGACCAGAAGGAAATTGTGTGTTAGTCTGAAACAATTTGAAGCTATCTGCTCAAGCCACAAGTTTGCTGTGTCTAAAGACATTGTTTTCCTTGACAACTGGCATTACTTTCTCGTATCGCCTTTGAGTCACTCTTGATTAAGACGATGCACATCAAGTTTGAAAACAGCACTGCAACAGAGCTGATTGTTAACAGTTCCTCTCTATCCCCCCCCCCAGTCTTGTTACCCCACTACATTGATCAGACTGCAGAGCATTGTCAACATTTCTTTACCCCACTATATTTTATCTTCTTTGTGTGGGAAGAACGTTCTTTGAAACCTGGGCGTATGAGACTGTGTGTATTTCTGGTTAGTGCCTACAATACCATCAGAAATATGACGATCTACACTTGCCACTGTTAACATCAACGTTACCCGCAGAGAGTACAGAAACAGTGAAGAAACAAGGTGACAGTCTGACAGTACAAGTCTTTTGGTGGGACAGCTTACCACCATAACATGCTCAGAACCATTGACTCCATTCATGGCGTCTTTTAAGCCCGCCTCGTCGGACTCACACAACGGAAAAGGTCGACAACGCCTACCCATTTATTTGCTCGCAAGCGGAAAGTCAAGTCTCAGTTAGTCATCATCATCATCATCAAACTCCATTAGAGTGAGGGCTTAAGAGGCTCAAATCCTCTCTTGCAAAAGCCCTGGACAGAAACCCTGCTGTCTTGCGTAGTGCATAGAGGTTGCCATACAGGTTGAGATTTTGGATTTCCCAGACCTGTCGAGACGGAGATCAGCAAGTCTGGGGCAGTCAATCAAAATTTAGCCATAGCCACGAGAAATATGAGCCAACAGGACAGTGGCCTGTCCTGCACTGTGCTACAATAGCTTGCTCAGGCCTGGACAGCCTCCACTACGGGGAAGTGCGGTCAGGGCGCCTCATACGCTCCCAGACTCCACGGGCTTTTTGGGACTTGTCCCAGCACTCAAACCACCTTTCCATTTCTGTTTTTTTGTATTATAGCCAGGGCTTGATGAAAGCTTACAGCCTGATCAGTGGGTGGAATTTGCCCTCCCTGGTGGGCCAAAGAGTCTGCAATTGTGTTGCCAGTCACACCTATGTGACTCGGTACCCACTGCATTATTACAGGGGTGCCATAGCGTTGTTTAATGTTATGTGAAGCCATGATGACAGTGTTGATATTGGAGGGGGGGCATGGTCCGGGGCTTTGCAAAGCCTGTAGTACAGATTTTGAGTCAGTGACCACAACAATCTGTCTTGCCCTCAAATGTCCCTCGCCGAGTTGAGAGTCAATGACTTTTATGGCTTCAAAGACTGACATGGTCTCCGCATCAAAACTGCAAAAACTACCACATGGTCCAAAGATTTTGACTGTGTAAGTGCCAAGAAAGTCGATGTAGGCTCCATGGCCTGCTCTTCCAGAATCTATTGATGCCGACCCGTCAGTGTATGCAAAACTAGCACTGGGCTTCAAGGTATTAATGGTCTCCAGAGCTAGGATTTAAAGGTCGTTAGATGAACGGCTTTGCTTAGTGGCATTAGGGTCTACTAATTTCAAGCGTATGTCTGGGGTCGTTGGGCGACACCAAGGGGGAAGGGGATGAAAACGTTGAATGTTTTGTCGGTTGGTGGAGAGGCCAGCTTCATCAGATAGTCTAGTGGCATGATGCATAAAAGACTGCATCTTGATACGTCTTCTGCATCTCCAACCATCCACTAGTTTTCTAGCTGGGAGGTATTCTTCCAGCCTTTTATACCGCTCCTAAGATTTATTGGACCTATATTAGCCATTATTTCAACCGCATCTACTGGACTTGTCCTAAAGGTTCCACAGACAAATCTTAGTGCTTGGTACTGCATTTTATCAAGTTGTTCAAGAGCAGTCCTGGAGCCATAAATTTGCACAGGTATGCTGTAGTCTATCTGTGATCGGATTGCTCCTAAATACAAGGATCGGAGCATGTTTCTCGGGCTCCCCACTTCGTGGATGCCAGCTTCCGCACAATGCAAAGTTTCCCTGAGGCCTTTCTTACAACATCCTGGATGTGCTCACACAATTTTAGTTTGCGATCTAAAGTTACACCAAGGTACTTGGGTTGCATTTCCATGCTAAGAGCCACTCCGTTGAGGGAGAGCTGGAAAGGTTGCCCGAGAATACCAGTCCCGAGCGTGAACAGAGAATAGACCGTCTTGGAGGTGTTTAATTCTAGCCTCCATTTTTTGTGTGTATGAGCAGAGCGTATGGAGATCCATACAAAGATAAGATAGACGAAGCGGGCGGGCGGGAGGGTCCCCTCGTAAAAAAAAACAAACTTTAACTTAACCGTCTTAATATTTCTGGGAGGGTTTTGCTGCGAAAAGCGCGGACTTGACGTACTCATACTTGACTTTCCGCTTGCGAGCAATTAGATGGTGTTAGGTGTTATCGACCTTTTCCGTTGCGTGCGTCCAACGAGGCGGGCGGGCGAAAGGGTCGCCTCGTAAAAAAATATAGAAACTTTAACATAACCGTCTTAATCTTTATAAGAGGGTCTTGCTGCGAAAAGCGCTGACTTTAATTACTGAGACTTGACTTTCCGCTTGCGAGCATTTAGATGGGTAGGCGTTGTCGACCTTATCCGTTGCGTGCGTCCAACGAGGCGGGCGGGCGAAAGGGTCGCCTCGTAAAAAAATATAGAAACTTTAACATAACCGTCTTAATCTTTATAGGAGGGTCTTGCTGCGAAAAGCGCTGACTTTAATTACTGAGACTTGACTTTCCGCTTGCGAGCATTTAGATGGGTAGGCGTTGTCGACCTTATCCGTTGAATGCGTCCGACGAGGCAGAAGGGCGGGAGGGTCGCCTCGTAAAAAAATATAGAAACTTTAACTTAACCGTCTTAATGTTTCTAGGAGGGTCTTGCTGCGAAAAGCGCTGACTTTACTTACTGAGACTTGACTTTCCGCTTGCGAGCATTTAGATGGGTAGGCGTTGTGGACATTTTCCGTTGCGTGCGTCCGACGAGGCGGGCGGGCGGGAGGGTCGCCTCGTAAAAAAATATAGAAACTTTAACTTAACCGTCTTAATGTTTCTAGGAGGGTCTTGCTGCGAAAAGCGCTGACTTTTCTTACTGAGACTTGACTTTCCGCTTGCGAGCATTTAGATGGGTAGGCGTTGTCGACCTTATCCGTTGCGTGCGTCCGACGAGGCGGGCGGGCGGGAGTGTCGCCTCGTAAAAAAATATAGAAACTTTAACATAACCGTCTTAATCTTTATAGGAGGGTCTTGCTGCGAAAAGCGCTGACTTTACTTACTGAGACTTGACTTTCCGCTTGCGAGCATTTAGATGGGTAGGCGTTGTCGATCTTTTTCCTTGCGTGCGTTCGACGAGACGGGCGGGCGAGAGGGTCGCCTCGTAAAAAAATATAGAAACTTTAACTTAACCGTCTTAATCTTTATAACAGGGTCTTGCTGCGAAAAGCGCTGACTTTACTTACTGAGACTTGACTTTCCGCTTGCGAGCATTTAGATGGGTAGGCGTTGTCGACCTTTTTCGTTGCGTGCGTTCGACGAGACGGGCAGGCGGGAGGGTCGCTTCGTAAAAAAATATAGAAACTTTAACATAACCGTCTTAATCTTTCTGTGAGGGTCTTGCTGCGAAAAGCGCTGACTTTACTTACTGAGACTTGACTTTCCGCTTTCGAGCATTTAGATGGGTAGGCGTTGTCGACATTTTCCGTTGCGTGCGTCCGACGAGGCGGGCGGGCGGGATGGTCGCCTCGTAAAAAAATATAGAAACTTTAACTTAACCGTCTTAATCTTTATGGGAGGGTCTTGCTGCGAAAAGCGCTGACTTTACTTACTGAGACTTGACTTTTTGCTTGCGAGCATTTAGATGGGTAGGCGTTGTCGACCTTATCCGTTGAATGCGTCCGACGAGGCGGGCGGGTAAGAGGGTCGCCTCGTAAAAAAATATAGAAACTTTAACTTAACCGTCTTAATGTTTCTAGGAGGGTCTTGCTGCGAAAAGCGCTGACTTTACTTACTGAGACTTGACTTTCCGCTTGCGAGCATTTAGATGGGTAGGCGTTGTCGACCTTATCCGTTGAATGCGTCCAACGAGGCGGGCGGGCGGGAGGGTCGCCTGGTAAAAAAATATAGAAACTTTAACTTAACCGTCTTAATCTTTATGGGAGGGTCTTGCTGCGAAAAGCGCTGACTTTACTTACTGAGACTTGACTTTCCGCTTGCGAGCATTTAGATGGGTAGGCGTTGTCGACCTTTTTCGTTGCGTGCGTTCGACGAGACGGGCAGGCAAGAAGGTCGCTTCGTAAAAAAATATAGAAACTTTAACTTAACCGTCTTAATCTTTCTGTGAGGGTCTTGCTGCGAAAAGCGCTGACTTTACTTACTGAGACTTGACTTTCCGCTTTCGAGCATTTAGATGGGTAGGCGTTGTCGACCTTATCCGTTGCGTGCGTCCGACGAGGCGGGCGGGCGGGAGGGTCGCCTCGTAAAAAAATATAGAAACTTTAACTTAACCGTCTTAATGTTTCTAGGAGGGTCTTGCTGCGAAAAGCGCTGACTTTACTTACTGAGACTTGACTTTCCGCTTGCGAGCATTTAGATGGGAAGGCGTTGTCGACCTTATCCGTTGAATGCGTCCGACGAGGCGGGCGGGCGGGAGGGTCGCCTCGTAAAAAAATATAGAAACTTTAACTTAACCGTCTTAATCTTTATGGGAGGGTCTTGCTGCGAAAAGCGCTGACTTTACTTACTGAGACTTGACTTTCCGCTTGCGAGCATTTAGATGGGTAGGCGTTGTCGACCTTTTTCGTTGCGTGCGTTCGACGAGACGGGCGGGCGGAAGGGTCGCCTCGTAAAAAATATAGAAACTTTAACTTAACTGTCTTAATGTTTCTGGGAGGGTCTTGCTGCGAAAAGCGCTGACTTTACTTACTGAGACTTGACTTTCCGCTTGCGAGCATTTAGATGGGTAGGCGTTGTCGACCTTATCCGTTGAATGCGTCATACGAGGCAGGCGGGCGGGAGGGTCGCCTCGTAAAAAAATATAGAAACTTTAACTTAACCGTCTTAATCTTTCTGTGAGGGTCTTGCTGCGAAAAGCGCTGACTTTACTTACTAAGACTTGACTTTCCGCTTGCGAGCATTTAGATGGGTAGGCGTTGTCGACCTTATCCGTTGAATGCGTCCGACAAGGCGGGTGGGCGGGAGGGTCGCCTCGTAAAAAAAATATAGAAACTTTAACTTAACCGTCTTAATCTTTCTGTGAGGGTCTTGCTTCGATAAGCGCTGACTTTACTTACTGAGACTTGACTTTCCGCTTGCGAGCATTTAGATGGGTAGGCGTTGTCGACCTTATCCGTTAATTGCGTCCGACGAGGCGGGCGGGCGGGAGGGTCGCCTCGTAAAAAAATATAGAAACTTTAACATAACCGTCTTAATCTTTATAGGAGGGTCTTGCTGCGAAAAGCGCTTACTTTACTTACTGAGACTTGACTTTCCGCTTGCGAGCATTTAGATGGGTAGGCGTTGTCGACCTTATCCGTTGCGTTCGTCCGACGAGGCTGGCGGGCGGGAGGGACGCCTCGTAAAAAAATATAGAAACTTTAATATAACCGTCTTTATCTTTATAGGAGGGCCTTGCTGCTAAAAGCGCTGACTTTACTTACTGAGACTTGACTTTCCGCTTGCGAGCATTTAGATGGGTAGGCGTTGTCGACCTTATCCGTTGCGTGCGTCCGACGAGGCGGGAGGGCGGAAGGGTCGCCTCGTAAAAAATATAGAAACTTTAATATAATCGTCTTAATCTTTATAGTAGGGTATTGCTGCGAAAAGCGCTGACTTTACTTACTGAGACTTGACTTTCCGCTTGCGAGCATTTAGATGGGTAGGCGTTGTCGACCTTATCCGTTGCGTGCGTCCGACGAGGCGGGCGGGCGGGAGGGTCGCCTTGTAAAAAAATATAGAAACTTTAACATAACCTTCTTTATCTTTATAGGAGGGTCTTGCTGCGAAAAGCGCTGACTTTAATTACTGAGACTTGACTTTCCTCTTGCGAGCATCATAGATGGGTAGGCGTTGTCGACGTTATCCGTTGCGTGCGTCCGACGAGGCGGGCGGGCGGGAGGGTCGCCTCGTAAAAAAATATAGAAACTTTAACTTAACCGTCTTAATGTTTCTAGGAGGGTCTTGCTGCGAAAAGCGCTTACTTTACTTACTGAGACTTGACTTTCCGCTTGCGAGCATTTAGATGGGAAGGCGTTGTCGACCTTATCCGTTGAATGCGTCCGACGAGGCGGGCGGGCGGGAGGGTCGCCTCGTAAAAAAATATAGAAACTTTAACTTAACCGTCTTAATCTTTATGGGAGGGTCTTGCTGCGAAAAGCGCTGACTTTACTTACTGAGACTTGACTTTCCGCTTGCGAGCATTTAGATGGGTAGGCGTTGTCGACCTTTTTTGTTGCGTGCGTTCGACGAGACGGGCCGGCGGAAGGGTCGCCTCGTAAAAAATATAGAAACTTTAACTTAACTGTCTTAATCTTTCTGTGAGGGTCTTGCTGCGAAAAGCGCTGACTTTACTTACTGAGACTTGACTTTTTGCTTGCGAGCATTTAGATGGGTAGGCGTTGTCGACCTTATCCGTTGAATGCGTCCGACAAGGCGGGTGGGCGGTAGGGTCGCCTCGTAAAAAAATATAGAAACTTTAACTTAACCGTCTTAATCTTTCTGTGAGGGTCTTGCTCCGATAAGCGCTGACTTTACTTACTGAGACTTGACTTTCCGCTTGCGAGCATTTAGATGGGTAGGCGTTGTCGACCTTATCCGTTAATTGCGTCCGATGAGGCGGGCGGGCGGGAGGGTCGCCTCGTAAAAAAATATAGAAACTTTAACATAACCGTCTTAATCTTTATAGGAGGGTCTTGCTGCGAAAAGCGCTTACTTTACTTACTGAGACTTGACTTTCCGCTTGCGAGCATTTAGATGGGTAGGCGTTGTCGACCTTATCCGTTGCGTTCGTCCGACGAGGCTGGCGGGCGGGAGGGACGCCTCGTAAAAAAATATAGAAACTTTAATATAACCGTCTTTATCTTTATAGGAGGGCCTTGCTGCGAAAAGCGCTGACTTTACTTACTGAGACTTGACTTTCCGCTTGCGAGCATTTAGATGGGTAGGCGTTGTCGACCTTATCCGTTGCGTGCGTCCGACGAGGCGGGAGGGCGGAAGGGTCGCCTCGTAAAAAATATAGAAACTTTAACTTAACTGTCTTAATGTTTCTGGGAGGGTCTTGCTGCGAAAAGCGCTGACTTTACTTACTGAGACTTGACTTTCCGCTTGCGAGCATTTAGATGAATAGTCGTTGTCGACCTTATCCGTTGAATGCGTCCGACGAGGCAGGCGGGCGGAAGGGTCGCCTCTGAAAAAAATATAGAAACTTTAACTTAACCGTCTTAATCTTTCTGTGAGGGTCTTGCTGCGAAAAGCGCTGACTTTACTTACTGAGACTTGACTTTCCGCTTGCGAGCATTTAGATGGGTAGGCGTTGTCGACCTTATCCGTTGAATGCGTCCGACAATGCGGGTTGGCGGGAGGGTCGCCTCGTAAAAAAATATAGAAACTTTAACTTAACCGTCTTAATCTTTCTGTGAGGGTCTTGCTCCGAAAAGCGCTGACTTTACTTATTGAGACTTGACTTTCCGCTTGCGAGCATTTAGATGGGTAGGCGTTGTCGACCTTATCCGTTGATTGCGTCCGACGAGGCGGGCGGGCGGGAGGGTCGCCTCGTAAAAAAATATAGAAACTTTAACATAACCGTCTTAATCTTTATAGGAGGGTCTTGCTGCGAAAAGCGCTGACTTTACTTACTGAGACTTGACTTTCCGCTTGCGAGCATTTAGATGGGTAGGCGTTGTCGACCTTATCCGTTGCGTGCGTCCGACGAGGCGGGCGGGCGGGAGGGTCGCCTCGTAAAAAAATATAGAAACTTTAACTTAACCGTCTTAATGTTTCTAGGAGGGTCTTGCTGCGAAAAGCGCTGACTTTACTTACTGAGACTTGACTTTCCGCTTGCGAGCATTTAGATGGGTAGGCGTTGTCGACCTTTTTCGTTGCGTGCTTTCGACGAGACGGGCAGGCGGGAGGGTCGTTTCGTAAAAAAATATAGAAACTTTAACTTAACCGTCTTAATCTTTCTGTGAGGGTCTTGCTGCGAAAAGCGCTGACTTTACTTACTGAGACTTGACTTTTTGCTTGCGAGCATTTAGATGGGTAGGCGTTGTCGACCTTATCCGTTGAATGCGTCCGACGAGGCGGGCGGGTAAGAGGGTCGCCTCGTAAAAAAATATAGAAACTTAAATTAACCGTCTTAATGTTTCTAGGAGGGTCTTGCTGCGAAAAGCGCTGACTTTAATTACTGAGACTTGACTTTCCGCTTGCGAGCATTTAGATGGGTAGGCGTTGTCGACCTTTTTCGTTGCGTGCTTTCGACGAGACGGGCAGGCGGGAGGGTCGCTTCGTAAAAAAATATAGAAACTTTAACTTAACCGTCTTAATGTTTCTAGGAGGGTCTTGCTGCGAAAAGCGCTGACTTTACTTACTGAGACTTGACTTTCCGCTTGCGAGCATTTAGATGGGTAGGCGTTGTCGACCTTTTTCGTTGCGTGCTTTCGACGAGACGGGCAGGCGGGAGGGTCGCTTCGTAAAAAAATATAGAAACTTTAACTTAACCGTCTTAATCTTTCTGTGAGGGTCTTGCTGCGAAAAGCGCTGACTTTACTTACTGAGACTTGACTTTTTGCTTGCGAGCATTTAGATGGGTAGGCGTTGTCGACCTTATCCGTTGAATGCGTCCGACGAGGCGGGCGGGTAAGAGGGTCGCGTCGTAAAAAAATATAGAAACTTTAACTTAACCGTCTTAATGTTTCTAGGAGGGTCTTGCTGCGAAAAGCGCTGACTTTAATTACTGAGACTTGACTTTCCGCTTGCGAGCATTTAGATGGGTAGGCGTTGTCGACCTTATCCGTTGAATGCGTCCGACGAGGCGGGCGGGCGGGAGGGTCGCCTCGTAAAAAAATATAGAAACTTTATTTTAACCGTCTTAATCTTTATGGGAGGGTCTTGCTGCGAAAAGCGCTTACTTTACTTACTGAGACTTGACTTTCCGCTTGCGAGCATTTAGATGGGAAGGCGTTGTCGACCTTTTTCGTTGCGTGCGTTCGACGAGACAGGCAGGCAAGAGGGTCGCTTCGTAAAAAAATATAGAATTTTTAACTTAACCGTCTTAATCCTTCTGTGAGGGTCTTGCTGCGAAAAGCGCTGACTTTACTTACTGAGACTTGACTTTCCGCTTTCGAGCATTTAGATGGGTAGGCGTTGTAGACATTTTCCGTTTCGTGCGTCCGACGAGGCGGGCGGGCGGGATGGTCGCCTCGTAAAAAAATATAGAATATTTAACTTAACCGTCTTAATCTTTATGGGAGGGTCTTGCTGCGAAAAGCGCTGACTTTACTTACTAAGACTTGACTTTTTGCTTGCGAGCATTTAGATGGGTAGGCGTTGTCGACCTTATCCGTTGCGTGCGTCCGACGAGGCGGGCGGGCGGGAGGGTCGCCTCGTAAAAAAATATAGAAACTTTAATATAATCGTCTTAATCTTTATAGTAGGGTATTGCTGCGAAAAGCGCTGACTTTACTTACTGAGACTTGACTTTCCGCTTGCGAGCATTTAGATGGGTAGGCGTTGTCGACCTTATCCGTTGCGTGCGTCCGACGAGGCGGGCGGGCGGGAGGGTCGCCTTGTAAAAAAATATAGAAACTTTAACATAACCTTCTTTATCTTTATAGGAGGGTCTTGCTGCGAAAAGCGCTGACTTTAATTACTGAGACTTGACTTTCCTCTTGCGAGCATTTAGATGGGTAGGCGTTGTCGACGTTATCCGTTGCGTGCGTCCGACGAGGCGGGCGGGCGGGAGGGTCGCCTCGTAAAAAAATATAGAAACTTTAACTTAACCGTCTTAATGTTTCTAGGAGGGTCTTGCTGCGAAAAGCGCTTACTTTACTTACTGAGACTTGACTTTCCGCTTGCGAGCATTTAGATGGGAAGGCGTTGTCGACCTTATCCGTTGAATGCGTCCGACGAGGCGGGCGGGCGGGAGGGTCGCCTCGTAAAAAAATATAGAAACTTTAACTTAACCGTCTTAATCTTTATGAGAGGGTCTTGCTGCGAAAAGCGCTGACTTTACTTACTGAGACTTGACTTTCCGCTTGCGAGCATTTAGATGGGTAGGCGTTGTCGACCTTTTTTGTTGCGTGCGTTCCACGAGACGGGCCGGCGGAAGGGTCTCCTCGTAAAAAATATAGAAACTTTAACTTAACTGTCTTAATCTTTCTGTGAGGGTCTTGCTGCGAAAAGCGCTGACTTTACTTACTGAGACTTGACTTTCCGCTTGCGAGCATTTAGATGGGTAGGCGTTGTCGACCTTATCCGTTGAATGCGTCCGACAAGGCGGGTGGGCGGTAGGGTCGCCTCGTAAAAAAATATAGAAACTTTAACTTAACCGTCTTTATCTTTCTGTGAGGGTCTTGCTCCGAAAAGCGCTGACTTTACTTACTGAGACTTAACTTTCCGCTTGCGAGCATTTAGATGGGTAGGCGTTGTCGACCTTATCCGTTGATTGCGTCCGACGAGGCGGGCGGGCGGGAGGGTCGCCTCGTAAAAAAATATAGAAACTTTAACATAACCGTCTTAATCTTTATAGGAGGGTCTTGCTGCGAAAAGCGCTTACTTTACTTACTAAGACTTGACTTTCCGCTTGCGAGCATTTAGATGGGTAGGCGTTGTCGACCTTATCCGTTGCGTTCGTCCGACGAGGCTGGCGGGCGGGAGGGACGCCTCGTAAAAAAATATAGAAACTTTAACATAACCGTCTTAATCTTTATAGGACGGCCTTGCTGCGAAAAGCGCTGACTTTACTTACTGAGACTTGACTTTCCGCTTGCGAGCATTTAGATGGGTAGGCGTTGTCGACCTTATCCGTTGCGTGCGTCCGACGAGGCGTGCGGGCGGAAGGGTCGCCTCGTAAAAAATATAGAAACTTTAACTTAACTGTCTTAATGTTTCTGGGAGGGTCTTGCTGCGAAAAGCGCTGACTTTACTTACTGAGACTTGACTTTCCGCTTGCGAGCATTTAGATGGGTAGGCGTTGTCGACCTTTTTTGTTGCGTGCGTTCGACGAGACGGGCGGGCGGAAGGGTCGCCTCGTAAAAAATATAGAAACTTTAACTTAACCGTCTTAATCTTTATGGGAGGGTCTTGCTGCGAAAAGCGCTGACTTTACTTACTGAGACTTGACTTTCCGCTTGCGAGCATTTAGATGGGTAGGCGTTGTCGACCTTATCCGTTGAATGCGTCCGACAAGGCGGGTGGGCGGGATGGTCGCCTCGTAAAAAAATATAGAAACTTTAACTTAACCGTCTTAATCTTTCTGTGAGGGTCTTGCTCCGAAAAGCGCTGACTTTACTTACTGAGACTTGACTTTCCGCTTGCGAGCATTTAGATGGGTAGGCGTTGTCGACCTTATCCGTTGATTGCGTCCAACGAGGCGGGCGGGCGGGAGGGTCGCCTCGTAAAAAAATATAGAAACTTTAACATAACCGTCTTAATCTTTATAGGAGGGTCTTGCTGCGAAAAGCGCTTACTTTACTTACTAAGACTTGACTTTCCGCTTGCGAGCATTTAGATGGGTAGGCGTTGTCGACCTTATCCGTTGCGTTCGTCCGACGAGGCTGGCGGGCGGGAGGGACGCCTCGTAAAAAAATATAGAAACTTTAACATAACCGTCTTAATCTTTATAGGAGGGTCTTGCTGCGAAAAGCGCTTACTTTACTTACTAAGACTTGACTTTCCGCTTGCGAGCATTTAGAAGGGTAGGCGTTGTAAACCTTATCCGTTGAATGCGTCCGACGAGGCTGGCGGGCGGGATGGTCGCCTCGTAAAAAATTATAGAAACTTTAACTTAACCGTCTTAATGTTTCTAGGAGGGTCTTGCTTCGAAAAGCGCTGACTTTACTTACTGAGACTTGACTTTCCGCTTGCGAGCATTTAGATGGGTAGGCGTTGTCGACCTTATCCGTTGCGTGCGTCCGACGAGGCGTGCGGGCGGAAGGGTCGCCTCGTAAAAAATATAGAAACTTTAATTTAACTGTCTTAATGTTTCTGGGAGGGTCTTGCTGCGAAAAGCGCTGACTTTACTTACTGAGACTTGACTTTCCGCTTGCGAGCATTTAGATGGGTAGTCGTTGTCGACCTTATCCGTTGAATGCGTCCGACAAGGCGGGTGGGCGGGAGGGTCGCCTCGTAAAAAAATATAGAAACTTTAACTTAACCGTCTTAATCTTTCTGTGAGGGTCTTGCTCCGAAAAGCGCTGACTTTACTTACTGAGACTTGACTTTCCGCTTGCGAGCATTAAGATGGGTAGGCGTTGTCGACCTTATCCGTTGATTGCGTCCGACGAGGCGGGCGGGCGGGAGGGTCGCCTCGTAAAAAAATATAGAAACTTTAACATAACCGTCTTAATGTTTCTAAAAGGGTCTTGCTGCGAAAAGCGCTTACTTTACTTACTGAGACTTGACTTTCCGCTTGCGAGCATTTAGATGGTAAGGCGTTGTCGACCTTATCCGTTGAATGCGTCCGACGAGGCGGACGGGCGGGAGGGTCGCCTCGTAAAAAAATATAGAAACTTTAACTTAACCGTCTTAATCTTTATGGGAGGGTCTTGCTGCGAAAAGCGCTGACTTTACTTACTGAGACTTGACTTTCCGCTTGCGAGCATTTAGATGGGTAGGCGTTGTCGACCTTTTTTGTTGCGTGCGTTCGACGAGACGGGCGGGCGGAAGGGTCGCCTCGTAAAAAATATAGAAACTTTAACTTAACTGTCTTAATCTTTCTGTGAGGGTCTTGCTGCGAAAAGCGCTGACTTTACTTACTGAGACTTGACTTTCCGCTTGCGAGCATTTAGATGGGTAGGCGTTGTCGACCTTATCCGTTGAATGCGTCCGACAAGGCGGGTGGGCGGGAGGGTCGCCTCGTAAAAAAATATAGAAACTTTAACTTAACCGTCTTAATCTTTCTGTGAGGGTCTTGCTGCGAAAAGCGCTGACTTTACTTACTGAGACTTGACTTTCCGCTTGCGAGCATTTAGATGGGTAGGCGTTGTCGACCTTATCCGTTGATTGCGTCGACGAGGCGGGCGGGCGGGAGGGTCGCCTCGTAAAAAAATATAGAAACTTTAACATAACCGTCTTAATCTTTATAGGAGGGTCTTGCTGCGAAAAGCGCTTACTTTACTTACTGAGACTTGACTTTCCGCTTGCGAGCATTTAGATGGGTAGGCTTTGTCGACCTTATCCGTTGCATTCGTCCGACGAGGCTGGCGGGCGGGAGGGACGATTCGTAAAAAAATATAGAAACTTTAACATAACCGTCTTAATCTTTATAGGAGGGCCTTGCTGCGAAAAGCGCTGACTTTACTTACTGAGACTTGACTTTGCGCTTGCGAGCATTTAGATGGGTAGGCGTTGTCGACCTTATCCGTTGCGTGCGTCCGACGAGGCGGGCGGGCGGAAGGGTCGCCTCGTAAAAAATATAGAAACTTTAACTTAACTGTCTTAATGTTTCTGGGAGGGTCTTGCTGCGAAAAGCGCTGACTTTACTTACTGAGACTTGACTTTCCGCTTGCGAGCATTTAGATGGGTAGGCGTTGTCGACCTTATCCGTTGAATGCGTCCGACAAGGCGGGTGGGCGGGAGGGTCGCCTCGTAAAAAAATATAGAAACTTTAACTTAACCGTCTTAATCTTTCTGTGAGGGTCTTGCTCCGAAAAGCGCTGACTTTACTTACTGAGACTTGACTTTCCGCTTGCGAGCATTTAGATGGGTAGGCGTTGTCAACCTAATCCGTTGATTGCGTACGACGAGGCGGGCGGGCGGGAGGGTCGCCTCGTAAAAAAATATAGAAACTTTAACTTAACCGTCTTAATCTTTATAGGAGGGTCTTGCTGCGAAAAGCGCTGACTTTACTTACTGATACTTGACTTTCCGCTTGCGAGCATTTAGATGGGTAGGCGTTGTCGACCTTATCCGATGCGTGCGTCCGACGAGGCGGGCGTGCGGGAGGGTTGCCTCGTAAAAAAATATAGAAACTTTAACATAACCGTCTTAATCTTTATAGGAGGGTCTTGCTGCGAAAAGCGCTGACTTTACTTACTGAGACTTGACTTTCCGCTTGCGAGCATTTAGATGGGTAGGCGTTGTTGTCCTTATCTGTTGCTTGCGTCCGACGAGGCGGGCGGGCGGGAGGGTCGCCTCGTAAAAAAATTTAGAAACTTTAACTTAACCGTCTTAATGTTTCTAGGAGGGTCTTGCTGCGAAAAGCGCTGACTTTACTTACATAGACTTGACTTTCCGCTTGCGAACATTTAGATGGGTAGGCGTTGTCGACCTTATCCGTTGAATGCGTCCGACGAGGCGGGCGGGCGGGAGGGTTGCCTAGTAAAAAATTATAGAAACTTTAACTTAACCGTCTTAATCTTTCTGTGAGGGTCTTGCTGCGAAAAGCGCTGACTTTACTTACTGAGACTTGACTTTCCGCTTGCGAGCATTTAGATGGGTAGGCGTTGTCGAGATTTTCCGTTGCGTGCGTCCGACGAGGCGGGCGGGCGGGATGGTCGCCTCGTAAAAAAATATAGAAACTTTAACTTAACTGTCTTAATCGTTATGGGAGGGTCTTGCTGCGAAAAGCGCTGACTTTACTTACTGAGACTTGACTTTCCGCTAGCGAGCATTTAGATGGGTAGGCGTTGTCGACATTTTCCGTTGCGTGCGTCCGACGAGGCGGGCGGGCGGGATGGTCGCCTCGTAAAAAAAATATAGAAACTTTAACTTAACCCTTCTTAAACTTTATGGGAGGGTCTTGCTGCGAAAAGCGCTGACTTTACTTACATAGACTTGACTTTCCGCTTGCGAGCATTTAGATGGGTAGGCGTTGTCGACCTTATCCGTTGAATGTGTCCTACGAAGCGGGCGGGCGGGAGGGTCGCCTCGTAAAAAAATATAGAAACTTTAACTTAACAGTCTTAATCTTTATAGGAGGGTCTTGCTGCGAAAAGCGCTGACTTTACTTACTGAGACTTGACTTTCATCTTGCGAGCATTTAGATGGGTAGGTGTTGTCGACCTTATCCGTTGCGTGCGTCCGACGAGGCGGGCGGGCGGGAGGGTCGCCTCGTAAAAAATTATAGAAACTTTGTTTTAACCGTCTTAATCTCTCTGGGAGGGTCTTTCTGCGAAAAGCGCTGACTTTACTTACTGAGACTTGACTTTCCGCTTGCGAGCATTTAGATGGGTAGGCGTTGTCGACCTTATCCGTTGAATGCGTCCGACGAGGCGGGCGGGCGGGAGGGTCGCCTCGTAAAAAAATATAGAAACTTTAACTTAACCATCTTAATATTTCTGTGAGGGTCTTGCTTCGAAAAGCGCTGACTTTACTTACTGAGACTTGACTTTTCGCTTGCGAGCATTTAGATGGGTAGGCGTTGTCGACATTTTCCGTTGCATGTGTCCGACGAGGCGGGCGGGCGGGCGGGATAATCGCCTCGTAAAAAAATATAGAAACTTTAACTTAACCGTCTAAATCTTTATGGGAGGGTCTTGCTGCGAAAAGCGCTGACTTTACTTACTGAGACTTGACTTTCCGCTTGCGAGCATTTAGATGGGTAGGCGTTGTCGACCTTATCCGTTGCGTGCGTCCGACGAGGCGGGCGGGCGGGAGAGTCGCCTCGTAAAAAAATATAGAAACTTTAACTTAACCGTCTTAATCTTTATGGGAGAGTCTTGCTGCGAAAAGCGCTGACTTTAATTACTGAGACTTGACTTTCCGCTTGCGAGCATTTAGATGGGTAGGCGTTGTCGACCTTATCCGTTGCGTGCGTCCGACGAGGCGGGCGGGCGGGAGGGTCGCCTCGTAAAAAAATATAGAAACTTTATTTTAACCGTCTAAATCTTTCTGGGAGGGTCTTTCTGCGAAAAGCGCTGACTTGACGTACTGACACTTGACTTTCCGCTTGCGAGCATTTAGATGGGTAGGCGTTGTCGACCTTTTCCGTTGAATGCGTCCGACGAGGCGGGCGGGCGGGAGGGTCGCATCATAAAAAAATATAGAAACTTGAACTTAACCGTCTTAATCTTTATAGGAGGGTCTTGCTGCGAAAAGCGCTGACTTTAATTACTGAGACTTGACTTTCCGCTTGCGAGCATTTAGATGGGTAGGCGTTGTCGACCTTATCCGTTGCGTGCGTCCGACGAGGCGGGCGGGCGGGAGGGTCGCCTTGTAAAAAAATATAGAAACTTTAACATAACCGTCTTTATCTTTATAGGAGGGTCTTGCTGCGAAAAGCGCTGACTTTAATTACTGAGACTTGACTTTCCTCTTGCGAGCATTTAGATGGGTAGGCGTTGTCGACCTTATCCGTTGCGTGCGTCCGACGAGGCGGGCGGGCGGGAGGGTCGCCTCGTAAAAAAATATAGAAACTTTAACTTAACCGTCTTAATGTTTCTAGGAGGGTCTTGCTGCGAAAAGCGCTGACTTTACTTACTGAGACTCTACTTTCCGCTTGCGAGCATTTAGATGGGAAGGCGTTGTCGACCTTATCCGTTGAATGCGTCCGACGAGGCGGGCGGGCGGGAGGGTCGCCTCGTAAAAAAATATAGAAACTTTAACTTAACCGTCTTAATCTTTATGGGAGGGTCTTACTGCGAAAAGCGCTGACTTTAGTTACTGATACTTGACTTTCCGCTTGCGAGCATTTAGATGGGTAGGCGTTGTCGACATTTTCCGTTGCATGTGTCCGACGAGGCGGGCGGGCGGGCGGGATAATCGCCTCGTAAAAAAATATAGAAACTTTAACTTAACCGTCTAAATCTTTATGGGAGGGTCTTGCTGCGAAAAGCGCTGACTTTACTTACTGAGACTTGACTTTCCGCTTGCGAGCATTTAGATGGGTAGGCGTTGTCGACCTTATCCGTTGAATGCGTCCGACGAGGCGGGCGGGCGGGAGGGTCGCCTCGTAAAAAAATATAGAAACTTTAACTTAACCATCTTAATATTTCTGTGAGGGTCTTGCTTCGAAAAGCGCTGACTTTACTTACTGAGACTTGACTTTTCGCTTGCGAGCATTTAGATGGGTAGGCGTTGTCGACATTTTCCGTTGCATGTGTCCGACGAGGCGGGCGGGCGGGCGGGATAATCGCCTCGTAAAAAAATATAGAAACTTTAACTTAACCGTCTAAATCTTTATGGGAGGGTCTTGCTGCGAAAAGCGCTGACTTTACTTACTGAGACTTGACTTTCCGCTTGCGAGCATTTAGATGGGTAGGCGTTGTCGACCTTATCCGTTGCGTGCGTCCGACGAGGCGGGCGGGCGGGAGAGTCGCCTCGTAAAAAAATATAGAAACTTTAACTTAACCGTCTTAATCTTTATGGGAGAGTCTTGCTGCGAAAAGCGCTGACTTTAATTACTGAGACTTGACTTTCCGCTTGCGAGCATTTAGATGGGTAGGCGTTGTCGACCTTATCCGTTGCGTGCGTCCGACGAGGCGGGCGGGCGGGAGGGTCGCCTCGTAAAAAAATATAGAAACTTTATTTTAACCGTCTAAATCTTTCTGGGAGGGTCTTTCTGCGAAAAGCGCTGACTTGACGTACTGACACTTGACTTTCCGCTTGCGAGCATTTAGATGGGTAGGCGTTGTCGACCTTTTCCGTTGAATGCGTCCGACGAGGCGGGCGGGCGGGAGGGTCGCATCATAAAAAAATATAGAAACTTGAACTTAACCGTCTTAATCTTTATAGGAGGGTCTTGCTGCGAAAAGCGCTGACTTTAATTACTGAGACTTGACTTTCCGCTTGCGAGCATTTAGATGGGTAGGCGTTGTCGACCTTATCCGTTGCGTGCGTCCGACGAGGCGGGCGGGCGGGAGGGTCGCCTTGTAAAAAAATATAGAAACTTTAACATAACCGTCTTTATCTTTATAGGAGGGTCTTGCTGCGAAAAGCGCTGACTTTAATTACTGAGACTTGACTTTCCTCTTGCGAGCATTTAGATGGGTAGGCGTTGTCGACCTTATCCGTTGCGTGCGTCCGACGAGGCGGGCGGGCGGGAGGGTCGCCTCGTAAAAAAATATAGAAACTTTAACTTAACCGTCTTAATGTTTCTAGGAGGGTCTTGCTGCGAAAAGCGCTGACTTTACTTACTGAGACTCTACTTTCCGCTTGCGAGCATTTAGATGGGAAGGCGTTGTCGACCTTATCCGTTGAATGCGTCCGACGAGGCGGGCGGGCGGGAGGGTCGCCTCGTAAAAAAATATAGAAACTTTAACTTAACCGTCTTAATCTTTATGGGAGGGTCTTACTGCGAAAAGCGCTGACTTTAGTTACTGATACTTGACTTTCCGCTTGCGAGCATTTAGATGGGTAGGCGTTGTCGACATTTTCCGTTGCGTGCGTCCGACGAGACGGGCGGGCGGAATGGTCGCCTCGTAAAAAAATATAGAAACTTTAACTTAACCGTCTTAATCTTTATGGGAGGGTCTTGCTGCGAAAAGCGCTGACTTTACTTACTGAGACTTGACTTTCCGCTTGCGAGCATTTAGATGTGTAGGCGTTGTCGACCTTATCCGTTGCGTGCGTCCTACAAGGCGGGCGGGCGGGAGGGTCGCCTCGTAAAAAAATATAGAAACTTTAACATAACCGTCTTAATCTTTATAGGAGGGTCTTGCTGCGAAAAGCGCTGACTTTACTTACTGAAACTTAACTTTCCGCTTGCGAGCATTTAGATGGTTAGGCGTTGTCGACCTTTTCCGTTGAATGCGTCCGACGAGGCGGGCGGGCGGGAGGGTCGCCTCGTAAAAAAATATAGAAACTTTAACTTAACTGTCTTAATGTTTCTAGGAGGGTCTTGCTGCAAAAAGCGCTGACTTTACTTACTGAGACGTGACTTTTCGCTTGCGAGCATTTAGATGAGTAGGCGTTGTCGACCTTATCCGTTGAATGCGTCCTACGAGGCGGGCAGGTGGGAGGGTCGCCTCGTAAAAAAATATAGAAACTTTAACTTAACCGTCTTAATCTTTATGGGAGGGTCTTCTGCGAAAAGCGCTGACTTTACTTACTGAGACTTGACTTTCCGCTTGCGAGCATTTAGATGGGTAGGCGTTGTCGACCTTATCCGTTGCGTGCGTCCGACGAGGCGGGCGGGCGAGAGGGTCGCCTCGTAAAAAAATATAGAAACTTTATTTTAACCGTCTTAATCTTTCTGGGAGGGTCTTTCTGCGAAAAGCGCTGACTTGACGTACTGAGACTTGACTTTCCGCTTGCGATCATTTATATGGGTAGGCGTTGTTGACCTTATCCGTTGAATGCGTCCGACGAGGCGGGCGGGCGGGAGGGTCGCCTCGTAAAAAAATATAGAAACTTTAACTTAACCGTCTTAATCTTTCTGTGAGGGTCTTGCTCCGAAAAGCGCTGACTTTACTTACTGAGACTTGACTTTCCGCTTGCGAGCATTTAGATGGGTAGGCGTTGTCGACCTTATCCGTTGATTGCGTCCAACGAGGCGGGCGGGCGGGAGGGTCGCCTCATAAAAAAATATAGAAACTTTAACATAACCGTCTTAATCTTTATAGGAGGGTCTTGCTGCGAAAAGCGCTTACTTTACTTACTGAGACTTGACTTTCCGCTTGCGAGCATTTAGATGGGTAGGCGTTGTCGACCTTATCCGTTGCGTTCGTCCGACGAGGCTGGCGGGCGGGAGGGACGCCTCGTAAAAAAATATAGAAACTTTAACATAACCGTCTTAATCTTTATAGGAGGGTCTTGCTGCGAAAAGCGCTTACTTTACTTACTAAGACTTGACTTTCCGCTTGCGAGCATTTAGATGGGTAGGCGTTGTCGACCTTATCCGTTGCGTTCGTCCGACGAGGCTGGCGGGCTGGAGGGACGCCTCGTAAAAAAATATAGAAACTTTAACATAACCGTCTTAATCTTTATAGGACGGCCTTGCTGCGAAAAGCGCTGACTTTACTTACTGAGACTTGACTTTCCGCTTGCGAGCATTTAGATGGGTAGGCGTTGTCGACCTTATCCGTTGCGTGCGTCCGACGAGGCGTGCGGGCGGAAGGGTCGCCTCGTAAAAAATATAGAAACTTTAACTTAACTGTCTTAATGTTTCTGGGAGGGTCTTGCTGCGAAAAGCGCTGACTTTACTTACTGAGACTTGACTTTTCGCTTGCGAGCATTTAGATGGGTAGGCGTTGTCGACCTTATCCGTTGCGTTCGTCCGACGAGGCTGGCGGGCTGGAGGGACGCCTCGTAAAAAAATATAGAAACTTTAACATAACCGTCTTAATCTTTATAGGACGGCCTTGCTGCGAAAAGCGCTGACTTTACTTACTGAGACTTGACTTTCCGCTTGCGAGCATTTAGATGGGTAGGCGTTGTCGACCTTATCCGTTGCGTGCGTCCGACGAGGCGGGCGGGCGGGAGGGTCGCCTCGTAAAAAATTATAGAAACTTTGTTTTAACCGTCTTAATCTCTCTGGGAGGGTCTTTCTGCGAAAAGCGCTGACTTTACTTACTGAGACTTGACTTTCCGCTTGCGAGCATTTAGATGGGTAGGCGTTGTCGACCTTATCCGTTGAATGCGTCCGACGAGGCGGGCGGGCGGGAGGGTCGCCTCGTAAAAAAATATAGAAACTTTAACTTAACCATCTTAATATTTCTGTGAGGGTCTTGCTTCGAAAAGCGCTGACTTTACTTACTGAGACTTGACTTTTCGCTTGCGAGCATTTAGATAGGTAGGCGTTGTCGACATTTTCCGTTGCATGTGTCCGACGAGGCGGGCGGGCGGGCGGGATAATCGCCTCGTAAAAAAATATAGAAACTTTAACTTAACCGTCTTAATCTTTATGGGAGGGTCTTGCTGCGAAAAGCGCTGACTTTACTTACTGAGACTTGACTTTACGCTTGCGAGCATTTAGATGGGTAGGCGTTGTCGACCTTATCCGTTGCGTGCGTCCGACGAGGCGGGCGGGCGGGAGGGTCGCCTCGTAAAAAAATATAGAAACTTTAACTTAACCGTCTTAATCTTTATGGGAGAGTCTTGCTGCGAAAAGCGCTGACTTTAATTACTGAGACTTGACTTTCCGCTTGCGAGCATTTAGATGGGTAGGCGTTGTCGACCTTATCCGTTGCGTGCGTCCGACGAGGCGGGCGGGCGGGAGGGTCGCCTCGTAAAAAAATATAGAAACTTTATTTTAACCGTCTAAATCTTTCTGGGAGGGTCTTTCTGCGAAAAGCGCTGACTTGACGTACTGACACTTGACTTTCCGCTTGCGAGCATTTAGATGGGTAGGCGTTGTCGACCTTATCCGTTGAATGCGTCCGACGAGGCGGGCGGGCGGGAGGGTCGCATCATAAAAAAATATAGAAACTTGAACTTAACCGTCTTAATCTTTATAGGAGGGTCTTGCTGCGAAAAGCGCTGACTTTAATTACTGAGACTTGACTTTCCGCTTGCGAGCATTTAGATGGGTAGGCGTTGTCGACCTTATCCGTTGCGTGCGTCCGACGAGGCGGGCGGGCGGGAGGATCGCCTTGTAAAAAAATATAGAAACTTTAACATAACCGTCTTTATCTTTATAGGAGGGTCTTGCTGCGAAAAGCGCTGACTTTAATTACTGAGACTTGACTTTCCTCTTGCGAGCATTTAGATGGGTAGGCGTTGTCGACCTTATCCGTTGCGTGCGTCCGACGAGGCGGGCGGGCGGGAGGGTCGCCTCGTAAAAAAATATAGAAACTTTAACTTAACCGTCTTAATGTTTCTAGGAGGGTCTTGCTGCGAAAAGCGCTGACTTTACTTACTGAGACTCTACTTTCCGCTTGCGAGCATTTAGATGGGAAGGCGTTGTCGACCTTATCCGTTGAATGCGTCCGACGAGGCGGGCGGGCGGGAGGGTCGCCTCGTAAAAAAATATAGAAACTTTAACTTAACCGTCTTAATCTTTATGGGAGGGTCTTACTGCGAAAAGCGCTGACTTTAGTTACTGATACTTGACTTTCCGCTTGCGAGCATTTAGATGGGTAGGCGTTGTCGACATTTTCCGTTGCGTGCGTCCGACGAGACGGGCGGGCGGAATGGTCGCCTCGTAAAAAAATATAGAAACTTTAACTTAACCGTCTTAATCTTTATGGGAGGGTCTTGCTGCGAAAAGCGCTGACTTTACTTACTGAGACTTGACTTTCCGCTTGCGAGCATTTAGATGTGTAGGCGTTGTCGACCTTATCCGTTGCGTGCGTCCTACAAGGCGGGCGGGCGGGAGGGTCGCCTCGTAAAAAAATATAGAAACTTTAACATAACCGTCTTAATCTTTATAGGAGGGTCTTGCTGCGAAAAACGCTGACTTTACTTACTGAGACTTAACTTTCCGCTTGCGAGCATTTAGATGGTTAGGCGTTGTCGACCTTTTCCGTTGAATGCGTCCGACGAGGCGGGCGGGCGGGAGGGTCGCCTCGTAAAAAAATATAGAAACTTTAACTTAACTGTCTTAATGTTTCTAGGAGGGTCTTGCTGCAAAAAGCGCTGACTTTACTTACTGAGACGTGACTTTTCGCTTGCGAGCATTTAGATGAGTAGGCGTTGTCGACCTTATCCGTTGAATGCGTCCTACGAGGCGGGCAGGTGGGAGGGTCGCCTCGTAAAAAAATATAGAAACTTTAACTTAACCGTCTTAATCTTTATGGGAGGGTCTTCTGCGAAAAGCGCTGACTTTACTTACTGAGACTTGACTTTCCGCTTGCGAGCATTTAGATGGGTAGGCGTTGTCGACCTTATCCGTTGCGTGCGTCCGACGAGGCGGGAGGGGGAGAGGGTCGCCTCGTAAAAAAATATAGAAACTTTATTTTAACCGTCTTAATCTTTCTGGGAGGGTCTTTCTGCGAAAAGCGCTGACTTGACGTACTCAGACTTGACTTTCCGCTTGCGATCATTTATATGGGTAGGCGTTGTTGACCTTATCCGTTGAATGCGTCCGACGAGGCGGGCGGGCGGGAGGGTCGCCTCGTAAAAAAATATAGAAACTTTAACTTAACCGTCTTAATCTTTCTGTGAGGGTCTTGCTCCGAAAAGCGCTGACTTTACTTACTGAGACTTGACTTTCCGCTTGCGAGCATTTAGATGGGTAGGCGTTGTCGACCTTATCCGTTGATTGCGTCCAACGAGGCGGGCGGGCGGGAGGGTCGCCTCGTAAAAAAATATAGAAACTTTAACATAACCGTCTTAATCTTTATAGGAGGGTCTTGCTGCGAAAAGCGCTTACTTTACTTACTGAGACTTGACTTTCCGCTTGCGAGCATTTAGATGGGTAGGCGTTGTCGACCTTATCCGTTGCGTTCGTCCGACGAGGCTGGCGGGCGGGAGGGACGCCTCGTAAAAAAATATAGAAACTTTAACATAACCGTCTTAATCTTTATAGGAGGGTCTTGCTGCGAAAAGCGCTTACTTTACTTACTAAGACTTGACTTTCCGCTTGCGAGCATTTAGATGGGTAGGCGTTGTCGACCTTATCCGTTGCGTTCGTCCGACGAGGCTGGCGGGCTGGAGGGACGCCTCGTAAAAAAATATAGAAACTTTAACATAACCGTCTTAATCTTTATAGGACGGCCTTGCTGCGAAAAGCGCTGACTTTACTTACTGAGACTTGACTTTCCGCTTGCGAGCATTTAGATGGGTAGGCGTTGTCGACCTTATCCGTTGCGTGCGTCTGACGAGGCGTGCGGGCGGAAGGGTCGCCTCGTAAAAAATATAGAAACTTTAACTTAACTGTCTTAATGTTTCTGGGAGGGTCTTGCTGCGAAAAGCGCCGACTTTACTTACTGAGACTTGACTTTCCGCTTGCGAGCATTTAGATGGGTAGTCGTTGTCGACCTTATCCGTTGAATGCGTCCGACAAGGCGGGTGGGCGGGAGGGTCGCCTCGTAAAAAAATATAGAAACTTTAACTTAACCGTCTTAATCTTTCTGTGAGGGTCTTGCTCCGAAAAGCGCTGACTTTACTTACTGAGACTTGACTTTCCGCTTGCGAGCATTAAGATGGGTAGGCGTTGTCGACCTTATCCGTTGATTGCGTCCGACGAGGCGGGCGGGCGGGAGGGTCGCCTCGTAAAAAAATATAGAAACTTTAACATAACCGTCTTAATGTTTCTAAAAGGGTCTTGCTGCGAAAAGCGCTTACTTTACTTACTGAGACTTGACTTTCCGCTTGCGAGCATTTAGATGGTAAGGCGTTGTCGACCTTATCCGTTGAATGCGTCCGACGAGGCGGACGGGCGGAAGGGTCGCCTCGTAAAAAAATATAGAAACTTTAACTTAACTGTCTTAATCTTTCTGTGAGGGTCTTGCTGCGAAAAGCGCTGACTTTACTTACTGAGACTTGACTTTCCGCTTGCGAGCATTTAGATGGGTAGGCGTTGTCGACCTTATCCGTTGAATGCGTCCGACAAGGCGGGTGGGCGGGAGGGTCGCCTCGTAAAAAAATATAGAAACTTTAACTTAACCGTCTTAATCTTTCTGTGAGGGTCTTGCTGCGAAAAGCGCTGACTTTACTTACTGAGACTTGACTTTCCGCTTGCGAGCATTTAGATGGGTAGGCGTTGTCGACCTTATCCGTTGATTGCGTCGACGAGGCGGGCGGGCGGGAGGGTCGCCTCGTAAAAAAATATAGAAACTTTAACATAACCGTCTTAATCTTTATAGGAGGGTCTTGCTGCGAAAAGCGCTTACTTTACTTACTGAGACTTGACTTTCCGCTTGCGAGCATTTAGATGGGTAGGCGTTGTCGACCTTATCCGTTGCGTTCGTCTGACGAGGCTGGCGGGCGGGAGGGACGCCTCGTAAAAAATATAGAAACTTTAACATAACCGTCTTAATCTTTATAGGAGGGCCTTGCTGCGAAAAGCGCTGACTTTACTTACTGAGACTTGACTTTCCGCTTGCGAGCATTTAGATGGGTAGGCGTTGTCGACCTTATCCGTTGCGTGCGTCCGACGAGGCGGGCGGGCGGAAGGGTCGCCTCGTAAAAAATATAGAAACTTTAACTTAACTGTCTTAATGTTTCTGGGAGGGTCTTGCTGCGAAAAGCGCTGACTTTACTTACTGAGACTTGACTTTCCGCTTGCGAGCATTTAGATGGGTAGGCGTTGTCGACCTTATCCGTTGAATGCGTCTGACAAGGCGGGTGGGCGGGAGGGTCGCCTCGTAAAAAAATATAGAAACTTTAACTTAACCGTCTTAATCTTTCTGTGAGGGTCTTGCTCCGAAAAGCGCTGACTTTACTTACTGAGACTTGACTTTCCGCTTGCGAGCATTTAGATGTGTAGGCGTTGTCGACCTTATCCGTTGCGTGCGTCCTACAAGGCGGGCGGGCGGGAGGGTCGTCTCGTAAAAAAATATAGAAACTTTAACATAACCGTCTTAATCTTTATAGGAGGGTCTTGCTGCGAAAAGCGCTGACTTTACTTACTGAGACTTAACTTTCCGCTTGCGAGCATTTAGATGGTTAGGCGTTGTCGACCTTTTCCGTTGAATGCGTCCGACGAGGCGGGCGGGCGGGAGGGTCGCCTCGTAAAAAAATATAGAAACTTTAACTTAACTGTCTTAATGTTTCTAGGAGGGTCTTGCTGCAAAAAGCGCTGACTTTACTTACTGAGACTTGACTTTCATCTTGCGAGCATTTAGATGGGTAGGTGTTGTCGACCTTATCCGTTGCGTGCGTCCGACGAGGCGGGCGGGCGGGAGGGTCGCCTCGTAAAAAATTATAGAAACTTTGTTTTAACCGTCTTAATCTCTCTGGGAGGGTCTTTCTGCGAAAAGCGCTGACTTTACTTACTGAGACTTGACTTTCCGCTTGCGAGCATTTAGATGGGTAGGCGTTGTCGACCTTATCCGTTGAATGCGTCCGACGAGGCGGGCGGGCGGGAGGGTCGCCTCGTAAAAAAATATAGAAACTTTAACTTAACCATCTTAATATTTCTGTGAGGGTCTTGCTTCGAAAAGCGCTGACTTTACTTACTGAGACTTGACTTTTCGCTTGAGAGCATTTAGATGGGTAGGCGTTGTCGACATTTTCCGTTGCATGTGTCCGACGAGGCGGGCGGGCGGGCGGGATAATCGCCTCGTAAAAAAATATAGAAACTTTAACTTAACCGTCTTAATCTTTATGGGAGGGTCTTGCTGCGAAAAGCGCTGACTTTACTTACTGAGACTTGACTTTCCGCTTGCGAGCATTTAGATGGGTAGGCGTTGTCGACCTTATCCGTTGCGTGCGTCCGACGAGGCGGGCGGGCGGGAGGGTCGCCTCGTAAAAAAATATAGAAACTTTATTTTAACCGTCTAAATCTTTCTGGGAGGGTCTTCTGCGAAAAGCGCTGACTTGACGTACTGACACTTGACTTTCCGCTTGCGAGCATTTAGATGGGTAGGCGTTGTCGACCTTTTCCGTTGAATGCGTCCGACGAGGCGGGCGGGCGGGAGGGTCGCATCATAAAAAAATATAGAAACTTGAACTTAACCGTCTTAATCTTTATAGGAGGGTCTTGCTCCGAAAAGCGCTGACTTTACTTACTGAGACTTGACTTTCCGCTTGCGAGCATTAAGATGGGTAGGCGTTGTCGACCTTATCCGTTGATTGCGTCCGACGAGGCGGGCGGGCGGGAGGGTCGCCTCGTAAAAAAATATAGAAACTTTAACATAACCGTCTTAATGTTTCTAAAAGGGTCTTGCTGCGAAAAGCGCTTACTTTACTTACTGAGACTTGACTTTCCGCTTGCGAGCATTTAGATGGTAAGGCGTTGTCGACCTTATCCGTTGAATGCGTCCGACGAGGCGGACGGGCGGAAGGGTCGCCTCGTAAAAAAATATAGAAACTTTAACTTAACTGTCTTAATCTTTCTGTGAGGGTCTTGCTGCGAAAAGCGCTGACTTTACTTACTGAGACTTGACTTTCCGCTTGCGAGCATTTAGATGGGTAGGCGTTGTCGACCTTATCCGTTGAATGCGTCCGACAAGGCGGGTGGGCGGGAGGGTCGCCTCGTAAAAAAATATAGAAACTTTAACTTAACCGTCTTAATCTTTCTGTGAGGGTCTTGCTGCGAAAAGCGCTGACTTTACTTACTGAGACTTGACTTTCCGCTTGCGAGCATTTAGATGGGTAGGCGTTGTCGACCTTATCCGTTGATTGCGTCGACGAGGCGGGCGGGCGGGAGGGTCGCCTCGTAAAAAAATATAGAAACTTTAACATAACCGTCTTAATCTTTATAGGAGGGTCTTGCTGCGAAAAGCGCTTACTTTACTTACTGAGACTTGACTTTCCGCTTGCGAGCATTTAGATGGGTAGGCGTTGTCGACCTTATCCGTTGCGTTCGTCTGACGAGGCTGGCGGGCGGGAGGGACGCCTCGTAAAAAAATATAGAAACTTTAACATAACCGTCTTAATCTTTATAGGAGGGCCTTGCTGCGAAAAGCGCTGACTTTACTTACTGAGACTTGACTTTCCGCTTGCGAGCATTTAGATGGGTAGGCGTTGTCGACCTTATCCGTTGCGTGCGTCCGACGAGGCGGGCGGGCGGAAGGGTCGCCTCGTAAAAAATATAGAAACTTTAACTTAACTGTCTTAATGTTTCTGGGAGGGTCTTGCTGCGAAAAGCGCTGACTTTACTTACTGAGACTTGTTTTTCCGCTTGCGAGCATTTAGATGGGTAGGCGTTGTCGACCTTATCCGTTGAATGCGTCCGACAAGGCGGGTGGGCGGGAGGGTCGCCTCGTAAAAAAATATAGAAACTTTAACTTAACCGTCTTAATCTTTCTGTGAGGGTCTTGCTCCGAAAAGCGCTGACTTTACTTACTGAGACTTGACTTTCCGCTTGCGAGCATTTAGATGTGTAGGCGTTGTCGACCTTATCCGTTGCGTGCGTCCTACAAGGCGGGCGGGCGGGAGGGTCGCCTCGTAAAAAAATATAGAAACTTTAACATAACCGTCTTAATCTTTATAGGAGGGTCTTGCTGCGAAAAGCGCTGACTTTACTTACTGAGACTTAACTTTCCGCTTGCGAGCATTTAGATGGTTAGGCGTTGTCGACCTTTTCCGTTGAATGCGTCCGACGAGGCGGGCGGGCGGGAGGGTCGCCTCGTAAAAAAATATAGAAACTTTAACTTAACTGTCTTAATGTTTCTAGGAGGGTCTTGCTGCAAAAAGCGCTGACTTTACTTACTGAGACTTGACTTTCATCTTGCGAGCATTTAGATGGGTAGGTGTTGTCGACCTTATCCGTTGCGTGCGTCCGACGAGGCGGGCGGGCGGGAGGGTCGCCTCGTAAAAAATTATAGAAACTTTGTTTTAACCGTCTTAATCTCTCTGGGAGGGTCTTTCTGCGAAAAGCGCTGACTTTACTTACTGAGACTTGACTTTCCGCTTGCGAGCATTCAGATGGGTAGGCGTTGTCGACCTTATCCGTTGAATGCGTCCGACGAGGCGGGCGGGCGGGAGGGTCGCCTCGTAAAAAAATATAGAAACTTTAACTTAACCATCTTAATATTTCTGTGAGGGTCTTGCTTCGAAAAGCGCTGACTTTACTTACTGAGACTTGACTTTTCGCTTGCGAGCATTTAGATGGGTAGGCGTTGTCGACATTTTCCGTTGCATGTGTCCGACGAGGCGGGCGGGCGGGCGGGATAATCGCCTCGTAAAAAAATATAGAAACTTTAACTTAACCGTCTTAATCTTTATGGGAGGGTCTTGCTGCGAAAAGCGCTGACTTTACTTACTGAGACTTGACTTTCCGCTTGCGAGCATTTAGATGGGTAGGCGTTGTCGACCTTATCCGTTGCGTGCGTCCGACGAGGCGGGCGGGCGGGAGGGTCGCCTCGTAAAAAAATATAGAAACTTTATTTTAACCGTCTAAATCTTTCTGGGAGGGTCTTCTTGCGAAAAGCGCTGACTTGACGTACTGACACTTGACTTTCCGCTTGCGAGCATTTAGATGGGTAGGCGTTGTCGACCTTTTCCGTTGAATGCGTCCGACGAGGCGGGCGGGCGGGAGGGTCGCATCATAAAAAAATATAGAAACTTGAACTTAACCGTCTTAATCTTTATAGGAGGGTCTTGCTGCGAAAAGCGCTGACTTTAATTACTGAGACTTGACTTTCCTCTTGCGAGCATTTAGATGGGTAGGCGTTGTCGACCTTATCCGTTGCGTGCGTCCGACGAGGCGGGAGGGCGGGAGGGTCGCCTCGTAAAAAAATATAGAAACTTTAACTTAACCGTCTTAATGTTTCTAGGAGGGTCTTGCTTCGAAAAGCGCTGACTTTACTTACTGAGACTCTACTTTCCGCTTGCGAGCATTTAGATGGGAAGGCGTTGTCGACCTTATCCGTTGAATGCGTCCGACGAGGCGGGCGGGCGGGAGGGTCGCCTCGTAAAAAAATATAGAAACTTTAACTTAACTGTCTTAATCTTTATGGGAGGGTCTTGCTGCGAAAAGCGCTGACTTTAGTTACTGATACTTGACTTTCCGCTTGCGAGCATTTAGATGGGTAGGCGTTGTCGACATTTTCCGTTGCGTGCGTCCGACGAGACGGGCGGGCGGGATGGTCGCCTCGTAAAAAAATATAGAAACTTTAACTTAACCGTCTTAATCTTTATGGTAGGGTCTTGCTGCGAAAAGCGCTGACTTTACTTACTGAGACTTGACTTTCCGCTTGCGAGCATTTAGATGTGTAGGCGTTGTCGACCTTATCCGTTGCGTGCGTCCTACAAGGCGGGCGGGCGGGAGGGTCGCCTCGTAAAAAAATATAGAAACTTTAACATAACCGTCTTAATCTTTATAGGAGGGTCTTGCTGCGAAAAGCGCTGACTTTACTTACTGAGACTTAACTTTCCGCTTGCGAGCATTTAGATGGTTAGGCGTTGTCGACCTTTTCCGTTGAATGCGTCCGACAAGGCGGGCGAGCGGGAGGGTCGCCTCGTAAAAAAATATAGAAACTTTAACTTAACTGTCTTAATGTTTCTAGGAGGGTCTTGCTGCGAAAAGCGCTGACTTTACTTACTGAGACGTGACTTTTCGCTTGCGAGCATTTAGATGGGTAGGCGTTGTCGACCTTATCCGTTGAATGCGTCCTACGAGGCGGGCAGGTGGGAGGGTCGCCTCGTAAAAAAATATAGAAACTTTAACTTAACCGTCTTAATCTTTATGGGAGGGTCTTGCTGCGAAAAGCGCTGACTTTACTTACTGAGACTTGACTTTTCGCTTGCGTGCATTTAGATGGGTAGGCGTTGTCGACCTTATCCGTTGCGTGCGTCCGACGAGGCGGGCGAGCGGAAGGGTCGCCTCGTAAAAAAAATATAGAAACTTTATTTTAACCGTCTAAATCTTTCTGGGAGGGTCTTTCTGCGAAAAGCGCTTACTTGACGTACTGAGACTTGACTTTCCGCTTGCGAGCATTTAGATGGGTAGGCGTTGTCGACCTTATCCGTTGCTTTCGTCCGACGAGGCGGGCGGGCGGGAGGGTCGCCTCGTAAAAAAATATAGAAACTTTAACTTAACCGTCTTAATGTTTCTAGGAGGGTCTTGCTGCGAAAAGCGCTGACTTTACTTACTGAGACTCTACTTTCCGCTTGAGAGCATTTAGATGGGAAGGCGTTGTCGACCTTATCCGGTGAATGCGTCCGACGAGGCGGGCGGGCGGAAAGGTCGCCTCGTAAAAAAATATAGAAACTTTAACTTAACCGTCTTAATCTTTATGGGAGGGTCTTGCTGCGAAAAGCGCTGACTTTACTTACTGATACTTGACTTTCCGCTTGCGAGCAGTTAGATGGGTAGGCGTGTTCGACATTTTCCGTTGCGTGCGTCCGACGAGACGGGCGGGCGGGATGGTCGCCTCGTAAAAAAATATAGAAACTTTAACTTAACCGTCTTAATCTTTATGGGAGGGTCTTGCTGCGAAAAGCGCTGACTTTACTTACTGATACTTGACTTTCCGCTTGCGAGCAGTTAGATGGGTAGGCGTTGTCGACATTTTCCGTTGCGTGCGTCCGACGAGACGGGTGGGCGGGATGGTCGCCTCGTAAAAAAAAATATAGAAACTTTAACTTAACCGTCTTAATCTTTATGGGAGGGTCTTGCTGCGAAAAGCGCTGACTTTACTTACTGAGACTTGACTTTCCGCTTGCGAGCATTTAGATGTGTAGGCGTTGTCGACCTTATCCGTTGCGTGCGTCCTACAAGGCGGGCGGGCGGGAGGGTCGCCTCGTAAAAAAATATAGAAACTTTAACATAACCGTCTTAATCTTTATAGGAGGGTCTTGCTGCGAAAAGCGCTGACTTTACTTACTGAGACTTAACTTTCCGCTTGCGAGCATTTAGATGGTTAGGCGTTGTCGACCTTTTCCGTTGAATGCGTCCGACGAGGCGGGCGGGCGGGAGGGTCGCCTCGTAAAAAAATATAGAAACTTTAACTTAACCGTCTTAATCTTTATGGGAGGGTCTTCTGCGAAAAGCGCTGACTTTACTTACTGAGACTTGACTTTCCGCTTGCGAGCATTTAGATGGGTAGGCGTTGTCGACCTTATCCGTTGCGTGCGTCCTACGAGGCGGGGGGGCGGGATGGTCGCCTCGTAAAAAAATATAGAAACTTTAACTTAACCGTCTTAAAGTTTATGGGAGGGTCTTGCTGCGAAAAGCGCTGACTTTACTTACTGAGACTTGACTTTCCGCTTGCGAGCATTTATATGGGTAGGCGTTGTCGACCTTATCTGTTGCGTGCGTCCGACGAGGCGGGCGGGCGGGAGGGTCGCCTCGTAAAAAATTATAGAAACTTTAACATAACCGTCTTTATCTTTATAGGAGGGTCTTGCTGCGAAAAGCGCTGACTTTAATTACTGAGACTTGACTTTCCGCTTGTGAGCATTTAGATGGGTAGGCGTTGTCGACCTTATCCGTTGCGTGCGTCCGACGAGGCGGGCAGGCGGGATGGTCGCCTCGTAAAAAAATATAGAAACTTTAACTTAACCGTCTTAATCTTTATGGGAGGGTCTTGCTGCGAAAAGCGCTGACTTTACTTACTGAGACTTGACTTTCCGCTTGCGAGCATTTAGATGTGTAGGCGTTGTCGACCTTATCCGTTGCGTGCGTCCTACAAGGCGGGCGGGCGGGAGGGTCGCCTCGTAAAAAAATATAGAAACTTTAACATAACCGTCTTAATCTTTATAGGAGGGTCTTGCTGCGAAAAGCGCTGACTTTACTTACTGAGACTTAACTTTCCGCTTGCGAGCATTTAGATGGTTAGGCGTTGTCGACCTTTTCCGTTGAATGCGTCCGACGAGGCGGGCGAGCGGGAGGGTCGCCTCGTAAAAAAATATAGAAACTTTAACTTAACTGTCTTAATGTTTCTAGGAGGGTCTTGCTGCGAAAAGCGCTGACTTTACTTACTGAGACGTGACTTTTCGCTTGCGAGCATTTAGATGGGTAGGCGTTGTCGACCTTATCCGTTGAATGCGTCCTACGAGGCGGGCAGGTGGGAGGGTCGCCTCGTAAAAAAATATAGAAACTTTAACTTAACCGTCTTAATCTTTATGGGAGGGTCTTGCTGCGAAAAGCGCTGACTTTACTTACTGAGACTTGACTTTTCGCTTGCATGCATTTAGATGGGTAGGCGTTGTCGACCTTATCCGTTGCGTGCGTCCGACGAGGCGGGCGAGCGGAAGGGTCGCCTCGTAAAAAAAATATAGAAACTTTATTTTAACCGTCTAAATCTTTCTGGGAGGGTCTTTCTGCGAAAAGCGCTTACTTGACGTACTGAGACTTGACTTTCCGCTTGCGAGCATTTAGATGGGTAGGCGTTGTCGACCTTATCCGTTTCTTTCGTCCGACGAGGCGGGCGGGCAAGAGGGTCGCCTCGTAAAAAAATATAGAAACTTTAACTTAACCGTCTTAATGTTTCTAGGAGGGTCTTGCTGCGAAAAGCGCTGACTTTACTTACTGAGACTCTACTTTCCGCTTGCGAGCATTTAGATGGGTAGGCGTTGTCGACCTTATCCGTTGAATGCGTCCGACGAGGCGGGCGGGCGGGAGGGTCGCCTCGTAAAAAAATATAGAAACTTTAACTTAACCATCTTAATATTTCTGTGAGGGTCTTGCTTCGAAAAGCGCTGACTTTACTTACTGAGACTTGACTTTTCGCTTGCGAGCATTTAGATGGGTAGGCGTTGTCGACATTTTCCGTTGCATGTGTCCGACGAGGCGGGCGGGCGGGCGGGATAATCGCCTCGTAAAAAAATATAGAAACTTTAACTTAACCGTCTTAATCTTTATGGGAGGGTCTTGCTGCGAAAAGCGCTGACTTTACTTACTGAGACTTGACTTTCCGCTTGCGAGCATTTAGATGGGTAGGCGTTGTCGACCTTATCCGTTGCGTGCGTCCGACGAGGCGGGCGGGCGGGAGGGTCGCCTCGTAAAAAAATATAGAAACTTTATTTTAACCGTCTAAATCTTTCTGGGAGGGTCTTCTTGCGAAAAGCGCTGACTTGACGTACTGACACTTGACTTTCCGCTTGCGAGCATTTAGATGGGTAGGCGTTGTCGACCTTTTCCGTTGAATGCGTCCGACGAGGCGGGCGGGCGGGAGGGTCGCATCATAAAAAAATATAGAAACTTGAACTTAACCGTCTTAATCTTTATAGGAGGGTCTTGCTGCGAAAAGCGCTGACTTTAATTACTGAGACTTGACTTTCCTCTTGCGAGCATTTAGATGGGTAGGCGTTGTCGACCTTATCCGTTGCGTGCGTCCGACGAGGCGGGAGGGCGGGAGGGTCGCCTCGTAAAAAAATATAGAAACTTTAACTTAACCGTCTTAATGTTTCTAGGAGGGTCTTGCTTCGAAAAGCGCTGACTTTACTTACTGAGACTCTACTTTCCGCTTGCGAGCATTTAGATGGGAAGGCGTTGTCGACCTTATCCGTTGAATGCGTCCGACGAGGCGGGCGGGCGGGAGGGTCGCCTCGTAAAAAAATATAGAAACTTTAACTTAACTGTCTTAATCTTTATGGGAGGGTCTTGCTGCGAAAAGCGCTGACTTTAGTTACTGATACTTGACTTTCCGCTTGCGAGCATTTAGATGGGTAGGCGTTGTCGACATTTTCCGTTGCGTGCGTCCGACGAGACGGGCGGGCGGGATGGTCGCCTCGTAAAAAAATATAGAAACTTTAACTTAACCGTCTTAATCTTTATGGGAGGGTCTTGCTGCGAAAAGCGCTGACTTTACTTACTGAGACTTGACTTTCCGCTTGCGAGCATTTAGATGTGTAGGCGTTGTCGACCTTATCCGTTGCGTGCGTCCTACAAGGCGGGCGGGCGGGAGGGTCGCCTCGTAAAAAAATATAGAAACTTTAACATAACCGTCTTAATCTTTATAGGAGGGTCTTGCTGCGAAAAGCGCTGACTTTACTTACTGAGACTTAACTTTCCGCTTGCGAGCATTTAGATGGTTAGGCGTTGTCGACCTTTTCCGTTGAATGCGTCCGACGAGGCGGGCGAGCGGGAGGGTCGCCTCGTAAAAAAATATAGAAACTTTAACTTAACTGTCTTAATGTTTCTAGGAGGGTCTTGCTGCGAAAAGCGCTGACTTTACTTACTGAGACGTGACTTTTCGCTTGCGAGCATTTAGATGGGTAGGCGTTGTCGACCTTATCCGTTGAATGCGTCCTACGAGGCGGGCAGGTGGGAGGGTCGCCTCGTAAAAAAATATAGAAACTTTAACTTAACCGTCTTAATCTTTATGGGAGGGTCTTGCTGCGAAAAGCGCTGACTTTACTTACTGAGACTTGACTTTTTGCTTGCGTGCATTTAGATGGGTAGGCGTTGTCGACCTTATCCGTTGCGTGCGTCCGACGAGGCGGGCGAGCGGAAGGGTCGCCTCGTAAAAAAAATATAGAAACTTTATTTTAACCGTCTAAATCTTTCTGGGAGGGTCTTTCTGCGAAAAGCGCTTACTTGACGTACTGAGACTTGACTTTCCGCTTGCGAGCATTTAGATGGGTAGGCGTTGTCGACCTTATCCGTTGCTTTCGTCCGACGAGGCGGGCGGGCGGGAGGGTCGCCTCGTAAAAAAATATAGAAACTTTAACTTAACCGTCTTAATGTTTCTAGGAGGGTCTTGCTGCGAAAAGCGCTGACTTTACTTACTGAGACTCTACTTTCCGCTTGCGAGCATTTAGATGGGAAGGCGTTGTCGACCTTATCCGGTGAATGCGTCCGACGAGGCGGGCGGGCGGAAAGGTCGCCTCGTAAAAAAATATAGAAACTTTAACTTAACCGTCTTAATCTTTATGGGAGGGTCTTGCTGCGAAAAGCGCTGACTTTACTTACTGATACTTGACTTTCCGCTTGCGAGCAGTTAGATGGGTAGGCGTGTTCGACATTTTCCGTTGCGTGCGTCCGACGAGACGGGCGGGCGGGATGGTCGCCTCGTAAAAAAATATAGAAACTTTAACTTAACCGTCTTAATCTTTATGGGAGGGTCTTGCTGCGAAAAGCGCTGACTTTACTTACTGATACTTGACTTTCCGCTTGCGAGCAGTTAGATGGGTAGGCGTTGTCGACATTTTCCGTTGCGTGCGTCCGACGAGACGGGTGGGCGGGATGGTCGCCTCGTAAAAAAAAATATAGAAACTTTAACTTAACCGTCTTAATCTTTATGGGAGGGTCTTGCTGCGAAAAGCGCTGACTTTACTTACTGAGACTTGACTTTCCGCTTGCGAGCATTTAGATGTGTAGGCGTTGTCGACCTTATCCGTTGCGTGCGTCCTACAAGGCGGGCGGGCGGGAGGGTCGCCTCGTAAAAAAATATAGAAACTTTAACATAACCGTCTTAATCTTTATAGGAGGGTCTTGCTGCGAAAAGCGCTGACTTTACTTACTGAGACTTAACTTTCCGCTTGCGAGCATTTAGATGGTTAGGCGTTGTCGACCTTTTCCGTTGAATGCGTCCGACGAGGCGGGCGGGCGGGAGGGTCGCCTCGTAAAAAAATATAGAAACTTTAACTTAACCGTCTTAATCTTTATGGGAGGGTCTTCTGCGAAAAGCGCTGACTTTACTTACTGAGACTTGACTTTCCGCTTGCGAGCATTTAGATGGGTAGGCGTTGTCGACCTTATCCGTTGCGTGCGTCCTACGAGGCGGGGGGGCGGGATGGTCGCCTCGTAAAAAAATATAGAAACTTTAACTTAACCGTCTTAAAGTTTATGGGAGGGTCTTGCTGCGAAAAGCGCTGACTTTACTTACTGAGACTTGACTTTCCGCTTGCGAGCATTTATATGGGTAGGCGTTGTCGACCTTATCCGTTGCGTGCGTCCGACGAGGCGGGCGGGCGGGAGGGTCGCCTCGTAAAAAATTATAGAAACTTTAACATAACCGTCTTTATCTTTATAGGAGGGTCTTGCTGCGAAAAGCGCTGACTTTAATTACTGAGACTTGACTTTCCGCTTGTGAGCATTTAGATGGGTAGGCGTTGTCGACCTTATCCGTTGCGTGCGTCCGACGAGGCGGGCAGGCGGGATGGTCGCCTCGTAAAAAAATATAGAAACTTTAACTTAACCGTCTTAATCTTTATGGGAGGGTCTTGCTGCGAAAAGCGCTGACTTTACTTACTAAGACTTGACTTTCCGCTTGCGAACATTTAGATGGGTAGGCGTTGTCGACCTTATCCGTTGCGTGCGTCCTACGAGGCGGGCAGGCGGGAGGGTCGCCTCGTAAAAAAATATAGAAACTTTAACATAACCGTCTTAATCTTTATAGAAGGGTCTTGCTTCGAAAAGCGCTGACTTTAATTACTAAGACTTGACTTTCAGCTTGCGAGCATTTAGAAGGGTAGGCGTTGTAAACCTTATCCGTTGAATGCGTCCGACGAGGCTGGCGGGCGGGAGGGTCGCCTCGTATAAAAATATAGAAACTTTAACTTAACCGTCTTAATCTTTATTGGAGGGTCTTGCTGCGAAAAGCGCTGACTTTACTTACTGAGACTTGACTTTCCGCTTGCGAGCATTTAGATGGGTAGGCGTTGTCGACCTTATCCGTTGCGTGCGTCCGACGAGGCGGGCGGGTGGGAGGGTCGCCTCGTAAAAAAATATAGAAACTTTAACATAACCGTCTTAATGTTTCTAGGAGGGTCTTGCTGCGAAAAGCGCTGACTTTACTTACTGAGACTTGACTTTCCGCTTGCGAGCATTTAGATGGGTAGGCGTTGTCGACCTTATCCGTTGAATGCGTCCTACGAGGCAGGCGGGTGGGATGGTCGCCTCGTAAAAAAATATAGAAACTTAAATTAACCGTCTTAATCTTTATGGGAGGGTCTTGCTGCGAAAAGCGCTGACTTTACTTACTGAGACTTGACTTTCCGCTTGCGAGCATTTAGAAGGGTAGGCGTTGTCGACCTTATCCGTTGCGTGCGTCCTACGAGGAGGGCGGGCGGGAGGGTCGCCTCGTAAAAAAATATAGAAACTTTAACATAACCGTTTTAATCTTTATAGAAGGGTCTTGCTGCGAAAAGCGCTGACTTTAATTACTGAGACTTGACTTTCAGCTTGCGAGCATTTAGAAGGGTAGGCGTTGTCGACCTTATCCGTTGAATGCGTCCGACTAGGCGGGCGGGCGGGATGGTCGCCTCGTAAAAAATTATAGAAACTTTAACTTAACCGTCTTAATATTTCTAGGAGGGTCTTGCTGCGAAAAGCGCTGACTTTACTTACTGAGACTTGACTTTCCGCTTGCGAGCATTTAGATGGATAGGTGTTGTCGACCTTATCCGTTGAATGCGTCCGACGAGGCAGGCGGGCGGGAGTGTCGCCTCGTATAAAAATATAGAAACTTTAACTTAACCGTCTTAATCTTTATAGGAGGGTCTTGCTGCGAAAAACGCTGACTTTACTTACTGAGACTTGACTTTCCGCTTGCGAGCATTTAGATGGGTAGGCGTTGTCGACTTTATCCGTAGCGAGCGTCCGACGAGGCGGGCGGGCGGGAGGGTCGCCTCGTATAAAAATATAGAAACTTTAACTTAACCGTCTTAATGTTTCCAGGAGGGTCTTGCTGCGAAAAGCGCTGACTTTACTTACTGAGACTTGACTTTCCGCTTGCGAGCATTTAGATGGGTAGGCATTGTTGACCTTTTTCGTTGCGTGCGTTCGACGAGACGGGCAGGCGGGAGGGTCGCTTCGTAAAAAAATATAGAAACTTTAACATAACCGTCTTAATGTTTCTAGGAGGGTCTTGCTGCGAAAAGCGCTGACTTTACTTACTGAGACTTGACTTTCCGCTTGCGAGCATTTAGATGGGTAGGCGTTGTCGACCTTATCCGTTGAATGCGTCCTACGAGGCGGGCGGGTGGGAGGGTCGCCTCTTAAAAAAATATAGAAACTTTAACTTAACCGTCTTAATCTTTATGGGAGGGTCTTGCTGCGAAAAGCGCTGACTTTACTTACTGAGACTTTACTTTCCGCTTGCGAGCATTTAGATGGGTAGGCGTTGTCGACCTTATCCGTTGCGTGCGTCCGACGAGGCGGGCGGGTGGGAGGGTCGCCTCGTAAAAAAATATAGAAACTTTAACATAACCGTCTTAATGTTTCTAGGAGGGTCTTGCTGCAAAAAGCGCTGACTTTACTTACTGAGACTTGACTTTCCGCTTGCGAGCATTTAGATGGGTAGGCGTTGTCGACCTTATCCGTTGAATGCGTCCGACGAGGCGGGCGGGCGGGAGGGTCGCCTCGTAAAAAAATATAGAAACTTTAACTTAACCGTCTTAATCTTTATAGGAGGGTCTTGCTGCGAAAAGTGCTGACTTTACTTACTGAGACTTGACTTTCCGCTTGCGAGCATTTAATTGGGTAAGCGTTGTCGACATTTTCCGTTGCGTGCGTCCGACGAGGCGGGCGGGCGGGATGGTCGCCTCGTAAAAAAATATAGAAACTTTAACTTAACCGTCTTAATCTTTCTGTGAGGGTCTTGCTGCAAAAAGCGCTGACTTTACTTACTGAGACTTGACTTTCCGCTTGCGAGCATTTAGATGGGTAGGCGTTGTCGACATTTTCCGTTGCGTGCGTCCGACGAGGCGGGCGGGCGGGATGGTCGCCTCGTAAAAAAATATAGAAACTTGAACTTAACCGTCTTAATCTTTATGGGAGGGTCTTCCTGCGAAAAGCGCTGACTTTACTTACTAAGACTTGACTTTCCGCTTGCGAGCATTTAGAAGGGTAGGCGTTGTAAACCTTATCCGTTGAATGCGTCCGACGAGGCTGGCGGGCGGGATGGTCGCCTCGTAAAAAATTATATAAACTTTAACTTAACCGTCTTAATGTTTCTAGGAGGGTCTTGCTGCGAAAAGCGCTGACTTTACTTACTGAGACTTGACTTTCCGCTTGCGAGCATTTAGATGGGTAGGCGTTGTCGACCTTATCCGTTGCGTGCGTCCGACGAGGCGGGCGGGTGGGAGGGTCGCCTCGTAAAAAAATATAGAAACTTTAACATAACCGTCTTAATGTTTCAGGGAGGGTCTCGCTGCGAAAAGCGCTGACTTTACTTACTGAGACTTGACTTTCCGCTTGCGAGCATTTAGATGGGTAGGCGTTGTCGACCTTATCCGTTGAATGCGTCCTACGAGGCGGGCGGGTGGGAGGGTCGCCTCGTAAAAAAATATAGAAACTTTAACTTAACCGTCTTAATCTTTATGGGAGGGTCTTGCTGCGAAAAGCGCTGACTTTACTTACTGAGACTTGACTTTCCGCTTGCGAGCATTTAGATGGGTAGGCGTTGTCGACCTTATCCGTTGCGTGCGTCCAACTAGGCGGGCGGGCGGGAGGGTCGCCTCGTAAAAAAATATAGAAACTTTAACATAATCGTCTTAATCTTTATAGGAGTGTCTTACTGCGAATAGCGCTGACTTTAGTTACTGAGACTTGACTTTCCGCTTGCGAGCATTTATATGGGTAGGCGTTGTCGACCTTATCCGTTGCCTGCGTCCGACGAGGCGGGCGGGCGGGAGGGTCGCCTCGTAAAAAAATATAGAAACTTTAACATAACCGTCTTAATCTTTATAGGAGGGTCTTGCTGCGAAAAGCGCTGACTTTAATTACTGAGACTTGACTTTCCGCTTGCGAGCATTTAGATGGGTAGGCGTTGTCGACATTTTCCGTTGCGTGCGTCCGACGAGGCGGGCGGGCGGGAGGGTCGCCTCGTAAAAAAATATAGAAACTTGAACTTAACCGTCTTAATCTTTATGGGAGGGTCTTGCTGCGAAAAGCGCTGACTTTACTTACTAAGACTTGACTTTCCGCTTGCAAGCATTTGGAAGGGTAGGCGTTGTAAACCTTATCCGTTGAATGCGTCCGACGAGGCTGGCGGGCGGGATGGTCGCCTCGTAAAAAATTATAGAAACTTTAACTTAACCGTCTTAATGTTTCTAGGAGGGTCTTGCTGCGAAAAGCGCTGACTTTACTTACTGAGACTTGACTTTCCGCTTGCGAGCATTTAGATGGGTAGGCGTTGTCGACCTTATCCGTTGCGTGCGTCCGACGAGGCGGGCGGGTGGGAGGGTCGCCTCGTAAAAAAATATAGAAACTTTAACATAACCGTCTTAATGTTTCTAGGAGGGTCTTGCTGCAAAAAGCGCTGACTTTACTTACTGAGACTTGACTTTCCGCTTGCGAGCATTTAGATGGGTAGGCGTTGTCGACCTTATCCGTTGAATGCGTCCTACGAGGCGGGCGGGTGGGAGGGTCGCCTCGTAAAAAAATATAGAAACTTTAACTTAACCGTCTTAATCTTTATGGGAGGGTCTTGCTGCGAAAAGCGCTGACTTTACTTACTGAGATTTGACTTTCCGCTTGCGAGCATTTAGATGGGTAGGCGTTGTCGACCTTATCCGTTGCGTGCGTCCAACTAGGCGGGCGGGCGGGAGGGTCGCCTTGTAAAAAAATATAGAAACTTTAACATAATCGTCTTAATCTTTATAGGAGTGTCTTACTGCGAATAGCGCTGACTTTACTTACTGAGACTTGACTTTCCGCTTGCGAGCATTTATATGGGTAGGCGTTGTCGAAATTATCCGTTGCCTGCGTCCGACGAGGCGGGCGGGCGGGAGGGTCGCCTCGTAAAAAAATATAGAAACTTTAACATAACCGTCTTAATCTTTATAGGAGGGTCTTGCTGCGAAAAGCGCTGACTTTACTTACTAAGACTTGACTTTCCGCTTGCAAGCATTTGGAAGGGTAGGCGTTGTAAACCTTATCCGTTAAATGCGTCCGACGAGGCTGGCGGGCGGGATGGTCGCCTCGTAAAAAATTATAGAAACTTTAACTTAACCGTCTTAATGTTTCTAGGAGGGTCTTGCTGCGAAAAGCGCTGACTTTACTTACTGAGACTTGACTTTCCGCTTGCGAGCATTTAGATGGGTAGGCGTTGTCGACCTTATCCGTTGCGTGCGTCCGACGAGGCGGGCGGGTGGGAGGGTCGCCTCGTAAAAAAATATAGAAACTTTAACTTAACCGTCTTAATCTTTATGGGAGGGTCTTGCTGCGAAAAGCGCTGACTTTACTTACTGAGATTTGACTTTCCGCTTGCGAGCATTTAGATGGGTAGGCGTTGTCGACCTTATCCGTTGCGTGCGTCCAACTAGGCGGGCGGGCGGGAGGGTCGCCTCGTAAAAAAATATAGAAACTTTAACATAATCGTCTTAATCTTTATAGGAGTGTCTTACTGCGAATAGCGCTGACTTTACTTACTGAGACTTGACTTTCCGCTTGCGAGCATTTATATGGGTAGGCGTTGTCGACATTATCCGTTGCCTGCGTCCGACGAGGCGGGCGGGCGGGAGGGTCGCCTCGTAAAAAAATATAGAAACTTTAACATAACCGTCTTAATCTTTATAGGAGGGTCTTGCAGCGAAAAGCGCTGACTTTAATTACTGAGACTTGACTTTCCGCTTGCGAGCATTTAGATGGGTAGGCGTTGTCGACCTTATCCGTTGCGTGCGTCCGACGAGGCGGGCGGGCGGAAGGGTTGCCTCGTAAAAAAATATAGAAACTTTGACATAATCGTCTTAATATTTATAGGAGGGTCTTGCTGCGAAAAGCGCTGACTTTACTTACTGAGACTTGACTTTCCGCTTGCGTGCATTTAGATGGGTAGGCGTTGTCGACCTTATCCGTTGCGTGCGTCCGACGAGGCGGGCGGGCGGGAGGGTCGCCTCGTAAAAAAATATAGAAACTTTAACATAACCGTCTTAATGATTCTAGGAGGGTCTTGCTGCAAAAAGCGCTGACTTTACTTACTGAGACTTGACTTTCCGCTTGCGAGCATTTAGATGGGTAGGCGTTGTCGACCTTATCCGTTGAATGCGTCCTACGAGGCGGGCGGGTGGGAGGGTCGCCTCGTAAAAAAATATAGAAACTTTAACTTAACCGTCTTAATCTTTATGGGAGGGTCTTGCTGCGAAAAGCGCTGACTTTACTTACTGAGATTTGACTTTCCGCTTGCGAGCATTTAGATGGGTAGGCGTTGTCGACCTTATCCGTTGCGTGCGTCCAACTAGGCGGGCGGGCGGGAGGGTCGCCTCGTAAAAAAATATAGAAACTTTAACATAATCGTCTTAATCTTTATAGGAGTGTCTTACTGCGAATAGCGCTGACTTTACTTACTGAGACTTGACTTTCCGCTTGCGAGCATTTATATGGGTAGGCGTTGTCGACATTATCCGTTGCCTGCGTCCGACGAGGCGGGCGGGCGGGAGGGTCGCCTCGTAAAAAAATATAGAAACTTTAACATAACCGTCTTAATCTTTATAGGAGGGTCTTGCTGCGAAAAGCGCTGACTTTACTTACTAAGACTTGACTTTCCGCTTGCAAGCATTTGGAAGGGTAGGCGTTGTAAACCTTATCCGTTGAATGCGTCCGACGAGGCTGGCGGGCGGGATGGTCGCCTCGTAAAAAATTATAGAAACTTTAACTTAACCGTCTTAATGTTTCTAGGAGGGTCTTGCTGCGAAAAGCGCTGACTTTACTTACTGAGACTTTACTTTCCGCTTGCGAGCATTTAGATGGGTAGGCGTTGTCGACCTTATCCGTTGCGTGCGTCCGACGAGGCGGGCGGGTGGGAGGGTCGCCTCGTAAAAAAATATAGAAACTTTAACATAACCGTCTTAATGTTTCTAGGAGGGTCTTGCTGCAAAAAGCGCTGACTTTACTTACTGAGACTTGACTTTCCGCTTGCGAGCATTTAGATGGGTAGGCGTTGTCGACCTTATCCGTTGAATGCGTCCTACGAGGCGGGCGGGTGATAGGGTCGCCTCGTAAAAAAATATAGAAACTTTAACTTAACCGTCTTAATCTTTTTGGGAGGGTCTTGCTGCGAAAAGCGCTGACTTTACTTACTGAGATTTGACTTTCCGCTTGCGAGCATTTAGATGGGTAGGCGTTGTCGACCTTATCCGTTGCGTGCGTCCAACTAGGCGGGCGGGCGGGAGGGTCGCCTCGTAAAAAAATATAGAAACTTTAACATAATCGTCTTAATCTTTATAGGAGTGTCTTACTGCGAATAGCGCTGACTTTACTTACTGAGACTTGACTTTCCGCTTGCGAACATTTAGATGGGTAGGCGTTGTCGACATTATCCGTTGCCTGCGTCCGACGAGGCGGGCGGGCGGGAGGGTCGCCTCGTAAAAAAATATAGAAACTTTAACATAACCGTCTTAATCTTTATAGGAGGGTCTTGCTGCGAAAAGCGCTGACTTTAATTACTGAGACTTGACTTTCCGCTTGCGAGCATTTAGATGGGTAGGCGTTGTCGACCTTATCCGTTGCGTGCGTCCGACGAGGCGGGCGGGCGGAAGGGTCGCCTCGTAAAAAAATATAGAAACTTTGACATAATCGTCTTAATATTTATAGGAGGGTCTTGCTGCAAAAAGCGCTGACTTTACTTACTGAGACTTGACTTTCCGCTTGCGTGCATTTAGATGGGTAGGCGTTGTCGACCTTATCCGTTGCGTGCGTCCGACGAGGCGGGCGGGCGGGAGGGTCGCCTCGTAAAAAAATATAGAAACTTTAACATAACCGTCTTAATCTTTATAGGAGGGTCTTGCTGCGAAAAGCGCTGACTTTAATTACTGAGACTTGACTTTCCGCTTGCGAGCATTTAGATGATTAGGCGTTGTCGACCTTATCCGTTGCGTGCGTCCGACGAGGCGGGCGGGCGGGAGGGTCGTCTCGTTAAAAAATATAGAAACTTTAACATAACCGTCTTAATCTTTATAGGAGGGTCTTGCTGCGAAAAGCGCTGACTTTAATTACTGAGACTTGACTTTCCACTTGCGAGCATTTAGATGGGTAGGCGTTGTTGACCTTATCCGTTGCGTGCGTCCGACGAGGCGGGCGGGCGGGAGGGTCGACTCGTAAAAAAATATAGAAACTTGAACTTAACCGTCTTAATCTTTATGGGAGGGTCTTGCTGCGAAAAGCGCTGACTTTACTTACTAAGACTTGACTTTCCGCTTGCGAGCATTTAGAAGGGTAGGCGTTGTAAACCTTATCCGTTGAATGCGTCCGACGAGGCTGGCGGGCGGGATGGTCGCCTCGTAAAAAATTATAGAAACTTTAACTTAACCATCTTAATGTTTCTAGGAGGGTCTTGCTGCGAAAAGCGCTGACTTTACTTACTGAGACTTGACTTTCCGCTTGCGAGCATTTAGATGGGTAGGCGTTGTCGACCTTATCCGTTGCGTGCGTCCGACGAGGCGGGCGGGTGGGAGGGTCGCCTCGTAAAAAAATATAGAAACTTTAACATAACCGTCTTAATGTTTCTAGGAGGGTCTTGCTGCGAAAAGCGCTGACTTTACTTACTGAGACTTGACTTTCCGCTTGCGAGCATTTAGATGGGTAGGCGTTGTCGACCTTATCCGTTGAATGCGTCCTACGAGGCGGGCGGGTGGGAGGGTCGCCTCGTAAAAAAATATAGAAACTTTAACTTAACCGTCTTAATCTTTATGGGAGGGTCTTGCTGCGAAAAGCGCTGACTTTACTTACTGAGACTTGACTTTCCGCTTGCGAGCATTTAGATGGGTAGGCGTTGTCGACCTTATCCGTTGCGTGCGTCCAACTAGGCGGGCGGGCGGGAGGGTCGCCTCGTAAAAAAATATAGAAACTTTAACATAATCGTCTTAATCTTTATAGGAGTGTCTTACTGCGAATAGCGCTGACTTTAGTTACTGAGACTTGACTTTCCGCTTGCGAGCATTTATATGGGTAGGCGTTGTCGACCTTATCCGTTGCCTGCGTCCGACGAGGCGGGCGGGAGGGAGGGTCGCCTCGTAAAAAAATATAGAAACTTTAACATAACCGTCTTAATCTTTATAGGAGGGTCTTGCTGCGAAAAGCGCTGACTTTAATTACTGAGACTTGACTTTCCGCTTGCGAGCATTTAGATGGGTAGGCGTTGTCGACCTTATCCGTTGCGTGCGTCCGACGAGGCGGGCGGGCGGGATGGTCGCCTCGTAAAAAAATATAGAAACTTGAACTTAACCGTCTTAATCTTTATGGGAGGGTCTTGCTGCGAAAAGCGCTGACTTTACTTACTAAGACTTGACTTTCCGCTTGCAAGCATTTGGAAGGGTAGGCGTTGTAAACCTTATCCGTTGAATGCGTCCGACGAGGCTGGCGGGCGGGATGGTCGCCTCGTAAAAAATTATAGAAACTTTAACTTAACCGTCTTAATGTTTCTAGGAGGGTCTTGCTGCGAAAAGCGCTGACTTTACTTACTGAGGCTTGACTTTCCGCTTGCGAGCATTTAGATGGGTAGGCGTTGTCGACCTTATCCGTTGCGTGCGTCCGACGAGGCGGGCGGGTGGGAGGGTCGCCTCGTAAAAAAATATAGAAACTTTAACATAACCGTCTTAATGTTTCTAGGAGGGTCTTGCTGCAAAAAGCGCTGACTTTACTTACTGAGACTTGACTTTCCGCTTGCGAGCATTTAGATGGGTAGGCGTTGTCGACATTATCCGTTGCCTGCGTCCGACGAGGCGGGCGGGCGGGAGGGTCGCCTCGTAAAAAAATATAGAAACTTTAACATAACCGTCTTAATCTTTATAGGAGGGTCTTGCTGCGAAAAGCGCTGACTTTAATTACTGAGACTTGACTTTCCGCTTGCGAGCATTTAGATGGGTAGGCGTTGTCGACCTTATCCGTTGCGTGCGTCCGACGAGGCGGGCGGGCGGGAGGGTCGCCTCGTAAAAAAATATAGAAACTTTAACATAACCGTCTTAATCTTTATAGGAGGGTCTTGCTGCGAAAAGCGCTGACTTTAATTACTGAGACTTGACTTTCCGCTTGCGAGCATTTAGATGATTAGGCGTTGTCGACCTTATCTGTTGCGTGCGTCCGACGAGGCGGGCGGGCGGGAGGGTCGCCTCGTTAAAAAAAATAGAAACTTTAACATAACCGTCTTAATCTTTATAGGAGGGTCTTGCTGCGAAAAGCGCTGACTTTAATTACTGAGACTTGACTTTCCACTTGCGAGCATTTAGATGGGTGGGCGTAGTTGACCTTATCCGTTGCGTGCGTCCGACGAGGCGGGCGGGCGGGAGGGTCGACTCGTAAAAAAATATAGAAACTTGAACTTAACCGTCTTAATCTTTATGGGAGGGTCTTGCTGCGAAAAGCGCTGACTTTACTTACTAAGACTTGACTTTCCGCTTGCGAGCATTTAGAAGGGTAGGCGTTGTAAACCTTATCCGTTGAATGCGTCCGACGAGGCTGGCGGGCGGGATGGTCGCCTCGTAAAAAATTATAGAAACTTTAACTTAACCGTCTTAATGTTTCTAGGAGGGTCTTGCTGCGAAAAGCGCTGACTTTACTTACTGAGACTTGACTTTCCGCTTGCGAGCATTTAGATGGGTAGGCGTTGTCGACCTTATCCGTTGCGTGCGTCCGACGAGGCGGGCGGGTGGGAGGGTCGCCTCGTAAAAAAATATAGAAACTTTAACATAACCGTCTTAATGTTTCTAGGAGGGTCTTGCTGCGAAAAGCGCTGACTTTACTTACTGAGACTTGACTTTCCGCTTGCGAGCATTTAGATGGGTAGGCGTTGTCGACCTTATCCGTTGAATGCGTTTTACGAGGCGGGCGGGTGGGAGGGTCGCCTCGTAAAAAAATATAGAAACTTTAACTTAACCGTCTTAATCTTTATGGGAGGGTCTTGCTGCGAAAAGCGCTGACTTTACTTACTGAGACTTGACTTTCCGCTTGCGAGCATTTAGATGGGTAGGCGTTGTCGACCTTATCCGTTGCGTGCGTCCAACTAGGCGGGCGGGCGGGAGGGTCGCCTCGTAAAAAAATATAGAAACTTTAACATAATCGTCTTAATCTTTATAGGAGTGTCTTACTGCGAATAGCGCTGACTTTAGTTACTGAGACTTGACTTTCCGCTTGCGAGCATTTATATGGGTAGGCGTTGTCGACCTTATCCGTTGCCTGCGTCCGACGAGGCGGGCGGGCGGGAGGGTCGCCTCGTAAAAAAATATAGAAACTTTAACATAACCGTCTTAATCTTTATAGGAGGGTCTTGCTGCGAAAAGCGCTGACTTTAATTACTGAGACTTGACTTTCCGCTTGCGAGCATTTAGATGGGTAGGCGTTGTCGACATTTTCCGTTGCGTGCGTCCGACGAGGCGGGCGGGCGGGATGGTCGCCTCGTAAAAAAATATAGAAACTTGAACTTAACCGTCTTAATCTTTATGGGAGGGTCTTGCTGCGAAAAGCGCTGACTTTACTTACTAAGACTTGACTTTCCGCTTGCAAGCATTTGGAAGGGTAGGCGTTGTAAACCTTATCCGTTGAATGCGTCCGACGAGGCTGGCGGGCGGGATGGTCGCCTCGTAAAAAATTATAGAAACTTTAACTTAACCGTCTTAATGTTTCTAGGAGGGTCTTGCTGCGAAAAGCGCTGACTTTACTTACTAAGACTTGACTTTCCGCTTGCGAGCATTTAGATGGGTAGGCGTTGTCGACCTTATCCGTTGCGTGCGTCCGACGAGGCGGGCGGGTGCGAGGGTCGCCTCGTAAAAAAATATAGAAACTTTAACATAACCGTCTTAATGTTTCTAGGAGGGTCTTGCTGCAAAAAGCGCTGACTTTACTTACTGAGACTTGACTTTCCGCTTGCGAGCATTTAGATGGGTAGGCGTTGTCGACATTATCCGTTGCCTGCGTCCGACGAGGCGGGCGGACGGGAGGGTCGCCTCGTAAAAAAATATAGAAACTTTAACATAACCGTCTTAATCTTTATAGGAGGGTCTTGCTGCGAAAAGCGCTGACTTTAATTACTGAGACTTGACTTTCCGCTTGTGAGCATTTAGATGGGTAGGCGTTGTCGACCTTATCCGTTGCGTGCGTCCGACGAGGCGGGCGGGCGGAAGGGTCGCCTCGTAAAAAAATATAGAAACTTTGACATAATCGTCTTAATATTTATAGGAGGGTCTTACTGCGAAAAGCGCTGACTTTACTTACTGAGACTTGACTTTCCGCTTGCGAGCATTTAGATGGGTAGGCGTTGTCGACCTTATCCGTTGCGTGCGTCCGACGAGGCGGGCGGGCGGGAGGGTCGCCTCGTAAAAAAATATAGAAACTTTAACATAACCGTCTTAATCTTTATAGGAGGGTCTTGCTGCGAAAAGCGCTGACTTTAATTACTGAGACTTGACTTTCCGCTTGCGAGCATTTAGATGATTAGGCGTTGTCGACCTTATCCGTTGCGTGCGTCCGACGAGGCGGGCGGGAGGGAGGGTCGCCTCGTTAAAAAATATAGAAACTTTAACATAACCGTCTTAATCTTTATAGGAGGGTCTTGCTGCGAAAAGCGCTGACTTTAATTACTGAGACTTGACTTTCCACTTGCGAGCATTTAGATGGGTAGGCGTTGTTGACCTTATCCGTTGCGTGCGTCCGACGAGGCGGGCGGGCGGGAGGGTCGACTCGTAAAAAAATATAGAAACTTGAACTTAACCGTCTTAATCTTTATGGGAGGGTCTTGCTGCGAAAAGCGCTGACTTTACTTACTAAGACTTGACTTTCCGCTTGCGAGCATTTAGAAGGGTAGGCGTTGTAAACCTTATCCGTTGAATGCGTCCGACGAGGCTGGCGGGCGGGATGGTCGCCTCGTAAAAAATTATAGAAACTTTAACTTAACCGTCTTAATGTTTCTAGGAGGGTCTTGCTGCGAAAAGCGCTGACTTTACTTACTGAGACTTGACTTTCCGCTTGCGAGCATTTAGATGGGTAGGCGTTGTCGACCTTATCCGTTGCGTGCGTCCGACGAGGCGGGCGGGTGGGAGGGTCGCCTCGTAAAAAAATATAGAAACTTTAACATAACCGTCTTAATGTTTCTAGGAGGGTCTTGCTGCGAAAAGCGCTGACTTTACTTACTGAGACTTGACTTTCCGCTTGCGAGCATTTAGATGGGTAGGCGTTGTCGACCTTATCCGTTGAATGCGTCCTACGAGGCGGGCGGGTGGGAGGGTCGCCTCGTAAAAAAATATAGAAACTTTAACTTAACCGTCTTAATCTTTATGGGAGGGTCTTGCTGCGAAAAGCGCTGACTTTACTTACTGAGACTTGACTTTCCGCTTGCGAGCATTTAGATGGGTAGGCGTTGTCGACCTTATCCGTTGCGTGCGTCAAACTAGGCGGGCGGGCGGGAGGGTCGCCTCGTAAAAAAATATAGAAACTTTAACATAATCGCCTTAATCTTTATAGGAGTGTGTTACTGCGAATAGCGCTGACTTTAGTTACTGAGACTTGACTTTCCGCTTGCGAGCATTTATATGGGTAGGCGTTGTCGACCTTATCCGTTGCCTGCGTCCGACGAGGCGGGCGGGCGGGAGGGTCGCCTCGTAAAAAAATATAGAAACTTTAACATAACCGTCTTAATCTTTATAGGAGGGTCTTGCTGCGAAAAGCGCTGACTTTAATTACTGAGACTTGACTTTCCGCTTGCGAGCATTTAGATGGGTAGGCGTTGTCGACATTTTCCGTTGCGTGCGTCCGACGAGGCGGGCGGGCGGGATGGTCGCCTCGTAAAAAAATATAGAAACTTGAACTTAACCGTCTTAATCTTTATGGGAGGGTCTTGCTGCGAAAAGCGCTGACTTTACTTACTAAGACTTGACTTTCCGCTTGCAAGCATTTGGAAGGGTAGGCGTTGTCGACCTTATCCGTTGAATGCGTCCTACGAGGCGGGCGGGTGGGAGGGTCGCCTCGTAAAAAAATATAGAAACTTTAACTTAACCGTCTTAATCTTTATGGGAGGGTCTTGCTGCGAAAAGCGCTGACTTTACTTACTGAGATTTGACTTTCCGCTTGCGAGCATTTAGATGGGTAGGCGTTGTCGACCTTATCCGTTGCGTGCGTCCAACTAGGCGGGCGGGCGGGAGGGTCGCCTCGTAAAAAAATATAGAAACTTTAACATAATCGTCTTAATCTTTATAGGAGTGTCTTACTGCGAATAGCGCTGACTTTACTTACTGAGACTTGACTTTCCGCTTGCGAGCATTTATATGGGTAGGCGTTGTCGACATTATCCGTTGCCTGCGTCCGACGAGGCGGGCGGGCGGGAGGGTCGCCTCGTAAAAAAATATAGAAACTTTAACATAACCGTCTTAATCTTTATAGGAGGGTCTTGCTGCGAAAAGCGCTGACTTTAATTACTGAGACTTGACTTTCCGCTTGTGAGCATTTAGATGGGTAGGCGTTGTCGACCTTATCCGTTGCGTGCGTCCGACGAGGCGGGCGGGCGGAAGGGTCGCCTCGTAAAAAAATATAGAAACTTTGACATAATCGTCTTAATATTTATAGGAGGGTCTTGCTGCGAAAAGCGCTGACTTTACTTACTGAGACTTGACTTTCCGCTTGCGAGCATTTAGATGGGTAGGCGTTGTCGACCTTATCCGTTGCGTGCGTCCGACGAGGCGGGCGGGCGGGAGGGTCGCCTCGTAAAAAAATATAGAAACTTTAACATAACCGTCTTAATCTTTATAGGAGGGTCTTGCTGCGAAAAGCGCTGACTTTAATTACTGAGACTTGACTTTCCGCTTGCGAGCATTTAGATGATTAGGCGTTGTCGACCTTATCCGTTGCGTGCGTCCGACGAGGCGGGCGGGCGGGAGGGTCGCCTCGTTAAAAAATATAGAAACTTTAACATAACCGTCTTAATCTTTATAGGAGGGTCTTGCTGCGAAAAGCGCTGACTTTAATTACTGAGACTTGACTTTCCACTTGCGAGCATTTAGATGGGTAGGCGTTGTTGACCTTATCCGTTGCGTGCGTCCGACGAGGCGGGCGGGCGGGAGGGTCGACTCGTAAAAAAATATAGAAATTTAACATAATCGTCTTAATCTTTATAGGAGGGTCTTGCTGCGAAAAGCGCTGACTTTACTTACTGAGACTTGACTTTCCGCTTGCGAGCATTTAGATGGGTAGGCGTTGTCGACCTTATCCGTTGCGTGCGTCCGACGAGGCGGGCGGGCGGGAGGGTCGCCTCGTAAAAAAATATAGAAACTTTAACATAACCGTCTTAATCTTTATAGGAGGGTCTTGCTGCGAAAATCGCTGACTTTAATTACTGAGACTTGACTTTCCGCTTGCGAGCATTAAGATGGTTAGGCGTTGTCGACCTTATCCGTTGCGTGCGTCCGACGAGGCAGGCGGGCGGGAGGGTCGCCTCGTAAAAAAATATAGAAACTTTAACTTAACCGTCTTAATCTTTATGAGAGGGTCTTGCTGCAAAAAGCGCTGACTTTACTTACTGAGACTTGACATTCCGATTGCGAGAATTTAGATGGGTAGGCGTTGTCGACATTTTCCGTTGCGTGCGTCCGACGAGGCGGGCGGGCGGGATGGTCGCCTCGTAAAAAAATATAGAAACTTTAACTTAACCGTCTTAATCGTTATGGGAGGGTCTTGCTGCGAAAAGCGCTGACTTTACTTACTTAGACTTGACTTTCCGCTTGCGAGCATTTAGATGGGTAGGCGTTGTCGACATTTTCCGTTGCGTGCGTCTGACGAGGCGGGCGGGCGAGAGGGTCGCCTCGTAAAAAAATATAGAAACTTTAACTTAACCGTCTTAATCTTTATAGGAGGGTCTTGCTGCGAAAAGCGCTGACTTTAATTACTGAGACTTGACTTTCCGCTTGCGAGCATTTAGATGATTAGGCGTTGTCGACCTTATCCGTTGCGTGCGTCCGACGAGGCGGGCGGGCGGGAGGGTCGCCTCGTTAAAAAATATAGAAACTTTAACATAACCGTCTTAATCTTTATAGGAGGGTCTTGCTGCGAAAAGCGCTGACTTAATTTACTGAGACTTGACTTTCCACTTGCGAGCATTTAGATGGGTAGGCGTTGTTGACCTTATCCGTTGCGTGCGTCCGACGAGGCGGGCGGGCGGGAGGGTCGACTCGTAAAAAAATATAGAAATTTAACATAATCGTCTTAATCTTTATAGGAGGGTCTTGCTGCGAAAAGCGCTGACTTTACTTACTGAGACTTGACTTTCCGCTTGCGAGCATTTAGATGGGTAGGCGTTGTCGACCTTATCCGTTGCGTGCGTCCGACGAGGCGGGCGGGCGGAAGGGTCGCCTCGTAAAAAAATATAGAAACTTTAACATAACCGTCTTAATCTTTATAGGAGGGTCTTGCTGCGAAAATCGCTGACTTTAATTACTGAGACTTGACTTTCCGCTTGCGAGCATTAAGATGGGTAGGCGTTGTCGACCTTATCCGTTGCGTGCGTCCGACGAGGCAGGCGGGCGGGAGGGTCGCCTCGTAAAAAAATATAGAAACTTTAACTTAACCGTCTTAATCTTTATGAGAGGGTCTTGCTGCAAAAAGCGCTGACTTTACTTACTGAGACTTTACTTTCCGATTGCGAGCATTTAGATGGGTAGGCGTTGTCGACATTTTCCGTTGCGTGCGTCCGACGAGGCGGGCGGGCGGGATGGTCGCCTCGTAAAAAAATATAGAAACTTTAACTTAACCGTCTTAATCGTTATGGGAGGGTCTTGCTGCGAAAAGCGCTGACTTTACTTACTTAGACTTGACTTTCCGCTTGCGAGCATTTAGATGGGTAGGCGTTGTCGACATTTTCCGTTGCGTGCGTCTGACGAGGCGGGCGGGCAAGAGGGTCGCCTCGTAAAAAAATATAGAAACTTTAACTTAACCGTCTTAATGTTTCTAGGAGGGTCTTGCTGCGAAAAGCGCTGACTTTACTTACTGAGACTTGACTTTCCGCTTGCGAGCATTTAGATGGGTAGGCGTTGTCGACCTTATCCGTTGCGTGTGTCCAACGAGGCGGGCGGGCGGAATGGTCGCCTCGTAAAAAAATATAGAAACTTTATCTTAACCGTCTTAATCTTTATGAGAGGGTCTTGCTGCGAAAAGCGCTGACTTTACTTACTGAGACTTGACTTTCCGCTTGCGAGCATTTAGATGGGTAGGCGTTGTCAACCTTTTTCGTTGCGTGCGTTCGACGAGACGGGCGGGCGGGAGGGTCGCTTCGTAAAAAAATATAGAAACTTTAACTTAACCGTCTTAATCGTTCTGTGAGGGTCTTGCTGCGAAAAGCGCTGACTTTACTTACTGAGACTTGACTTTCCGCTTGCGAGCATTTAGATGGTTAGGCGTTGTCGACATTTTCCGTTGCGTGCGTCCGACGAGGCGTGCGGGCGGGATGGTCGCCTCGTAAAAAAATATAGAAACTTTAACTTAACCGTCTTAATCGTTATGGGAGGGTCTTTCTGCGAATAGCGCTGACTTTACTTACTGAGACTTGACTTTCCGCTTGCGAGCATTTAGATGGGTAGGCATTGTCGACATTTTCCGTTGCGTGCGTCCGACGAGGCGGGCGGGCGGGATGGTCGCCTCGTAAAAAAAATATAGAAACTTTAACTTAACCGTCTTAATCGTTATGGGAGGGTCTTGCTGCGAAAAGCGCTGACTTTACTTACTGAGACTTGACTTTCCGCTTGCGAGCATTTAGATGGGTAGGCGTTGTCGACCTAATCCGTTGCGTGCGTCCAACTAGGCGGGCGGGCGAAAGGGTCGCCTCGTAAAAAAATATAGAAACTTTAACATAATCGTCTTAATCTTTATAGGAGTGTCTTACTGCGAAAAGCGCTGACTTTACTTACTGAGACTTGACTTTCCGCTTGCGAGCATTTATATGGGTAGGCGTTGTCGACCTTATCCGTTGCGTGCGTCCGACGAGGCGGGCGGGCGGGAGGGTCGCCTCGTAAAAAAATATAGAAACTTTAACATAACCGTCTTAATCTTTATAGGAGGGTCTTGCTGCGAAAAGCGCAGACTTTACTTACTGAGACTTGACTTTCCGCTTGCGAGCATTTAGATGGGTAGGCGTTGTCGACCTTATCCGTTGCGTGCGTCCGACGAGGAGGGCGGCCGGAGGGTCGCCTCGTAAAAAAATATAGAAACTTTAACATAACCGTCTTAATGTTTCTAGGAGGGTCTTGCTGCGAAAAGCGCTGACTTTACTTACTGAGACTTGACTTTCCGATTGCGAGCATTTAGATGGGTAGGCGTTGTCGACATTTTCCGTTGCGTGCGTCCGACGAGGCGGGCGGGCGGGATGGTCGCCTCGTAAAAAAATATAGAAACTTTAACTTAACCGTCTTAATCGTTATGGGAGGGTCTTGCTGCGAAAAGCGCTGACTTTACTTACTTAGACTTGACTTTCCGCTTGCGCGCATTTAGATGGGTAGGCGTTGTCGACATTTTCCGTTGCGTGCGTCTGACGAGGCGGGCGGGCGAGAGGGTCGCCTCGTAAAAAAATATAGAAACTTTAACTTAACCGTCTTAATGTTTCTAGGAGGGTCTTGCTGCGAAAAGCGCTGACTTCACTTACTGAGACTTGACTTTCCGCTTGCGAGCATTTAGATGGGTAGGCGTTGTCGACCTTATCCGTTGCGTGTGTCCGACGAGGCGGGCGGGCGGAAGGGTCGCCTCGTAAAAAAATATAGAAAATTTAACTTAACCGTCTTAATCTTTATGAGAGGGTCTTGCTGCGAAAAGCGCTGACTTTACTTACTGAGACTTGACTTTCCGCTTGCGAGCATTTAGATGGGTAGGCGTTGTCAACCTTTTTCGTTGCGTGCGTTCGACGAGACGGGCGGGCGGGAGGGTCGCTTCGTAAAAAAATATAGAAACTTTAACTTAACCGTCTTAATCGTTCTGTGAGGGTCTTGCTGCGAAAAGCGCTGACTTTACTTACTGAGACTTGACTTTCCGCTTGCGAGCATTTAGATGGTTAGGCGTTGTCGACATTTTCCGTTGCGTGCGTCCGACGAGGCGTGCGGGCGGGATGGTCGCCTCGTAAAAAAATATAGAAACTTTAACTTAACCGTCTTAATCGTTATGGGAGGGTCTTTCTGCGAATAGCGCTGACTTTACTTACTGAGACTTGACTTTCCGCTTGCGAGCATTTAGATGGGTAGGCATTGTCGACATTTTCCGTTGCGTGCGTCCGACGAGGCGGGCGGGCGGGATGGTCGCCTCGTAAAAAAAATATAGAAACTTTAACTTAACCGTCTTAATCGTTATGGGAGGGTCTTGCTGCGAAAAGCGCTGACTTTACTTACTGAGACTTGACTTTCCGCTTGCGAGCATTTAGATGGGTAGGCGTTGTCGACCTAATCCGTTGCGTGCGTCCAACAAGGCGGGCGGGCGAAAGGGTCGCCTCGTAAAAAAATATAGAAACTTTAACATAATCGTCTTAATCTTTATAGGAGTGTCTTACTGCGAAAAGCGCTGACTTTACTTACTGAGACTTGACTTTCCGCTTGCGAGCATTTATATGGGTAGGCGTTGTCGACCTTATCCGTTGCGTGCGTCCGACGAGGCGGGCGGGCGGGAGGGTCGTCTCGTAAAAAAATATAGAAACTTTAACATAACCGTCTTAATCTTTATAGGAGGGTCTTGCTGCGAAAAGCGCTGACTTTAATTACCGAGACTTGACTTTCCGCTTGTGAGCATTTAGATGGGTAGGCGTTGTCGACCTTATCCGTTGCGTGCGTTCGACGAGGCGGGCGGGCGGGAGGGTCGCCTCGTAAAAAAATATAGAAACTTTGACATAATCGTCTTAATATTTATAGGAGGGTCTTGCTGCGAAAAGCGCAGACTTTACTTACTGAGACTTGACTTTCCGCTTGCGAGCATTTAGATGGGTAGGCGTTGTCGACCTTATCCGTTGCGTGCGTCCGACGAGGAGGGCGGGCGGGAGGGTCGCCTCGTAAAAAAATATAGAAACTTTAACATAACCGTCTTAATCTTTATAGGAGGGTCTTGCTGCGAAAAGCGCTGACTTTAATTACTGAGACTTGACTTTCCGCTTGCGAGCATTTAGATGAGTAGGCGTTGTCGACCTTATCCGTTGCGTGCGTCCGACGAGGCAGGCGGGCGGGAGGGTCGCCTCGTAAAAAAATATAGAAACTTTAACTTAACCGTCTTAATCTTTATGAGAGGGTCTTGCTGCAAAAAGCGCTGACTTTACTTACTGAGACTTGACTTTCCGATTGCGAGCATTTAGATGGGTAGGCGTTGTCGACATTTTCCGTTGCGTGCGTCCGACGAGGCGGGCGGGCGGGATGGTGGCCTCGTAAAAAAATATAGAAACTTTAACTTAACCGTCTTAATCGTTATGGGAGGGTCTTGCTGCGAAAAGCGCTGACTTTACTTACTTAGACTTGACTTTCCGCTTGCGAGCATTTAGATGGGTAGGCGCTGTCGACATTTTCCGTTGCGTGCGTCTGACGAGGCGGGCGGGCGAGAGGGTCGCCTCGTAAAAAAATATAGAAACTTTAACTTAACCGTCTTAATGTTTCTAGGAGGGTCTTGCTGCGAAAAGCGCTGACTTTACTTACTGAGACTTGACTTTCCGCTTGCGAGCATTTAGATGGGTAGGCGTTGTCGACCTTATCCGTTGCGTGTGTCCGACGAGGCGGGCGGGCGGAAGGGTCGCCTCGTAAAAAAATATAGAAACTTTAACTTAACCGTCTTAATCTTTATGAGAGGGTCTTGCTGCGAAAAGCGCTGACTTTACTTACTGAGACTTGACTTTCCGCTTGCGAGCATTTAGATGGTTAGGCGTTGTCGACATTTTCCGTTGCGTTCGTCCGACGAGGCGTGCGGGCGGGATGGTCGCCTCGTAAAAAAATATAGAAACTTTAACTTAACCGTCTTAATCGTTATGGGAGGGTCTTTCTGCGAATAGCGCTGACTTTACTTACTGAGACTTGACTTTCCGCTTGCGAGCATTTAGATGGGTAGGCATTGTCGACATTTTCCGTTGCGTGCGTCCGACGAGGCGGGCGGGCGGGATGGTCGCCTCGTAAAAAAAATATAGAAACTTTAACTTAACCGTCTTAATTGTTATGGGAGGGTCTTGCTGCGAAAAGCGCTGACTTTACTTACTGAGACTTGACTTTCCGCTTGCGAGCATTTAGATGGGTAGGCGTTGTCGACCTAATCCGTTGCGTGCGTCCAACTAGGCGGGCGGGCGAAAGGGTCGCCTCGTAAAAAAATATAGAAACTTTAACATAATCGTCTTAATCTTTATAGGAGTGTCTTACTGCGAAAAGCGCTGACTTTACTTACTGAGACTTGACTTTCCGCTTGCGAGCATTTATATGGGTAGGCGTTGTCGACCTTATCCGTTGCGTGCGTCCGACGAGGAGGGCGGGCGGGAGGGTCGCCTCGTAAAAAAATATAGAAACTTTAACATAACCGTCTTAATCTTTATAGGAGGGTCTTGCTGCGAAAAGCGCTGACTTTAATTACTGAGACTTGACTTTCCGCTTGTGAGCATTTAGATGGGTAGGCGTTGTCGACCTTATCCGTTGCGTGCGTTCGACGAGGCGGGCGGGCGAGAGGGTCGCCTCGTAAAAAAATATAGAAACTTTGACATAATCGTCTTAATATTTATAGGAGGGTCTTGCTGCGAAAAGCGCAGACTTTACTTACTGAGACTTGACTTTCCGCTTGCGAGCATTTAGATGGGTAGGCGTTGTCGACCTTATCCGTTGCGTGCGTCCGACGAGGAGGGCGGGCGGGAGGGTCGCCTCGTAAAAAAATATAGAAACTTTAACATAACCGTCTTAATCTTTATAGGAGGGTCTTGCTGCGAAAAGCGCTGACTTTAATTACTGAGACTTGACTTTCCGCTTGCGAGCATTTAGATGAGTAGGCGTTGTCGACCTTATCCGTTGCGTGCGTCCGACGAGGCGGGCGGGCGGGAGGGTCGCCTCGTTAAAAAATATAGAAACTTTAACATAACCGTCTTAATCTTTATAGGAGGGTCTTGCTGCGAAAAGCGCTGACTTTAATTACTGAGACTTGACTTTCCACTTGCGAGCATTTAGATGGGTAGGCGTTGTCGACCTTATCCGTTGCGTGCGTCCGACGAGGCGGGCGGGCGGGAGGGTCGCCTCGTAAAAAAATATAGAAACTTTAACATAACCGTCTTAATCTTTATAGGAGGGTCTTGCTGCGAAAAGCGCTGACTTTAATTACTGAGACTTGACTTTCCGCTTGCGAGCATTAAGATGGGTAGGCGTTGTCGACCTTATCCGTTGCGTGCGTCCGACGAGGCAGGCGGGCGGGAGGGTCGCCTCGTAAAAAAATATAGAAACTTTAACTTAACCGTCTTAATCTTTTTGAGAGGGTCTTGCTGCAAAAAGCGCTGACTTTACTTACTGAGACTTGACTTTCCGCTTGCGAGCATTTAGATGGGTAGGCGTTGTCGACATTTTCCGTTGCGTGCGTCCGACGAGGCGGCGGGCGGGATGGTCGCCTCGTAAAAAAATATAGAAACTTTAACTTAACCGTCTTAATCGTTATGGGAGGGTGTTGCTGCGAAAAGCGCTGACTTTACTTACTGAGACTTGACTTTCCGCTTGCGAGCATTTAGATGGGTAGGCGTTGTCGACCTAATCCGTTGCGTGCGTCCAACTAGGCGGGCGGGCGGGAGGGTCGCCTCGTAAAAAAATATAGAAACTTTAACATAACACTCTTAATCTTTATAGGAGGGTCTTGCTGCGAAAAGCGCTGACTTTAATTACTGAGACTTGACTTTCCGCTTGTGAGCATTTAGATGGGTAGGCGTTGTCGACCTTATCCGTTGCGTGCGTCCGACGAGGCGGGCGGGCGGGAGGGTCGCCTCGTAAAAAAATATAGAAACTTTATTTTAACCGTCTAAATCTTTCTGGGAGGGTCTTTTTGCGAAAAGCGCTGACTTGACGTACTGAGACTTGACTTTCCGCTTGCGAGCATTTAGATGGGTAGGCGTTGTCGACCTTATCCGTTGCGTGCGTCCGACGAGGCGGGCGGGCGGGATAGTCGCCTCGTAAAAAAATATAGAAACTTAAACATAACCGTCTTAATCTTTATAGGAGGGTCTTACTGCGAAAAGCGCTGACTTTACTTACTGAGACTTCACATTCCGCTTGCGAGCATTTAGATGGGTAGGCGTTGTCGACCTTATCCGTTGCGTGCGTCCGACGAGGTGGGCGGGCGGGAGGGTCGCCTCGTAAAAAAATATAGAAACTTTAACTTAACCGTCTTTATGTTTCTAGGAGGGTCTTGCTGCATAAAGCGCTGACTTTACTTACTGAGACTTGACTTTCCGCTTGCGAGCATGTAGATGGGTAGGCGTTGTCGACCTTATCCGTTGCGTGCGTCCGACGAGGCGGGCGGGCGAGAGACTCGCCTCGTAAAAAAATATAGAAACTTTATTTTAACCGTCTAAATCTTTCTGGGAGGGTCTTTCTGCGAAAAGCGCTGACTTGACGTACTGAGACTTGACTTTCCGCTTGCGAGCATGTAGATGGGTAGGCGTTGTCGACCTTATCCGTTGCGTGCGTCCGACGAGGCGGGCGGGCGGGAGGGTCGCCTCGTAAAAAAATATAGAAACTTAAACATAACCGTCTTAATCTTTATAGGAGGGTCTTAATGCGAAAAGCGCTGACTTTACTTACTGAGACTTCACATTCCGCTTGCGAGCATTTAGATGGGTAGGCGTTGTCGACCTTATCCGTTGCGTGCGTCCGACGAGGTGGGCGGGCGGGAGGGTCGCCTCGTAAAAAAATATAGAAACTTTATTTTAACCGTCTAAATCTTTCTGGGAGGGTCTTGCTGCGAAAAGCGCTGACTTTAATTACTGAGACTTGTCTTTCCGCTTGCGAGCAATTAGATGGGTAGGCGTTGTCGACCTTATCCGTTGCGTGCGTCCGACGAGGTGGGCGGGCGGGAGGGTCGCCTCGTAAAAAAATATTGAAACTTTATTTTAACCGTCTAAATCTTTCTGGGAGGGTCTTGCTGCGAAAAGCGCTAACTTTAATTACTGAGACTTGTCTTTCCGCTTGCAAGCATTTAGATGGGTAGGCGTTGTCGACCTAATCCGTTGCGTGCGTCCAACTAGGCGGGCGGGCGAAAGGGTCGCCTCGTAAAAAAATATAGAAACTTTATTTTAACCGTCTAAATCTTTCTGGGAGGGTCTTGCTGCGAAAAGCGCTGACTTTAATTACTGAGACTTGTCTTTCCGCTTGCGAGCAATTAGATGGGTAGGCGTTGTCGACCTTATCCGTTGCGTGCGTCCGACGAGGTGGGCGGGCGGGAGGGTCGCCTCGTAAAAAAATATTGAAACTTTATTTTAACCGTCTAAATCTTTCTGGGAGGGTCTTGCTGCGAAAAGCGCTGACTTTAATTACTGAGACTTGTCTTTCCGCTTGCAAGCATTTAGATGGGTAGGCGTTGTCGACCTAATCCGTTGCGTGCGTCCAACTAGGCGGGCGGGCGAAAGGGTCGCCTCGTAAAAAAATATAGAAACTTTAACATAATCGTCTTAATCTTTATAGGAGTGTCTTACTGCGAAAAGCGCTGACTTTACTTACTGAGACTTGACTTTCCGCTTGCGAGCATTTATATGGGTAGGCGTTGTCGACCTTATCCGTTGCGTGCGTCCGACGAGGCGGGCGGGCGGGAGGGTCGCCTCGTAAAAAAATATAGAAACTTTAACATAACCGTCTTAATCTTTATAGGAGGGTCTTGCTGCGAAAAGCGCTGACTTTAATTACTGAGACTTGACTTTCCGCTTGCGAGCATTAAGATGGGTAGGCGTTGTCGACCTTATCCGTTGCGTTCGTCCGACGAGGCGGGCGGGCGGGATGGTCGCTCGTAAAAAAATATAGAAACTTTAACTTAACCGTCTTAATCGTTATGGGAGAGTTTTGCTGCGAAAAGCGCTGACTTTACTTACTGAGACTTGACTTTCCGCTTGCGAGCATTTATATGGTTAGGCGTTGTCGACCTTATCCGTTGCGTGCGTCCGACGAGGCGGGCGGGCGGGAGGGTCGCCTCGTAAAAAAATATAGAAACTTTAACATAACCGTCTTAATCTTTATAGGAGGGTCTTGCTGCGAAAAGCGCTGACTTTAATTACTGAGACTTGACTTTCCGCTTGTGAGCATTTAGATGGGTAGGCGTTGTTGACCTTATCCGTTGCGTGCGTCCGACGAGGCGGGCGGGCGGGAGGGTCGCCTCGTAAAAAAATATAGAAACTTTATTTTAACCGTCTAAATCTTTCTGGGAGGGTCTTTCTGCGAAAAGCGCTGACTTGACGTACTGAGACTTGACTTTCCGCTTGCGAGCATGTAGATGGGTAGGCGTTGTCGACCTTATCCGTTGCGTGCGTCCGACGAGGCGGGCGGGCGGGAGGGTCGCCTCGTAAAAAAATATAGAAACTTAAACATAACCGTCTTAATCTTTATTGGAGGGTCTTACTGCGAAAAGCGCTGACTTTACTTACTGAGACTTCACATTCCGCTTGCGAGCATTTAGATGGGTAGGCGTTGTCGACATTATCCGTTGCGTGCGTCCGACGAGGCGGGCGGGCGGGAGGGTCGCCTCGTAAAAAAATATAGAAACTTTAACATAACCGTCTTAATCTTTATGAGAGGGTCTTGCTGCAAAAAGCGCTGACTTTACTTACTGAGACTTGACTTTCCGCTTGCGAGCATTTAGATGGGTAGGCGTTGTCGACCTTATCCGTTGCGTTCGTCCGACGAGGCGGGCGGGCGGGATGGTCGCTCGTAAAAAAATATAGAAACTTTAACTTAACCGTCTTAATCGTTATGGGAGAGTTTTGCTGCGAAAAGCGCTGACTTTACTTACTGAGACTTGACTTTCCGCTTGCGAGCATTTATATGGTTAGGCGTTGTCGACCTTATCCGTTGCGTGCGTCCGACGAGGCGGGCGGGCGGGAGGGTCGCCTCGTAAAAAAATATAGAAACTTTAACATAACCGTCTTAATCTTTATAGGAGGGTCTTGCTGCGAAAAGCGCTGACTTTAATTACTGAGACTTGACTTTCCGCTTGTGAGCATTTAGATGGGTAGGCGTTGTTGACCTTATCCGTTGCGTGCGTCCGACGAGGCGGGCGGGCGGGAGGGTCGCCTCGTAAAAAAATATAGAAACTTTATTTTAACCGTCTAAATCTTTCTGGGAGGGTCTTTCTGCGAAAAGCGCTGACTTGACGTACTGAGACTTGACTTTCCGCTTGCGAGCATGTAGATGGGTAGGCGTTGTCGACCTTATCCGTTGCGTGCGTCCGACGAGGCGGGCGGGCGGGAGGGTCGCCTCGTAAAAAAATATAGAAACTTAAACATAACCGTCTTAATCTTTATTGGAGGGTCTTACTGCGAAAAGCGCTGACTTTACTTACTGAGACTTCACATTCCGCTTGCGAGCATTTAGATGGGTAGGCGTTGTCGACATTATCCGTTGCGTGCGTCCGACGAGGTGGGCGGGCGGAAGGGTCGCCTCGTAAAAAAATATAGAAACTTTATTTTAACCGTCTAAATCTTTCTGGGAGGGTCTTGCTGCGAAAAGCGCTGACTTTAATTACTGAGACTTGTCTTTCCGCTTGCGAGCAATTAGATGGGTAGGCGTTGTCGACCTTATCCGTTGCGTGCGTCCGACGAGGTGGGCGGGCGGGAGGGTCGCCTCGTAAAAAAATATAGAAACTTTATTTTAACCGTCTAAATCTTTCTGGGAGGGTCTTGCTGCGAAAAGCGCTGACTTTAATTACTGAGACTTGTCTTTCCGCTTGCGAGCATTTAGATGGGTAGGCGTTGTCGACCTTATCCGTTGAATGCGTCCGACGAGGCGGGCGGGCGGGAGGGTCGCCTCGTAAAAAAATATAGAAACTTTAACTTAACCGTCTTAATCTTTCTGTGAGGGTCTTGCTGCGAAAAGCGCTGACTTTACTTACTGAGACTTGACTTTCCGCTTGCGAGCATTTAGATGGGTAGGCGATGTCGACCTTATCCGTTGCGTGCGTCCGACGAGGCGGGCGGGCGGGAGGGTCGCCTCGTAAAAAAATATAGAAACTTAAAGATAACCGTCTTAATCTTTATAGGAGGGTCTTGCTGCGAAAAGCGCTGACTTTACTTACTGAGACTTGACTTTCCGCTTGCGAGCATTTAGATGGGTAGGCGTTGTCGACCTTATCCGTTTCATGCGTCCGACGAGGCGGGCGGGCGGGAGGGTCGCCTCGTAAAAAAATATAGAAACTTTAACTTAACCGTCTAAATGTTTCTAGGAGGGTCTTGCTACGAAAAGCGCTGACTTTACTTACTGAGACTTGACTTTCCGCTTGCGAGCATTTAGATGGGTAGGCGTTGTCGACCTTATCCGTTGCGTGCGTCCGACAAGGCGGGCGGGCGGGAGGGTCGCCTCGTAGAAAAATATAGAAACTTAAACATAACCGTCTTAATCTTTATAGGAGGGTCTTACTGCGAAAAGCGCTGACTTTACTTACTGAGACTTCACTTTCCGCTTGCGAGCATTTAGATGGGTAGGCGTTGTCGACCTTATCCGTTGCGTGCGTTCGACAAGGCGGGCGGGCGGGAGGGTCGCCTCGTAAAAAAATATACAAACTTTAACATAACCGTCTTAATCTTTATAAGAGGGTCTTGCTGCGAAAAGCGCTGACTTTACTTTCTGAGACTTGACTTTCCGCTTGCGAGCATTTAGATGTGTAGGCGTTGTCGACCTTATCCGTTGAATGCGTCCGACGAGGTGGGTGGGCGGGAGGGTCGCCTCGTAAAAAAATATAGAAACTTTAACTTAACCGTCTTAATGTTTCTGGAAGGGTCTTGCTGCGAAAAGCGCTGACTTTACTTACTGAGACTTGACTTTCCGCTTGCGAGCATTTAGATTGGTAGGCGTTGTCGACCTTATCCGTTGCGTGCATCCGACGAGGCGGGCGGGCGGGAGGGTCGCCTCGTAAAAAAATATAGAAACTTAAAGATAACCGTCTTAATCTTTATAGGAGGGTCTTGCTACGAAAAGCGCTGACTTTACTTACTGAGACTTGACTTTCCGCTTGCGAGCATTTAGATGGGTAGGCGTTGTCGACCTTATCAGTTTCATGCGTCCGACGAGGCGGGCGGGCGGGAGGGTCGCCTCGTAAAAAAATATAGAAACTTTAACTTAACCGTCTTAATCTTTATGGGAGGGTCTTTCTGCGAAAAGCGCTGACTTTACTTACTGAGACTTGACTTTCCGCTTGCGAGCATTTAGATGGGTAGGCGTTGTCGACCTTATCCGTTGCGTGCGTCCGACGAGGCGGGCGGGCGGGAGGATCGCCTTGTAAAAAAATATACAAACTTTATTTTAACCGTCTAAATCTTTCTGGGAGGGTCTTGCTGCGAAAAGCGCTGACTTTACTTACTGAGACTTGACTTTCCGCTTGCGAGCATTTAGATGGGTAGACGTTGTCGACCTTTTCCGTTGCGTACGTCCGACGAGGCGGGCGGGCGGGAGGGTCGCCTCGTAAAAAAATATAGAAACTTTAACTTAACCGTCTTAATGTTTCTAGGAGGGTCTTGCTGCGAAAAGCGCTGACTTTACTTACTGAGACTTGACTTTCCGCTTGCGAGCATTTAGATGGGTAGGCGTTGTCGACCTTATCCGTTGAATGCGTCCGACGAGGTGGGTGGGCGGGAGGGTCGCCTCGTAAAAAAATATAGAAACTTTAACTTAACCGTCTTAATGTTTCTGGGAGGGTCTTGCTGCGAAAAGCGCTGACTTTACTTACTGAGACTTGACTTTCCGCTTGCGAGCATTTAGATGGGTAGACGTTGTCGACCTTTTCCGTTGCGTGCGTCCGACGAGGCGGGCGGGCGGGAGGGCCGCCTCGTAAAAAAATATAGAAACTTTTTTTTAACAGTCTAAATCTTTCTGGGAGGGTCTTTCTTCGAAAAGCGCTAACTTGACGTACTGAGACTTGACTTTCCGCTTGCGAGCATTTAGATGGGTAGGCGTTGTCGACCTTATCCGTTGCGTGCATCCGACGAGGCGGGCGGGCCTCGTAAAAAAATATAGAAACTTTATTTTAACCGTCTAAATCTTTCTGGGAGAGTCTTTCTGCGAAAAGCGCTGACTTGACGTACTGAGACTTGACTTTCCGCTTGCGAGCATTTAGATGGGTAGGCGTTGTCGACCTTATCCGTTGCGTGCGTCCGACGAGGCGGGCGGGCATAAGGGTCGCCTCGTAAAAAAATATAGAAACTTTAACATAACCGTCTTAATCTTTCTAGGAGGGTCTTGCTGCGAAAAGCGCTGACTTTAATTACTGAGACTTGACTTTTCGCTTGCGAGCATTTAGATGGGTAGCGTTGTCGACCTTATCCGTTGAATGCGTCCGACGAGGCGGGGCGGGCGGGAGGGTCGCCTCGTAAAAAAATATAGAAACTTTAACTTAACCGTCTTAATCTTTCTGTGAGGGTCTTGCTGCGAAAAGCGCTGACTTTACTTACTGAGACTTGACTTTCCGATTGCGAGCATTTAGATGGGTAGGCGTTGTTGACCTTATCCGTTGCGTGCGTCCGACGAGGCAGGCGGGCGGGAGGGTCGCCTCGTAAAAAATATAGAAACTTTAACATAACCGTCTGAATCTTTATAGGAGGGTCTTTCTGCAAAAAGCGCTGACTTTACTTACTGAGACTTGACTTTCCGCTTGCGAGCATTTAGATGGGTAGGCGTTGTCGACCTTATCCGTTGCGTGCGTCAGACGAGGCGGGCGGGCGGGAGGGTCGCCTCGTAAAAAAATATAGAAACTTTAACTTAACCGTCTTAATGTTTCTAGGAGGGTCTTGCTGCGAAAAGCGCTGACTTTACTAACTGAGACTTAACTTTCCGCTTGCGAGCATTTAGATGGGAAGGCGTTGTCGACCTTATCCGTTGCATGCGTCCGACGAGGCGGGCGGGCGGGAGGGTCGCCTCGTAAAAAAATATAGAAACTTAAACATAACCGTCTTAATCTTTATAGGAGGGTCTTACTGCGAAAAGCGCTGACTTTACTTACTGAGACTTGACTTTCCGCTTGCGAGCATTTAGATGGGTAGACGTTGTCGACCTATTCCGTTGCGTGCGTCCGACGAGGCGGGCGGGCGGGAGGGTCGCCTCGTAAAAAAATATAGAAACTTTAACTTAACCGTCTTAATGTTTCTAGGAGGGTCTTGCTGCGAAAAGCGCTGACTTTACTTACTGAGACTTGACTTTCCGCTTGCGAGCATTTAGATGGGTAGGCGATGTCGACCTTATCCGTTGCGTGCGTCCGACGAGGCGGGCGGGCGGGAGGGTCGCCTCGTAAAAAAATATAGAAACTTTAACTTAACCGTCTTTATGTTTCTAGGAGGGTCTTGCTGCGAAAAGCGTTGACTTTACTTACTGAGATTTGACTTTCCGCTTGCGAGCATTTAGATGGGTAGGCGTTGTCGAAGTTACCCGTTGAATGCGTCAGACGAGGCGTTCGGGCGGGATAGTCGACTCGTAAAAAAATATAGAAACTTTAACTTAACCGTCTTAATCTTTATGGGAGGGTCTTGCTGCGAAAAGCGCTAACTTTACTTACTGAGACTTGACTTTCCGCTTGCGAGCATTTAGATGGGTAGGCGTTGTCGACCTTATCCGTTGCGTGCGTCCGAATAGGCGGGCGGGCGGGAGGGTCGCCTCGTAAAAAAATATAGAAACTTTAACATAACCGTCTTAATCTTTCTAGGAGGGTCTTGCTGCGAAAAGCGCTGACTTTACTTACTGAGACTTGACTTTCCGCTTGCGAGCATTTAGATGGGTAGACGTTGTCGACCTTATCCGTTGAATGCGTCCGACGAGGCGGGCGGGCGGGAGGGTCGCATCGTAAAAAAATAAAGAAACTTTAACTTAACCGTCTTAATCTTTCTGTGAGGGTCTTGCTGCGAAAAGCGCTGACTTTACTTACTGAGACTTGACTTTCCGATTGCGAGCATTTAGATGGGTAGGCGTTGTTGACCTTATCCGTTGCGTGCGTCCGACGAGGCAGGCGGGCGGGAGGGTCGCCTCGTAAAAAATATAGAAACTTTAACATAACCGTCTGAATCTTTATAGGAGGGTCTTGCTGCGAAAAGCGCTGACTTTACTTACTGAGACTTGACTTTCCGCTTGCGAGCATTTAGATGGGTAGGCGTTGTCGACCTTATCCGTTGCGTGCGTCCGACGAGGCGGGCGGGCGGGAGGGTAGCCTCGTAAAAAAATATAGAAACTTTAACTTAACCGTCTTAATGTTTCTAGGAGGGTCTTGCTGCGAAAAGCGCTGACTTTACTAACTGAGACTTAACTTTCCGCTTGCGAGCATTTAGATGGGTAGGCGTTGTCGACCTTATCCGTTGCATGCGTCCGACGAGGCGGGCGGGCGGGAGGGTCGCCTCGTAAAAAAAAAATATAGAAACTTAAACATAACCGTCTTAATCTTTATAGGAGGGTCTTACTGCGAAAAGCGCTGACTTTACTTACTGAGACTTGACTTTCCGCTTGCGAGCATTTAGATGGGTAGGCGTTGTCGACCTTATCCGTTGAATGCGTCCGACGAGGCGTGCGGGCGGGAGGGTTGCCTCGTAAAAAAATATAGAAACTTTAACTTAACCGTCTTAATCTTTATAGGAGGGTCTTACTGCGAAAAGCGCTGACTTTACTTACTGAGACTTGACTTTTCGCTTGCGAGCATTTAGATGGGTAGGCGTTGTCGACCTTATCCGTTGAATGCGTCCGACGAAACGGGCGGGCGGGAGGGTCGCCTCGTAAAAAAATATAGAAACTTTAACTTAATCGTCTTAATGTTTCTAGGAGGGTCTTGCTGCGAAAAGCGCTGACTTTACTAACTGAGACTTGACTTTCCGCTTGCGAGCATTTAGATGGCTAGGCGTTGTCGACCTTATCCGTTGCGTGCGTCCGACGAGGCGGGCGGGCGGGAGGGTCGCCTCGTAAAAAAATATAGAAACTTAAACATAACCGTCTTAATCTTTATAGGAGGGTCTTACTGCGAAAAGCGCTGACTTTACTTACTGAGACTTGACTTTCCGCTTGCGAGCATTTAGATGGGTAGGCGTTGTCGACCTTATCCGTTGCATGCGTCCGACGAGGCGGGCGGGCGGGAGGGTCGCCTCGTAAAAAAATATAGAAACTTAAACATAACCGTCTTAATCTTTATAGGAGGGTCTTACTGCGAAAAGCGCTGACTTTACTTACTGAGACTTGACTTTCCGCTTGCGAGCATTTAGATGGGTAGGCGTTGTCGACCTTATCCGTTGAATGCGTCCGACGAGGCGTGCGGGCGGGAGGGTTGCCTCGTAAAAAAATATAGAAACTTTAACTTAACCGTCTTAATCTTTATAGGAGGGTCTTACTGCGAAAAGCGCTGACTTTACTTACTGAGACTTGACTTTCCGCTTGCGAGCATTTAGATGGGTAGGCGTTGTCGACCTTATCCGTTGAATGCGTCCGACGAAACGGGCGGGCGGGAGGGTCGCCTCGTAAAAAAATATAGAAACTTTAACTTAATCGTCTTAATGTTTCTAGGAGGGTCTTGCTGCGAAAAGCGCTGACTTTACTAACTGAGACTTGACTTTCCGCTTGCGAGCTTTTAGATGGCTAGGCGTTGTCGACCTTATCCGTTGCGTGCGTCCGACGAGGCGGGCGGGCGGGAGGGTCGCCTCGTAAAAAAATATAGAAACTTAAACATAACCGTCTTAATCTTTATAGGAGGGTCTTACTGCGAAAAGCGCTGACTTTACTTACTGAGACTTGACTTTCCGCTTGCGAGCATTTAGATGGGTAGGCGTTGTCGACCTTATCCGTTGAATGCGTCTGACGAGGCGGGCGGGCGGGAGGGTCGCCTCGTAAAAAAATATAGAAACTTTAACTTAACCGTCTTAATCTTTCTGTGAGGGTCTTGCTGCGAAAAGCGCTGACTTTACTTACTGAGACTTGACTTTCCGCTTGCGAGCATTTAGATGGGTAGGCGTTGTCGACCTTATCCGTTGCGTGCGTCTGACGAGGCTGGCGGGCGGGAGTGTCGCCTCGTAAAAAAATATAGAAACTTTAACATAACCGTCTTAATCTTTATAGGAGGGTCTTGCTGCGAAAAGCGCTGACTTTACTTACATAGACTTGACTTTCCGCTTGCGAGCATTTAGAAGGGTAGGAGTTGTCGACCTTATCCGTTGCGTGCGTCCGACGAGGCGGGCGGGCTGGAGGGTCGCCTCGTAAAAAAATATAGAAACTTTAACTTAACCGTCTTAATGTTTCTAGGAGGGTCTTGCTGCGAAAAACGCTGACTTTACTTACTGAGACTTGACTTTCCGCTTGCGAGCATTTAGATGGGTAGGCGTTGTCGACCTTATCCGTTGCGTGCGTTCGACGAGGCGGGCGGGCGGGAGGGTCGCCTCGTAAAAAAATATACAAACTTTAACATAACCGTCTTAATCTTTATAGGAGGGACTTGTTGCGAAAAGCGCTGACTTTACTTACTGAGACTTGACTTTTCGCTTGCGAGCATTTAGATGGGTAGGCGTTGTCGACCTTATCCGTTGAATGCGTCCGACGAGGCGGGCGGGCGGGAGGGTCGCCTCGTAAAAAAATATAGAAACTTTAACTTAACCGTCTTAATCTTTCTGTGAGGGTCTTGCTGCGAAAAGCGCTGACTTTACTTACTGAGACTTGACTTTCCGATTGCGAGCATTTAGATGGGTAGGCGTTGTTGACCTTATCCGTTGCGTGCGTCCGACGAGGCAGGCGGGCGGGAGGGTCGCCTCGTAAAAAATATAGAAACTTTAACATAACCGTCTGAATCTTTATAGGAGGGTCTTGCTGCGAAAAGCGCTGACTTTACTTACTGAGACTTGACTTTCCGCTTGCGAGCATTTAGATGGGTAGGCGTTGTCGACCTTATCCGTTGCGTGCGTCCGACGAGGCGGGCGGGCGGGAGGGTCGCCTCGTAAAAAAATATAGAAACTTTAACTTAACCGTCTTAATGTTTCTAGGAGGGTCTTGCTGCGAAAAGCGCTGACTTTACTAACTGAGACTTAACTTTCCGCTTGCGAGCATTCAGATGTGTAGGCGTTGTCGACCCTATCCGTTGCATGCGTCCGACGAGGCGGGCGGGCGGGAGGGTCGCCTCGTAAAAAAATATAGAAACTTAAACATAACCGTCTTAATCTTTATAGGAGGGTCTTACTGTGAAAAGCGCTGACTTTACTTACTGAGACTTGACTTTCCGCTTGCGAGCATTTAGATGGGTAGGCGTTGTCGACCTTATCCGTTGCGTGCGTTCGACGAGGCGGGCGGGCGGGAGGGTCGCCTCGTAAAAAAATATACAAACTTTAACATAACCGTCTTAATCTTTATAGGAGGGACTTGCTGCGAAAAGCGCTGACTTTACTTACTGAGACTTGACTTTCCGCTTGCGAGCATTTAGATGGGTAGGCGTTGTCGACCTTATCCGTTGCGTGCGTCCGACGAGGCGGGCGGGCGGGAGGGTCGCCTCGTAAAAAAATATAGAAACTTAAACATTACCGTCTTAATCTTTATAGGAGGGTCTTACTGCGAAAAGCGCTGACTTTACTTACTGAGACTTGACTTTCCGCTTGCGAGCATTTAGATGGGTAGGCGTTGTCGACCTTATCCGTTGCATGCGTCCGACGAGGCGGGCGGGCGGGAGGGTCGCCTCGTAAAAAAATATAGAAACTTAAACATAACCGTCTTAATCTTTATAGGAGGGTCTTACTGCGAAAAGCGCTGACTTTACTTACTGAGACTTGACTTTCCGCTTGCGAGCATTTAGATGGCTAGGCGTTGTCGACCTTATCCGTTGCGTGCGTCCGACGAGGCGGGCGGGCGGGAGGGTCGCCTCGTAAAAAAATATAGAAACTTAAACATAACCGTCTTAATCTTTATAGGAGGGTCTTACTGCGAAAAGCGCTGACTTTACTTACTGAGACTTGACTTTCCGCTTGCGAGCATTTAGATGGGTAGGCGTTGTCGACCTTATCCGTTGAATGCGTCTGACGAGGCGGGCGGGCGGGAGGGTCGCCTCGTAAAAAAATATAGAAACTTTAACTTAACCGTCTTAATCTTTCTGTGAGGGTCTTGCTGCGAAAAGCGCTGACTTTACTTACTGAGACTTGACTTTCCGCTTGCGAGCATTTAGATGGGTAGGCGTTGTCGACCTTATCCGTTGCGTGCGTCTGACGAGGCTGGCGGGCGGGAGTGTCGCCTCGTAAAAAAATATAGAAACTTTAACATAACCGTCTTAATCTTTATAGGAGGGTCTTGCTGCGAAAAGCGCTGACTTTACTTACATAGACTTGACTTTCCGCTTGCGAGCATTTAGAAGGGTAGGCGTTGTCGACCTTATCCGTTGCGTGCGTCCGACGAGGCGGGCGGGCTGGAGGGTCGCCTCGTAAAAAAATATAGAAACTTGAACTTAACCGTCTTAATGTTTCTGCGAGGGTCTTGCTGCGAAAAGCGCTGACTTTACTTACTGAGACTTGACTTTCCGCTTGCGAGCATTTAGATGGGTAGGCGTTGTCGACCTTATCCGTTGCGTGCATCCGACGAGGCGGGCGGGCCTCGTAAAAAAATATAGAAACTTTATTTTAACCGTCTAAATCTTTCTGGGAGGGTCTTTCTGCGAAAAGCGCTGACTTGACGTACTGAGACTTGACTTTCCGCTTGCGAGCATTTAGATGGGTAGTCGTTGTCGACATTTTCCGTTGCATGTGTCCGACGAGGTGGGCGGGTGGGAGGGTCGCCTCGTAAAAAAATATAGAAACTTTAACCAAACCGTCTTAATCTTTATAGGAGGGTCTTGCTGCGAAAAGCGCTGACTTTACTTACTGAGACTTGACTTTCCGCTTGCGAGCATTTAGATGGGTAGGCGTTGTCGACCTTATCCGTTGCGTGCATCTGACGAGGCGGGCGGGCCTCATAAAAAAATATAGAAACTTTATTTTAACCGTCTAAATCTTTTTGGGAGGGTCTTTCTGCGAAAAGCGCTGACTTGACGTACTGAGACTTGACTTTCCGCTTGCGAGCATTTAGATGGGTAGTTGTGTCGACATTTTCCGTTGCATGTGTCCGACGAGGTGGGCGGGTGGGAGGGTCGCCTCGTAAAAAAATATAGAAACTTTAACTTAACCGTCTTAATCTTTATAGGAGGGTCTTGCTGCGAAAAGCGCTGACTTTACTTACTGAGACTTGACTTTCCGCTTGCGAGCATTTAGATGGGTAGGCGTTGTCGACCTTATCCGTTGCGTGCGTCCGACGAGGCGGGCGGGCGGAGGGTCGCCTAGTAAAAAAATATAGAAACTTTAACTTAACCGTCTTAATGTTTCTACGAGGGTCTTGCTGCGAAAAGCGCTGACTTTACTAACTGAGACTTGACTTTCCGCTTGCGAGCATTTAGATGGGTAGGCGTTGTCGACCTTTTCAGTCTCGTGCGTCTGACGAGGCGGGCGGGCGGGAGGGTCGCCTCGTAAAAAAATATAGAAACTTTAACTTAACCGTCCTAATCTTTCTGTGAGGGTCTTGCTGCGAAAAGCGCTGACTTTACTTACTGAGACTTGACTTTCCGCTTGCGAGCATTTAGATGGGTAGGCGTTGTCGACCTTATCAGTTGCGTGCGTCTGACGAGGCGGGCGGGCGGGAGGGTCGCCTCGTAAAAAAATATAGAAACTTTAACATAACCGTCTTAATGTTTCTAGGAGGGTCTTGCTGCGAAAAACGCTGACTTTACTTACATAGACTTGACTTTCCGCTTGCGAGCATTTAGATGGGTAGGCGTTCTCGACCTTATCCGTTGAATGCGTCCGACGATGCGGGCGGGCGGGAGGGTCGCATTATAAAAAAATATAGAAACTTGAACTTAACCGTCTTAATGTTTCTGGGAGGGTCTTGCTTCGAAAAGCGCTGACTTTACTTACATAGACTTGACTTTCCGCTTGCGAGCATTTAGATGGGTAGGCGTTCTCGACCTTATCCGTTGAATGTGTCCGACGATGCGGGCGGGCGGGAGGGTCGCATTATAAAAAAATATAGAAACTTGAACTTAACCGTCTTAATGTTTCTGGGAGGGTCTTGCTGCGAAAAGCGCTGACTTTACTTACTGAGACTTGACTTTCCGCTTGCGAGCATTTAGATGGGTAGGCGTTGTCGACCTTATCCGTTGAATTCGTCCAACGAGGCGGGCGGGCGGGAGGGCCGCCTCGTAAAAAAATATAGAAACTTTATTTTAACAGTCTAAATCTTTCTGGGAGGGTCTTTCTTCGAAAAGCGCTTACTTGACGTACTGAGACTTGACTTTCCGCTTGCGAGCATTTAGATGGGTAGGCGTTGTCGACCTTATCCGTTGCGTGCATCCGACGAGGCGGGCGGGCCTCGTAAAAAAATATAGAAACTTTATTTTAACCGTCTAAATCTTTCTGGGAGGGTCTTTCTGCGAAAAGCGCTGACTTGACGTACTGAGACTTGACTTTCCGCTTGCGAGCATTTAGATGGGTAGGCGATATCGACATTTTCCGTTGCATTTGTCCGACGAGGTGGGCGGGTGGGAGGGTCGCCTCGTAAAAAAATATAGAAACTTTAACTTAACCGTCTTAATCTTTATAGGAGGGTCTTGCTGCGAAAAGCGCTGACTTTACTTACTGAGACTTGACTTTCCGCTTGCGAGCATTTAGATGGGTAGACGTTGTCGACCTTATCCGTTGCGTGCGTCCGACGAGGCGGGCGGGCGGGAGGGTCGCCTCGTAAAAAAATATAGAAACTTTAACTTAACCGTCTTAATGTTTCTAGGAGGGTCTTGCTGCGAAAAGCGCTGACTTTACTTACTGAGACTTGAATTTCCGCTTGCGAGCATTTAGATGGGTAGGCGTTGTCGACCTTATCCATTGAATGCGTCCGACGAGGCGGGCGGGCGGGAGGGTCGCCTCGTAAAAAAATATAGAAACTTTAACTTAACCGTCTTAATGTTTCTGTGAGGGTCTTGCTGCGAAAAGCGCTGACTTTACTTACTGAGACTTGACTTTCCGCTTGCGAGCATTTAGATGGGTAGACGTTGTCGACCTTTTCCGTTGCGTGCGTCCGACAAGGCGGGCGGGCGGGAGGGTCGCCTCGTAAAAAAATATAGAAACTTTAACTTAACCGTCTTAATATTTCTAGTAGGGTCTTGCTGCGAAAAGCGCTGACTTTACTTACTGAGACTTGACTTTCCGCTTGCGAGCATTTAGATGGGTAGGCGTTGTCGACCTTATCCGTTGAATGCGTCCGACGATGTGGGCGGGCGGGAGGGTCGCCTCGTAAAAAAATATAGAAACTTTAACTTAACCGTCTTAATCTTTATGGGAGGGTCTTGCTGCGAAAAGCGCTGACTTTACTTACTGAGACTTGACTTTCCGCTTGCGAGCATTTAGATGGGTAGGCGTTGTCGACTTTATCCGTTGCGTGCGTCCGACGAGGCGGGCGGGCGGGAGGGTCGCCTCGTAAAAAAATATAGAAACTTTAACATAACCGTCTTAATCTTTATAGGAGGGTCTTGCTGCGAAAAGCGCTGACTTTACTTACTGAGACTTGACTTTCCGCTTGCGAGCATTTAGATGGGTAGGCGTTGTCGACCTTATCCGTTGCGTGCGTCCGACGAGGCGGTCGGGCGGGAGGGTCGCCTCGTAAAAAAATATAGAAACTTCAACTTAACTGTCACCACCTCAAAGTTGGTGCCATAGAGTAGAAACCCTAATTCTGTATTGTGTATGTTAATTCCATATTGTGAATCTTATTCACAACCCATGTTGCACTAAGGTGAACACTTTTGACCTTAGGTGAACCAGAGAGTTAAAGGCAGTCAGTCCACATAGAGATCTTGTAGCAAGCACTTGTATTGAGTCACTTAAGATATAAGCAGTAGAGTTAGATGTTTAAAGTAGTTGGTTATAGAATAAGTACTAAGTTGTGATATTCGTATATTACTGTTGGATTAATACTGACCATTCCTGGGTCGAATTGTATGGTGTATTCACTATGTGGTGTTATATTAAACTTATTGTATCTGCTACACCCAGCGTCATTTCATTATTCAGTGATTTGTAACAAGAACCCAATGTCACCACCACGCCTACATTGATAACCACAGCCACATTCATAACATATAAAATAACGCGTTGACATTTTTGGTGTCAGAAGTGTCAACAAACAGCATTTCTTGGTGTCAGAAGCGGCCGAAAACGACATTTATGACAGCATTGTTCAAAGTCACTTTAACATGATATGCTGAGACAACCTGCATGGACGAAACTAGACAACCCTGATCTTACAACCTGTGTGGGTGAAACTAGACAACCCTGATCTTACAGCCTGTGTGGGTGAAACTAGACAACCGTGATACTACAACCGGTGTGGGTGAAAATATAGTACTACAAGTCATCGTTTGAAGGCAGCTGATATATGGTCAGTCGAAGTAGCTGACATATTCAAGAATCATCTACATCGAGTGCTCGTCATAATTCTAATGACACACTCCTATTGTCGCTGTCTAACAGCACATTTAATAAGAGAGCGCTCTTACTCTTAGACCTCTCTTGTCGTCACTACCTATGGTCATTTTTAGTTATTTATATTTGTTTCAGCAACTGTATGAAAATGGATTACCTGTCAAACATCTGAAGTATTTATTGGATTACTTATGAACTGTACCATTGTACTGTGGATTTAACAAGTGGATTACTTATGAACTGTAACATTGTACTGTGGATTTAACAAGTGGATTACTTATGAACTGTACTATTCTACTGTGGATTTAACAAGTGGATTACTTATGAACTGTAACATTGTACTGTGGATTTAACAAGTGGATTACTTATGAACTGTACTATTCTACTGTGGATTTAACAAGTGGATTACTTATGAACTGTACCATTGTGCTGTGGATTTAACAAGTGGATTACTTACGAACTGTACTGTGGACATATTTTATGTGGAGCATCACCGGAACTTTATGTACAAGTCAAGCATCAAGTGAATATTTAAGGGAAGTAACTTTAATTACCCTTTAGTATTAATGAATATTGATTAGTTCTCTTTGAACTACACCACAATTTTTTTCATTGTTTACATTATTTATATATACACCTGACCTTTAGGGACTAAATTAAATTATCTATTGAGTCTGAGCATTTATATTTTTTTTCAAGTAAGCATCCAGGTATTGGTAGGGACTCTTTAGATAAAGTAAATACTTGATCGTACAGCTGTATTAGTCAAGTTTGTATTTGTCAAGTATCTATCATATTGTTAAACTCTTGTATTGATATTGTCTTGTTTACATTTGTTGAATTTCTTTTGCGTCATAGTTATTTCTCATTGTAATTCTTTTGTCTACTATTTCTACTATCTTGTAATGTCTCTTTAAAGCAGACTGTTTAGTATCTATAGTGTATTTATGTTTGTCTAATTACTTATTAATATATATATTTATTTTACTTCTTATTTCAACCTATTTTTATTATTATCAACACTACACTACACACTTGATACACTATGGGATATATTTTGATTTGAGATTGTGACAAGATTGATTGTATATAATATATACTTTGAGAACATTGAACTATTTTGATACTATTGATACATTGATCACTATTTATCAGACTAATAAGGCTCACATAATTGTGAATTATTTGTTGCAATAAACTTTTACATTGCAAGTGGAGATACTAGAAATACATAATCATATAATTGATCAGTAAAGTATTACATTACGAGCTAGACAAAGTACCAAGAATAACTTAAGATACCTCATAACCTCAATTGTTTCGCACAAAATATATATCTACTATTACCTGCAATTACTATTTGAGCTATAATAATTATTTATCGTACATTATTCATTTACAACTACCTAGTGTACACATATCTATTACTAAACTATATTACTAATTTGAATCTTTGAAAATGGCTGAGTATGAAAAACTAATAGAGATAGTGGATAAACTAAAGTTAAAAGAAGATGATAGAGCTGCATTCATTAAAATTGAAATAGATAGAATTAGAGTAGAAAAAGACAAGCAACGGGAAGAAAGGCTACATGAAAGAAGACTGAGAGAGAAAGAACAAGAAAACATTGAGTTAGCATCAACTACTAATTCACATGATTACAACAATGTCAGTATACATGAAGCAACTAAAGATAATCAGTCAATTACAAATGCAAATAAAATAGATGTAGAATGTCAAACTCACTTGCTAACAGAAGCATCTAAACTAAATAAAGATTGCCAAACAATTAACACACAAACAAATGATAGTGAAATACAAACAGATGAAATACAAATAGATGATAAAGATAAAGCTAAAAAACAAGAAATACAAAATGACATTAACACTAGCTCACCTAAAATAATAATAACAGAAGAGATATTAGCCTTGACATTTAAAAATAGCAAACAGATAGAAGTATATGATCTAGAAGTCAATTATCAGGATGTTGTATGCATAGTTGATGAAGAATCCACAATCACTTTTGTAGAGCCCAATTTAGTAGAAAAAGAAGATTATTTGAATGATATAGCCATTGTAACCTTACCAAACTCTAGAAAGATAGAATGTAAAACTGCCATTGCTGAAATCAAATCACCATTTATAAAAGGGAAAATAAAAGTTGTAGTACTTGAAAATACTATCAGTCCAGTAATTATTGGATCTTATCCAAAAGTTAAAGTGCATCAAAAGCCAGTAATACATAAAACAATATGGTTTTATGACCTGTCTGATTCTGATTTTCAGAAAGAAATTTTTCAAATAGTACAAGATATAACTTGTGATTTTGGATATAAAAAAGTTTGGAAACATCCAGAACTTGGAGAATCAATGTGGGTACAAATAAAAAACTTTGGCCATTACAAAGAGTTATTACATAAAATATATGGAACACCAATTAAAGGACTCACAATTAATATCAGTGTTGTTGACTTAATACATCGCATCTGGTAAACATTGAGCATTATGTTGTGAACATTGAGCATTATTTTGTAAACAATGAGTACTATTTTTAAACATTGAACTAGAAACCATTTTTAAAAAAAAAACTCTATTTGTAAACAAACTTTGGAATTTGATTACTACATTGTAACCAACAATTTTTTCACATTCTTTTGTCAACAAGAATAACATTTTTGTACTCAACAATGTAAACAAACATTGAATTTTTTTCAAACTTATTCAGTACCTAGCTTAATTTATTTTTCCATACAATGTAAACATTATTTTTTCTCATTGTATTGAGAACAACTGTGACAAATTTTTTTTTCTACAGCTATTGTAAACAAGATTGGAATTTTTTTTACTATGTCATTTATCACAATTATATAACTTAGTCACATTTTTCAATACTATTGAAAAAGGAGATTGATTCATAATGTAACTTATTTATTCAATGTCAATTAGTGTAATGAAATATTGACATACACTTGTATTTTTTTGAAAACATTTTTGTCAAACTATTCTTATGGACTATAATTTTTGTAACAATCATTGATGTAAACAAGAAGATTGTTGTACAAACTTTTTGATATTTCAAGTACTAAAAGAGACACTTGATATTATTTTTTAAATTGGACTTGCATTTTTTTTCACAACAGATTAAAATAAATACAACTAAACCATTATGATGTTATGCTTGTATATATATGCTTGAACAAATTAATGTAAACTCAAAGATTGTATCACAACTGACACATTTTCTCAGTTGAATCTTTTTTGACAAAAGAGTTTTTTGAACTTTGTACACAATAATTATTTGATAAACAATGTAACATTAAACTTTTGCCATTACTAGCTACAAATTATTTAAACTGTCATATGGAGAAATACTTAATTGAAACATAAGGTGCATGCAACAAGCACCATGAAAGATATTTATTTTGATTTGATGTTCATACTTTTGATCCAATATTTTGATACTTGAATCATACATATTTACTTGTGTAATATTAATGCACAACAATTTTTTATGGAGATGTCAAACCTCATATTGAAGTAAACAGATACATTGACTTTGTAACAATGATCATTAAGCAATTTAATCTTGAATTTTGACACATATTTTGAATTTTTCTATACTTATCACTTACATATTGAGACTTACTTGTAACATTTTCTACATGATTTGTACATATTGTACTATTGGTGTTAAAAAAAAAAACAGACTTCTAACATTTCTATAGTGTCAAAGATTTTTTATAAATAGATATTGTGAATAAAAAAACTTGTATTAATTTTTCACATTATGACATAGGAGATTGTCATTGAAATTTTTGTCACACTTTGCACATATTATTATGAAGAAGACTTGTAAATATTGAACACATTTGAATATTGATGTATATATTAGAACTACATGTAAAGAATTATGTGAGAGGTTAAGTATTTGACTCAGACAATTATTTGAATTGCCTTACAAGAATATGATGAATTAGAGAATTTTGCCCTTGTATGAATTTTTTTTGATTCAGCAAATATTTTGTGTAACACTGTCATATTATATATTTTATTTGAAGTTTGTAGTTCTATTTGAACTCTGCAATTGTACATTTGATAGACCCCAAGAATTCCAATTGATCCTACTTATGATAATTATGTCGTCAAGCTGAAAAAAATTTCTTCAAAATTTTTTTCAAAAGGGGGGTGATAGGTAATGTCACCACCTCAAAGTTGGTGCCATAGAGTAGAAACCCTAATTCTGTATTGTGTATGTTAATTCCATATTGTGAATCTTATTCACAACCCATGTTGCACTAAGGTGAACACTTTTGACCTTAGGTGAACCAGAGAGTTAAAGGCAGTCAGTCCACATAGAGATCTTGTAGCAAGCACTTGTATTGAGTCACTTAAGATATAAGCAGTAGAGTTAGATGTTTAAAGTAGTTGGTTATAGAATAAGTACTAAGTTGTGATATTCACTGGTATGACAAAGTAGAAAACACCAAACTGTGGGAGATGAGTGGACAGAAAAATATAGAAGTGCAGATCTTAGAGAGGAAGTGGAGATGGATTGGTCACACCCTTAGAAAAGATACCAGCAACAGAGCTAGGCAGGCCATAGAGTGGAACCCCCAGGGAACAAGACGCAGAGGAAGACCAAAAAGAACATGACGACGCAGTGTACTTGAAGAAGCAGAGAAGACCGGGAAGAGCTGGGACACCATCAAAAAGCTAGCAAGAGACCGTGGAGAGTGGCGTGTTTATGTCGAGGCCCTATGTTCCATGAGGAACTCAAAGGAATGATGATGATGATGATGATGTGATATTCGTATATTACTGTTGGATTAATACTGACCATTCCTGGGTCGAATTGTATGGTGTATTCACTATGTGGTGTTATATTAAACTTATTGTATCTGCTACACCCAGCGTCATTTCATTATTCAGTGATTTGTAACAAGAACCCAATGTCACCACCACGCCTACATTGATAACCACAGCCACATTCATAACATATAAAATAACGCGTTGACATTAACCTTCTTAATGTTTCTAGGAGGGTCTTGCTGCGAAAAGCGCTGACTTTACTTACTGAGACTTGACTTTCCGCTTGCGAGCATTTAGATGGGTAGGCGTTGTCGACCTTATCCGTTGAATGCGTCCGACGAGGCGGGCGGGCGGGAGGGTCGCCTCGTAAAAAAATATAGAAACTTTAACTTATCCGTCTTAATCTTTCTGTGAGGGTCTTGCTGCGAAAAGCGCTGACTTTACTTACTGAGACTTGACTTTCCGCTTGCGAGCATTTAGATGGGTAGGCGTTGTCGACCTTATCCGTTGAATGCGTCCGACGAGGCGGGCGGGCGGGAGGGTCGCCTCGTAAAAAAATTTAGAAACTTTAACTTAACCGTCTTAATGTTTCTGGGAGGGTCTTGCTGCGAAAAGCGCTGACTTTACTTACTGAGACTTGACTTTCCGCTTGCGAGCATTTAGATGGGTAGACGTTGTCGACCTTTTCCGTTGCGTGCGTCCGACGAGGCGGGCGGTAGGGAGGGTTGCCTCGTAAAAAAATATAGAAACTTTAACTTAACCGTCTTAATGTTTTTATGAGGGTCTTGCTGCGAAAAGCGCTGACTTTACTTACTGAGACTTGACTTTCAGCTTGCGAGCATTTAGATGGGTAGGCGTTGTCGACCTTATTCGTTGCGTGCGTCCGACGAGGCGGGCGGGCGGGAGGGTCGACTCGTAAAAAAATATAGAAACTTTAACTTAACCGTCTTAATGTTTCTATTAGGGTCTTGCTGCGAAAAGCGCTGACTTTACTTACTGAGACTTGACTTTCCGCTTGCGAGCATTTAGATGGGTAGGCGTTGTCGACCTTATCCGTTGAATGCGTCCGACGAGGCGGGCGGGCGAGAGGGTCGCCTCGTAAAAAAATATAGAAACTTTAACTTAATCGTCTTAATCTATCTGTGAGGGTCTTGCTGCGAAAAGCGCTGACTTTACTTACTGAGACTTGACTTTCCGCTTGCGAGCATGTAGATGGGTAGGCGTTGTCGACCTTATCCAATGCGTGCGTCCGACGAGGCGGGCGGGCGGGAGAGTCGCCTCGTAAAAAAATATAGAAACTTTATTTTAACCGTCCTCATCTTTCTGGGAGGGTCTTTCTGCGAAAAGCGCTGACTTGACGTACTGAGACTTGACTTTCCGCTTGCGAGCATTTAGATGGGTAGGCGTTGTCGACCTTATCCTTTGAATGCGTCCGACGAGGCGGGCGGGCGGGAGGGTCGCCTCGTAAAAAAATATAGAAACTTTGACTTAACCGTCTTAATCTTTCTGTGAGGGTCTTGCTGCGAAAAGCGCTGACTTTACTTACATAGACTTGACTTTCCGCTTGCGAGCATTTAGATGGGTAGGCGTTGTCGACCTTATCCGTTGCGTGCTTCCGACGAGGCGGGCGGGCGGGAGGGTCGCCTCGTAAAAAAATATAGAATCTTTAACTTAACCGTCTTAATGTTTCTAGGAGGGTCTTGATGCGAAAAGCGCTGCTTTTACTTACTGAGTCTTGACTTTCCGCTTGCGAGCATTTAGATGGGTAGGCGTTGTCGAACTTATCCGTTGAATGCGTCCGATGAGGCGGGCGGGCGAGAGGGTCGCCTCGTAAAAAAATATAGAAACTTTAACTTAACCGTCTTAATCTTTATGGGAGGGTCTTGCTGCGAAAAGCGCTGACTTTACTTACTCAGACTTGACTTTCCGCTTGCGAGCATTTAGATGGGTAGGCGTTGTCGACCTTATCCGTTGAATGCGTCCGACGAGGCGGGCGGGCGGGAGGGTCGCCTCGTAAAAAAATATAGAAACTTTAACTTAACAGTCTTAATGTTTCTAGGAGGGTCTTGCTACGAAAAGCGCTGACTTTACTTACTGAGACTTGACTTTCCGCTTGCGAGCATTTAGATGGGTAGGCGTTGTCGACCTTACACGTTGAATGCGTCCGACGAGGCGGGCGGGCGGGAGGGTCGCCTCGTAAAAAAATATAGAAACTTTAACTTAACCGTCTTAATCTTTATGGGAGGGTCTTGCTGCGAAAAGCGCTGACTTTACTTACTGAGACTTGACTTTCCGCTTGCGAGCATTTAGATGGGTAGGCGTTGTCGACCTTATCCGTTGAATGCGTCCGACGATGTGGGCGTGCGGGAGGGTCGCCTCGTAAAAAAATATAGAAACTTTAACTTAACCGTCTTAATCTTTATGGGAGGGTCTTGCTGCAAAAAGCGCTGACTTTACTTACTGAGACTTGACTTTCCGTTTGCGAGCATTTAGATGGGTAGGCGTTGTCGACTTTATCCGTTGCGTGCGTCCGACGAGGCGGGCGGGCGGGAGGGTCGCCTCGTAAAAAAATATAGAAACTTTAACATAACCGTCTTAATCTTTCTAGGAGGGTCTTGCTTCGAAAAGCGCTAACTTTACTTACTGAGACTTGACTTTCCGCTTGCGAGCATTTAGATGGGTAGGCGATGTCGACCTTATCCGTTGCGTGCGTCCGACGAGGCGAGCGGGAGGGTCGCCTCGTAAAAAAATATAGAAACTTTAACTTAACCGTCTTAATCTTTATGGGAGGGTCTTGCTGCGAAAAGC